>NC_064854.1:53869987-54469987 GCF_024139225.1 Suncus etruscus | reverse complement strand
GGTCTTCAAGATAAGTTGGGAGCTTCAGAGAGGCAGTCACCTCCACAGTGGGGTCCAGAAATGGGGGCGGTGACCCACAGGGGTCTTGGAGTTGGCTGTGGGAGCCCAGCTCAGAGGGTGGGCAGCTGTGGAAGGCAGCAGCTGGCTGGGACTTCTGGATTACCTTGATTCTGTTACACAGGAAATGAAACTGTTAAGCCCATTTTGACTCTGGTCATTTATTTGTCTGTCTATCCATCTCCCACTTATTCCTCCCTCTCTTCATCTATCCATCCATCCCTCCAGCCCTCCATCCATCCACTGTCCCTTTATTCACCCATTTTTCTGTCTTCATCTGTTCATCTATCCACTCATCCATCCATTTATCCATCCATTCATCTAACCATCTATCCATCCAACCATCTATCCATCAATCCTTCTAGCTGTCCAACTGTCCATCCATCCATCTATCCATTTATCCACCCTTCCAATATTCCTTTCTTTATCCATCCACCCATCCCATCATCCATTTGCCTGTCCAACTGTCCTTCCATCCAGCTATTATTCATCCTCCTGTCTTCTATTTGTCTATTTGCCTGTCCATACATCTGTCCATTCACCCATTCCCTGATCCCGGTGCTCTAGCAGCTGTATCTCACTCCTATCTGAATTCCTGGCTTTGAGATCCTGAAGGAAATTCCAGCTTTGTAGTCTTATTGTTCCTCTATCTCGAGAAATCCTGCTGGAATTGCATTGTGTCGGTGTGATAAGGATGAAGGGGTTTGGGGGGGGCGGTGTTGACCTCATGGCAGGAGTTTCAGGGGGAGTTTGCAGTGTGAAAGGGAAGAAGAGTTCCCAAGAAAGGACCCAGGAATGTTTTCATGATTGGGACCCAGTGTGGCTGGAGCATGTGGTGGTAGTCAGGGAGGCTCATAAAGAAACATACTGACCTGAGGGGAAGAAAGAGGAGGAAGGAAAGATGGTTAGGTTGAGACAGACACTTAGGGGAAGCTAGGAGGCAGGAGCCACGTGCAGCATCTGGGGAAACCAGAGCTGTGGGGTACAGGGAGGCATGGTGAAGGAAGAGGAAATCAAGGGGTGCTCAGGAGCAGGAAGTCTCATTGGAGGCTGGGAAGCCAAAGGAAGGAGGTACTGACTCTAGCTTGGGGGTTCAGTGCTCAAATCGAGGACCCCAGAAACTTTGTTTTCCCAAGTATCTACTCAGGACCTCTATGTCTTTTGGACCTTTCTGCTCATCCAGATTCCTTCTGTGTGAATGAAGTGCTGTCATTTTCATCCAGGTAGCTAAACAGAGCTTTGCCTACAGATTTTTTTTTTTTGAGAGGGGTATTGGGCCATATCCAATAGTGCTGAATCCACTTCCAGCTCTGTGCTTGGAGATCACTCTCAGAAATGCTCAGGAGTGATAGAACATCAGTAGGGCTGACCCAGGATGGATCTGGGTTCGATCCCCAGCATCCCATATGGTCCTCTGAGCCTGCCAGGTGCGATTTCTGAGTGCAGTCAGGAGTAAACCCTGAGTGCCACCAAAAATTAAAAGAAATGCTCAGATGGTGCCATGATTGAGTTGAAGAGAAGGATCAATGAATGCATGATAGAAAGGAATTGATGAATGAAGGAAAGGTAGAGTGATGAACTAATGAACAAAGGAATTGATGAATGAATGAAGGCATTGATGAATGAACGAAAAAGATGTAAAATGATGAATGAATGAAGGAGAGGGATTGATGAACGAGTGAAGGAGAGAGGCAGAATCACTACAGTGTCCTCCTCAGCTGTTGCGAGAACTTACATCTTTTGCCACTGCATCAATGAATCTAGACTAGTGAGTTGAAAGAAATGGGACAGAGAAAGACAAAAACAAAATGTTTAGGCCCAGGAACAACACAGCAGTGGTTCCTGAAAGGAAGAGGGCAAGGTTGGATCAGTTGTGTGTGTCGGAGGGTTGGGACTGTGGACATGGTTGAGATCTTTTTTTTTTTTTTTTGGTTTTTGGGCCACACCCGGCAGTGCTCAGGGGTTACTCCTGGCTGTCTGCTCAGAAATAGCTCCTGGCAGGCACGGGGGACCATATGGGACACCGGGATTCGAACCAACCACCTTTGGTCCTGGATCGGCTGCTTGCAAGGCAAACGCCTCTGTGCTATCTTTCCGGGCCCATGGTTGAGATCTTGTCATTTGGTGGTGAGATGGTGTTGGGGACACACACACACACACATACACACACACACACACACACACAGTGGTAACACTACCTATTCCCCAAACCTACCTAGTGTTACAAACCAAGGTACTTTCCTTTAAAGAAAAGGAAAATATCATTACAGGAAATAATGCATGTGCCCCCCTCTCTGGGCTGCCTTTCCTGGTAATTATTCAGGACCACACAGGCTGGAGGGACAGCTGGAATGCTTATTCTCTCTGCACCTCCTCACCTCACCTCTCTTTTTTTTTTTTTCTTTTTTTTTTGGTTTTTGGGCCACACCCTGTGACGCTCGGGGGTTACTCCTGGCTATGCGCTCAGAAGTTGCTCCTGGCAACATATGGGGACCATATGGGACGCCGGGGGATCGAACCACGGTCCGTCCTAGGCTAGTGCAGGCAAGGCAGGCACCTTACCTCCAGCGCCACCGCCTGGCCCCCTCACCTCACCTCTCTAACTCATGTCCCAAGGACCAAACCACAAGATGCTAAAGTGTCTGTGACTTGACAGGACACACCATATTCCTTCAGGACAGTCCATGTTACGCCAAAAGCCTTTGGGGGTTCACATGGATTTTTTGTGGTGTTTTGTTTATTTTTGGGGCTCCACCTGGCAGTGCTCAGGGCTGATTCCTGACTCTGATCTCAGGGATCTCTCCTGGTGGGGCTCTGGTAACCCTGTGGGGTACTAAAGATCAAACCTGAACTGGCCACATCCAAGCCAAGCACCCTCCCTGCTGTCCCATCTCCCTGGCCCCGCAAGAATCTTACCAAGCTCTCTGGATCTTCTTGTTACAGTGGCAATTTACAGAGACCCTGACTCATACATTCTCATTCCCAGGCCTCCTGATCCAATTTTTCTCCAAATATTTGTTTTTTTCCGAACCCCCCTACCTGTCAGCCAGATGGCAGATGACTGCAGACTTCCTGAAACTTGCATTCACATGCCAGGCGCCCCCTCGCCCCCCCTCAGTGATCTCAGTCACAGACAATACTGCCAACACTGGGTTGTATCTGTCTCTAAGCATCTCCCTTACCCTCCTCTAAGAAGTGCCTTTTCAAAGGCACAAATGTCTTCCAACCATGCGTAGCTTTCTGCCAGTTTCCAGAAGACACTCTGCCCTGCAGATCCTGGCACTCTTGGCACACCCTGTGGTACCCTCTGCTCTAGTTGGGCTGGACAGAGGGGGGGGCAGCTGTAGCCTGATCCTGCATGCATTCAGCAGGCTCAGGGGAAGGGGAAACTGAGCAAAGGGAAGGAAACAATTTGTCCCCCCCCCTTCCCCACCCCATCCCACAAGCATCATTGATGGGAGAAAGTTGCTCCCAAGACATCTGCTTTTGTCTTCATCTTTGAGAGGCAGTAACCACTGAGTGTTGCCAGGTGTGACCCCAAAACAAAAACAAACAAAAATTACTCCTGGTGATGCTCAGGGCTTGATCCTAACAGGTTTGGGGAACCATATTGGATGCTGAGGATTGAACCCCGGTTGGTTCTACCTGCTGTTCTATCACTCGGACCCAGCAGGAGTAATTCTTGAGCTCAGAGGCAGGTGTGGGCCCTGAGCATTTCTGGATGTGGCCTCCCAAACAAACACCCACAAAGCAAAAAGATCCTTATCTGGAAGCCATTGACTTTGGGGGGGCATCTCTGTGTTTCTTCTACAGATCCACTGACCTGAATGCCGAAGTGCTCCCCAGTCAGTGATGCCCATTCACTGTACAAGCTCCATGAAGTCCTCTGATTCTTCTGAAAAGTCCTGTGCAAAGCAATGAGTGACCCCACCAGGCTGCATGTCAGCTCCTTGCCTGTAACTGCTCACATCTGTCATCATCTGGGTGTCCCTTCACCTCTCTTGTCACAGAGCCTGCCTTGCTGCCTGCCAGCTCCCACAACTTCGTCTTCCTTTATTGGTTCATTTGCCTTGCTGTAACACAATTTTCCTAAGAAAAGGTGCAGAAGACAGGACTGGGCTGACCACTTAGTCCAGGGGAACAAGATCCCCCAACACCAGGCGGGTCTTCAGGGCCATGCCTGGTTAATCGGGCCCTGGGGGGAGGGGGTGAGAAATTCCTCCCTATGCATCCAAAAACTACAGAGGCACGGCTGGGCTCAGAACACTCCGCATGCCAGGATTTCTGGTCCCTTTGACTGGTATGTTGGGGGCTCTGGGCAGGACAGCTAGCCATAGGGCCCATGGGCTGACCACTTAGTCCAGGGGAACAAGATCCCCCCCCACACCAGGCGGGTCTTCAGGGCCACGCCTGGTTAATCGGGCCCTGGGGGGAGGGGGTGAGAAATTCCTCCCTATGCATCCAAAAAGAGATAAGAGACAACATGGATGCAGAAGCAGTTTAGCTTAAAAGCCACACATGGGGCCTGGAGAGATAGCACAGCGGCGTTTGCCTTGCAAGCAGCAGATCCAGGACCAAAGGTGGTTGGTTTGAATCCCGGTGTCCCATATGGTCCCCCGTGCCTGCCAGGAGCTATTTCTGAGCAGACAGCCAGGAGTAACCCCTGAGCACAGCCGGGTGTGGCCCCAAAACCAAAAAAAAAAAAAAAAAAAAAAGAAAAGCCACACATGGTGGTTAGGGCCTTATAATAAAGCTTTATGTCTCCTGACTTTTACTGATTGGATGTGGGTCATTTCCTTGCTGTCACCCAGATACCTAGAAACCTGATTACCTAAAGGGACTATAGGTGCCAGGCCAATTCCCTGCACCACCAAGGACTTTATAATTAATATTTAATACAACATATGTGTGTGTATCTTTTGGGCCATAATTGATTGTGCTTAGGGGTTGCACCCAGTGATGCTCTGGTGCTGGGCAATGGAATCTGGGCCTCCTACATGCAAAGTTCCCCTCTGCCCATCCACACCATAGTGAGGAGAAAGCCCCGAGCATCTTCCTTTTCTAATATAAGGCATTTGGCATTTATATTATTTATTTATTTATTGGTCATGCTTGGCTATGCTCAGGGGTTGCTCTTGGCTCTGCATTTAAGAATCACTCTTGGGGGCCCGGAGAGATAGCACAGCGGCGTTTGCCTTGCAAGCAGCTGATCCAGGACCAAAGGTGGTTGGTTCGAATCCCGGTGTCCCATATGGTCCCCCATGCCTGCCAGGAGATATTTCTGAGCAGACAGCCAGGAGTAACCCCTGAGCAACGCTGGTGTGGCCCAAAAACTAAAAAAAAAAAAAAAAAAAAGAATCACTCTTGGAGGGGCCGGAGAGATAGCATGGAGGTAAGGCATTTGCCTTTCATGCAGAAGGTCATCAGTTCGAATCCCGGCATCCCATATGGTCCCCCGTGCCTGCCAGGAGCAATTTCTGAGCATGAAACCAGGAGTAACCCCTGAGCACTGCCGGGTGTGACCTAAAAACCACACACACACACAAAAAAAAGATATAAAAGGAGAAGAGCACTCACTTTTTTGGGGCCGGGCGGTGGCGCTAAAGGTAAGGTGCCTGCCTTGCCTGCGCTAGCCTTGGAAGGACCGCGGTTCAATCCCCCGGTGTCCCATATGGTCCCCCAAGCCAGGAGCAACTTCTGAGCACATAGCCAGGAGTAACCCCTGAGCGTTACCGGGTGTAACCCAAAAACCAAAAAAAAAAAAAAAGAATCACTCTTGGACCCGGAGAGATAGCACAACGGCGTTTGCCTTGCAAGCAGTCGATCCAGGACCAAAGGTGGTTGGTTCGAATCCCGGTGTCCCATATGGTCCCCCGTGCCTGCCAGGAGCTATTTCTGAGCAGACAGCCAGGAGTAACCCCTGAGTACTGCCGGGTGTGGCCCAAAAACCAAAAAAAAAAAAAAAAAAAAGAATCACTCTTGAAAAAAAAAATGAGTCACTCTTGGTGATACTCAAGGGACCATATGGAATGCCGGGTGGGTGGGGATCAAGTCTAGGCTGACTGCTTGCAAGGTAAGTGCTCTACTTGTTGTACTATTGCTCCAACTCCTTTAATTGTGTGTGTGTGTGTGTGTGTGTGTGTGTGTGTGTGTGTGTGTGTGTGTGTGTGTGTGAACATTGTACACACCTGGCTGCTCAGGGCTGATTTCTGGTCCTACACTCAGGAATCACTCTGGGTAGTGCTCGGGGATCATAAATTGTGCCAGAAATGGGCCTGGGGATGCTAGAGCAGGACTAGTTTCTTCACCTCTGTACCATCTCTGTCCCCTCTCAGGTACTTTTTGTTTTGTTTTGTTTTGTTTTGTTTTGGTCACACTCTGCAGCGCTCAGGGGTTACTCCTGGCTTTATGCTCAGAAATTGCTCATGGCAGGCTCAGGAGACCATATGGGATGCTGGGATTCGAACCACCATCCTTCTGTATGCAAGGCAAATGCCCTACCTCCATGCTATCTCTGGCCCCTCTCTCAGGTACTTATTATTTTTTATTTTGGGGGCCTCCCAAGCAATGCCAGGGGGATCATTGCTACAGAACTTGGTTAGCCATGTCAGACAGGCCAGGGCTAGAGGCTTCCTATGCCCAGCTGTGTTGAGGGTGTCCAGAACCATACCTTGCTGCTTTTAGGGGGACTGTCCTATGCCAGGAGCAAACTAAGGGTCCTGACACATATAGGATACAGACTCCCTCCCATACTTTGGTTTGATTTTGTTTTTTGGTTTGGGGGTCACACTGGCTATGCTCAGGGATCACTCAAGGTGGTGCTCAGAGGACCCTCTGGGGTGTCAGGGATCGGATCGAACCCTGGTTGGATGTGTGCAAAGCAAGCACCTTCCCTGCTGTGCTATCCCTCCACCTACAAGGCATTTTTAGAGGACCAAGAGGAAAACTTGTGTGTTTTTAATGAGGGGAGAGGTGCATAGAAGAGTTACATGAAAGTCTTGCCATCAAAGAGGGGGTCCCTGAAAGAGGCTGGAACTGAGTGGTAGAAGCCCCAAGTCTCATCACCCCATTGCAGGGGGAAAAAGGGGTTAGAAAAGATGCATAAATGTCTGATCACTCTGACTCAGGGCTCCAGAGTTTTCTTCCAGCTTTTTCTAGAACAGGCGGGTCATTCCTGGTGATACTTAGGGGACCATGGGGTGCTAGGGAGTAAGCCTGGGCCTCCTGTCTACAAAGCTGCACTGAGTTCACGGAGCCTTTCTTTTCTTTAATTATTTAAATACCAAGCATATAAGATTGTTTATCATTTTTTCCACAGAAACAAAGTTGTCCATGATGGAGTTTCAGTCATACAATATCCAACACCTCTCACATTTCCCGCCATCAATGATGTCCCTTTTTCCCTCCCGCCCTCCCCTTTGCCCTCTCCTCTGCCTGCCTCCAGGTCAGACATATTTATCCCATCCTAGTCCTGTTCCCATCCTCATCCCCATTCCCATTCCCATTCCCATTCCCATTCCCATTCCCATCCCCATCCCCATCTCTCTCTCTCTCTCTCTCTCTCTCTCTCTCTCTCTCTCTCTCTCTCTCTCTCTCTCTCTCTCCTTTCCTCCCCTTTTTTCTTTAGACACTGTAGTTTGCAATATGGTTACTAAAGGGGTATCATGCATATCACTTTATCTCCTTTCATTCCCAACTCTCATTGTCAAGTTGCTCCTTTCTCTGCCCTGACTGCACTCCTTGCTCTCTGTGACCAGCTTTCTACTCTGAACCGGTCCTCCTGGCCCTCATCTCTATTGTCTCATGGAGCTTTTCTGGCTATGCTGTTTCCCAACTCTGTGGCCTCCCTACTCTGCACTTGGGGATTGACTGGTGCTGTGGAGCAGCTGAGAGACTCACACTCCCCAGCCCATCACGGTGTATTTGAGCTTAATTTCTTCTGGCATATTCATATCCTCTGGTGCGTGGCTGTGTAGCCAGAAAACAGTTCACAATATTTGTGTGCTTTCGAACCTTGGAGAAGTTGTTCTCATATGTATGAATCTTCAGCATTCCTCATTTATTCAGAATCCCTCAAAATGTATTCATCTTGCTAGGTGCTAGCTCCAACTCATTCCTTTTAAGGCTCCTCATTGTACTATACCTGGTGGCGCTTGGAAGTTACTTCTGGCTCTGTGTTCTGAAATTACTCTTTCTAGGCTCAAGACACCCAATGGGATGTGTGATATCAAACCCAGCTCAACTGAAAGCAAGGCAAATGTCTTCCCCACTGTGCTATTGCTCTAGCTCCTCCCCTCTTTTTTTGTTTTTTGGTTAACAAATTCACATTCTACTAGCCATTCTGCCTTGAAATATTTTGTTCTGTAGAATCTGCATTTGTTCTTGTTTTGTTTTGTTTTGTTCTAGTACCACACCCAGGGATGCTCAGGACTGAGTCCTGGCTCTGCGCTCAGGGACCACACCTGGCAGTGCTCAGGAGACCCTCTGGAATGCCAGGGATGAAATCTGGGTTGGTGGCGTGCAAGGCTATCATTCATGTTCTTGAATGACCAGCTCCCTGCCCATCCTCCTCCTCTGTCCAGTCAAAATGAGGGCCAGGTCCTGTGTTTTAGCCTCAAGCTAGAGAGAGAAGGTTTCAGGGTAGCAGCGGGAGAGGAGGCAGAGATGTTGAGCAGGCCATGCGGATCATTCCCAGCCATGTGGATTGGTGACTTCAACTGTCTCCACTCCCACCCCTCAAGACAGGTGCCCTCAGAATGACAGTCACAGACATTGCTGCGGTCATTAGCCCTTCACTCTGCATGCTGGAAGCTGCTTTTGCCCTTCACGGACATCAGCACAGACAAGGCCACAGAACTGCTCAGCTGCTCGCTGGATAGAGTTTTTAAAGATAGAGAATTTAAAGTATCCTGCAGAGCCTCAGAGGGGCTGTTGACCAGCTGATTTCTGGCCACATACACCTTTCCATCACCCATACATCCTTGTCCTGCTCATTCCTCTCTTCGGCTTGGCAGCCCCGATTGGGACCCGAGCAGAAGCCTCAGATGTATACCAAGTGCCTGTGAGGAAATTTGAAGGGGAGCAACCCCAGGGTTAGAGCCTTAGCACAGCTGGGAGGGTGCTGGCTTTGTACACAGCTGAACTGGGACCAATCCCAGCATTTTATAGGGTCCCTGAGCACCACCAGGAGAGATCCCTGAGTGTAGAGCCAGGAATAAGCCCTGAGAATCACCAGGTGTGGTTCAGAAACAAAACCAAACAGATGGAACTTAATGGAACATGAAGTTCCGGAATCCTCAGACCTTACCACCTCCTCTTCTTCCTCTTTTCCTTCTGGCCTTGCTGCTTTGGCTTTTCTGCATCGACTCTCTAGTCCTGGGTCTAGGGTAGCTTATCAGAGCGGACATTCTCCCTGCCCCCAAAGAAAAGGGCAAAGAAGGGAGCCCCCCTTCTTCCCCTTTTCACACAAGCCTCTGTATTTGCACCATTGCTCCCACTCTCATCTCAATGACTGCTGGGAGAAAGCTAGACAGAGCACTGGTACAGAAGCCCTCCTCTCCCAGGCTGCCAGGTTGGGGCTCAAAGCCCAGTCTACTTCTCTTCTGTCCGAAATGCCCCGATGATCAAGGCAGTGACTGGACGGGGCCAGGTCATGTCTCATTTGAAATTCTGGATAGAGGAACAGAGCAATAGCACAGCAGGGAGGGCATTTGCCTTGCCCACAGTCGACCTAGATTTGATCCCTGGCATCCCTCAAGCACCTCCAGGAGCTATTCCTGAGAGCAGAGCTAGGAGTACACCCTGAGCATCCTGAGCACCATCGGGTGTGGCTCCAAATCAAAACACAATAAAACACCCCGGACAGAGAGCTGGTCTCCACAAGCAACTGGCTCATTCATTCTTTGAGCTCTTGACGGTTATAATCAAATAAAACTTGTAACAAAGTTAGGTTGACATTAAAGATCTCTGTAATTGCTGTGTTGCCTGGTAATTGGGCAGCAATGGCAAGCTGCTTGCTCGCACAAATGACTGTAATTAGCCTCATTTTTTTTTTTTTTTTTTTTTTTTGCATAGGCCAGCGAAGTTTTTCCACTTCTCTGTTACCCCTGGTTGATGGGCCTCACCCTTGGCCCCAGGCAGCCTCAGAGTTAGGGCACAGAGGAGGGGTTGACACTGACCCTGACTGGCCACTCCACCCCTGGGACCACTGTCTCAGCTTTACCAGGACACTGTGGCCAGAGTCCTAATATCCTCACTCAGTGCCCGATGGATACTGGGTCTTGGGGGTCAGTGGCTTCACCTGGCCCTGGGAGAGAGGAGCTGGGGCAGTTGTAACAGTTCCTGTTGGTCATCTCGGTTGAGAATTGTAGTGGCTGCTGTGACTGGGGAGAGTCGAAGGTGGTGAAGATGTGCTGGGCACCAAAGTTTTGCTATCTAGTTCTTTATTTCACTTGCTTTGATTTGGGGGCCACTCTTGCCTCTGCCCTCAGGCATCATGAACTTGGCTAGGCTGCATGCAAGGCCAGCTCCCTTCCTGCTGTACAATTGCTCCAGCCCTGGGTTTGAATTCAATTCATTTTAATTTAATATTTTGTTTTGTGGGGTCATACCTGGAAACACTCAGGGATGACTCCTGGCTCTGCACTCAGGGATGACTCCTGGCAGTGCTCAGGGGACCTTCTGTGGGATACCAGAGATCGAACCTGAGTCTGCTGTGTGCAAGGCTAGCGGCCTCTCACTGTACTATCACCCAGATCCAGCTTTTTATTTGATCTTATTTTATTTTATTTTTTGTTTTTTGTTTTTTGGGCCACACCCTGTGACGCTCAGGGGTTACTCCTGGCTATGAGCTCAGAAGTTGCTCCTGGCTTCTTGGGGGACCATATGGGACGCCGGGGGATCGAACCGCGGTCCGTCCTAGGCTAGCGCAGGCAAGGCAGGCACCTTACCTCCAGCGCCACCGCCCGACCCCTGATCTTATTTTAAATTTACTTTATTTTTATTGATTGATTGATTTTTGGGCCACACCCAGCAGCACTCAGGGGTTACTCCTGGCTCTGCACTCAGAAATTGCTCCTGGCAGGCTCGGGGGACCATATGTGATGCTGGGGATTGAACCCGAGTCTGTCCTGGGTCAGCCTTGTGCAAGGCAATAGACCTACTGCTTTGCTAATGCTCTGGCCCCCAGCTTTTTATTTTAAAGGAGAATGGCAGAGCATCTTCAGCACGAACTGTTGGCAGGGGTGACCCAGAGAACTGTTGAGAGCCAGGAACAGTGGGGAGAGGCAGGGGTCACGTTTTCAGTTTTTGGGAGCATCCATCCCATGGGGAGGCAGCTTGAAGAAGCTCTCAGTCTCGGGGACTTGATTTCCCCCGTTCCATGTCTCTGGCAGGATTGCTGGGGTCTCTGTTTCAGTCTGGCTGCAGGCAGTATTTCCTGCTGCCCCGCACTGACCCTGCTCCGTGCACCAAATACGGTGCTCCCAGGCAGCTGCCCCGAGGTCACTTGGGTCAAAACAAGCCACTTGTGCTACCCACCTTGGACCTCATATCCCTGCCAGGAGCCTGAATGGCACAGATGGGTGGTCTGGGAGTGTGTGTGATGGCTCCCTGCATCTCTTGCCAGTCCTGCCAACTGTGCTGTGCTCTGTGCTCCTGAGCCCCACTTTGTTCTCTGACCCCCAGCTGGAGGTGGCTAAAGGGGTGTCCCCATAAGAGACCCCAGTGTGGGCCTTTTGTCCTTTGTCCCCCCACTCCTTGACCTCCTCTGCCCTCCCTCCCCCTAAGCTCTCTGCCAGGCCCTGCCACCCCATTCCCCTGCTGTGGTGGAATCAAGGGTGGGGTCAGCCTCCATGTGGCCAGCCCCCCGAGGGGCCTTAGCTCTCTCTCTTCTTGTTTTCCCCTGTGAATGGAACCTTCTAGAAAAGCTGTCTAGCTGAGTGCTCCATCTGTCTCTCGCCAAGACCCCTGATCCGTGACTATAAATAGCCTGGCCCACAGCCCCCTCCACTCTGTTGACATTTGCAGAGCCGAGGCGGGGGATGGTCCAGCTGACAGCAAAGTTGGGGTGTGGTGGGGGAACCTGGCACCTGATACACAGCTGAAAGGCAGCCAGACGGGTCCTGTGATGGGCTCAGATTCTTTGGGGGGGGGGCTCGAGGTGAAGGCAGAGACTTTGTGTTAGAAGGGCTTGAGCTGGTGACTGCATGACGTCAGATGAAAGCTGAGCTCGGGGTGCCAGGGAGAAGTTAGAATATGCAGGAAGCAGGGGATGAGGTGGGAGTTGTAAGGGGAACACATTTTCCAACAAGGCTGGGTGTGCCTCACATGGAAGAGCACGGCCTTGCCAGGTGCGAGGCCCCAAATTTGATGTTGGGCACCCCCCCCCCAAAGCCTCCTTGCAACAAGCGTGGCCAGGTATAGCTTCTATTTAAAAAAAATAAACACTTAGGGCTGGATAGCACATTGGGGGGGGGGGGGAACGACACTGGTCTTTCACACAGCAAATCCAGGTTCCAACCCCGGCTCCCCATAGGGCCCATTGAGCCCACCAGGAATGATCCCTGAGTATATCCCTGGATATGTGACCCAAAACCAGAAAAAAAAAATAAAACAGAAATAAACTCCAAAAACCAATTCTCTGAAGAGCGGTTGAATGTGAGGAGAGAGGGAGAAGAAGAGATGGAGAGAAAGAGAGGGAGAGAGAGAAAAAGTAGAGTCTGGAAGGGAGAGAGATTAGAATTCACACTTGATGACAGAATTTGGGGGTGCAGGGGAATGAAGTTCTGTTTTGCTGGTCTGAAGTCAAAGATCCCACTCAAACCTAAAGTAGGTGGGGAGGAAAGGGGTGGTTTGAGGGCTGGTCCTTAAAGCTCCATGAGGGGCATGTGGGACACTGAGGGGAGATGGAGGTCTAGGCTGGGCCTCTCATACACGAAGTGGACGTGGGGCAGGTGAAGTCTCGGCGGCCCCCTCCACGTCCACAGGGCCTGACTCGAGCTCCATGTCTGTATCACCGTCTGAAAGCAGGGGGAGTACTGCTCAGGGACTCTGAACCCTGTGCTGTGCCCTGAGAGCCAGGGGCCCCCGGAGGAAGTCACCACCCCTCTCCTTGCAGGGTCCTTGTCAGCACCTCCTCTGGCTACTGGGGACCCTGTACTGGTGCTTCTGGTGTGCTCCTGGTTAGGTGATGTGGGACCTGGGGAAGTTGGCTTGTGGGCTCTGCTCAGCCTCCTGGGCCCCCCACAGAGCCCAAGCACCCCAGTCCCTCCTGTGAGACTTGATTCGGAGGTGAGGGAAGGAAAGGGGGGACCAGGAGTGGTGTGAATCAGAAGGGGTCCTGAGAAGGGGGCTCCTTTACACATCCTGGCACCATCTGTGCCCCCCACCCAGAGAGTCAGTGTCTGCTAAACCGGAGTGAAAACCGGGTGGGGAGAGTGCTGGGGGGAGCACTAAATGGGATGCTCATTCCTAAGTAGAACTGAGAGCCGGATCTGGCCAGGTGCAGTGCCAATCTGGCGGGGGATCTGGCAAGGGCGGTTGCCAAGGCGACCTGTGCCTTTATTGTCCCCCAAATCCACTCCCAGCATTAATAGAGGAACTAGGTGGCTGGTGGAGAGGGAAAGAGAATTGTGGAGGCCAGAGAGAACCAGACGCCACATCAGGTGTGTGTGGAGGGCCCTGGGTGCTGGGTGGATGGGGCTCCTCTGAGGGGGTCCTGGGGGGCTGAAGTTTGGGGCACTGGGTGGAGAGGTGGGCTCCCACCTGGGACACTGTGAGAAGCAAAGGAACAGCCAGGGGGTATACTGAGAGCTCCACTGACTGGATCCCTTAGGATCCCTATTTCCCTTCTCTCAGCACCGCCTACCCTGGTTCCTTCACAGGACTGGCATCTCTGCCCTCTTGTCCTGGCACCACTGAGTCCTCAGGAGGGCAGCACTGGGCAGAAGGGGATGATAGGCCAAGCTGAGCTGAGTCGTCCTGGGTTTGGTCCTTCCTAGCACCCGGGTTCCGGGTTCACCAGCTTGGAGCCCCTCATACCAGACAGATCCCCTGTGCCTCCTCAGACACAATCTCCTCCTACTGGTCCCCCGCACCTTCCCTGCCCCCCAGATGAAGGGGCACTTTTCTGGGAGTCACAGAGCTTGTGCCCTTTGCCAGGCCCTTTGGCATGGTTTTACAATCTTTTGGTGTGTTTATACAACCTTTGGTGTGTGTAACTAGTACAGGCATTGCCTGAGAGAGGACCGTGTGGTGCACCACTCTGCACTGCAGAGGAGTAAACTGGGGCAGAGAACATGGCTTGCTGTTGTGTAGGACACTGAGCACAGGCTCAGGGGTATAACCTAATCTTTAAAAATTATTATTATTATGCATTTTTGTTTTTGTTTTTGTGCCACACCCAGTGACGCTCAGCAGTTACGCCTGGATATGTGCTCAGAAATCGCTCCTGGCTCAGGGAACCATATGGGACACCTGGGATTGAACCCAGTCTGTCCTGGGTCGGCTGTGTGCAAGGCAAATTAATGCCTTATCACTGCATTATTGCTTCCCTATTATTAAAAATTTTTTTGTTTTTGTGCCACACCTGGTGACACTCAGGGGTTACTCCTGACTATGCTTTCAGAAATTGCTCCTGGCTTGGAGGACCATATGGGATGCTGGGGGATCGAACCGTAGTTCGTTCTAGGCTAATGCGGGCAAGGCTTTATCCCTTGCGCCACTATTCCAGCCCATTATTATAAGTTTTTAATTGAATCATCGTGAGATACAGTTACAAAGTTGCTCATGATTGAGTTTCAGTCAGACAATGTCCAACACCCTTCCCTCATCCATATTTCCTGCCACCAATGTCCTGTTTCTTTCCTGTCCTCTCCTCCCACCTACCTCTATGACAGCCATTTCTCTCTCTGTCTGTCTCTCTGTCTCTCTCTGTCTGTCTGTCTCTGTCTGTCTCTGTCTCTCTCTCTCTCTCAAGCATGGTGATTTACAATACTGTCACTTTCCCTCCTTTCAGCAACCAGTTCTTGCCAAGTGATTATTCCCAACTTTCATTGCCATGGTGCTCCTTTCTCTGCACTTCCTGCTCTTTGTGACAAGATTTCTACCATGCACCGCTCCTGGTAGCCCTCTTCTCTATTGTCTTTGAGAATTATTACCATACTGTCTTTTTTTATATTCCACAAAAGAGTGTGATCATTCTATGACTCTCTCTCTCACTCTGATTCATTTCATTCAGCATTCATTCTCCTTATCCATCTATGTATAAGCAAATTTCAGGATTTCATTTTTTTTCTAACAGCTGCGTAATATTCCATTATGTAGATGTACCAGTTTATTTACCCACTCGTCTGCTCCTGGGCACCTGGGTTGTTTCCAGATTCTGGATATTTGGGTGCCAGAGCAATAGCACAGTGTGTAGAGTCTTTGCCTTGCATGCGGCCAACCTGGGTTCAATCCCTGGCACCCTATAGTTCCCCCGAGCCTGCCAGGAGTAACTTTTTTTTTTTGGTTTGTTTGTTTTGTTTTTTTGGGCCACACCCGGTGACGCTCAGGGGTTACTCCTGGCTATGCGCTCAGAAGTCGCTCCTGGCTTGGGGGACCATATGGGACGCCGGGGGATCGAACCGCGGTCCGTCCTAGGCTAGCGCAGGCAAGGCAGGCACCTTACCTCCAGCGCCACCGCCCGGCCCCACCAGGAGTAACTTTTGAGAGCAGAGACAGGAGTAAGCCCTGAGTGCTGCCGAATGTGGCCCATCACCTCCAAACCCCCAAAATCAATCAAAAGGATTTTTTTTTTTTTTTTTTTTGGTTTTTGGGCCACACCCGGTAACGCTCAGGGGTTACTCCTGGCTATGCGCTCAGAAGTCGCTCCTGGCTTGGGGGACCATATGGGACGCCGGGGGATCGAACCGCGGTCCGTCTCCTAGGCTAGCGCAGGTAAGGCAGGCACCTTACCTCCAGCGCCACCGCCCGGCCCCAATCAAAAGGATTTTTTAAAATTAAATCTGCCACCTGAAAGAAGACCATAATGCCTGGTAACACATCCTGGCTTTGTTTGTTGGGAGGCAGCTCTGAGGGCACTCTTCTGAAACAAATGAACAGTGTTTTGGTTGGAAAAGCTTGGGAAATGCTTAGTGTCACCTGGGCTGTGTGGTGCGTCTGGTGGAAAGATCCAGAAGAGGCTTACAGTTGGGGCGGACACATTCTCATAGAACCTTTAACGTTTTTCTTTGATAAGCAGAAGAACCTGCTAAAATCTTGCCAGATAAATGTTTTCTGAGCTGCAGTGACAAGGGACTGTCTAGACATCACATTCCAGAGCAGGTGAGAAAACCCCCTCAGCGATGATTTCTAGAATCATGGCTTCGTTTTTGACACTAGATCCCAATATTTGCTCCTGATTGAGGAAGCGAAATCTTTGAGGTTGCAGCCTGATCATAGAAATGTTGAAAAAGCTGCTCGGGAGATTTCTAGGGAGCATAGTCAGCGGGGGAAACCCGGGCTTATTTGGTCATTTCCAAGTGTGGCTCTGCTCAGTGGTTACTGTAAGAAAATGGGTATGCTGGGCCGGAGCGATAGTACAGCATTAGGTAGGGCATTTGCCTTGCAAGTGTCAGATCTAGGAAGGACCTTGGTTTGATCCCCTGGCATTTCATATGGTCCCTAGAGCCAGGAGAGATTTCTGAACGCACAGCCAGAAGTAACCCCTGAGAGTCACAGGGTGAGGCCCCAAAAGAAAAAAAAATGAAAAAGAAAAAAATGGGTATGTAGCAAAAAGGGCACATTTGTAGTCTTCGGCTGAGGGGTTCAGACTTGAGGCTCTCAGGCACGTGGACTCAGCGCCCCACCTCTGCCCTACCCCTCCAAACTGTGCCCACAGAGGTCTTTGCTCACTGTCCCGCCTGCCCTCTTGCCCCTCTCTCCCTCTTTTCTCAGACTCAAGACTTGCCCCTAAAACGAACCTTTCTGCTCATCTCATTTCTTTTTATTTTGATGATTCATTTTGCCTTTCACACACGTCTAAAAACATTGCTAAGTTTTATGGATATACTAACTTCCATCATTAGCTCAATAGTTAGACCTCAGGTAATTTCTGGCTCTGGGCATTATAATGAAAGTTGCTGTGACCATTTATATCCAGTTACTTTTTGGGGGAATATGTGCTTGTATTTTTCTTGGATAAATATCTACAAGTGTAAGTGCAGACTCAAATGGTGTTTTAATTTTCTTCTTTTCTTTTCTTTTCTTTTTTTGGTTTTTGGTTCACACCCGACGATGCTCAGCGGTTACTTCTGGCTCTATGCTCAGAAATCACTCCTGGCAGGCTCGGGGGACCATATGAGATGCTGGGATTTAAAGCACCGTCCTTCTGCAGGCAAGGCATACACACTACCTCTATGCTATTTCTCCGGCCCGGTGTTTTAGTTTCTAAGACACTTCCAAGCTGTTTCTAAAGTGTTGTACATCTATTATAGACCTGTCACATGCATATGAAAGTTTTTACTGCTCCATTGTCACAATTATTGCTGCTTCATGAGCTCTCTTTGTGGACTTTCATTTATATTGTTTTTAGGCCACACCTGGTAGTGTTCAGGGGTTATTCCTGGCTCTGCATTCAGAAATCACTTTAGGCGGTGCCAGGGAACGAACCCAGGTGGGCCGCATGCAAAGCAAATGCTCTACCCATTGTGCTATTGCTTTGGCCCCTGGACTTTTATTTTTCACTTAAAAATTTTTTTTAGTTCAGGGATTTTTTTTTTTGGGGGGGGGTCACAGCTGGTTGTGCTCAGAGGTTAGTCCTGGCTCTAAGCTTAGGGATCACTTCTAGTAGGGTTTGGGAAAACATATGAGATGCCAAGGATTAAACACGGATTGTCCACATGCAAGGCCTGTACTATTGCTCTGGCCCTATTTTTTATTTGTTTTAATTAAAAACTTATTTTTTGAATTTTGGGCCACACTCTTTAGAAATTAGAGGTTACATGGTGGTTCTGGGATTTGAACCCAGGACCTTACATGCAAAGTCTACTCCAGCCGTCTGAGTTTTCTCGGGTTCTCAGAGTTTTTTTTTAATTTTTATTCTTGTTTTTTGGGCTACTCTAGGCAATGCTCAGGGGTTACCCCTGATTCTGTGCTCAGAGATTACTCCTGGTGGGGCTTGGGTGATCCTATGGGATGCCAGGGATCAAGCCCGGGTCAATTGTGTGCAATGTAATGCCTTCCCACTGCACTATCACTTCAGACCTGAAGTGTTTATTTTATTATTATTGTTATTGTTATTATTATTATTATTTTGGTTTTTGGCCTCACCCAGTGGTGCTTAGTGGTTACTTCTGGTTTTGTGTTCATTTCTGGTGGTGCTTGGGTACCATATAGAATACCAGGGATAGAACCCAAGTCAGCTGTATTTAAGGCAAACACCTACCTGCTGAATTATTGCCCTGGCCCCAGGTTTTTATTTTTATTTTATTTTATTTTGGTTTTGGGGTCACACCCAGCAGCGCTCAGGGGCTACTCCTGGCTCTATGCTCAGAAATTGCTCCTGGCAGGCTCAGGGGACCATACAGGATGCTGGGATTTGAGCCACTGTCCTTCTGCAAGCAAGGCAAACGCCTTACTTCTAGGCTATCTCTCTGGCCCCCAGGTATTTTTGTTTGTTTGTTTGTTCGTTTTTGGGTCACACCCGGCAGCACTCAGGGGCCCCTCCTGGCTCCACGCTCAGATATCACTCCTGGCAGGCTTGGGGGGGGGGGCACATGGGATGCCGGGATTCAAACCACCGTCCTTCTGCATGCGAGGCAAATGCCCTACCTCCATGTTATCTCTCCAGCCCCAGGTTTTTATTTTTTATTTTATTTTATTTTTTTTGGTTTTTGGGCCACACCCGGTGACGCATAGGGGTTACTCCTGGCTATGCGCTCAGAAGTTCCTCCTGGCTTGGGGGACCATATGGGACACCAGGGGATCGAACCTCGGTCCGTCCAAGGCTAGTGCAGGCAAGGCAGGCACCTTACCTCTAGCGCCACCGCCCAGACCCAGGTTTTTATTTTTTATGAGGATGATTTACCACTTCTTTCCCCCATGGCTCATGGGCTTTTTCTTTCTTTTTTTTTTTTTTGGTTTTTGGGCCACACCCTGTGACGCTCAGGGGTTACTCCTGGCTATGCGCTCAGAAGTTGCTCCTGGCTTCTTGGGGGACCATATGGGACGCCGGGGGATTGAACCGCGGTCCGTCCTAGGCTAGCGCAGGCAAGGCAGGCACCTTACCTCCAGTGCCACCGCCCGGCCCCTCTTTTTTTTTTTTTTTTTTTTGGTTTTTGGGCCACACCCAGCGGTGTCAGGGGTTACTCCTGGTTGTCTGCTCAGAAATAGCTCCTGGCAGGCACGGGGGACCATATGGGACACCGGGATTCGAACCAACTACCTTAGGTCCTGGATGGGCTGCTTGCAAGGCAAACGCCGCTCTGCTATCTCTCCGGGCCCTCATGGGCTTTTTTAAATTCATCCTATGTCAGCAGCAATTCTGGAGGGGAGGGAGGGAGAGAGAGAGAGAGAGAGACAGAGACAGAGACAGAGACAGAGAGACAGAGAGAGACAGAGACAGAGAGACAGAGACAGAGACAAGAGAGAAAGAGAAAGAGAATCCTCAACCAAAACTGCAAAACCAAAATAACCCAAATTCTTACCTACATGTTTTCTTCTAGAAGTTTCTAGTGTATTTTTCCCACAGAAGTCTGTGGTCCACACCAGTTAGACTTTTGATGGTATGAGGAATGTTTGAGGGCTCTTCCTTTTCTGGGTGGCTGCCCCTTGTTCCAGCAGTACCAAGAGGGTAGCCACACCCTCATTAGGCCTTGCAACTTTTCTGCTGCATGTCACTCCAACCCCTCGAACCCTCAGTTCAGTCTCCAGGGGTGACAAGTCTCACTTGATACCCACCCGTCGTCCCTCTGTCCTGGTGCTCCTGGCTGAGTCTTGCAACCCTGGAGTGTGCCTGTGCCGGCCCCATTCTTGGTTTTCAAAATTGTTTTGGATATTCTAAATTCCTTGAACCTCCACATAAATTTTAGAGTCAACTTGTCAAAATTTACAAGAAAGCCTTCTGGCATTGTTACTGGAATCCCAGTTAGAATTAATAGACCAATTTAGAGAGAACTGACATCTTAAATTATTAAGATGTCTTTCAACTCATGAATGTGGCCAACCCCTCCAGTCATTTAGGTCTATTTTAATTTATCCAGCAGCCATTTATATTTTTCAGGGCACAGCCTATGCACCCATTTTATTAATACACTCTTGAATATTATTGCTTAATTTTTCTTTTAATTTGGGTTTTATTTGCTTTCTCTTTTTCTTTTTCTTTCTTTCTTTTATTTGGTTTTGAGGCCACAACTAGTAGTGCTCAGAACTTATTCCTGGCTCTGCACTCAGGGATCACTTCTGGTGGGGCTTGGGCGACCACATAGGGTGCTGGAGATTGAACCTGGGTCAGCCACATGCAAGGCAAGTGCTCTCACTTCAGCTCACTCTCACTTCTCCATATTGCTCTCACTTCAGCTCTTATTTGCTCTTTTCCCTGCTAAATTCTCAAGGTGAAAACTTCAAATGTTTCCTTTACTTTTTTTTTTTTTTTGGGGGGGGGGGCTTGGGTCACACCTGGTAGAGCTCAGGGGTTACTCCTGGTTCTATGCTCAGAAATCATTCCTGGCAGGCTTGGGGGACCATATGGGATGCCAGGATTCAAACCACCGACCTTCTGCATGCAAAGCAAATGCCCTACCTCCACGCTCTCTCTCTGGCCCCAGTTTCTTTTACTTTTTTTTTTTTTTTTTTTTGGTTTTTGGGTCACACCCGGCGGTGCTCAGGGGTTACTCCTGGCTCTCTGCTCAGAAATAGCTCCTGGCAGGCACGGGGGACCATATGGGACACCGGGATTCGAACCAACCACCTTTGGTCCTGGATCGGCTGCTTGCAAGGCAAACACCTCTGTGCTATCTCTCTGGGCCCTGTTTCTTTTACTTTTAATGGAAGCTATTTACGTTCAGGATTTCCCACTAGGTTTGCTTCAGTGCATGTTGTTGGCTTGTTTTCTTTGTCATCAGTCCAAATAGATTTCTATTTTATATAATTTTTATTTGCTCTCTGGATTATTTATAAACATGCTTCAGTCAACATATTTAATTGAGACTTACCAGCTCCTTCCTCTCTCCTTGATCTCTCTGCTCCTCAGCAATACCAGAACATTGTGAATTTTCCAAGTACATGGTGCTCTGGGGAATGTCAGGCTCCTAAAAAGTCCCAGTTGGCTTGGGCATAGCTCAGATCTTGTAGGTCGGTTGAATTTTCCGTCTGCTTCTTTTTACGAACTACCAAGAGGGGCATGTTGAGAGCCCCAACTATCATGACATGTTTCTCTCATTTGCCTTCTACCATTTCTTGCTTCCTGGTCTGTAAACCTTTCATTAGGCTCATGGCACTGAGGAGTATTAATGTCTTCTTCTTTTTTAAAATTTTAAATTCACTTTATTTAAAAAGTATTTATCCCATAGTTGACATAATTGATTGTAAAGCAATTGTTTTCAGACAAGTGGAAGCAAAATTATTAAAAAGGCAAAAGGAAGAAAAAAGGAGGAAAAAAGGAAAAAAGAAAAAATATAAGAAGTAAGAGACAAGCAAATTTAGAAAATTATTGTATCTTCAATGAGGTCATTAAGTCATTGCCAGAAGTTTTAGCAAGCTCTTGTTGCTAGTCGGCCGTTCTGTTACTTCATTTGTTTCTGAACATTAGGTGACTTCTATACAGATTGGCATCTAAATTGGTGTGTTTTTACAGGGATAACAGTATTAACCAAAAATGGAGTTGACCATAAATTCCAAGCACTATTGCTGATACTGTGGCTTTTGTGAGGCATGTTTTCAGATGCCAGGGTTTCCAGAAGTCCAAGAAGGTATGTGGGTGGGGAAAGGGTGCCCACGCTCACTCCAAAAAAAAAAAATCCCCCCCAAAAAAACCCCCAGCAAACACCGAAAGTTCTGGTGATATCAGCCCAAATACTGGCATACTTGGAGTTTGGTGAGATTTCTGACTCTGCAGAGAGTCATAGAAGAGTGGTGAAGCAGGCCCATGGGCAAAGTGGCAATTGTGGGTGATGGACTTTCAACTCCTCCCAAGATTGCCAGCCTTCTTCTGTGTGGCTGATTTACCCATAATTTTTCACGGCTTGGTTAACATCTCTTTAGCAAACAGGGTAAGTCTTTGGAGCTGGATGGTACAGACATGGAGACTGTGTTTTTGGTAAATGTCTTCTTGAGTGAGTGACCCACTGATGATTATAAACTATGATTTTCTGCCCTCGCTAATGTTCTTTGTTCTGATTTTAATACAAACCATTCAGTGTTCTTTTGCCTTGTATTTGCAGCATCAACTTTATTTATTTTTACTTTAAAAGATTGTTATGAAGGGTTTTCTTTTCAATAATTCTATAAATTTAATTAAAGGACTATGATTTAAAAATTGTTGATAGTTGAGTTGTAGGCTTATAATATTTCCACTCCAGTCCTGCTCCCAGTGTCGACTCCCTTTTCCAGTGCTCCCACACCCCATTCCCTCTCACCCCTGCCTAACCCCTTGACAAGCATTTTACAAAGTTCAATGATTGCAGCTCAGATCTTGAGTTGTCAGAGTTGTGGAGTCTGTGCTTTGACCCTACAGAATAACCACACCCCCAGGGTAACCAGGATCCCTGGACCTCTATTACTTCCTTTCCTCACCTTCTTCCTTCCCCTTTGGTTTCTTTCCTGCTCTGTCCTTCTCCTTTCTAACTTTTGGGGTCCAGGGTGCCCTTGGCATCCATCCTTTATTTCATTCCATTTCCTCACCCCATTATTCTCTAGACCTCAGATACGTGAGACCATTCTGTGTTGGTCTTTATTCTGGCTTCTTTTATTCAACATGTCTTCAACATAACTTTAAACCTTATTAGTGCTAGAGATACAGTACAGTGGGTAAGGCACATACCTTGTTCATGGTCGACTCCTGAAATCTTATTTGGTCCTCTGAATCTTCTTGTTTGTTTGTTTGTTTTTTGTTTTTGTGTCACATCTGGCAGTGCTCAGGGGTTACTCCTGGCTCTATGCTCAGAAATCACTCCTGGCAGGCTCGGGGGATCATACGGGACGCCAGGATTCAAACCACCATCCTTCAGCATGCAAGGCAAACACCTTACCTCCATGCTATCTCTCTGGCCCAAACCTCTGAATCTGGTCAGGAGTGATTATTGAGTGCAGAGGCAGGAGTCAGCCCTGAATATCACTAGGTGTGACCCCCCCCCAAAAAAAAAACATTAAAAACCCTAGTCATGAGCCAGAAAGATAGGACAGCAATTAAGGCACTTTTCTTACATGTACCCACTTCTAGTTCTATCCCTGAAACCACGTGATGCCCCTAGCACCCTGGGTGTGTTCCTGGAGAACCCAAGCGCTGATCATTTCTGGGGGCCCAGGTTATCTTCAGCACTGCAGAGTCTGAGCAGGCTGGCATGCACAGTCCTGGGTACCATGTTGCCAAACTGATTGAGAATTGCTGTGAGGTAGACTAGGAAGACTCATAAAAGTCATTTTAGATTTTTTTTTTTTTTTTGGTTTTTGGGTCACACCCAGCAGCGCTAAGGGGTTCCTCCTGGTTCTACACTCAGAAATTGCTCCTGGCAGGCTCGGGGGGATCATATGGGATAACGGGATTCGAACCACTGTCCTGCATGCAAGGCAAATGCCCTACCTTCATGCTATCTCTTCAGCCCCTCATTTTAGATTTTATCCTGATTCTTTCTAGACATTTTTGGATTCTAGCTTTTATTTATTTATTTATTTATTTATTTATTTATTTATTTATTTATTTAGTTGTTGTTGCTTTTGGGCCACACACAGTGATGTACAGGATTTACTCCTGGATCTGTACTCAGGAATTATTCCTGGCGGTGTTTGGGGGACCCTACAGGATTCTGGAGATCAAACCTGACTCAGCCCAGGTTTGCTCACGGCAAGTGCCCTCCCCATTGGGCTAATGCTCTGGCCTCTGATTCTGTTTTAATTCTTGTTTAGAACATGTCTGCCAGGCCTGGAGAGATAGCACAGCAGCGTTTGCCTTGCAATCAGCCGATCCAGGACCTAAGGCTGTTGGTTCGAATCCTGGTGTCCCATATGGTCCCCCGTGCCTGTCAGGAGCTATTTCTGAGCAGAGGCCAGGAGTAAGCCCTGAGCACCGCTGGGTGTGGCCCAAAAACCAAAAAAGAATATGTCTGCCATTTCATGGGACCATCTAGATCCTTTGTATCTAGTGTAATCACTGACCAAATGGCTGCTAGTCTGTATCTTTCATTTTATTTCCTACTGATTTTTAAAATGTTATTTATTGTCCCTCTTACACTTTGTTTCCAGATTGAATATTTTGCGGTCTTCACTTTTTGCTACTGTTTGCTACCTGTACTTATATATATATATATATATGTAGGGGTGTGGTAGGGTGAGGGAGTTTATTGCTCTAGGATTCGTTGTGTGCATCTTTGGAAACATAATTGCTTTTACATCATATACCTTTATTTAAGAACTTTTAACAAATAGACTGTTTCTCTTTCTAGCCATTTATTTGTGTTTATTGTTATGCATTTTAGTCTTACAATGTCTTAAGTTACTCAGTCTTACAGTTGTTTAAAAGAGTTTTTTTTTTTTATTTTTGGGCCACATACGGCAGCGCTCAGGGATTACTCCTGGCTCTCTGCTCAGAAATTGCTCGTGGAGGGCCAGTGAGATAGCATGGACGTAGGGAGTTTGCCTTGCTTGCAGAAGGATGGTGGTTCGAATCCCGGCACCCCATATGGTCCCCTGAGACTGCCAGGATCGATTTCTGAGCACAGAGCCAGGAGTAACCCCTGAGTGTGGCCAGGTGTGACCCCCCCCCCCAAAAAAAAGACATTGCTCCTGGCAGGCACGGGGAACCATAAAGGATGCAGGGATTCAAACCACCATTGGTCCTGGGTTGGCTGCTTGCAAGGCAAATGGTCTCAGCTGTGCTATCTCTTCGGCCCCCCCAAAACGTTGTTTTGTAACTTTTTTGTTTTGTTTTTGTTTTTGGACTACTCCTGGTGGTGCTCAGGGAACCCTATGGGGTGCCAAGAAACAAACCTGGGTTAGCCGTGTGTGGGCTCTGATTGGCCGATGGCATTTGCTGCTTCTTGCTGTTTGAGGTCTTTCCTGGATGCTTGGTGGTTCCCTGTCACATGAGGGTCATTTTTGAGGTCTCTTTGGTGCTATTCTCTGCAGTGGGCTTTGGAAACTATTCTGCTGTGCTCCAGGGCCTGCCCCTTCTAGAAGGAGACACTGGACAAGGAGCCCCAGAAACCAGCTCTATCTGGGTATCTTTGGGTGTTGGGAAAAATAGGAACTTGGAGGGTTAGTATGGGCCCCGAGTGGTGCCTGCTGGGGCAGTGATGTGGACAGCAATGGCCCCATGAAACCCTCTTCTCCCTGGGGTATTGTGCTAGCTGCCTGCCTCGACATTCACATGTGGAACGCCAAGGAAACTGCCTTTAGAACGGTTGCTGTGAGCCAGAGAAGAGAGGCTGAGACCATGTTGTTGTGCTTTAAAAATAACAAAACTTGGCAGGTAATGGAGAACGTACCAGGGTTTAATTGCTCTGGGTATTAATTAAAAAAGATAAAGCCGGCTTGGTGGGGAGGGGTTTGGAGGTCGTAGGCGTGTTTGCACATTGTGCATGTGTGCATGTGTATATATTCATCTTCCACATCATCCAGGAAGCAGAAAAAGACCAACACGCGTGGCAACTCATTTTGTAGCTGTCTCTTGGGGTCGGGGTTAACCGGAAGGATGGGAGCAGAGGGTGGAGTGCATCCAAGCCAAGCTGTATTAAGCCTGTACCTGGGGTGCTGTGTACCCAGCCCAGGGTCCTGCAAGGCAAGGCATGAGCTATGAGCCCTGCCTGAGCAGAAGGACTCACCCACCTGCCTCAGTCCTGGCTCAGCTCCTGTTCAGGGCCACAGCAGAATTTACAGCAACCACATACTTGCCCTCCTGGGGCCAATTTATTTCTTAGGAATCTAGAACTATTTTTTTTCTTTTTTGGTTTGATTTGATTTTAGGCCACCTCCAGTGAATACTTAGTGCTGACTCCTGGCACTGAGCTCTATGATAACTCTCAGCAGTGCTCAGGAGACACTATGGAATGAGGGGATTGAACTCAGATATCACTTGCAAGACAGATGCCCTCCCCCCACTGCACCATTGCTTTGGTTCCACCCTGAGCAATCTTCCCCATTTTTGTTTCTCAGATAGAGGAAGTGGGGGCAAGCAAATGGGGGTCCCTAAGGGTATGAGACCCTGAAGAGGTAGCTCATTGCTGGGACTGGCAAGCCCTCACCCTACAAGAATGGGGCCCATGGCTCTTCCAGCTGAATTTCTGCCCCATTCCCACCTCAGGCATCCTGGGGTGAGAAATGGATGTGCCAGGGGCGGAGGATGCCAGCCCTGTGACTTCAATGGAGGGAGGAAGGGGTGATAGCTGTGTGCCAGGCACCTTCCTAGCCCCCTGCAAGTTCTCTCTGATTATTGCAGGGAGAGTAGCTTTATCAATCTTCCCTTCAGTGCCCCTCCCTCAGGGCCTTCTCAGGGCTGTGAAGGGAGCCGGTGGGAGTGAACTAGCTGTGGTGCAGACTTGTCCACAGAGCGTTTGCTTTCTTCTGCCTCTGTCCATTTTCAGGAAGCTTCAGCTGTGTCTGAAGCCAGGGCTGTGTCTGGCGTGGGGTGGAGGTGGGGCACACCTACATTTATACACTCCCACACACATTCATACATGCTCACACACTCTCATATACCACTCAGCCCCCATACATGCCAATCCTGGTTTCAGCTGGCCTGGACCCCAAACTCTTTTATGTTTGTTTTATTTTTTTGGTTTTTTGGGCCACACCCATTTGATGCTCAGGGGTTACTCCTGGCTAAGCGCTCAGAAATTGCCCCTGGCTTGGGGGGACCATATGGGACACCGGGGGATCGAACCGCTGTCCTTCCTTGGCTAGCTCTTGCAAGGCCGACACCTTACCTCTAGCGCCACCTCGCCGGCCCCTTGTTTGTTTTATTTTGGGGCCACACCCGGCAGCGCTCAGGGGTTATTCCTGATTCTGTACTCAGAAATTACTCCTGGCAGGCTCAGGGGACCATATGGGATGTTGGAGATGGAACCTGGGTTGGCCACCTGCAAGGCAAATGCCCTCACTGCTGTGCTATGGCTCCGGCCCCAGCCCCAGACTTTTCTTGTCATCAGTGGGTTTGGTGGTGGTTTGGGTTTTGCCTCCAAGCTTGGACAGCTGGGATCTTGGACAGGTGTGTGGGGTCCTGTTAGCCTCAGACTCTCTGTCAGATTAAAGTGAGTACTTGCAGTGCCCCCTCCTGATTGAACCTGAATCTTGGAAGGTTCCAGAAGCACAACAGGCTGAGGCTTGGTCTCCTCAGATCCCCTCTCAGACACAAATCCCAGAGCTATCAATGGATCTCTCCCTTGGGCAAAAGAAACGCCCCTGGAATCATGGCACTGCCCCCTGCCTCTGGTGGAGCAAAGACTCGCCCACTTCTTCAGTGAACATTATTGTTATCGAGTCCCATGGCTGATGCCACATTCAGAGCCAGTTGGGGAGCATGCAGGAGTGAGCAAGCACATCTGTGGTACGGTGAACCCCAAGAGCTCCATTCGCCCCATTCTTTCCAAAGAGGGTAACCATGGAAACCTCTGAATCCAGAGCATCACCCAGTCTTTGAGTGAAATGTACACAGACCATGGGGAGCCCAGGAAGGCAGCATGCGTTGGGCCGTATGTGCACATACATGTTCATGTATGTGAGTATGTGTACATGGCAGGAACTATTCTAGATGCCCGTGGCCTGTACACTCTCCAGTTCTACTTGCACAAATAATGGAGGCATGTGGGTCTGTCCTGGAATTTGGGTGCAGGTCTTGGGATGCCTACCAGTATTTCGGAGGGGACATGCATTTACCTGGGAACTGATGGGTACCACATCAGTGTGGTGGGGTGGGCAGTGTGGGGTGCAGAGGAGGAGGAGAAGCTTCCTTCCCTCATATCAGGAGTCCAGGATACTTCAGGATGAGAAACCAAGTCCTACATCTGGGCAATGTGATGGTCAGTTTCTAGGTGGGGTCAGCACTTGAGCTAGGAGTTGACCTTAGGCAGGGTGTGTGTGTGTGTGTGTGTGTGTGTGTGTGTGTGTGTGTGTGTGTGTGTGTGTGTGCGCGCATGCGAGCGCAAGGCTGAGGTGTCTGTGTAAGTGTGAGTGGTCCAGGCCCACTCACCCTATGAGGTGATCAGAAGAGAATCACTTAGGCCACCCCTGTGCTCCCTATGCAGTGCTCGAGAGAGCATCACTCAGACAGCCCCTGTCTTGTCCGCTGCCCCGTCCAGCCTCATCCACATTACTATCTTTCTGATGAGGACCAGTGTTATTCTTGTTTTTTTTTTGGGGGGGGGGCACACCTAGCGGCGGTGCTGAGGGGTTTCTCCTGGCTCTGCTCTCTGAAATTGCTCCTGGCAGGCTGGGGGGACCATATGGGATGCTGGGGATTGAACCCAGGACCATCCTGGATAAGCTGCATGCAAGGTAAACACCCTACCACTGTGCTATCTCTCTGGCCCTACTGGTATTATTCTTTTCTTTGTTTTGTTTTTGTTTCTTTTTTTTTTGTTTGTTTGAGTTTCACATTTTTAATCTGGTCCTCCAACAAGCCCTCTTCACTCACTTCAGTTTTTTCACAGCCAGACCTGGGAGCAGCAAATGCTTCAGTTTCTCTGCCTTCTCCTTGTCCATGATGACCAATGTGTACAGGTAGCAGCTACAGTGAACCTTGAACTTCACATTGTCCTTATTTTTCTTGATCTTAATGGAGTTGGCATCCTTTTGTTGTCGACTAATATTATTCTTAACAGTGCTGATCACATGGACTAGTAGGTCTAACCTGGCCTCCTGGGTGCAGAGCTGGAGCCATCTCTGACCTAGGTTGAGGTCACCTGCCCTTTTCTTCAGCTGCCGGCACTGGGGTGCCCTCTGTGCCTCCATGTACTCACCTTGCAGTGGGGGTGAACTAGGCTGGTCCAGGGATAGGAGAGAAGTGACAGATGTTTTCTGCTCTATGGCCAGAGCAAGGGTCTGGGAGCATTTCCCCATTGCTTAATTTCTCCACATAACACCCCCCAGACCTTGCCTGCACCTTCAGGCACCAAGGCCTCCAGGGCAGCAGCCGGGGTAATACAGGCTGAATTTGTTGGAACTCAGCTGGTCTCTTGGGCAGGTTTGCAGGAAGAAGAGGAACCCTTGGGGGTGCAGAGGGTGGAGGCTCCAGCTTTCAGGGTTCAAGACTCTCATGAGGGTGACCAGGGAAGATGCCCCCAAATCTGCCTCTTTCTCCTGCCAGCCGCATCCCTGCCTACTGGTTGCCAGCAGGGAACTGGTTGCCATGACTACTGACTGGCATTCAGGCAGGCAGAATCTTAAAGGGGGGCTCTGCTGTGAAGCTGGGCCCAGTACGGGGTCCCATGAGGGGGCGAGTAGGGCTCAGGCCACAGCTAACTTCCTGGCTGATCTGGTTGGGGGTCGCATGTCTGGAGTGCAGAGCCCCCTTTCCCATTGGGTTTAGTAACCTGCAAGGCTGTGCTGGGCTGGGGCAAGGGGGCCAGTATTGGGGCTCTTGGGGGGGACAAGGCAAGAGGACGGCCACATCCTGCACCCAAACTAATGCTCCAGGAGAGCCAGGGAGCCCAGCTGGCTCAGCCCCATCCTTCGTCCTTCATCCTTTGGGGGATACAAACATGGGCGAATTCTGTTATGTTCCTAAGGGTGCCATGGGGCTCTTTGCAGTCAGAGAAAAGCACATGGCAGGCGTGTCCCTGGCTGTAGGGAAATAGTCACCCCATAACCCCAGGGAAACACCTTTTGTGCCTGACCTGCCAAATGATGGGGCACTTGTCTCGAGAATCTGAGCCTGCTGAGCTAGGACTTGTCACAGGAACATAAATGCTGTTATGGGGTGGTAGCAGCTGACCTGTCGACCTTCCCTCTGTAGTGGGCCTGGGGGGCTTCCTCTGCTCCCCAAACCTGTTTCTTGTCTCCTGAGGGATAGACAGTAAACACCCCAGCTCTCTGCAGGACCCCTAGTCCCCTTCTGCTGAATTGGGAGCTTGGGCTGAAGACAGAAGCCCCCTCGGAGAAGTAGGTTCTGGAGACTCCTTCCTGAAGCCCCAAAGTGGCCCTGTGCACCCCCAGAGCTTTGAGTGCCCCATATTCTCAGTGGGGGGCTCTCTCAGAGGCTGACTCTGCAGGGGAACCCCACTCAGCACTTCCCAGGGATAACGAACATTTCCAGATCACCCAGGCCCCAGGGTCCTCACAGCAAGCCCTGCAGTGAGGCAGTGAGAGGTTGTTAGGTCCAGAGAAGTGCCCCCAGCCCCTATGGCAGCTGTGGTCCCAGAGCCTGCCAGGAGTGATTTCTGAGTATAGAGCCAGGCACTCAGCTCACTCACAAGGCAAAGATCATGCTGAGGAGCAAAAGCCTGCTAGCCGGCCACTTTTTGCTCTGGCCACCCTAAGCCCAGGTCACCCCACCCCGTGCCTATCTTCCACATCCCTCTTTGTGCCAAGCTGAGCATGAGGAGCAAAGGAATTTTCCTTGGGGTGCTCCCCTCTGTGGCTCCTGGTTCTTTCCATTCCTTGGCGTGGTGTGGTGTGGTGTGTGTGTGTGTGTGTGTGTGTGTGTGTGTGTGTGTGTGTGTGTGTGTGTGTGTGTGGCTGATTCCCTGGACCCACATACACTACAGATGCAGACCAGCCTGTGGGAATTTGGGAATCGAACCTTTCTGTTTTGTCTCTGAGGAAAGTCCCCCCCTGATCTGGAGAAAGTGCTTGGAGGGGTGGGGGTGAAGGCCCTGTGTGAGCCAGCTTGGGAGTGAGTGGTCTATGGGGACAGGGGGCCGATCCTGCACTCCTCAGAGCCCCAGGGACCCACTTGGGCAGCTTAAGACCCTCCGCTGGCCTTTGTGACTTCCAGTTGCCCCAAACCCCTAGTGCGCGCGCGGAGGCCAGTCCGGGAGCAGGGGGACCCCCGGAGATGCCGCTCCGCGCCGCCCACAAACTGGGGGCGCAGGGATCCCCGCGGAAGCCTGGGGCGCAGGTTGGAGCTCAGGAAACTTTCCCGGGGAAACACGGCCCCTGAATTGCACGCCTTCCTGCCAGCCTTTTTTTACTACAGCCCCCCTCCCACCTACCCCCAGCCTGGGCTGCCCCCCAGAGCCGCGCGCGCTCCCGGGCGGCTCCCTGCGCGCGCCCTCCCCATCCACCCGCGCGTTTGGACCGCGGCTCGGGGCTAGTCGCATCCTTTGTGCCTGCCACCGGGCTGGGGCACAAGTTCTTTCCTGGATGCTCCGAGGAGGATTTTTAACACCCTGCGGTGTGGACTGGAGCCCGAATAGCCCCTGACCTGTCTGTCTCCTCTCTTTTTCTCTCCGCGTCTCTCCCCTCCCCCTGCTCTCAGTCCGGTGCCCCCCTCTTGCCTCCGATCTTTCCCGTTCGCTCCCTTATCCCCTTTCCTTCTCCCCTCTGCTTTCTGAAGAGGTCGGTCCCCCATGTCTCTGGGGCTCTAGCCGGCTCCCTCCTTCAGCAGTGTCGGACCCCTGCCGCAATTCCAGGTAAGCTCCCACCCACGCGGTGGCTCTCTGTTGGGGAGCCCATATGGACCCTGGGGATCCCTCCTGGACTTAGCCCTATTTAAAATCTCCTTGAAAGCTGGGTTTCTCTTGCAACTCCCCTGGGTGTGAAAGCCCCCAGCCCTTTGGCTTTGGGGGGTTTTCTCTGCTACTTGCCTATTACCTCAGGCCTGTACCCCTGGTTTGGGATTTGCACTTTTGTTCAGGGGGCTCCCAGCAGACAACCCAGGGGCCTCATGAATCCAGAGGTGTCCCCAGAACCTTTCCAGTGCTTTCAATACTGCTGTCCCCAGCTAGGCTGTCTGGCCAGGAAGTTGGGTTTTTGGGGAGGACCCTGGAGCTGGGGCTGAATTTCCAGCGAAGTTTCTGCTGAGAAACTGTTGCACCTTCAGAGGTGCTCTCGGACCAGTGAAGGGGGTGGGCAGAGCAGCAGACACAGGGACGCCCCATACCTGAGCTCAGAGGTGGGAGGGAGGGGACAGGAAGCTGGTGACTCAGAGCCAGTGGGCCTCTGACAGGATTGGGGAGGGGACCCTTGCAAATTGTGTATATCATTCTGGAGATGAACGTGAACCCCCTTCTCTTCTGACTCTGTCTGGGCGTTCCAGAGAGAATGATGGGGCTCACTGTCCCCCATTGCCTGAGATCTCCAAACCAGGGCTTTGCGCTCAGTCCTGGAGACAGAGTATCCCCAAGTAGTTTGTCTCTGGGAGAGAAGATGGGTGACTCTGAAGGATCCAGGTTGTGGGAACGTGCACCCGCCTCTCTGAAGTGGGCTCCCCCCAAAGATAGGGAAGGTGGAGGAGGTTCAAGGGCTTTCATACAGGAGGGACCTTCTAGAAGGTTCCGGAAGCCCCACAGTCAGAGCTGGGGGAGGGGCTGATCTCCTGGGCTGGGGCTACTGACCTGCTCTTGGCTGCACCCAAGGGGACACCCCAGTTCTGACTGAAGTGTAGGGCGCCACCTTCTTAGCTCTTTTCTTTCCCGGCGCTGGCTCTTTTCCACCACTGCCCATTTGGTCACAGTTCAGATAGGGCACTTAGGGACCATGTAAAGTCCAGGGGAGTTTGCTCCAGGCGTGGGTGAGCTCAGCTCTCCTCTTCCTTTCCTGCTGGCCTCCATGACTGTTGGACACAGCCCCCGGAGCTGACTCTGCCCACCCCAGCCTCTGCCTTCTGCCCCCCAGTGCTCAGGAGCCTGGGCTCTGGGCAGAGCCCCAGGGCAGCATATGGCAGTGGGGCCATAACCCTTCCAATCACACAGTTCTCCAGCGCTGCTGAGAATGTGTAAACACAAGACTGAGAAGACACGGGAGGTGTGTGTGTGTGTGTGTGTGTGTGTGTATGTGTGTGTGAAGATTAATATGTGTGAGCATATGAATATGAGAATGTGTGGGTGTATGAATGTGTGAGTATATGTGTGAATGTGAGTATGTCCAAGTGTGTGTGAGAATGCATGCATGTGTGGGTATGTGAATGTGAGAATGTGGTGTGTTGTGAAATTTATGCGCGTGTGAGTGTGAGAAATGTATGAGGATGTGTGTGTGTGTGTGTGTGTGTGTGTGTGTGTGTGTGTCTCGGATCTCACACTCAACAGCTCACCTCAGGAAGCTTCTGATTATAGGGAAATCCTGGGCTTTGACTTGCAGCTTGTGTGTGGGAGAGAAGTGAGGGTGCTCCGGGGTGAGGGTGCTCTGGGATATGAAGTGAGGGTGCTCTGAGGTATTCCTGTGCCAGCTCCCCTCACCCCAGCTGGGGAGCCTATGGGTTTGCAGAAAGCTGAGTGTGCAGGTCCTGGGAGTGTGGCTCCATTTCAGGCTCCATAGCAGAGAGGGCCTGGCTGAGCTAATCTGGGTGGAGCAAAATTAGAATTCAGAGCCAGGCCTGGGCTTCCTCAGACCCGGGTCCATCATGTGGGTGGCTAAAGCAGAGGTTCAGGCAGCCTGTACTAGATGGGGCTTCTGTCCTTCCTCTCGCTGTCCCCCAGTCCTCTCCATCCTCTCCCTGTCCCTTGGTGCTCCCCATCCTCTGCCCCTCTGGTGCTCCCCATCCTCTCCGTTTCCTGGTGCTCCACACCCTGTCTGTCCTCTCCCTGTCCCTCCAGTGCTTCCTGTTCTCTCCCTATATTACCTCCCTTGCCATTCTGGGGCCAGGATTGTGACCCCAGTGGTGTGGGGTCCTGAGACTTGTGTTTGGGCCAGACTCAACCCAGCAGTAGCCAAGGGCCCCTTTCACCACAGGGAGATGGAGGCTATATCAGGAGTTCTCAGGGAGTCTTGCTCTAGCCCTCTAGGATCAGTTTGAGCCCTTTGGATCCTGGACAGCACCTGACATTTTTTTGGGTCACAGCTGATGATTCTCAGGGCTGACTCCTGTCTCTGCACTCAAGGATCATCTCAGGGCAGTGCTCAGGGGACCATATGGGATGCCCAGGATCAAACCCATGTGCAATGCCAGCACCTTCCTCTCTCCTATCTACTGGTCCCTCTTTCTGCTTTGCTTTTGTTTCCCCTCCCCTTCCTGCTCAGAGGGCTGAAGTGAGCTTTAGTATGTACTGAGCAGAAACTTCATTCTTGGTTAATTAAAAAAGTGGCAAAGAACTTGAAGTTTCTGCTACTCAGCAATGATGAATGGAATCACTCCACTGTGCTATGCTCGCCTCGATGGATGTTTTCCTGTGTGTGGTGCTCTCTAAGGTGGAGGCTCTCCTGTTCCTTCCCGAGGAGGGTCCATCCCCTTCCTCAATCTCCACTGCTCCCACCAGCTTTTCTCTCTGGTTGCAGATAAGGACCAGAGGCTCCAGCCCAGCTCAGCCTCCTCCTGTACTCTCCTTGCCACCTTTTTTCTGCAGCGAGGCCTGGGTGCCTGCTCTGAGCTGGCATGAGCTGGCCTGGGGTCTATACTGGGGAGCAAGCTCCAGGTGAGGAGTCCTCTGCTGCAGGCTGATCAGACCAGCCCAGGGGCAGAAATGCAACCTGAGGGGGAGGGTGGAAGATATGGGCAAGGAGGCTGGTCTGCTGGGAAGTCCTGGCCCCTTGGCAGCCCAAGCACTGAGCTCTGGTTTCTATAATTTGGAGTAGGTTTCTGAGCACTGTGTTGGGAGCTTTCCTGTGCTCTAATAATTAGCATCAGGCTGGGGTTGCAGAGAACCAGTTTCCTGTGACGCGCCTTCCCTCCTCTGTTGTTATATCTGGGCATTATTTAGGCAGAGCCGGAGGTCGAACACAGTCCCCTGTACCTCATGCTTAGGGACACCAGGAGGCATTGAGCCACTAAGCCTCATCTTGACCTCCAGGGCTGTCCCAGAGGGCTTCTGGGAAGGGGCATCTGTCTCTACTGCAAATCAGGATGGCAGAGAAGAGATACAGGCTCCTAACACTGACTCTGGGCCCTGCAATGAGGGGGCACAGCTAGCAGGAGAGCTCGCAGCAACTCTGAGAGGTGAGTGGCCACAGGAAGGATGGAAGTCCCCTCACCCGTAGCCTCTGGGACTCTAGTGTCTCAAGCATAATCTTTGCAATGGCTCAAAACTTTCCTTTTTTGTTTTTGGGTCACACCTGGTGGTGCTCAGGGGCTCCCGACTTGTTCATTCTTAAGAGAGTCCCTCCCTGTCCACAGCCAGCACCTGCCAGCACCTGCCAGCTGAGATGTCTACAAGCATGGATGCCCCTTCTCTTTTGGGCCTCTGGACTCCCCGCCAGTGTCTGCCTCAGGTCCTGGGGGCAGAGGGCTGGACACCAGGTTTTCCTGTGGTCAGACAGTGCTGGGGTGGCCGCCCTGAGTCACCCCAACCCCTAACCCGGGCTGCTTGTCCACACTGCTGGACCACACCCTGCCTTAGCTATGTCCAGCCCCTCAAACCCTTTGATGGCTTTGTCCATGATTGGCTGAATTATGGGACCCCCCTGCACCTGCTGAGTCAGGAAACTGCAGGTGTGAGTCACCCTGATTCTCATCCTGGGTGGTGGCTCTGTCCCTCACCTCCTCTGACAGGCAGCCGCCTGGGCGTTTACCTGCTTAGAGACACTGGGGGCTGCTGACTCCCGAACCTCACATTTCCCATTCATTTTTGTCCAATCAGGCTGCTCTGATGCCTCTCCTACCCACTCCTGTGTCTGTGACGAAACGGGGAGTGGGGTGCTCACCTGTTCAACCGTAGTGCTCCAGGGGTTGTGTGCATTGGGTGGCTGTGCACCCAGCCCCCAGTGGTGTTCCCAGCAGCCACACTCTGACACTGCTGAGACCCCAGACAGCAGAGCCATAGGCCATCTACACATGGGTGGTTCTAAGCATCGAACTCAGGGCCTGTGCTCACAAAACAGCTGTTTCCACTGTCGCTGCACCTACACACCCCTCCCACTGCTTTCAGACTCTCACCCCACTTCCCCAACAGCTGGCCATCATTCTACTCAGACTTCAGTTCGCATCTCAAGACCTGCAGCTCGTCCTGTTGACCCCTGGCTCCTTTTTGTTTTCAGGATGCACCCCACCCCTTTCTGTTCCTCCAGTTCCTGTCAACCTTCTCATCAGCTCTCAGTAGCATCTTTTATTTTTTCCAGATCTGCTGAGATCCAGCCTTGGATCCACAGGTTGGTTCCTTGTCACTTCCCCGGAGCTTGATATGTGATGACTTCTGTGCAGACAAGCATGTCTAGGACATGCAGCATGGCTTTGGGGGGGATTTGCAGATGGTGCTCACACTGTTCTGAGCCTCAGTGCCCAGCCCCAGGGACTTAGGATTTCCCTTGGGTATTGGATTGAAGCCTGGACCTTGAGCTCTCTTCCCGGTGCCCAAAACACTACATTTGAAATGTATCCGGAGGATTTTCCCCAAACACTTGGTCCCCCTACTCCAAGACAGTCTCACACTGTCCATCCAAATACTAAATACCAAACCTTCATTTCCCCCATGAGCCCGGTCCCTTCTTTTAACACCCCTCAGTGATGCCCTGTTCTTTCAGGACCTAGAGCTGGGCAATCTACTATCATTAACACCCCATTTTTTTCTCTCCCTAAATTCAGTTTGTCACCTTCCTGGCTCTGTCTTCAAGAGAGTCCTTCAAGGGAGATAGCACAGTGGGGAGGGTGCTTGCCTTGCAAAGCAGTCAATCTGGATTAGATCCCCTACATTCCATAGGGTCCCCTGAGCCTGCCAGGAGTGATCCCTGAGTGCAGAGCAGGAGTCAGCCCTTAGCACTGCCAGGTGTGACCTCCCCAAAAAGGCCCTCTCCTCTGACCCCAGCTGGTCCTCTCAACCTGGCCAGGATTACACCCCTCCCGCACAACGTGTCCCTGCTTCCCAATGGCACTGACTTTCCAGTCACTACACAGGGGATCCTTTGTAGACCCTGAATTTGAACTTGACCCTCATCTGTTTGGAATCGTTGACAGTTTCCTTCTCATTAGGGGCTGGGGGTGCTGGCTCCACAGGCCAGGGTGCATACATGGAAAGTTCCAGACCCTGAGTTTAATTCTGGGCCTTGCATGGCTACCCCATCACACCCCCAATACAGCCATGGTGTCCCTATCCCCATCCTCAGGCATGGCCGAGAAGGTTGCTCCTCCTGGAGCACTGACCAGGGTCTGGAGATGTGGCCCAGGGGTAAATTGCGCACATACATGTGTTAGACCCTCTGGTGAGTGGGCAGGGCTGTGAATTGACTTTCTGGTGCAAAGGACCCAGAGAGTGACCACAGGGTGGTGCAAAGAGTGGCTATGAGGAGGTGCAGAGAGGGGCTTTTCCCTGGGGCTTTGGTGATTGCTCTGCTGTGGCCCTGTGTGCACATATGCCTTTTGGGGGTCCTGCTCCTTCCAGGAGGGGGGCTGATTGCTGGTGGCATGCATGATGAGTGTTCACTCTTGGAGCATCTCTCAGGACTCATGTCCTAAATTGTAACCGCATCATTTCCCAGTCCTGCTCCATACTTTGGGGGCATGGTGGGTTCTTGCACATAGTCCTTAACACTTGGAAGTTTTTTCTGTTTGCAGTTCTGGGAAGCAAATCCAGAGCTTCACACATATAAATACCTGCTATTATCTGTTTATTTACTTATTTTGGGCTTGGGGCTACTCTTGCTAGTGTTCAGAGTTTACTTCTGGTTCTGCACTCAATGCCTCGTGGTGCTGGGGACGCTTTGGGATTCCAGGGATCAAACTCCGATTGGCTGTGTTCAAGGCAAGTGCCCTTCTGCTGTGCTCTCTCTAGCCCATTTTTTTTTTTTAATTGAAACCAGTGCTAGGTCAATGAAAAATATCGCAAAGTTTAAAAAAATAGGTATCTAAGAGGAAAAAGGGAATTTATTGTGGTTCTGACATGCATTTTCCTGCTGACCAGGGATGAGGAACAATTTTTGTGTGTGTTTATTGGTTATTCTTCTGACAGGAGTTGTAAGTTTCAGTACTCCTTTCTTTTTTCAAATCAGGGCAAGAGGGGTTCTGTATCTATCTGGATGTTTGATCTAAAGTTTGATATCTTTTAGATGCTTTGCAAGTATTGTCTCCCATTCTGTAGAAGTATTTACATTCTGATGAGTGCTGCTTGATACATAGTTAAGATTTAGCTGACGTCTAATGCAACTGTGATTTTGTCCTTAATTTAACTGTGCTTTTGTAACCATTCTAAGAAATCTTTGCCAATCCAGAATCAATAAACTTTCCTCCCGTGTTTTCATCTTTCTTCCATCCTCTTTTTCCTTTCTTTCTTTTCTCTTTTTTTTTCCTGGCCACACCTGCGGTGCTCAGGAGTTACTCCTGACTTTGCACTCTGAAATCTCTCCTTGCAGGCTCAGGGGACTATATGAGATGCCAGGAATTGAATCCGTGTCCGTCCAGGGTCAGCTGCATGCAAGGCAAACACCCTATTGCTGTGCTACCACTCCGGCCCTCTTCCCATCCTTTCTTCAACGGGTTTTATCATCCTTGCTCAGATGTTGAGCTCTTTGCTGTGTGTACATGTGTGTTTAATATAAATTGATTTAGGCCCATGATTTACAAACATGTCTATGATTTTTTTTTTGCAGCATACTATGTAAATTTCAATTCCACCACGAACCTCCGATGATGTCCACAGGTTCCCTCTCAACTCCCCCAGCCTGCCTTCTTAACAGGCACATTTTTAGTTTGATGGTTGAGTTCGGATCCCATACCTGGAGTGTCATGGGCTCTGTGGTTTACATATTTCCTAGTACTTCCCCTTGATATCACCGATTTGTCAGGGCTCCTCCCCACTGCCCATTACCTCCCATCTGCCCCTTACTTCCTGGCTCTCTGTTTCTCTCCTTCTGGCCTTTTGATTTCTGTGATCTGGGGCCAAGATTATATGAAACACTTTTGTGTTATGATCCCACCTTATCTCCTTTCTGCATACTTGTTCCTGGATATCATTGCTAATATATTGTTCATGTGAATTTGCAGTTGTAACAATTTATCTATCTAGTGCAATGCCTGTTTCTTTATAGCCTTGCCAGCATAGCTAGTTATAAGATACCAAGGATTTTTTTTTTTTAAAGGCCCTTGACTAAGAGATTAAAGCGGTGTTTCTGCCTTCAGCATTTCTTAGTTGTGAACAGGAGAACATCTTTAATAATGAAGAATCCACATATAACTCCTTCCCTATGTTCATGCCCTTTTGTATTTTCTATCTTTAGTTCTTATAAAGAAAACTAGTCCTTTGAGGGATGGATACAGAAGTTATTTTTTCTAATTTGTAGTACGCCTTTGGAAGTTGTTAATGCTTTTGATGACAGTTTTTGTGCCCTAGTGCGCCAGTCTTTTTGTTGGTGTTTTAGTTTTGTATTGTGCTGACAAAAGCTTTTATAATCATAAAAATTACACATCTTGTTTCACTTCTGGCAGCCAGGATCATGTCATTTGTTGTGTGTAGATCTTGGACTCACTGATATTTTGTTTTGGCAGAGGGTTTGAGGAAAGACTCTTACTTAATACTTCTCATATGTCTACTTATTATTCCTAATGCCAACTATTAAATGTTCTTTCCACAGTTTTTTTGAAATATAATTATTTTTCATAGGTGTTTTGTTTGATGTCTGCATTTTTTCTTTACATTAATATTTAGCCACATATGCCACATGCACATGTTCATTGCTGCAGTTTTATTAAATGCCTTTATATAGGAATGGATTGGGCATTTTTTTTTCCTCATAATTTTCCTGTATCTTCTTGCTAATCTATAGTTTATGAGTTAGGTCAAATTTATTTAGCTCCCCTGAAAAATCCATTTTGCTGATGCTACAGATTCATTTTAATTTTCAACTTTAGAGGAGAATGTGTATCTAAATAATGTTAAATTTCTTTATCCATTAACATGGTATGACTTTCTCTGTTGACTTTCTTTTCTTGCGTTCCTAACTAGAATCTTCAATCAAACCTTTCGTTCTTTTTTTTCTTTTTGGGCCATACCTGATGGTGCTCAGGGCTTATTCCTGGTTTAGCACTCAGGAATCACTCCTGGTGGTTCTTGGGGTACCCTATAGAATGTCGGACATTGAACCAGGGTTGGGTGTGTGCAAGTAACCTCCCTGTTGTGCTCTCACTCCAGCCCCTTATTTCTTTTCAAACAGAGCCCACATTTATGATGGTAGGACCCACACCTGTAAAGGCTGGAGATCTCAGTTGCTCCAGGAAACTTGGTCACTTCGTCACAAGCCGTGGTTTGGCCTTTTAGCTGGGGTGCTAGTGCTGTGGAAGGAACAAACACCTGTCCCCGCTCCCACTGTCATTATTTTCATACAGGGGAGGTAATCTGGTGCTTTAAGAGTCTTGTCCCCGGGGCCGGAGAGATAGCATGGAGGTAAGGCATTTACCTTTCATGCAGAAGGTCATCGGTTTGAATCCCGGCGTCCCATATGGTCCCCCGTGCATGCCAGGAGCAATTTCTGAGCACGGAGCCAGGAAAAACCCCTGAGCACTGCCGGGTGTGACCCAAAAACCACAAAAAAAAAAAAAAAAGAATCTTGTCCCCACATATCTAAGCAGCTCTTTTTTATGGTAAAGCCTGACTCTGATCTGAGAGGGAGGGTGGGGGGAAAACTATGCCCATGGATGACGGATGACGCAGCCGTGGGAGCTGGCAGCAGAAGGTCCAGGGAGACTCAGAGGAGCTCTGTCTCCATGCTCTGGTAGGGGAGGGGACCCCCAAACCACACCACCCACCTAGAGTAGGAATCCTCTCACTGGTGAGGAGCTTCAGGGAGCAAGAGGGCAAAGGGCAGAACACCTCGGATGGGAGGTGTGTTGGGATCTGGGCGGATCCATGAAGGGGTTTTGGAGCTGGAAGTCTTCTGGCCCACAGGGTGGGGGAAGGGGGCTGCCAGGGCCTGGAGGCTCCATACTTGCAGGAAGAAGTGGAAGAGGGAAAGTGGCAGCCAAGCTTCATGAGCCCTTTTTCGTGAAAGGGAGAATCTAGGGCTAAATCCTTCTCCTCCACTTGTCTTCTTTGCCCACGACCAATTCTCAGGGTCTGGGGGCACCCAACTGTCATTCACCCTCCATGGCTATAATGGCCCCTGGGAAGGGAGGTGCAGGGGGTAACCTTGTCTACAGGAACAGATGTGCTCTCCTTGGCGATGGCGCCCGTGACGGGGCTTTTAATTTTTCATCACCTCTTAATCTTGCTCTTCCTGGGAGGAATCAGCCAGCAGGAAAGAGGGGGAGACCTTTGCGGAGGCGGCAGCCCTGGGCTGGCTCGCTCTGTTCTTAGTAAGAGACCAGGAAAGGGCACAGAGCTGTGGGGAGGACCAGGGCAGGCAGGGATGCAGTGCCACTACTGTTGGGGGTTCCCAAGGGAGGGGGTCCCTGGTGACTTCAGGCCTGGCCTGCAGACTGCTCCCCAGCTAGAATTCCTAGACACACATCAGGACCTGAGATGGGGGTGTAGACAGGGCCAGGAAGGTGTGTTTCCCAGCTCTGTTAGGGCGAACTATAGGGCTGCTGCCGAGACAGGCTTTCCAGAAATATTGAATTTCCTTTTATTAGTTCTGAAGCTCAACAGGAATAAATTTGAATAATTAGTGTGTTGGACTGTCTCTCCACCTCCTCTGTGGGTGGTAACAGGGATGGCTCCACCTGTGGGTGTTGGCGGGATGGTTGTGTGTGTTATTGGGACAGGCCTTGACTGAGTAGGGGGCGGGGTGGTCAGTGCTCAGGACAAGCTCTGGCCGACTGGGGGGATCAGTAAGTGCTTGTAGTCTGTTCCTGCCCACTCTGGAATCTGGAGGTCAGTTGGGACTATCCCCTGGGGACACCACGCCAACTCCCTTGAGAAATGGTCTGACATAGATAGACATGTCAGGGAAAGGTGACTGTTTTGGGGAGGGAGGGACCAAGCATAGGCCCTGTGGGGGCCCTTAGAGAAGCTGGCCTGAAAGGTTTGCCCCATTGTGGGGTGGGAGGCCTGGTCAGATTTGTTCCCCCATGTCTTAGAATGAACCCCAGTAGTGGCATGGGAACTTGGGTGGGCTGCAGGCTCTTGGGTGGGGCTATTGGTTCCTGGGAGAGATGAAGCAAAAGAAGATACAGAGGCTGGAAAAGTTCCACCCTTCATGGGACAGATGTGGAAGAGGAGGAGGAAGAGGGAGGAGAACATGAGGTTCTGGGTACTGGGCGCCTCTTCTGGGTTGCATACTGAATACCCATCTCCTTTACTCCTAGAGGAAACCCTGGGATGTGGCCAGTTGTTCCAGTAGGGTCCCTAGAGTGAGCTCTGGGGGCTGCAGAGGGAGGGTGCCCTGGAAATGTGGGTCTGGATGCTCAGCCCCAGGAGAGAGAGCATCCAGTAGTGCAGAGTGGAGAGACTGAGGAAGAAAGTAAGGAGAGCGAGGGTGACCAGCAGGCCTCAGAGGCACAGGAGTTCAGGGCATGAGTCCACTGTTCCCATTGCGATATGTTCTGCTTGTGGTCTCACCTGTTGGCTGGTGGCCTGGCCTGGATGGTCCAAGAAGGTCACCACTGAGGCTGACTCAGGGCAGCTGGACCTCTGGACTAATATGCGATGACACTTGGGTGATATTTGGGGGTTCCACTCTCCATGGTCCTGGGGCAGGGATTGGCCCCTCAGAGTGTCTCCCTGGCCCCATAGCTGAACTCCCTGCCAGAAATTTGAAGTCCCCAGGTGAACCTCCAGGGAAAGGGGCCTTAAGAGGGTCAGAGTCTCAGAGCTTCATTCCAAAGTGCTCAGGGGCCTTTGTAGCAGGATACAGACTCAGGGTAGGACTCTAGGGCAGGAACCCTCCTCCCTTCCTGGTCTGCCTGTCCCTGGGGTCAGATGGGACCCACTGCCAGATACCCTGCTATGAATCAAGGGCTGTTTCTTTCTTGTATTTTTTTAAATATAAATTCTTTATTTAAGCACCATGATTGCAAACATGATTGTAGTTGGGTTTTAGACATAAACAGAACACCCCCCTTCACCAGTTCAACATTCCCACCACCAATGCCCTCCTCCCTCCTTCCCATCCCCTGCCTGTATTCAAGACAGGCATTTTACTACAATTATTTATTTTTAAGTTTAGTAAGCTGTTTTTGTTTCTTTCTTAAAGGATAAGTGTTAAAAAAAATACAGTAGTAACAGCGTGAGAGTGGCAATCACCATTGTTTGCATAGGCCCAGCAAAATATGGGGAAAATGGAAAAAAGGCCTTGGCCTAATTAGAATGAGGCCTCACCCCTGAGGTTTTCTGGCATAAGACCGACTCTGGACTCCAGAATCAGGCTGCCCAACCCCTGAGTTATTCTCTGTGGTCCTGGTGAAACTTTTTTGTACATTAGCTGCTGTTGGTGTCAGGTTCCTGTAGTTAAAGATTCTAGTTTCTGCGAATTTCCTTCATCGAGTCAGGTTGATGTGGAGCATCCTCTAGTTTCACTTCACCATTAGATGAGGAGACGCCTGCCCTGCAAGCAGGTTGTTGCTGTTGCTAAGTCGTATGGGTGTTAGGAGAGCACTCTTTGGAGTAAGTCAATGCCAGAGCAGTGATAGGGTCTTCACAAGGGCTGTTTATTATGGGAAGGATTGTACCTCCAGCATCCTGGAAATGAGCCTGGCCTGGATGCATCTGCACATGTCTGTGAATAGGTAGAATTGCTGAGTCTGGTTCCTCTACAGCCCCATGACCCCCTGGGAATTGAGAGATGTTGGTTTCTGGGTGCTGAGGGTACCTGGGGTGGCCTTTCTTGGACTTTCACACCTCCCCACACCCTTTCCCCCTGGGTGTAAACTGGGGCCCCCGAGGTGGTTTGGCTGCTGGGTGGATACTGAGTGGGGTTCTGGTGGGAGCAGCTTCCGTGCAGCAAACAGTGTGTGTGTGTGTGGGGGGGGGTTGTGGAGGTGGGAGCCAGTGCAGGCAGCTGGTGGCCAAGACCTGGGGGTGCTGAGACTCTTCAGTGCAGGGGGCCCCACATTATGTGGGAATCAGTGGAAGTTCTATTCTCTTGGTGTGAGTTGCCCTATGGTTCCTGGCCCCCTAGTTCCTCTGGGAGTTCAGTCCTGACCTTGGAGGCTCACCCCACACCCTGTCTGGGCTTCAATTGGTTCCCAGGGTGAGGAACCCCTCCCCCAACCCTCCACCCCTGTCCCCGAGGAAGGAACATGCTGGCTTGTGCTTTCTCGGAGATTTCTCGGAAGCTTCCAGACGGTGGCGGCTGTGTTGGGGTGTCTGTGTGGTGGGGGCCGGGAGGAAGCTGTCAGCTGGGGCTGCTTGTCACGAGCCATCTCATCATGTCCAAGTCCCGGTGGCATTTCCCCATCTGTCGCCTTCCCGATAGCAGCCCAGGGTCCTTGCTGGCTGAGCCCCGCCCTGTCCTAGCACCCCCCCCCCCCAACTGTCAGACAATGTAGGAGCTGAGGTGTGCACTGGCTTCTGTGTTCAGATGTGGCTCTGGCCGCCTGTGTAGAAAGACATCCTGACCCACAGGAATCCCCAAAGGCCCTGTCCTCTGCTGGCCTTGTTGCTCTTGTGGGCTGGTGAGGCTTGATCTGATCAGTGGACTGAGTGCTGGCTGTCACAGGGGTGCAGAGTGAGGTGTGTCCCTACCACATGCCGGCCCTTGGCTGAGGAGGCCCAGCTTGGTGGACAGGATGGGGGTTAGTGAGAACATTGAGAATTGGGGGAACCACTTGGGCCTGAGGGCCTTCTCGTTAGCCCCATAGCCTTTTCCCTGTGCCTGCTCTTCTCCCTTGAGAAGAAGGGCAGTGAATTGTGTGGTTTGTGGGGACCTTTGGCCATTCGTATGTGGAGTGGACCCTATTATGGATGGAACGAGATCAGGCCATATGCACTCTCACCTTCCTGCCCCGCTCTAAACTCTTGTCCCAGAGCCTGAGACAGACCTGGGAGGGGGTGTCTGCTAGCATCCTGGGGAGCTAACCAGGTAAAATGAGCCCCATAGCAGTGTGGGTCCCCTGGTGTCCCCTGGGGGATCTACATATTCAATGCCCTCATGGGGTTCCATGTGAGGCTGACTCCTCTCTCTGTGACCTCATGTCTTTCTGGGGATGCACATGGAACCCCTGGACAATTAGTTCCTCAAGGAGGATTGTGGTCACTCTCTTGTCTCCAGAGGGGTCTCCAGATTCAGGACTGTGTCTCATAAAGCAGAGCATTTCTCAGGGGTATGGTTTAAGAAATGCTGTTTGGGGTGGGTTGTGCCCTAGCGGGGGTTAGTGGACCCATATGTGGTACTGGGACTCAAACACTGGTCAGCACTGTGCAGGGCAACTAAGTACCCTCCCTGCTTTACTGGCCTATCTGCTCTCTGGCCCCTGAAATACTTTATTTTGGTTTTTGTTTTTTGGGCCACACCGGGCAGTACTCAGGGCTGACTCCTGCCTCTGCACGCAGGGGTCACTCCTAGCAGTGCTTGGGGGAACATAAAGTGCTTGTCAGGACCAAACCTGGTGGGCAATGTGCACAGCAAATATTGTGCCATCACTCCAGCTCCCCCAGAAATGCTTTTGAGTTGGATTGGTAACCATCTCATCTTGTTGTTCAACTCCCTTTCTTCCATTTTTTAAGAAAATTATATCACTGATTTATCAAGTTGCTCTTTTTTTCTTTTTCTTTTTTTTTTTTTTTTTTTGGGTCACACCCGGCAGTGCTCAGAGGTTACTCATGGCTCTAAGCTCAGAAATCGCTCCTGGCAGGCTCAGGGGACCATATGGGACGCCAGGATTTGAACCACCAACCTTCTGCATGAGAGGCAAATGCCTTACCTCCATGCTATCTCTCCGGCCCCTTATCAAGTTGCTCTTAATACAGTTGTCTCAGGAGTCAAATGTTCCAACACCAATCTCACCACCAATGAGATCTTCTCTCCACCAATGTCCTCAATCTTTCACCCACCTCCCCAGCTTGTCCTCTTGCTGGCACAAACAAATTTACTTCATATTTCTTATTACAATACAAAGACACATGGAATGATAATAAAGAAATAGATCAATAAGGGCCCGAAGAGATAGCTCAGCGGCGTTTGCCTTGCAAGCAGCCGATCCAGGACCTAAGGTAGTTGGTTCAAATCCCGGTGTCCCATATGGTCCCCCGTGCCTGCCAGGAGCTATTTCTGAGCAGATAGCCAGGAGTAACCCCTGAGCATGAGCCGTGTGTGACCCAAAAACTTAAAAAATAAAACACAAAAAAAACCGAAATAGATCAATAAAAGTCAGTTTGTGGTAATTGCTGTATCTTATAATGGTGTTCCTAATTTCATTGCTAGAGGAGTTACTGGGCTATTGAGTACTACTTGAGCTTCTGTGTTACTTACTTTCAGGCTCACTGAACTTGGTGGGCTTCTGAATAGTTTCCTCATCAAATTTGCTGTGATCCTATTGGGCTGACACTGCTATGAAATTTGGAAGACCCAGAAGCTATGGAATTGGAATGATCTGAATGATTTGGTGGCTTGGCAGCTTGATGAGGTTTAGTTGTGGAGCAGGGCCACTTCTATTCTGTGCTGGTGTACCTGATGGCTGCTGGACCTTCAGGCAGAAAGGGGTAATATGCCTGTCCCTATCCCAAGAAACTCTGAACCCAGAGTTCTCAGCCTGGAGACAGGTTCATCTGGAATGATTCAACGGTATCATGTTCTTTCTCAACTTTCTTTTCTCCTCCCTCCCTCCCTCCCTCCCTACCTCCCTCCCTCCCTCCCTCCCTCCCTCCTTTCCTCCTTCCTTCCTTCCTTCCTTCCTTCCTTCCTTCCTTCCTTCCTTCCTTCCTTCCTTCCTTCCTTCCTCCCTTCCTCCCTTCCTCCCTTCCTCCCTCCCTCCCTCCCTCCCTCCCTCCCTCCCTCCCTCCCTCCCTTCCTTCCTTCCTTCATCTTAGGCTGCAGAAAGTCTTCTGGTTTATTTCACTTGCTGGGATTGTTCAGTTGCATCCTGGAAAAAACATTTGGAAGGTGTCTTCACTCACCCCTACCAATGGCAAGTGCATCTGAACTTGTAGAAAAAAGAAAAAAGAAAGTAATGAAATGAAAGTTTGAAGCCTTTCATTTGCTTGGTTTAGGCCAATAATTACTTAATAACAAAGTAATGATGATGTTTATCTTTCAGTTAAGTATGAAACTAACACAGTGGCCAGTTGTCTACTACTTAACAGATGGTTGTCAAAGGGGCAGGCAATACAGGCCCCGTTTGTTTTCATCTTTTAATTATTTTCCAATGCAACCCAAATCTGGAGAAAAGCATATAACTTACTTGAAATTTGCTCCCGGTTCCTCTAAAATTCTGCCCCTTTTGTTCGTTGTATTGCTTTCAGCATAACCTTCCCAATGTTTTTTGATAGATTCCCCACGTGGAATGCTTGGCAGAGAGAAAAATGTCTCATAGCTCTACCAGAATAACCAAAAAAGAAGATATTTATAATGATGTGACAAATGAAAACTATTTCCGCCAGGAACCTGCGGTACAAAAATTTATGGTTGAAATGTTTCCCAAAGTCAGGAGGACGTCTGAATGAGAAATAATAAGTAATAAGAACAGCTGAAAAAATAATCAGAAGGTGCCTGAAAAAAAATAGGACTCTGGGCTTGAGGGGAGATACAGGTACCCCAGTTGGTTGTATAACAGAATCAACGCAGGCGGCCTTCTGGAGCCCACCCAGGAAAGCTGCTCTGCAGAATTCCCTTCTGACATTTCCCATCTTCCGAGATGACATAGACAGACAGATGGGGGTAGAGCCTAAGCTTGGGGCGCTGGTCGTGCAGTCTGTGAGTTCAGGGCAGACACAACGCATCCAACATCAGGAACACACAGGGGCTTCAGCCAGAGGTGCCCACCCCCTTCGAGGATGCCTACAGGGCCCCACAATCTGCAGAACAAGCATCTGACCCGAAGGAGAAGTGCCTCTAGGTCACACACACCTAAATTTGCAGCAGCCCGGCGAGACATGAGTCTCTACCACTGCTTTAGCTACAAGCCTCATATCCATTCAGTTCTGAGATGTTGAAGAGTTTTGAATAGCACAGGGAATTGGGGTGATTTCAGGCAACCAGCGTGGCCAGGGGGTGCTCAGCTCCCCAAGTCATGACTCACTTGACATCTTAGGATGCACCGGAAGGAGCTGCCAGATTCTTGCTCTGGGGTGTCCTACCTCCTCCCCTCCTAGCCTCTCCCCCACATAGTCAACTTTTTGCCCAAAACATATTTGGGATGGCAGCTTTTGGCTCCCTTTCTGTTTATACTTAAGTGTGTTTCTGCCTTTCTTTTTCAAGAAGGAGAGAAAGGAACAATGTGGGGGGCAGCGAGTGGGGCTGACAGAGGCCCCTGGGCCCACTCCTAGGTTTCTAAAACCCTCCCTGGTTTAGTTGGATTATTTTTATCCCCACTTTGGTCCCAAGGACCCCTCCTGGAGTGGCTTGGGTGTCAGGAGCTGTGTCCAGGGTCTCAGCATAAGGGCATGGGCCCTGGGATTAATGCCCTATGTGCCCTTCAGCTCTCAAAGCCAGCTGTCTACTGCCCTGGGGGTTCATCAGAGCCCCAATGCTTGCTGCCTGTTTAGGGGAGCCTCCCAGAAGACTCACCAGGAGCCTTATTGGTGATTTCCTGAGGTACAATGTCAGTGTCAGATGAGGTGGCATGGAGGGAGGGCACCCTGAGAGCTGTGGAAGAAAATGTGGGTTCTTTGGTCTGCGGTGGGGACACTCCTCACTTAGCTGTCTGAGCCTGCAGGTACCCCACTGAATCGCTCTGTTTCAGTGCCTTAGAGCTCGTGGCCTGAGCTGGGTGCTCTACCCTGAGTGGAACATAAGCAGCTAGTATTTGGTCTAGGCATTGCCCAATGGGCACCAACCCTAGTGGATGTCGGACTCCACTCTCTGGGCGTATCTGTCACCATTGCCCTTGGGGAAGGTGACTAGTTCTCCAAAGAGTCCCCAAGTTAATTGAGGAGTTCCTAGATCCCAACCTTAGCCCTGGAGTCCACTGTTAGTAGCCACCACCTCATACTCCCCAATACCCAGAAGGTCTCAGGGGCTCCCTTTGTTCCCAGAGCCAGGCCCTCTCTGCCACCCACCCTGAGTTCTTCAAACAAGCAGGTCCCTTCTTGAAAGCTCTCAGGCCCAAGAGTCCTCTGAAACCTCTACTCCCCTCAATTCTTGGAAACTGCCTTGAAAGGAAGGGCTCAGCTTGGAATTAATTGATTTGTTTTTGCCCCTGCAAGCCCAAGAGTGCCTGAAAGAATCAATTTGAAACCAGCAGTTTTGGGGATGATCTAAAGTTGGGTTAAATCTCCTGCCCCCTCCACTCTGACTACGCCTGGAATAGGCAAACTGGGAACAAAACAAAACAAAACAGATGCAGCCTTTGCATGTCTGAGGTGCTCAAAGTGTTTCCAGCTCTCCAGATGTCAAGGAATCAAGATACGTAAAAGGACGAGGGGCCGAGCTGCTGCTGACATCTTCGCCTTATAAGGGGCCACAGGTCTGGCTTGGTGCTTCTTGGCAACCCGCCCAGTTGGGCCGCCCATTGGTCATGGGGCACGTCCTAGTCAGGTGGACAGAAACCGGGTGCCTGGCAAGGGTTTGCAGAGCAGGCGTGGAGGTGGGGAGAGAAGGTGCTGGGAGACACTGTGCAGGACTCACGGTGGGGGGGGGGAGTGGCACTTGGCACCCACTTGACAGATGTTTGTGGGGTACATTTGTGCCGGCCTTGCTTGCCTGGGGTGAGGGGCTGCACCAGGAGGCAGCTGCAGGTCCTATCCTCAGAGGTGCCCTGTGACTGGCTCTTAGTATGTCCAGAGAGGTCTCTGCCAGTGAGACACAGATGGAAACCAGATGGAACTTTCTGGAATAGAATTTCTTAGCGAAGGTCACCGCCTGGTGTCCACCTCAGAGGCTGGACCAGACTGTCGGGGGAATGTCAGCTCCCCTGGGGAAAGGAAGGAGACAGTTGACCTCGGTCCCTAAGAGCTGGGGGCACCCACGGGAGCATTAGGAAACCTGTGGCACCATTGTAGCTACTTAGTACTGAGAGAGTGTCTAACATGGCCATTGGTATCTTTACCACAGCTCTAGGGCTTAGACTCTGTTTTGCACATGGGGAAAGTGAGGCACAGGGGAGTGTTTAACCTGCCCTGAATTACCTCACTGATAGTGACAGACCGTGTGGAGATCTCTTATCTTAAAAAAAATTAGGGTCTGGAGAGATAGCACAGTGGTAAAGCATTTGCCTTGCATGTGGCTGGCCCAGGATGAACCTGGGTTCAATTCTCGGTATCCCATATGGTCCCCCGACCCTGCTAGGGGCAATTTCTGAGCGCAGATCCAGAGTTACCCCTGAACGCCACTGGGTGTGCCTCCCCCCCAATTAGGTGCTGGTGTGATAGTACAGGAGGGAGGACATTTGTCTTGCGGCAGCCAACTCAGGTTCGATCCTCTGCATTCTAAAAGGTCCTCTGAACAATGCCAGGAGTGATTTCTGAGCACAGAGCAAGGAATAAGCCCCGAACACATACAAAAATCAAAACCAAAAAGTAATTTTTAATAGTGAATTTTGGTTGAAATGCCATGGTTTTCAATATTGTTAATAATGGTTTATGAATGCATCCGACTACCTAAGTCCCCTCTCTCCTCAGTCCTGTGGTCCAACTCCCTAGCTGTGTTGCTTCACTGTTTCCTTAACCCCCCACATCATACATACATACATACATACATACATACATACATACATACATACATACACCAGTATGGCTGATGTCACTCGGCTTCATGACCTCCAGCCCTGCTCATGTCGTGACAGGCTCCTGCTCTTGTCCTTTTTTATAGCTGTATAGTATTCCATCATCTATATATGCTGTGGCTTCTTTGGGGATCCTTCGTCTTTCCCATCTTGTTCTGTGGAACCTCCAGCTGGACTGGGGGTGTCCAGACTCTGCAGCTATCTAGTTCCCTGCAGGCTGTGTGAGTCCGTGCTTACAACTAGGGTTGGCTGGTGCTGGGTTTAAGCTCTGTATTCCTCTATCTTCTGGGTGCTGCTTTCCTCTCTTATCTCTCATGCTGAAGGTTTGTTCCCAGTAGCATCTGGCTGAGCGATGGTTGGGTGAGTGGAGCTGGGAATGGGCCTGAAATGACTGGAGAGGGTTTGATCCTAGCCCAGAGAGGCCAGGAAGCTGGCAGACCCTGGAGTGTTTGGGACAGACAGACAGGCTGGGTGGCACATGTGAAGGGCTCCTCTTTGTGGGGAAGAGTCTCCCAAGATGCTTTGAGCATCTGGGGGGCTATTTCCATCAATTTGTAACCAACCAGGCTGGCGGCTCAGTGGTACGATCTGAGGACATAGCTTTGCCCTTTAGAGACCACCTTGGCAATGCTGGAGACCCACTGGGGGCTCTCCTGGCAATGTTTAGGAGCCTGGCAATACTGGTTAAGCACAGTGGGGCCATATGCTTGCCAACTGCGCTCCCTAACTTCTGTCCAGTCTCTCCAGTCCTATGGGTACCTCCCTGGGTTTGCTTTCAAATAAATACCCCCCCCCTTAGAACTACCCCCCACACCACTGCTGTTGCCCTTCCCAGGACAGAGACAAGAAAAAAGCATGAAGCAAACTGTGCTGGGGGCAGGGCCAGTCTTCCAGATGTCTCCCTGCAGCCACAGATGTCATGAGAGGCTGAGCAGAGCACCTCATGCAGAGAGACCACGGCTCTTTCCTCTGCCCCCTTCAAGAGGGCTGGGAGGGCTGCCTGCTGCTGCCCTCTGCCTCGATCATCCTGTCCTCTGCTCCCTGCCACTGTCCCTTTGTGACCTTTGCTGCAGCTGCCTCTCTCTTGGGGCCTATTTTCTGGTAAGGGTGGTGGGCTGAGTATGTGTTTTCAGGAACTTTACATCTCCTCCCAGCACCTCTGACGCAAGGAGGCTGCATTTAGCCAGATGTGTCCAAGAGCCTTGAAGCAGGCAATCTGTAAGATGTGGCCTTTACAGCTTCTGTCAGCCTGAAGGCACCAGGGATTCATAACATGGCATTTGGGGGCTAGCACTTCTGGCCTTTTGCATGGGGGCAGAGCATTGCTTTTCAGGGAAGCACTGACCAGCCTCTGTTCTGCATGGCCTCACCTATCCTGGAGTAAAAGAAAGAAGGGGAGTCAAGAACCTTCTGTGAGCCCTATTTGGTCTCTGGATAAGAAGCCACAGAGGTGAGCAAGAAGGTCATGGTTGTGTTCAAGAATGCAGGAAGGTCACAGAGATGGGCTGAGTGGAGAGTAACATACAGGGGCTTAGTTGGGAGCTGGGTGCCGGGTTAGTTGCGGAATGGAGGAGATTTTGTTAGTGGAGGGTATCTAAGTGGAATTGGGTGTCAAGGTGATTTGGAAGCCAAGATTCAAAGAAATAGGTTCTTAAGGGTTATTGGGTCAGTAATTTTGGAGCAAAGTGTTTCTGTGTGTGGAAGAGTGGTCTTGGGAAGAATTTTAAGACCAAGGTTGGAAGTAGTGGGGATGCTTCTGGCATTTCTGGGAGGAAGTGAGAGGTTAACATCCAGGTTTGAGGAAGCATCTTCTAGAAGAGCTCCTGGAGGCCAGACTTAAAGGGAGGAAGAGTGAACTGTCAGGATTATGTGTAAGTCTGTGAAAAAGATCAGCTTCTTAGCTGCCAGGTACTGCCGTGGGCCTTTCACAGAAATGACCTTGTGGATTTAGTGTTCACAGGAATCTCTGAAGTTGATACTCTGATTTTTGTTTTGTTTCACTTGTGGGCCCCAAACTGACAGGTGGTTAGAGCTTTAGTACTGACTCTGCTCACTGATCGCTCCTGGCAGTGCTTGGAAGACCCTATGTATTTGCTGGGGATTAAACAGTGTCAGCTTGCATCCCAGGCCAGCGCCTTAACCACGCTGTGTGCTCTCCCCAAAGGATGCTTTTCCGATAACTTCCAGCAGGATAGTGGATGTGCAGAGAGCAGGCAGGTGTGGCTCACTCTGTCAGAGCTGGGGCCCTGCACAGGGAAAGCCCAGCACCCACGATGGCCTGTTAACAGGGCCCTGCACATTTTCTCTGCATTTATTCACTGCCAGCAACATCCACATGTAAATAAAATGAGCGAAAGGAGCCTCCATTGTTACTGCTCCACAGGTAATTATGTCGGTGGCTCTGAGGATTGCAGGGTTCGGTACCATGGTGATAGCACTAGAAAAGAGGGGGGGGGGGCAGCAGCTGGTGCTGTGGGGGGATGAAGACTATCTACATACAGTTGGGGGTCATGTGGAACCTGGGTGCAATAATAATGAGAGAGACTCAACTTTGGGGCCAGGACCATATGGAGCAATATGACAGCAAGGAGGATTCAGGCCTTGCATACTGTTGACCCAGGTTTGATCTTTGTAGTCCATTGGGTCTCCTGAGCACTGCCAGGAGGCATTCCTGAGTGCAGAGCCAGGGGTAAGCCTTGGGCATTTCCGGGGCTTAAACAAACAAACAAACCCCAGAACACACACACACACACACACACACACACACACACACACACACACACACACACACACACATACTCCAAATCAATTTCTGGGCCAGCTGGTCTCAATAAGACTATATTTAACTAGATCCTCACAACAGAAATCAGAAAAAATGGGCCCGGAGAGATAGCACAGAGGTGTTTGCCTTGCAAACAGCTGATCCAGGACCAAAGGTGGCTGGTTTGAATCCCGGTGTCCCATATGGTCCCCCGTGCCTGCCAGGAGCTATTTCTGAGCAGACAGCCAGGAGTAACCCCTGAGCACCGCCGGGTGTGGCCCAAAAACAAAAACAAAAAGAAATCAGAAAAAATCAGATAAAACCTTTTAAATAATTATCCCTTGTAAGACAACAGGGGATTGGACCTCAGATTGCAAAGGATGATTATCCCAGAGAGATGGGGAAACACAAGGGGGACTAAATGGTTGACTTAGCTGCTACAGCTTGAGGATGTTCAAGGCACATTCAGGGATAGGGTGTGGGGGAGAATAGGTTTGCACACAGGTCCTGGAGTTGGGGCACCAGTGAGAGCCCCCTGATTGGGATGAGAGAGTTTGCAGAGCACCGACACTCGGAAGTGTCTGGTGAGGGCTTCGCCGTGGCTCTGGCTGTATGTGGAGGAAGGAATTGTCCAGGCAGTTGAAAGAAATGACCTGAATGGGAAGAGAAGCAACCACACCTGCTGCTCATAGTGGGCAGGAAGCAGTCATGATGTCAGCGCACAGAAATGCACAGAAAAGGGGCCAGAGTGATAGCACAGTATTTGCCTTGCATGCAGTGAACCCAGAACAGACCCGGGTTTGATCCTTGGCATTCCATATAGTCCCCCGAGCCTGCCAGGAGCAATTCTGAGTGCAGAGCCAGGAGGAACCCCTGAGTGCCTCCGGGTGTGGCCTAAAACCAGACCAAACCCAAACAAAAAATAAATGTATAGAAAGATGTAGCCAGGAAGCCAAGACCAAGGGGAGCCCAGGTCCCTTCCTGGGCTGGCAAGAGATTTTCAAGCAAGATCCAAGAAGGTTGCATCGTCTCTGAGGAGTGCAACCTGTTTCCCCGTTAGAGTGGCTCCAGACTCAGGAATCACTCCTGGAAGGCTCAGGGGACCATATGGGATATTAAATCCAGGTTGCCTGTGTGCAAGGCTAACACCCTACGTGCTAGACGATCACTCCAGCTCCTTTTTTGTTTGTGGGTCACACCTGGCAATGCCCAGGGGTTACTTCTGGCTCTGCGCTCCCACATTACTCCTTGAAGGCTCAAGGGATCATGTGGGATGCTAAGGATCGAACCCAGGTTGGTGATGTGGCAAGGACAGTGCCTTCCTGTTGTGCCATTGCTCCAGCCTCCAACTCTCATTTTCTTAGATTTATACCTAGAAAAGAGTTGTTGGTGCTGATGTTGGAAACCATCTTGATGTTCGAGAAATTGCCAGATTCACTTCTTCAGGGATATTTCTGCTTCTGTCTCCATCTCTGAGCTACCTGGCACCCAAGTTCCCTTCAGGCCAGCTCCGATACTTAGTGGTCATGGTTGTTGCCTCCCCCTGTTGGCAGTTCTGACAGGGGTCATCACACGCGATGAGGCTTCAGCATCACTGATTTGCTTTTCTTGACTCATGGTCAAGTCAAGCACCTTTTTATGAGACTGCAGCCTATCTGTCAATCATCTTGGCCATACAGTGTTTCTGCAGAGCCTCCGCCCACTTGTCTCTCTGTCTTTCCCGCCTTGGTGAAAGATTTGCTCCTAAAATAGGCCTAGATTGAAGCAACAGGGGCTGCAGTGACAGGACATCGGGCAAGCACTGGCCTTGTTTGTGGCCAACCATCCCCAGCATCCCGTATGGTTCCCCTATGCTCTGCCTGGAGTTAATTCCTTAGCACAGAGCCAGAAGTAATCCCTAAGTACTGTTGGGTATGGCCCCCAAACTATATACAGACAACCACACAGAGACACACACAGACAACACACAGAGATACACCCAAACACATCCACAGACACCCACAGACACACAGATGCACAATGAAGCAATAACAGCATCAAGATCCCACTCACCCCTTTTAGGCAGTTGAGGTTCAGGTCCCAGTGTGAAGCAGCAGGCACCCCGTGTTGTTGTGGAAGCCCCTAGGAAGGCAGGTCGGAAGGTCATATCAGGTTGGAACCCCAGGCACCAACCTCTACACTCTGAGCATAATGCTCTGTTGTGGAGGTGCTCTTTCACAGTGCTCTAATGCGGAGATGCTCCCTGCTTAATGCTCTGACACAGAGGTACTCTCCGTGTGATGCTCTAATGTGGAGATGCTCCCTGCATATGCTCCTGTGTGGAGGTAGGAGCATGATACCCTAATACAAAGGTGTTCCCATATCTTGAGTGCTCTGTTCAGCCCCGCCCAAGCAGGCTTAGGCCAAGGGTAATACAGGTGCTGGTGGAATTGCTGTGGGCCAGGGCAGGCCTAATTTTTAAAACAGTAGTTGACACTATATATATATATATATATATATATATATATCACTTTTATACATATATATATAAACTGTAAACAAAGGTAACAACGGCTTCTAGAAATTGATTTCATCAAGGTTTTCTATTTAGTAGGCATCTGAAATACTGCAGGAGGATCTGAAGCGATGGTCCCAGCTCCCTGGGTTCTCTTTGGTGCCACCTGTATGAGTGCTGGTGAGATATCTTGGGGAGCCAGCAGGAAATCAATTATAGCCGTTCTAGAGCACCTCTCAAAATTCTGTCCCCCCCACTTGTGCTCCTATTTTATCTGATCAGGCTAGAGACAACAACAAAAAGTTATAGGTAAAATAATAATCCAATATATAAATTTTAATAGAATTTTATGTATTTATTTATTTATTTATTTTCTCCATGAGCAGAGGAGCCTGCCATGACATTGTGGGGAGATGGAACTCTGGGTACTGGGAATGGGACATTTTGGGTTGCAGACAGGTTTGGGTTCCCTGAGCAACGCCTGCCGGTAAGTGAGTGTTGCATAAAAGCCCTTTGGATGGGCTGGATGGTGGTGATGGATGGTGATGGAGAGATGAGAGGCCTTTCTCTTCCAGCCCAGGACCACGTGTCTGCAACTCTTTCCAGCCTTCAGGTCTGAGGTTTCAGGGTAGCATCGAGAAAATCCACAGACAGGTTTCAGGAGATGTCATCTTTATGATGATATCTGGCCAACATGTGTATGGCCTATCATTACCTTTTACGCTGGATCCCTATTCTGCCCTCCATTGTATCTTGTCTCTCAGCCATTTTTCCTCCTCATGCTTCTCTCTCAATCCATCCTCCAAATTCTCTTTCCCCAAATCCTCTCTGCCCCTGAGGCTAAACCTATTTGTTACCTACCAAAGACCCCTTCCCAGAAATGGACAGGTCTTATTAGCAGGTAAGGTTACAGAAAGAATGGGGGATAGGGTAACAGGTGGGGTCCACCCCAGCGAGTCCACAGCCCTTGCTGTGTGGTTGCCTCTTCCCACCCTGCCTGAAAGTGCCTCCAGGGTCCACTTCATATGGGGCTTCCTGGAGGTGCCAGTGCCCACCAGGACCACATTGTCCTCATTATACTCAGAGCTCTGCAGATCAAACTCTGGGCTTCTGTCCATGCAAGGTGTGAGTGTGGCCTTTTGGCCTCCTGCCTGCCCTTTCCAGTAGGGGCTCCTTGACCCCTCAACCCTGTGGGGCTGGTGCCCACTCCGAGAACCAGCTTTCTCCTTTAGGGGGGAGCTGATGGCCTACTCCAAGGCTTCTTAAGCTTTGCCAACTTGTGACCACTTTTCACCAGAGAATTGTACCCCGGTTGCGAGGCCAGCAGCCCATAGCACTCATGAATTTGGGTTCAGATTCATTTTGGGGGCAGCACGTGCAGAGAGACCTTTTGTGGCTAGATGGCTTATGCCCCATATTCTGCGGTGCAGCCGCTGTCAGGGTCACCCCTGGAGGCTGAGATGTTGGGCTTTGCACCCCTACTCTGTGTGGTCTGGGACAGCTCTTTGCTGAGACACCCACCCAGAATCGCCAGTGCCCTGTATTTATGGAGCCAAAGAATCGGTCCTGCAGGGTTTATTGTCCCTGCAAGGCAAATTCTATTCTCTGAGAATTCTTTGGCTTCAAAGCAGGTTAATTATACTATTATTATGAGTCATTATGCGATAAAATACACAGCCAATGACCGAAAGGAAGGAAAGGAAGGAGGGAGAGAGGGAAGGAAGAAGGGAAGGAAGGAAAAAAGGAAGGAAGGATGGAGGGATGAAGAAGAGAAGGGAAGGAAAGAAAGAGGAAGAGAAGGGAAGAAGAAATGGAGGGAGGAGAGGAAGGGAAGAGGGAGGGAGGAAAGGAAGAGGGAGAAGAAAGAGAGGGAGGAGAAAGGGTGGTCTAGCTGGGGAATGCAGAGTTGGGTAGAAGGAGGAGTATATAGAACTCAGATTCTGGAAGCTTCCATTTGCTCTTCCTCCTCCCACTGTCCCTTGCTACCCAGATCCAGATTGAACTCTGCCCCGGCCACTCATGGACAGTTTGTGGGGCCTGATCTGTGTCTTGGTCCTGTGTCCTCGCAGGGAAAAGGTGGTTATGGTCAGGCAGCTCCCTCACCCCCAGCCCACAGAAGCTCCTATTGACAGCAGAAGGGTTTGTTGAATCTGCAGAAGGGGATTATTGACTGTAGAACCCAGTTCTGCTGGGACCCTGCAGAGCATCTTTGTCCCATCTGGACCTGGCTTCTTGTTATTCATCTGTTTATTCAGTGCTCCTGGGGGTGCCAGAGGCCAGGGAAGAAAGCAGAAATGGTAGTTACATGCAGCTGAAAGAGTGTGTGGGCTTCTGGGGCTACTTTCTTCCTGCCTACCTCTCTCCTTTCCTTTAGTCCTTTGCTTCTTCTTTCCCTCTCTCCTTCTTTCCCTCCCTTTTCTCCCTCCCTCCCTCCTTCTCTCCTTCCCTCTTTCCCTCCCTCCCTTACTTCCTTCTTACCTTCCTTCCTACCTGTTTTTTGGGTCATAACAATAGTGCCCAGGACTTACTTCTAGCTCTGCACTCGAGGATCACTACTGGCAGTGTTCAGGGGATCTTATGGGATGCTGAGGATCAAAACTGGGTATGCATCTGAGACCAGCTCTTTCCCTGCTGTGATCTCATTCCAACTCTCTCTTCCCTTTTTTGACATCCTGTGAGCCTGTTGCAGTTTCAGCAGCTGATGAGTCCTTCGTCCCCTCCTATGAATCAGACACTGTTTGTGGCCCTTGAGCTTTTGTGAGTGTTTGTCTGTCCTTGAGGCTACCGCATAGCCAGAGGAGGCCACAGTGCACCCCACACTCGTCCTCCAGCCACTCAGTTGTGACCCATGTCCTCACCCTGTCCCCTCCCTGTGCCAGGTATAAAAGGTGTAGACATGCCCTCCTTTGGACATTCGCACTGTGGGCCACCAGGAATCCTGAATGTTGGGGTCGAGGGCACTTTTAGTGCCCTCTCGGGGCCAAGTCTGTCTGTCCAAGCCCGGTCAGGCTCTCAGCCTCCCAGAAGCCAGAGCTGGGCCAGGCTGGCGGCGGGTGAGACAGATATGTCTGATGAACCAGTCATGGAGGGGTTGTTACACAGGCCTTTGGAAAGTGAAAGGCAGAAAGTGAAAGTGAAAGGCAGATAATTCCAGGTTTTAATGTTTGTAAAATTGGTCTCACAGAAGCTGAGCTTTGTGGCAGCTCATTTTTAGGCCAATGCAGCTTTGGGCCAGATGTGATGGAAAGGAGCCGTGTGTTTGCCACAGGAACTGGGGAAGGGGGCAAGTGGGATTGCCCAGAGCTGGGGTATGGGTGGGCGGGATTGTCTTCAGAATAAGAGATCCACAGCAGAGGTGAATGGGAGCCTGGAGACATTTCAACATCAGAAGTAAGAAGGAGAAATAGAAAACGCGAGGCTGGAGCTATAGCAAAGAGGGGAGGGTGCTTGCCTTGTTTGAGACCCACCTAAGTTTGATCCCTGGCATTCCTTATGGTCCCTTAAGCCTGCCAGGAGTAATTTCTGAGCACAGAGCCAGGAGTAACCTTTGAGTGATACCAAGTGTGATCCAAAAACAAAAAGGAAAACAAAATCTCTCGTGACAGTGGAGAGCACAGAGTACCCTTTCTCAGACTCTCCCAACTGTGATGACAAAGGACTTCCTGCTCCCACCAGATCCACCTGAGCCCCCTCACCCAGTGGGGGCCAGCTCAGGCCTCTGAGACTCAGGACGGTGCCAGCACAGCTGAAGTGACTAGGCTCGGGACTTAGAGGCAGAAGAGGGGAGACCAGAGTAACAACACAGTGAAGATAGCTCTTGCCTTGCACATGGCTAGCACTAATTGGTTTCCAGGAACCCCATATAATCTCTTTAGCCTGCCAGGAGTAATCCCTGAGCACTGCCTGGTGAGCCTTTCTAGTTCCTTCCTCCAAGAAAGAGATCCCGGAGAGCACCACCAAGTCATTAGTCCTGAGGCAGCCAAGGGCTTTTCTGTCAGAGATTCTCTGTTTCCTTCCTATGGTGACTGATGTGTGGGAGAGATTTCCACTTACTGTGTGTCCCGGAAGTTATCAGTCTACCAGGGGCTCAGGAATGTGTTTGTCCCCAGCACAAGGGTGGTGGGAGCATCTGTCTGACCACAGCCCTTCCTGTGAAACGATGGTGCTGACACCTTTAAGATTCCTAACTTTGGGGCCAGGAAGGTGGCGCTAGAGGTAAAGTGTCTGCCTTGCAATCCCTAGCTTAGGATGGACAGCGGTTCGATCCCCCAGCGTCCCATATGGTCCCCCCAAGCCAGGGGCGATTTCTGAGCGCATAGCCAGTAGTAACCCCTGAGCATCAAACGGGTGTGGCCCAAAAACAAACAAAAAAAAATTCCTGACTTTGGATTTATTTTTACTGTGGTGTTTCTTGGGGTCACTCCTGTGGGAATGGGTGCTGGATCAAAACCTGGGCCAGCTCAGCTGCCAGTTTTCATGTTTTCTGATTTGATGCAGTTCTGTGGGGCAGTCCCTAGAAGGTCCCTGTATTTGTGGGGCCCCTGCAGATGTGAGGGCCTGTGGGATGCCTTGGACCACCGATCAACTGAGTGTTTCCTTTGTGGCCACAGTTATGTGGGTTCTGTGAGCAGTTGTTGTGATCCTTTGTGATCAGGGAGTGTTGAGGAGGCTGGGGTTTGGGGGGGCTCCCTTCATAGTAGGGAGGGCATTTGCCTTGCATGCACAGCTGACCTAGGTTGGACATCCCTTATGGTCCCCTGAGTCTACTAGGAGGAATTTCTGAGTTCCTCCTGGTGTGGCCGAAAAACAGCAAAATAAATAAATAAATAAAATAAAAGGAGGAAGTCAGAGGGACAGCGTCCAATCCCCCTAACGGTGTCGGGGCTACACCGCCTCCATCAATCCAGTGCCCTTGGGGGGGGTGAAGGAACCCACTTTGGGAAGTGCTGGGATGGACATGCTCCTGTGAGGTTCTGTTCAGGGGGTCTGGGGAGGGAGAGGGAAGAGTCAGAGCAATGGAAACCAGGAGTGTCAGTTAGGGAGGGGGGGAGGCATCTCCCTTTTTTCCTACACCTGAGCGAGCGGCCATGTCCCCTTAATGTCATGCCAGGCTGCGAGTTTCAGCCCCCATGCCCTCCGCTGGGCTTCCATGTGGCACCTGGTGGCAACAGGCAGTGAAACTCATTAACTTTTATTTCTGTCTCCCTCGTGCCCCTCTCCCGCTCCCCCTGCCTCCCCCCTGTCCTCCTGCCTCCCTGTCCCCTTGCATCCTTGTCTCTCGCCCCCCGCAGAGCAATGTTCTGTGATGGTGCCCGACATGCGTGGACTGAGCCCCGGCCTGGCCCAGGGCAGCCCTGAGCCTGGGACCCCGAGCCCCCGCAGCCGCCACGTGCTGGCGCTGCCCTCGGACGAGGCATGGAGACCCCCGGCGTGCGCCCTGCTGGAGGCCGAGGCCTCGGACCCCGCGTCCTTGTCCGCGCAGGACAGCTGCTTCCCTGGGCCGGAGGGCTTGGGCTGGGAGGGCGCCCCCGAGGCTGGCCCCTTCCTGCCTGTGAGCCCCGAAGTGATGAAGCGGAGGCGCGGGGGCCTCATCGAGCAGCGGGACATCGTCAAGGCCCACGAGGCGCACAAGCTGCAAAGCACCCCGCAGGCGCGGCGCAAGGAGTGGGAGTGAGTACCGGGGCAAGGGGAATGGGAGTGTAGGGGACCCAGCGGCTCCACCTGATTGGGGGACCTGCATTGAGGTCTCCCCTTCTCTATGTCCTTGACCTGGGGGACCTGCATTGAGGTCTCCCCTTCTCTATGTCCTTGACCTGTTTGTGTGTCCGTGCCCCACTTTTCTGGTACGCTCAGATCTATCTCTCACCTAGCTCGGTACTTGTAGGCCCGAGACTGGTGGGGCCTGGCTGTCATCCGGTGGCCTGTTCTGTCCCCCTCTCTCGGCCACTGTTCCCCCTTTTCTGGGGGTGTGGGTAGCTCTGTCCTGGTGGGGTGCTTCTGGGTGTCAGAGTGACCAGTGGGCAGCGAACCTGACCTTGGGGTCACATTGCACGCTTGTGACACAGATGTGGGTTTCCATTATCTTGGTGCTCGCCTGGGGCCCTGAAGGAGAGCTGGTGGCCAACCGGGGAACCCTGATTTTGATTCTTAGAATCTGAGAAGCGTCCGATGGAGCGTCCAGAGCAGGGCCGGGCTACGTAGTTTGGATCCACCTACAGCTGATGGGGTCAGGAAGCCTTGGGGGCCCCCAGTTTCCACCCCTCCTCTCCCTCCTGCCCTGTCAGCAGCGCAGAGGGGGTGGTGTCCTGGAGACCTACTGGGGGGAATTTTTGCATCCCGTTCCCTGCAGCCCTCGGGTGTGCTGGGTCTTCCTCTCCAATGCTCAGGGCATCATCCCTTTGCTCTGGTGGAGGAACATGCCTGGGTCCAGTGTAGACGGATCCTAAGCCCCACCCGCCTTGTCTGCATCTGCTGCGATTCTGCCTCTTGCTGTCACTTTGGAGAAAATGGGGCCGACAGCGCCGCCTGGTGCCCGCTGCGTGTGGGCCTCATGGTCGCTTTTCTCTGCAGCGCTTCTCCTGGTTCGTGTCGCCCTTTAGTGGCCGCCTCCTAGTACCGCGGCTAAGTCCTCTCTATGGCTTTGGGGATAGGTGGGAGGCTGGGACCCCCGGAGATTCTGACCTCATCAGGTTCTCCAAACTGCCTTTTCAGGCTTGTGGATGAGTCAAGGGTGTTTTCTGTTTTGAGAAAAGAAGTGAAGGAAATGGGGGAGGAGAGGGAGGGAGGATGGTGGAGAGAAGGGAGGAGAGGTATGTTACACACCTATTCACACACACACATTTGTACATGTACTCAAAAACACTCACACAATACATTTGAAAACACACACACACACACACACACACACACACACACACACACACGGAGCAGCTCCCTGGGCCGGGCATGGCCAATGCCAATACAGGAGCCCTGGGGCCCCTCTGTGCCACCACATGGTCCCCAAGCACCACCTGGAATGACCCTGAGCACCACCACCTATGCTCTCCAAAACCACAAAAAGGTGATGGGTGAAAATAATGATTTCTCAGGGATCTGTGATGGAGGAAACAAGGTGACCCTCTGGGACATCTCCGAGTCCCCCTCACCCTACTCCCGTCTCTACATGCTGTTCCCCTTTATCTTTATTCAGCCCCACTCATCAGCCCTTTGCTCCAGCACCCCCATCCCTGCCTGCTCCCTAGCCTCTGCCCTTCCTGCCCCTGCATCACCCTCCTCCTTGTCTCTCGCCCCCCGCAGAGCAATGTTCTGTGATGGTGCCCGACATGTGTGGACTGAGCCCTGGCCTGGCCCAGGGGAGCCCTGAGCCTGGGACCCCAAGTCCCCGCAGCCGCCAAGATGGACAGGGACCAGGCTGCAGGCAATAGTGAGGGTTTTGTTCCTTGCTCCAAGGTCCCTGCGGCTGCTGTCCCAGGGCTGTTCCTGGCCATGTTCCTTCTCAAACCCCTCCCCATGTCCCCGTGTCTCTGCAGGACTTTGGGCACATAGGACCTGCATCTTCCTTTTATTCTGTCACCTTAAAAAACTGGCCTGGCTGGGGCCAGAGAGATAGCATGGAGGTAAGGCATTTGCCTTTCATGCAGAAGGTCACTTGTTCGAATCCTGGCATCCCATATGGTCCCCCGAGACTGCCAGGAGTGATTTCTGAGCATAGAGCCAGGAGTAACCTCTGAGCACTGCCGGTGTGACCCAAAAACCAAACCAAACCAAAACAACACAAAACCAAAACCAAAACCAAAAAAAAAAAACAAAAAAACAAAAACCCAAAAAACTGGCCTGGCTGGGACTGGAGCTATAGTCATATGGTCCCCTGAACCTGCCAGGAATATTTTAAGCACAGAGCCAGGACTTACCCTGAGAACCACCAGGTGTGGCCACCAAACAAAAATAAACAAACAAAACAAAGCAAAACAAGACAGAACAAAAAACTGGCCTGGACATCTCTGTGTGTCGTTTCTGTAGGTGTTAAATCCAGTGCTTAATGAATACTCCCAGGTCAATGCTCAGAGGACGGTGTGAGGCTGGAGACGTGTATACACACACACATACATACACACACACACACACACACACACAAACAACTAGTGCAGTCTCTTTGTTTCGACAACTGTAGAAGGGCTGAACTCAGCAGCTACAACTTTGCTCACTTGTTTCTGGGCCTCTCTTCACCAGGCGGGCACCCAGAGTCCCTCACTTGTCGAGTCAGTCTGGCTGGTGCAAGCACTTTGGCAGGTGGCTCTGGCCTTTCCCTCAGGAGAGCCCCATGAATTAGTAATGACCCACTGCTAATTGTTCCTTGGAACCCCTGTGCCCCCACCCCTTCCCAGTGCTAATGAGCATGCTGACAGCTCCGGCAGCTCCTCTTTAATCCCAGCCAGAGCCATACCCGGCCAGCCAGGCCCAGCAGCATGTGGCATCTGGCATACGGTGGGTGGGAGAAGCACCCCAGGTTCCTTCCTGAGTGGGATGGGTCAGCATGACTCACAGGGTCTTTGGGGGGCTCTGCTATGTCAGGGGTATAGAAGTAGGCAGGGTCAGGCCTTTACAGAACAGCAGGGATGGTGCTGGCCTTGCATGCTGCCAACTAGAGTTCAATTCCCAGCACCCCATAAGGTCCCCTGAACACCACCAGGAGTGATTCCTGAGAGCAGATCCAGGAGGAACCCCTGAAAACTTGTGTTGGGTATGTTTTCTCCTAAAAGAAGATGGGCAGGGGGACAGACTGAGGGTGAAGCTGGATCCTCTCAAGGCAGCTCTCACCCTCAGGGTATCCCTTTATTTTTGTCCTTACTCATTCCCGTCTGCACCCCTCTGGGCTCTCTGTGTTCTGCAGATTCCTGAGGGCCCCTACAGGACAGTGGCATGAGACTCATGCTCCAGACTTAGTTTAGGGTGACAGACTTCCTGTTCAGTCCTGCTCCGGGGGGTGGGGGGGCTTTGACCAAGCAGCCTCATCTCTCAGGCCTCAAGTTGACTCCTAGGAGATCTCATTGTAAATGGGGACAGAGGTCCCGGGGCTCCTTCCCTCCACCCCCTCCTTTTCTCAGAAAGCCTTGGGGCTTGACTTGTCTGGGGAGGGGGCTCAGGGAAACTCTCATCCTCTTTCACCTGACTTTGGGCTGCACTGTTCCAAGGAAGCGACTTCCTAGAGGGAGGGGCAGGTTTCCAAGGGGTCTTAGGGGGCCTCAGGGAGAAGGAAGAAGGGAGCAGCTGACAGTGGGGACAGGGGCTGTGGAGGGTTCCAGGATGTCTGTGGGACAGGCTCAGGGCAGTCAACGCAGCATATATCTGACAGAAATAATGAAATAAAATAGCCTCAATGTGCTGGAGAGAGCCTAGAGCCAGCTGACATTTAATGTTGGCACTGCTAACTTGTGTTGTGTTGTTTTCTTTTGTTTTGTTTTGGGGGACACATCTGGCTGTGCTCAGGGCTCACTCCAGGCAGATTCAGGGAATCCTATAAGGGTATGGGGATCCGATCCAAGCTGGCAGTATGCAAGGCAAGCACCCTCTCCACTGTGCTATTGCTCCACCCCCTGCAACTAATATTCTTGCTCCTCATTCCTTCTGGTCTTTTTCTCAATGGCATGAACTTAACACAGTAGCTACCAGCCTGCCTGCAACCAAGCCTGGCTCTAGCCTTGGCACCATTGAGTATGGCCCTGAAGACCTCCCAGCACCACTGGGGATGGGGATGGGGAACACCCCCTCCTTAGATCCTCAATTTGAACCATCAATCCGGTTAAAGACAGGGTGGGGCATGTCTCCTGACCCCCATTTGCAAGCCCCTTTCCTTCACTCTAGTATTTTTGTTGCTCCTATTTGTTCACTTTCAAATGTGTGGGCTCAATTCTTTTCTTCTTCTTCTTCTTCTTCTTCTTCTTCTTCTTCTTCTTCTTCTTCTTCTTCTTCTTCTTCTTCTTCTTCTTCTTCTTCTTCTTCCTTCATTTTTTTTGTGTGTGCTTTTTTTAAATTTTATTTTTGGGCCACACCCAGTGGCTCAGAGTTTGCTCCTGGCTCTCTCTGCACTCAGAAATTACTTTTGGCAGTCTCAGGGTACCATATAGGATGCTGAGGATTGAACCTGTGTCAGCCAGGTTCAAGGCAAATTCCCTCCCTATTGTGTTATCACTCCAGCCGTGTGTGTGTGTGTGTGTGTGTGTGTGTGTGTGTGTTCTTAAACATCATCCAGGGTTGCTCAGGGCTTACTCCTAGCTCTGTGTTCAGGGTATCACTCCATATGAGGTTCCAAAGATCGAAACTGGGTCAGCTGTGAGCAAGACAAGCGCCCTCCCCACTGTGCTATCTCTCCAGCCCTCAGTGGCAGCTCAGTGTTAAAATAAACACAGCTGGACCCCAAATGCTTCTCCTTACTGTCTTTTCTGTCTCCACCTGGCCAGGAAGACCCCTTCCCTTCCCTTTTACATTTCCAGCTGTTGTCACTTTCTCTAAAGTTTGAAATCTACAACCTCTGAAAAATATATAATGGTATTGTTTCCCTCTCTCATTAGGAAAGACAGGCACACTTGCAAAGCAATTGGAACACAATTGCAAAGCTTTGGAACTAGAAGGAAGATTATATGTGTCACTCATCCATTCCCCCAAACCTCCTAGTCCACACACAGTATCTCTGCATGTTCTTCCTGCTAGTCCTTTGCTCAATCACATGGGCTTCTCTTTTTCATTTCTTTCTTCTTTTCCTCCTCTAAATACTGAACTCTTGCCAAATGAATGATTTTCTGTTCCATTCCCTTCACATTTCATTAGAGTTGAGTGTCAGCATGATAATCATGAAATATGTTTAGAAACCCCGATTTGCCTGCATTTTCCCTAATGTTTTTGTGCTGACTCAGTGGGCCAGCGAGGGTCAAATTCCATCTTTCTGGTTCATTCATGCCTCCCAGATGATAACCAGGAAAGAAAAGGTCCCAGGCTAATGACCAGAGTCTTTATTCCATCCCAACTATGCTTATATAGGGCAGGACTAACTGAGATATGTGCAGGGTGGCAAGACATAGCAGAAGGATAGTCATGTGGAAGGGAGGCCACAGGGAAAAGATAAGCATAAACATTGGGGCTTAGGAGTTTTTCGGGAGCAACACAATGGGCAATAAAAATGACCTGTTATCTCCTGTTAACCAAAGCTCTCTGTGTGGGAGTTAGGATGACCTGGAATCAAGCCTGGGAGTAACCACTGATCATGGGTAGATGGTACCCCTCTTTGTTTTGTGTTGTTCTGATCCATCTCTGGAGCAGTGTCTCTGAAGCTTTCACCTCAGGTAGAAGTTGCTCTGTCTACGGGGTCTCCCGGAACAGTTGCACTATGAGGTTCCATCTACCAGTAGGTTCAGGGACAGCATCACAGGGTGGGATCCAACAGTTGGTTAACTCTTTCTTGTTGAAAGTGTTAATTCTTTTTTTTTTTTTTTTTTTTTTGGGCCACACCCGGTGATGCTCAGGGGTTACTCCTTGCTGTGTGCTCAGAAGTCGCTTCTGGCTTGGGGGACCATATGGGATGCCTGGGGATTGAACCGAGGTCCGTCCTAGACTAGTTCTGGCAAGGCAGACACCTTACCTCTAGCGCCACCTCACCAGCCTCAAAAGTATTAATTTTTTAGATTCTTTAGCATTGCAGAGAATTTCACCTGAGTTTGTTCCTTTTTTTTTTTTTTCGGGCCACACCCGTTAGATGCTCAGGGGTTACTCCTGGCTACGAGCTCAGAAATTGCCCCTGGCTTGGGGGGACCATATGGGACGCCTGGGGATCGGACCGTGGTCCTTTCCTTGGCTAGCGCTTGCAAGGCAAACACCTTACCTCTAGCACCACCTCGCCGGGCCCTTTTTTTTTTTTTTTTTTTCTATTTAGGACAGTTGCTTGTGTAGGGAAGAGCTACATTATGCCCTGTCTTCAAGGTTTAAAACAATTAAATTCTTTCCCATCTTGAGGCTGTTCTTTTTTTTTTTGCTTTTTTGGATCATACCCTGCGGCACTCAGAAGTTGCTCCTGGCAGGCACCATATGAGATGCCGGGAATCGAACTGGAATCTCTCTGGGGTTGGCTGCGTGCAAGGTAAACGCCCTACCACTGTGCTATCTCTCCTGTTCTTTTTTATGTTTCTTGATCCACCAGGAATTTATTTGGGATCCACGTGAGATTTCCACTGTGCTTTCTTGTAGAGGACTTCACAACATTTCCTGCATCTCTGACCCATGAGTTTTCCCATCGCGATAACATTATCCATATTTGAGACCAGGCGCTGTCTCTGTCTCTCTGGAATGCCCTTGATTATGTGCTATTTCTTTCTCCTTGTCATATATTCAAGTACCTGGTATGCTCAGCTCCCTCTTGTGTTTTTTTTCCTTAGTAGGAAAAAAATAGGATTTTGTGTGTGTGGTGTGTGTGTGTGGGGGGATTACAGCTGCCACTAATTGGTCATGTCAGAATGGAAATCTTGGAGCTGGAGAGAGAGAATGAAGAAGAAGGTACTTGCCTAGCATGTGGCCAACCTTAGTTCCATTCTTGGTACCTCATACAGTTCCCCAACTCTGACAGGAGAGATCCCTGAGCATAGAGCCAGGAGTAAGTCTTGAGCACTGCTGGGTTTGGCCTCAAACCCCAACCCTTCTTCCCCCAAAGAAGAAAGAACATCTAGTATACTTCTTTCTTCCAGCTTGGTACTAGTGGTATTTATTTGAGGCTTTCCTATCCTTCTGTGGTTACATGTTGAATTTGATTCCTTGATAAAAACCTTGTTTCAACCTGACTTGGGAAACATTTTCCCGTATAAAATGTGTTTTTGCTGTTCAGAACATGATGCTTTTTTGGAAAAGTTCTTGTTGACAGTGGGGACCAACTGCCATTTTGGGGATGTTTATAATGGGGGGTGCTCCATTGAGGCCTCAATGTACAAGAGCATTAGTTTCTAACTGACTGGGCTTTGCCCTTCCCCTCCTGCAGACTCTCACTGATGCTTTCTTGTTTCCGCCACAACCCCAAGTTCCACGTGTCACCTCTTTGCACTTTCTGTCCCTTTGATTTGGAACTTTCTATTCTGTCTGTGAGCCAGAGTCCATCCTGTTGTGCAGATTTTTTATGCCTGTGTCCCCCACTCCTAGCCTGTCGATCTGTTAAAATTTGTGAGAACTGTGACTCTAATCGTACTGTGAGGGCCTCCTGGGGATGGTGGCGGTGGTGGCTGCTGCATGTTCTAGAACCCATGCTTGTGTATCTGGCTTCTGCATCCCCCCAATTTCATCTCCCCCCTCCCCATCACCTTCTAGTGATGTTTCAGTCGGAAGGTGCAGCACAGATGCCAGCCAGCTGAGATTCCTGCACTCCAACATCCCTCACAGTAATCTTGGAGATGGAGAGTAAAAACAACATGTGAGAAAATGCAACTAGCCCTCTACTATCCTTGAAGAAATCCAAAATCTGCCCTAGGGGGTGCCCCTGAGGCTGCCAGGGTTGGGGCTCACCAATGCATGACAAGGGTCCTGCCCCCAGAACCTTTCTCCAGAGCCACATGCAGTAGCCAATTTTCTCTGATCAAGTTTCTACTTGTTTCCCCTCTTGCTCCAGAGCTGGCTGCAGGCATAATCTAGCACCTCAAGGACACATTCTGTTATTATCTTGAGACTTCAATGGTGGCTCTCCCTCTCATCCTCATCTATCTTTCTACACCCCATTCTTTCCGCTCTCCACAAATCATTGTGGAGGTGCTTCCCTTTCAGGACCTGCCACCAGTTCCTGGCCCCGCTCTCCTTTTTAGTTTTTGTTTCATTCTCACCCCAACAGCTACACCCAAAAGATTGTTTATATTTTCGTGTTTGCCTGAAGCTCCCTAAATCTCACCCATTCTCCTGGCATGCCATATGCCACATGCCACAGCACCCCTTCCCCAGTTCCTACCCTCACCTCCACTCTGAGCTCTGCAGCTTCCATCCTACGGCGTTCTTTGCCTGCCAGGTGCCACAGTAACCAGCCCAGAGCTGAACCTCCCATTCGCCTCTTTAGCCTCTTCCTCCACCCCATCTATGTACCAACCTGTGGGCTCATTTGATGGAGACAGTTCAGGCAGGTGTGGAAGCACTTTGTACCGTTTATTATCATCATCATCATCATCATCATTATTATTATATATTTTTTGGTTTTTGGGCCACACTCAGTAACGCTCAGGGATTACTCCTGGCTATGCGCTCAGAAGTTGCTCCTGGCTTGGGGGACCATATGGAACACGGGGGGATCGAACCTCGGTCCTTCCAAGGCTAGCGCAGGCAAGGCAGGCACCTTACCTCTAGCGCCACCGCCCGGCTATTATTATTATTATTATTATTATTATTATTATTTTGGTTTTTGGGCCACACCCGGTGATGCTCAGGGGTTACTCTTGGCTATGTGCTCAGAAATCGCTCCTGGCTTGGGAAGAACATTTGGGACGCTGGGGATCGAACCGTGGTCAGTCCTAGGTCAGCCGTGCAAGGCAAACGCCCTACCGCTTGCACCACCACTCCTGCCCCAACTTTGTACCGTTTTAGAATATTTGTGCTTGGCCCTACCTACTGATGGTGCCTGTCTCAGGGGTTCAGGGTAGCTTGCTCCAAAGGGGAGGTTGTGCAGGCAGAACTGGGCATAGCTTCCTTCTGCAGAAGCTGAGCGTGCAGGAGTGGGCGTGACTTTCCGTGTGCAGGAGGCTGAGCAGCAGGAGTGGGCGTGGCTTCCAGCTACATGCTGAGCAGGCAGAAGTGGGTGTGGCTTCCTGTCTATAGAAGGCAATCAGACAGGAGTGGGCGTGACTTCCTTCTGCATAAACTGATTAGGCAGGAGTGTGTGTGGCTTACAGCTGCAGATGCTGAGCAGGCAGGAGTGGGAGTGGCTTCCTGGCTGCAGAAGCTGTGCAGCAGGAGTGGGCGTGGCTTCCTGTCTATAGAAGCTGAACAGGCGACAATGGGCATGACATGTCTGAGGAGTGGGCGTGGCTTTCTTCTGCAGAAGCCATGCTGGCAGAAGTGGGCGTGGCTTCCTGTTTGCAGAAACCTCGTGGATAGGAATGGGGGTGGCTTCTTGCCTGGGGAATTGGGGTGACTTCCTTCTTCAGGAAGCTGAGCTGGCAGGAGTGAGTATGGCTTCCTGTCTGCAGGAGGTTTGCCCCATGTGGGATGAGTTCCTGGCTCCAGGCAGGATGAAGCTGGGTCTTAGGGAAGCAGATCAGGAATTGAATTGGGAAGAAGGTTGGTGAATTTTTATGGAATTTCTGTCAGGCCAGTAGGTTTGTTCTGTTCCAGTTCTTTTCTCCAATTATTCCTTTTTCCCAATACTCTTTTTATTTTTGTCTTTTTTCTCCTTGATTGCCATGGCTATTTTGGTGTGGGGAGTGGGAGAGTTTAAATCAGAGGCTGTCAGTCAGTTGGTGTCTGAAGCGAGAAATCAGCTCTCCAAAAAATGCAAATGGGAATATGTCTGAGGAACTTCCCGCACCCCTTCAGAAGGGCCCACTCAGAAAGGTGGGTTGCTCCTGGGGGAGGTGACACTGTTGAGAGGAATCTTAAGGGGGGTGCTAGCGGCAGTGGGAATTGGGACAGTGTCCAGGGCAGGGACTCTGCAGTGCCGAGGTCGAGCAAGATGCAACATGCAGTTGAATCAGGACTGTGGAAGGAGAAGAAAACCTCAGACAGACACTCCTTAGCAGCTTTAGCAGAGTGATGCCACCTGGTACATCCCACGGGGAGCTCCAAGAAGATCCACATCAGCCTTGCATGAATAAGACCGAGAGTTCGATCCCTGGCACCATCCACCTTGCTCCTGTGATCCTGATGGTGCAAATGTGAGAGCCTCGAGCTGCATAACTATGTGTGTGAGTCCCAGGCACTGCGGCGACTACCAGGAAAGGCCCAGGGAGGAGAAGATGAAGGGCTTCCTTCCTGCACCACAAATTTGCCTAGGGTGGGAGACCAGGGTGCAATTGGCTGCCCTCTTGGCTATCAGAAGAGCCTAATTCTCTGAACACCCCTAACTCCTCTCGACTGACTTGCTGAGCACTCTCAGAGTAGTGGCCTCTTGCTGGGTGTCTATAAACTGACAGCTCTGCAGCTCTGGTGTAAAGGTGGTGTCCTTTGCTGCTGCCCACCCCAGTGGAGATGTCAGCAAAGCCCACCCAGTGCCCTGCAGAGTGGTGACACCTCTCCCTTCACGGCAGCCCCATGGCCCGGAAGCGTGCTCAGGGCCTCATAAATGCAGGGGCGTCCCCCAGGGTGTCCAGGGGCGTTGACTTGAGTGGGAATCAGTCCTTTGTGTCTGGAGAACAATAGCAATAACGAAGACTTACATTTATAGCCGCTTTCTGCCGTGCAGAAGTACTTTCTGGCCCATTAGCTCAGCGTGTGCCCCACATCCATAGGCCCTGCTGCACCTGGGAGCAGGTAGACACTTCCTCTGGGAAAATGGCCCCCAGAGTAGTCAGGCTGCCCACTTCCCGGGGGGTGGGACTATGTGAGTGACTTGGGGGCCAGGGCCATTGTGTTCCTATAGGAGCCGGTCTCACTGCTGTCCCCTCCCTGACAATGAAACCTGGCATCTGGAGCCCAGACCTGGCTCTTTCTGTTCCTCAGGGGTCCATGTGACTCTTCAAAGGAAATTAATTGTAATTCACTCCAGTTTTTTAAGCACTCAGGGCTCAGTGCCTCCGAAGGGCGGACAGGAGGAGGTGGACAGCAAGTGGGCCAGGAGCTGACATGAAGGCAACTGGGCCAGCTGGGGGCGTGCGTAGCCCCTTAGCTATAGGAGACCCAGGCACAGGGCTGGGGCTGCCCCGCCTGAGTGTCTTTATTCCCCATCGTCTCTCCCTGTCTACCTAGCCTCCAGGGATATGCTCCAGGCCAGTAGCAGTGAGGCTTCATGTTGCCAGGATGTCTTTAAATTTTTACTTTATTTTCGGGTCACTCCAGGCAGTGTTCAGGGGGTTACTCCTGGCTCTGTTCTCAGGAATCACTCCTGGTGGACTCTGGGGACGATAGGGGATGCTGGGGATCGAATGTACAAGGCAAGTGCCCTCCCCACTGTGCAATGGCTTGGGCCCCGCCATGTTGGTTTTGAACCCTGGAGTCAGTCCTGCTTTCAGTGTTGTGCCTGTTAGATCCTATGGGAATTCCCTCCGTGGCTCAATCCTTCCTGCCATGTGTGATTTCCTGCCCTATTAGGGAAGCAAGGGAAGGCACCTGCTCTCTGTTCCTGGCACTTCCCTGCCATTGCTCTCCCATCTCCTTCTCTCGAAGGAACCCTGGGTGGGGCAGAAGAAATGACTTCTGGGTCCCTCTGGGTCCCAAGTACCAACACTGAGTTCGTTTGCAGGTGCCAGGACACGGAATGGGGTGATTAAGGAAGGCATGTTCATCTCTTATGTCAATGCCCAGTATGTTCTCCATTCAGCTCCTTTTCCGGGAGCCTCTGTGTGGAGCTGAGCTTGATCAAGTATGAGTAGGAGGAAAGGCTGCAATGACATCCCCCCAGTTGAGATCCTGAGTTGAGCAAGGGTGAGCTCTCAGGATAAAGGGGCATCACCCCTCATCATCCACTCATCACCCATCACTCTGAGGGTTCTGTCCCAGAAGTTGGACATACCTGGGGATGCCTCCTGTGTGTTGCTCCAGAGTGGCCCAGAAGACCTTGACACCCGTATAGTGGTGGTGTGATAGCTCCACAGGTCTGTCCTGTGGAAGGAAGCAGCAGGGTACTGCCCCTGTGGGCAAGTTCTTTTCCCAGTGACTGTCTCTCGATCACCCTGAAGCTCCTGCCTATATGTTGGGGCAATCAGGAAAGCAATCCCCCAACCCCCTCCTCCATGTACCAATGCCCCTGTGCCCTGCTTCAGTATTTGTGCTCTTGGCCTCCCCCTCTGCCATGTGAAAGGGTGTCTTGGCAGGAAGTCAAGAAAGGGCTAAGCCGTAATGAGAAATTTCCCATTGGACTGACCTGGTTCCCCAGTGCCACAAGCAAAGGGGACAGAGATGAGAAAAGGGCAGATGTGACTACAAGTGGGGAGCCAGGAAGGGCTTCAGCAGAGGCAATGGGGGGCCTGGGCAGGCCCCAGGGCGTTGGACCTGGTTGTACCATGGTGAGAGTAATTGATGGGATTGGGCAGGGCAATTGGGCTCTGGTCTCCATGTGTTTGAGGCAGAGGAAGATGGGTGGCTGTGTCTAGCCACGTCTCCATGCACACAGTGTCCCCTCCTTTCACCAGCCTATGGTGAATGGAGGGGGTGTTCTGATGTGGTTTTGGTTTGGTGTGGATGGTGGTTTGGCGTGGATGGTGTTTACTGTGGATGAGGAAATGATTTGGGGATGCTTGTATTGGGGGAGGGAATGATGGCCACATTGCCCCGGAAATGTCACTCATCCTTCTTATCTTGAAGTAAGGGGCCAGGAGGCAGATGGAGGAGTGTGACAGAACAGAAGTTGTTTCCAAGTTGTTGGAGGCCAGGAATGGTGGGAGGGGGCAGGGCAGCTGTATGGAGGTCAGGGCAGGAATTAAGGGTCAGGATTTCTTCTTTTTTTTTTTAATTTTTTTATTTAAACAACTTTATTACATACATGATTGGGTCAGGATTTCTTTCTGAATAAAGTCCCGTTATATGAGTGTTGGGATCCAGGGTCACAAAATCTGGAGGGAGCATCAGAAGTGGGGAGATGAGGGGAGCAGTGAAGAATCTTGGCTGGAGCCCCTCCATGCCACACCCCATCCTGTGCAGCAGATGGGTGCAGTGACAGCTCCCATATGGCCAGGTTCCCCTGGACCAGTGGTCTCCTCCCTGCTCCCTTCCTATCCCTCTCTGCTGCTAAAAGCAGAGGTGCTCTCAGAGTGTGGGGAGCCTGGAGTCGGCTGTGTTTTGCTTATTCCACCAGCTTCCCACGCTGCCAGGAAGGTGCTAAGCAGCCCTGACTCCCCCTCGGGCTCCAATGAGAGCTAATATTTACCTGCCGCATTAGCGCTGTGGGAGGTGATGCAGAGCTAGGGCTGGGTTGGGGGGACATGCTTCTCCCTTGAGCCCTCACCTGGCTTTCCCTTGAAGGTTTATTTGGGGGGGGGGTTGGGAGTTGTCACTTCCATCCTCATCTTGAAGGCTGCTCTCTGGGGATGGGGAGAGTGGAGTAGTCTGGGGTCCCTCTTCCCCTCTAACAGGAAGGAAAGAACTGTGAGTCTTGTGGGCACGTGGCCTTCAGGAGAAGTGGGTACACTCCCTGGGCTTCTTGGAACCCCAAGACCTGCTTTTGTGCAACTGGCACCCAGTCCCTATGCATTTGCACCCTGGCATCCCTGCTTGCTACACGTAGGCTGGGAGGGCCTCCCCCTCCTGCTGTGGCTAGCGAAGTGTGTGTTTGTGTGGGGTGTGTATGCATGTATGGTAGAAGGGTGGGCTGGCCTTGCACGCACAAAGTGAAATTTGTGAGCAGGTGTAGTGTGGGTTAGATGCTGCTCTCTCTCAATGCAGCCCCAAGTTTTTTTTCCCGGGGTGTGTGTGCCCTGCATAACTAAAAATAAACCAAGCAGTGCAGACTCCGGTGGGGTAGCCATGGGCGAAATACCTGAGTGGGGGTGGGTAGGTGAACTATGCCCATGGGAGTGTTGGAGAAGATGTTGAAGGTGATGGTTGCTCCAAAGAAATGGGGGGGGGGCTCAGGTAAACCTCGACTTATTGAGTGAAGCCTTTCTTCCTCCCTACCCCCTTCTCCCCGTCACCCTCCCTTCTCTAGTCCCCCAACTTTGAGCAATTTCGCAGCTGCGGCAAGGGAGTCCAGATAGATTTGGCCGCTCGTGGCCAAACCATCAAGTGGGGTCTCACCACCACATGGAGGGAGCTCTTGAGGGAGTTGTCTCAGGACACCCTACCAGTGGCAGCCTATGTCACTGTGGGAGGGAGAGTCCAACTTTTGGACTGAGGCACCAGCTCTGTCTCCTGTCAGTTCCCCTGTTTCCGGGGCTTCAAGACATCTAAGAATGGCTTCAGCTTTCTCCACCTTTCTCTTCCCTCGACCCTGAGAAACTGGTGTGGCCCTGCCTTGCTTTTCGCCTGCGGAAGCTGGAGGTGACTGGAGTACCACCCGCCCCTTGGTCCTGGGAAATGAGAGACTTTTGCACAGGGCCGTCTGCATCCCAGTATTCAGCACTGATTACAATAAATATGATTAACCCAGCGGCCTGCTCTTGTCTTCGTAATTATTCTGTGCAGAGGCCGGCCCATTTTTTCTTTCGTTCTGAAATTGAATGTTTGAAATTCAAAAATTCAAGCTTGTCAGATACAGAGGCATGTTGGGGGATGTGTAAGAAAAGCATATGAGGAAATTTGTGGTTCTTGGATGAATATCTGATGCCTTGACATCTGGGAGGGTCAAAAAAATTTTTTTTTCAGGAGAAGGTGCCTGTGTGATGGAGCGGTTGTGCAGAAAACAAAGCACATCTCAAAGGGAAAGGGCCAGACTGCGTGTGTTCTGTGTGTGTGTGTGTGTGTGTGTGTGTGTGTGTGTGTGTATGTGTTTGTCCACAGGAGTAGTTGGTTATAAGTCACTCACTCAGTGGCCAGTCCAGAAACTCTTTTGACAACCAACTGTGTTTCCACGGTCTGGTTTTCCAAATGCCTCATCAAGGGTGTTTGGAAACCCTCAGGGCTGGCCACAGAGCTCCCATCTTGGGTGGTTTGCACTAGTGTGTCTGAAAGCCCCCAACAGAGCAGAATTCCTGGCCCCTGTTTGCATACTCCTGTTTGTAGAACGTGAGATGGCCTCAGACTCAGCCACCCATGTGTGTGTGTGAGTGCAGAATCTGGGCTCTTTCCCCGAAGGGACCTTGTGGTGTTCTCTTTGTAGAGAGAAGAAACCAATTAAAATGAACCTCCTTGAGGTTTTTCTTTTGTGGTCCCCACTTTCTTTTTTTTTTTTTTTTTTTAGAAAGCAGTCTCTTTTTTTGGGCCACACCAGGTGATGGTCAGGACTTACTCCTGGCTCTGCACTCAGAAATTAACCCGGGCAGGCTTGGAGGACCCTATAGGATGTTGGGGATCGAAGTTGGGTCATTCATGTGCAAGACAAGTGCTCTACCTACTGTGCTATCACTCCTACCCCAGGGAAGCAGCGTTTTCTGTCTTCTCCATCTCTCTCTACCAAATGGGAGCTGAGAATGTTCTTTTGGGGTGGGGCTGTGTTTCCCTTTAAGAACTTATTCCCTGAACCTTTTCCCAGATCTCTCTTTAAGGAGTGGTCAATACTCCCCGGAGAGGAGAGCAAACTCCTAATTTCATGACTGATAAAGGGGAGGGTGAGCTAGTCACCCCATCTCTCCTGAGCTTCCTCGAGGTCAAGTGGAGGCAGCTAACAGCAGATCAGAGACCCTGGAACAACTGGCCTCCAAAGTGCAGGTCTCAGACAGCATCCCTGGGGTGTGTTCCCAACCTCCTTTTAGACCCAAAATGGAGCCACAGCATGAGGTGCTGAGTGCGAGCAAGACAGCAGAAGTGGGTGCTTGGTTGGATGTACAGGGAAGTTCAGCTTGCCTGGCAGTTAGGCAAGGGTGTAGATGACCAGACATAGGGGCATGCTGGCATGCCGCTGCACCTTCCCTGTCCATGACCCAGGGTATGTGTGTGGGGGGAAAGACTTCCATGCAAATTCTGGATTTCCTAAGAGGGAGGTCACAGCGTGGGTCTAGGCAGATCACAATGGACTTCCTGGAGGAGGCAGATAGACATGCAGGCTTTCTGGAAGCTGGAGCAATAGAACAGAGGTTAGTGAAGTGTCATTGGGCCAATCTGGTGTGGGGTGTGTGTGTGTGTGTGTGTGTGTGTGTATGTGTGTGTGTGTGGCATGAGCTTGGAAGCCTGGCCATGCCCAGAGAATTCTCTGGCTCATGGGAGCAGCTGGCAGAAAGTGGGTTGAATTCATATGGTCTTTTTATTTATATTTTTGCTTTACTTTTATTTGCTTTATTATTTTGGCACTGCCCCTCCCCTATTTGGCCAAGGAGCCTGGAAGGTTAAATGCCAGGCCCAGTGATGGGGTGGTGAGGTAGGAAGGGCAGATGTCTGCACCTAAGTGCTTGAGTACCATAGCACGCTGGGGTTGGCACTTGGGCCCTCACACATGCATCCTGGAGCTGTCTCCCAGCCCCCACATCCTTTTCTGCAGAGGGTTAGTCATCCATCTAGGCATGAGAGGTGATAAGCCAGTGTCTGGGTGTGGGGTCTCACCTGGGGGAGATGAGTGGCGGAGCTTGTAGAAAGCCCCTTTGATATGTTGAGTGGGGACCCTGGGCTGGTCTGAGTAAGTAAGAAGTAAGGAGAGGGAGAATGAAGATGGGCCGAGAGTGTGAGCTGGGTTGGGGGTACAGGAGTGCCCCCACCATCCAGAGAGAGAAGGAGGGAGAGAAACTAAGCCAGAGTGTTGGGAGCCGAGGGATGGGGGGGAACATGTGACATCCAACACTGTGGAGTGGTGTTACAGAGACCAATATCATGTCAGTGGGATTCTGGGACTTGGGGCTGGTCCAGTGCTATCCTTGGGGTTCCCTCTGTCAAGGAGACTTATTCAGTCCCATGATTGTACACCAGGTAGGTGGGCACAGAGATGGGCAAGGGAGTCCAGGCTGAGAGGTTGTTAGCAAGAGGCACCCCCGTTTCTGGGCATCCCCATGGAACCATATGGGTTGGATGGCGAAAGGCTCTGGTCCCTCTGAAGTGGGCCCAAATTTAATTCCTGGGGTGTGTCCTTGAGCTTTTTCAGTCCCGAGGCCTGAGGCCTGGGGCGAGTGAGTTTCTGACAGTTTTCAGCTTCTCTTCTTGTATCCCAACCTCCATCTTCAGGGAGCTCCCCTGCATGCTGCATTGGGCCTTGGGGTATGGGCAGGGGCAGGCACCGTGTCTGGATGTGGGGGCAATCAGGAGTTAATGTATGCAGCATAGGAACTGGGGGCCTATGCTGGCTGGGCCAAAAGGGCACTCCTAAATCTACACACCTGGCAGCACTCCAAACCATGTACACTCCCCTCTGCCCTCAACCTTGCATTCTGACTTCTCTTCAACACGTGAGGGCCCGTGTCCCCTCTTGGAGCTGCAAAGGCCCTGCTGGTGATGTGATGCCCAGTGCCTGCCAAGGGTCTCCTGTATATTAAGAGAGTTTGCAAGCTCATCAGCTCATCAGCGGGGCGAGTGGCCTTGTGAGGTCCTGCAGGTTTCTGTCTCCCTTTGACCCTTCTTCCTCCCTCTCTGCTGTCGGCTCGGCACTCACACACTTTTGGTTTTGTGGTGGAGGCCACATCTGGGGGTATTTGGGGGGTCACTCTGAGGCTGTCCCTGGGGGCTCATGGGACTCACAATGATTCTCGTTGTGTCTCCATGCCCAGGCTGGAGAAAGACTTGGCTGGTTGTTCTGTGGGGATTGAGGTTCTCCCCCAAATTGAGACTGTATGATCTGATCGGACCCCTGTGCTGAAACTGCCAATGCCCCTCCAAGAACCCAGCCCAAGTCCTGAGCCTGCTCCCCATATCTCTCCTTGTGGCTCTGCTCTGCAGCTTTGCAGAAAGAAGAGTTGGAGAAGTTAGAGAACAAAGGGGCTCTGAGTGCTGGTTTGGGGTCAGGCCCAGATCTCCACTTGTCACCAGCACTCAGTCCTTCTGGATCCCTAACTATAGAGCCAAGATGGGAGCCTCCTGAGTGTCAGAGTGTCCTTGTTCCCACTTCTGGGAAGGCAGGAGGAAGCAGGAACCTCCCAGGAGGGTGTCTGTGGGGGAGGCTTGGAAATGGAATAGTCTACATAGGGAAAGTTTTGCACTTGATTTCTTGGGTCTTTTTAGATTTCCATTTTGAGTTCACACACACACACACACACACACAAAATTTGCTGCTTTATCTTGTGTGTGTGTGTGTGCACGCATACATGTATGTATATGTGTGCATATTTGTATAAATGCACTTGTGTTAGGCATCTGTGTGTTCTGTCTAGTGACTGCTCCATTGTGTTTGCATGCATGTACAAACATGCTTGTTTGTATGCATATGTGTGTGCTTGTTGGCACACATGTATATGTGTGTGCGTGCGCTTGTTTGTTAAGGAATGTGCGGTGTTGTGTCTAATGACTGTTCCATTGTGCGTGCATGTGCATATGTGGATGTGTCTGTGCGTGTGTTAGTGGCATGTATTCTGCCCATGCTTGGCCACGATTTGTGGGGACAGAGACTGTTCCCAGCATAGAGTCCAGGCTCAGCAAGTCTCTCCAGCAGGCAGGCACGAGGCGGCCCCTGATCGCAGTGCGCTCATGCTTCCAGTAGGTGGCGCACCAACACCAGGAAAATGCTGCCCCGGGCAGGAAGCGGGGCCCGGCCTGGCCTGGCCAGTGGCTAGTGTCCCACATTCCCACCGCGTGTCCTTCCCTGGGCCCCAATCTCTTCACAGGGTCCTGTTCCATGAATGTGTACGTGTGCGAGTGTGGTCACAAGCTGACCATTCTCGATGCCTTCCCAGCTTGTTCCACCGTCACTGGGCCACGGGGCAAATGTACCTGTGCCTGGAGCATTTATTTGGCAGCCAAATTCCATCGGTCATTGAGGAACTGGAGCTGGGACTCGGGAGATCCCAGCCACTACCAGAAGTGGGCATTCGCCTTGCTCTTCCCGAGATCCCCATTAGGGCCACAGGGATGAGGTGATGGGTGTGGATGGATGCTGTGCTGATCCTGGGTGCAATGGGGCCCTCCGTGTCTCTACTATGTGTTCCCATCTAGGAGGCTTGCAGGGGATGCTGAGTGATTTTGTTTTAATTTCTCTGCGATGTCTGCAGCAGACGTTCCGTTTGGGAGCCAGTGGTTCACAGTGAGGCTTATGTAACCGAGATGCTTGAGGTCTCTTCTGACCATTAGTGCCCGAACCTACCTGGCAGGGAAGGTGTGGGGGTGTTCTGGGGGCACAGATGGCACAGGTTGTGCCAGCCAAGATTGGCAGTGCCCCCCCAAGGCTCTAGCTTCCTGCTTCGTGGCTGACCTGTGGCCGTGTCCACTCTTATGGCCATTGTGGTCATGGAGTTGCCTCTGTGTACTGGGCTCCCCATCCCTGGCCAGCTCTGTCATGTCCCCCTCCCTCCCCCCGTCTCTGCAGGAAGCCATAGGCTCGAAGGTGCCCACAATCTGAGAGGATCTAGAGAAAGGTGAAGTCACAGGCCTGGGCTCGTTGGGGAGGTGGGTGATAATTAACCTCAGGATCAGGGTTTTCCAAATTCCTGAGTTTTTAAGCGGGAGGAAGGGCTAGAGTCCTGCTCACCCCAGGCATGAATAAACAGGTCCTGCTGGGGAGTTCCAAACAGACACCAGGATCTGAATTTCTGGAGTGAGTGGACCATCTGCTGGTTCAACCAAATAGTTGCATAGGCAGGGGTTTTGGGGGAGCACCCACTTATGTCCTGTCATGTCCACTCTCTATGTCCTGCCACCCTGCAGACCCCAACACCAGGCAGCACACACACCCCTCACACCATATACAGTATATACATGCCACTTATATCCCACACAAATACATACCCCACACCCCACACCATCTGTAGGCACTCAACATACATATTCTATGCACCCCACATCACACACAGGTCCTGCTCTATATTCACCCCATGCACCGTACACACACACACCCCACATTGCCCTAGAGGTGGCATTCCCCCAGATTGATTTCCTGTTCCTGGAGACTTTCCCTTCACAGTCCCCCTTCCATAAACATACACTTCATCAATACAATCCATTAACACACAGACACACACTTTCTCCCGCACACACACACATATAAACTCACACTCCCACACACCCTTGAGACACACAGTCTCAACCACTCTCTCCACACACCAACACACATAAAGTCTCACATACTCCCACACACTACCCCACTCTTCCACACAAACTCATACACTCCCCACACACAAACACACATGGATTCTCACAATCTCACATGCTCCAACACTCCTCACACGCTCATCCACTCCCTCAGTCTGTGGGTGCTCCCTGCTCAGCACCAGTGTTTTCCACCTCTCACTGTGTGCGTTTGTTGATGGAGTGTGTCTGTTGTTGGTAGAGTCTGTGTTTGTGTGTCTTTGTGTAATGGTAGAAAGTGTGTGTGTCTGCGTGATGCTGGAGAGTATGTTGTGTTTTGGAAGAAAGTTTGTGTTGGTGTACATTCTGTGTGTGTGTGTGTTGGAAACTATGTGTGTGTTGATGGATTGTGTGTGTTTTGTAGTAAGTCTGTGTGTCTGTGTGATGGTAGAAAGCGTGTGTCTGTGTGTTGCTGCAGAGGATATTGTGTGCATATCTGTGTTTTGGTAGAAAGTGTGTTTGTGTGTTGGTGGAGAGCGTGTGTATCTGTGTGTTTGTGTGTATGCGCTGGTGGACATACTGTGTGTGTTCTCATGTATACACGGGGAGCCAGTCTGATGGGCCTGTGGGTCAGGGCTGGGCCATCCCCCTGGGGGCCAGCCAGGTCCCGTCAGATGCCATATCTCTGTATAGTCGGGTGGGTTGGGGGTCCAGGTGAAGGAGTGTACGGGTGTCTGGGGGGGTTTCAGGAGCAGTTTCTCAAGGGAACTTTCCCAGGAGTCTCCATCTGGTCGCCCAGACAGCCCCCCCCCCCCTTGGAAAGAGAGAACCTGGAGCGAAGCCCCCTTCCCCCAAACGCCGCTCGTCATCGGGCTGGGGTGCGATGCGGGGGTACCCCCTCTGCCTGGCGCTCCTGGGTCCGGCCCGCGGGGGCGCCCCTCGTTCAACTGGCTCGGCGTGCGCCTGCGCGCCCATCCCATCGCCCGCTCCCCGCGGAGACCCGGGGCCGCCCACTGCGCCCGCCGCCTCCGCCTCTGCCGCCCCGCGGTCGGGTGCGGGGCGCCCCCGCGGCTGCAGCCCCTCCAGGCCTGCCGAGCCGAGCCGAGCCGAGCTGAGCCCTGCCCGCCGGGACCTTCCAGCGCCTGCCTTCCAGCCGCGCCTCGCCTCGCCTCGCCTCGCCTCGCCTCGCCTCGCCTGCAAGGGGCCCCGGCGCGCGGGGCTGTGCCTTGCGCCCCTGCGCCTCCACGCTCGCGGGCCTCGGCTCCCTGCAGGGGTCTGGGGGGTGGAAAGCGGCGAAGTTGGGGCCACCCCGGGGCGCGGCTGCAACCTGTTCGCCCCGCGCCTTTCCGGGACCGGCGCAGCCTCCCATCGCCGCTGCCCGTTGCGCTGCGCGGAGACGCGGCGGGCTCCGGGAGGAGGCGGCCTGCGCTCGGTGGCGCCCGGCCCTGCCCAGCCCGAGCAAGCCAAGGGGGCCCGGACGTCTTGGCGACCCCCGCCAGGGCTCCAGCAGCGTTTTCCCGGCCGCCCGGGCCGTTGCGTGGCGTTGCGGTTGGCGCAGGCAGCACCGCCCCGCGCGCGCGCCCCCAGCTCTGCTGCGTCCGTGCCGCGCTGTGCCGTGCCGGGCCGTGCCGGCGGCTTGCAAAGCCCCCCATCTTGGCAGTGGGAGGTCCTGGACGCACTTGCACGCGCGCACCCCCATCCTGGTCTTTGCATTTTTTTTATTTTACATTTTTTTTAAAGTTCTTTTGTGCTCGGCTACCCTTCCTCCCAGCCCCCCAATAAATCACCAAACTGTTACCTAGCAAAGCGGGGCGGGGTGCCGGCCTCTCCCAGAACTAGGAGGTGCGGAGCTGTTTGCGGATCCGCGCCCCCAGCCCCACCCCCAGATCTTGAACACCGCCCCGCACTGGCATTTGGAAGGGGTGTGGGGTTGGGGGGGGGAAAGCATTGCTTCAGAAACTGAGCACCCCAGCGCCCTCCCTCCACCCTAAGCCCCCGCTATTTTATTTTATTTTATTATTATTTTGTTTGGCCTTTTCTCTTTTTTTTTTTTTTTTTTTTTCTCTTTTTTTCCCTTCCCTCCCGGCGGAATGGAGCTCGGCGGACCGTGCGTTTAAGATTTAACAGTTCGGAGCAGCGGGCTCGCTGGAAGGGCTTCTCGGCGGCGGCGGCAGCTGCAGGCGACGCGGGGTCCGGCCGGGCCATCCCGCCTTCAGCTCCTTGTGTCTGTCCTTCTGCCTGTCTCAACTTTAGGATGGCTCGCTTCGGGGAGGCGGTGGTCGGCCGGCCGGCCTCGGGCGACGGCGATTCGGACCAGAGTCGGAACCGGCCGGGAACTCCCGTGCAGGCGTCGGGCCAGGCGGCCGCTTACAAGCAGACCAAGGCGCAGCGGGCGCGCACCATGGCCCTGTACAACCCCATCCCGGTCCGGCAGAACTGCTTCACCGTCAACAGATCCCTCTTCATCTTCGGCGAGGACAACGTGGTCAGGAAATACGCCAAGAAGCTCACCGATTGGCCATATCCTTTCCGGCCCGGCTCTGCGCCCCCCGGTCTCCTTGGCATCTCCAGGGCCGGGGGTGCCCGTCCTGGCCAGAAACCCTGGCGGAGACCCCCCGCGCGCTCCTAGCGCCGTGGCCGGCCTGGCCGGTCCCGGGGAGGTGAAGCGCACACCCGGTGTCCGCGCGTAAGCGGTTTCCAGGTAAGCCCTTTGCATTTTATTTTGGCCTTGATCCCAGCCGTGGACCCCAGAGCAAGGCGCCTGGTAAAGCCTCTTTTGGCGATCAGCTTTCTTCAGAATGATCTGCTTCCCCGTTTGCATGTCCTGTTCGCTCCAGGGCACCGAAGTTCAGGCTCCTGGAGGGGAGGTGGGGGTTTCCGAGCCTTTTCCGAGCTGCAGGGGGACCCCCGGACAATGGCGCGTTCGCCCATCCTGCCAACTCCTGGGGGAGCCTTTGCTTAAGTTCTGCTGCGTGCGTAACGGTCTAGGGAGGCGCGATCCCAAACGGCCCAGCCGCTCGGTTCTTCACCTGAAAGCGGGGCTGGGTAGGACCCCTGGGTCCCCTGGGTGTGTATGTAGCGGGGTCGAGGGACCTCTTGGTTCCGGAGCGATCCGGATCCTCGTGGTCCGGGCGGGCGGGCGAGCAGGCGGAGTTCCCCGTGCGCCAGTGCTTGTCTCTCCGCCTGGCGTCCAGTTGCTCTGGGGGATCGAGGGTGGGTGGGGGCAGTGGTTACTGGTGGTGTCAAGGGGTGCAGACTGTCCCCCTCCTTCAGCTTGCCGGCCTCGTGGGGTTACCCAATGCCGACAGCAGCTGAGGCGCCCGCATTCTTAAAATTCAGGCTCCCGGCAGCTCTTTTGGAAATGGGGTGTCAGGGAGTTGGTGGTGGTGGGAGGTGGGCTGGAGAGAGGAGACTGGGATGCCCGCGGAGAGGGAAGGCAGGGGGGCGGGGTGCACCTCCCGGCCTCTCCTCTCCTCTCCCCTGGTTCCTTACGCACCCCATCTCCACCCCCAGGTGTGCAGCACTGACACAGCTGGAGCCGGGCCCCGGGTCTGGCGGGCCACTCCAGCCCGTTCCCGGCCTTCCCCTTCTGCCTCCGGGCCTCCCGGCCTCGGCTGCGCGGCGATTGGCTGGTGCGTTGAGCTTCCAGCAGCTCCCCGTCATTAGAAACGGGGTGCATCTCTCAGCAGATACTCTCCCCGCCGTTGCCTTGCAGCCTCCCCCGCCACAGCGCCCCGCACCCCTCTCCCCTGCCCCCACCCCCAATAGTGCGTGTTTCCAGCGTCTGGGGAGGGGAAGGGGGGCAGAAGGAGGGTCCGGGCCCCGCCCGGCAATCGGGGTGCGCCGGAGGCTCATTGTGTGCTGCCGGCCCCGCCCTCGGCCGCCCCCGACCCTTCCGAGCTGGTCCCGTCCACCTGGTGCTGCTGGGCTCCGCACCCCTGCACCCCTCTCTCGCGCGCTCGCGTGTGCGTGCGTGCGCGTGCCCCGCCCGATGCCACCGCCCACCTCCCTGCCCCATTGCGGGAGAGACACAAAGCCACGCGGGCATCCGAACGGGGTCGCACCCTCCCTCCGTGGGGGCCGTGCCTGCGTACTCGCCGGATGGTGGGGTCCCCCTGGACCCCAGGCCACCCCGGGACCGCCCCGCTCTGGCCCTGGAGTGCGTTTTTGCGCACCACGTGGCCGCCTCTGCTAGAGGTCTCCGTTTATATTGCACCCCGCTGCATCCCGGTCGGTCCCTCTGCGCCTCGTTCCCAGCGCCCTTTCCTGGTCTTGGGCCAAAATGGGGCGCAGAGAGGGGCCCCTGGAAGCTGGTTTCCGCCTGGCACTCAGGGGTTGCGCGGGCTCCCGAGCTCAGCTGTGGCTCTGCAGCTAGCTGCCCGGGCTATGCCTAGGAGCGAGGCTGGCAAGTGTCCTGTACCATGTGCTCTGTGCCATGTTGGGTTTCCTCCACGCCATCCCTTGCCCTGATTCGTGTCCGCTTCCTCCACGTGGGACGATTTCCTTGGGGGGATCTCTCTTCTAGCTTCTCCTCCTTGCCCTTCCACGCCCCCGTCCCCTCAAGATTCCTCTCTGCTTTCTTTGGAAACCGATTGCCCTGTGAGTGGTTGATGATCAGAACAGCTTGAGAGCCGCCCTGTAGGTTCAAATCTTGGTCCCCTCTCAGCTCTGTGACCTTGAAAAGTGACCTCTTCACGCTCGCTGCCCCTCACCTGTCTGTCGGGAAGATCATGGTGATGAGTGACTGGGAGGATGAAATAAGTTCATAGACCTCAGGTTTCTAGAACATTCTTGGGTAACCGTGAGGGTCTGCTCATTAATGAATATCTCTCCGCATATGGGATGGGAATGGGTGTTTGAGTTTGTGGGAGGGGGTATTTTGGGTCTTTCAAAAAAAGCTTGAAAACACTTGGGGGCTTGTTAAAATTTCAGATTCTCGTGTCCCTCTTCATCCTTGCTGAGTCCAGAACTGGGTTTTAATGGGCTCTTCATGTGATCATTGTGGACATCCAAGTTCAGGTGACATCTCAGCTCTCTAAGGCCCAGGGCTTGGGTGCTGACCGGAACTGAAAGAGGCTGTTCTGGGGTCACCTCTCCCTGACCCTTGGACACCCTCAATGGCTGCACCGACCCTGTGGGGTTTCGACCTTTGTCACAGTGGCCTGAGGAATGATGGGTATTTGTTGGCACCTCTCCTTGGGGTGGCCGTGGGCAATCCCTTCACTCAGACATAGGAAAGATCTGGATCTTTCTGGAACAAATGCCTGAGATAACCCGGATGTAGTGTGGCTGATCGGAGCAATTCAGCAGCCTGGTGCCAGTGTGCCTCATTTTTCTTAGAAGCTTCGTCTGCAGAGAGAGAAATTGTGTTTTTATGTTGTACTCTCTTGTCTGTCTCTCTACCTTTCTGTCTCTGACTGTCTGTCTCTGTCTCTTTTTCTCTTTCTCCTCCCTCCCCTGCAGTGGACTCTAACCTTTTTGAAAATGCTAATCTGATTTCAAATGTGATCTTTACATCTCAGAATCTTCTCTTTCTTGCTCATCTAATGGACTCGACCAAAGGTTCTCAGGGAAGGTTTGGAATGTTCCATGTTCTCTGGGTCCTCTGCCAAGCTCTGTGTCCGTTGGGGTGGTGTGTCTCCCTACTGTTTGCATGGTCAGAATAGAGGACTAAGGTTAAGGCTGGCTGGACTTGGTGACTCTGGGCAAGAGACAGAAGAAGCATTCCAGGGGATTAGAAAAAGCACAGAAGGGTCCTGGGTCTGATACCTAGCATCTCATATACTTCCCCAAGCCCGTTAGGATTAATTCCTGAGCGCAGAACCCTGAGCATCACCAGGTGTGACTCAGAAAATGACAAAAAAGAAACAGCAGCGTCCCCCACTTCTCACACCCCACTCACTGGGGAGCTTCCTTTTCCATAGAGCTTGGAGCAGCAGCTGCTGAGGTCACAGCACCCATTCTAAGACTCTGTTGGACAGTCATTGAAATCCTATTGTGGGGCTCTCCCACTGGCCTCAGTGTCTTACTGCTGTGGATTTCTGGTTGTCTGCATATGTGGATGGAGTTAACATGGCTTGTCAGTGAGGCTTTGCAGAAGGTAAAACTGGGGGCTTGATCCTGTGAGGATTTCAGGCCACGGGTCCCTATGACTCTGGAGTCCGAATTCTTTTTGGTTTATTTGTTTTTGGGTCACATCTGGTGGTGCTCAGGGCTCACTCCTGACTCTGCACTCAGGGATCATTTCTGGCCACGCTCAGGGCACCCTATGGGCTGCCAGGGATTGAACCTGGGTCAGCTGTGTGCAAAGCCAGCGCCCTACTCGCTCTGCCATGGTTCTGGTCTGGGGTTCTGATGATGGGGTGGAGTGTGGGCAGCAGCCAGAATCCCCTGATGAGGATGCAGGCAGATGCAAACGGGTGTGAGCAGGTATGAGCAAAGGTGCTGTGACACTTGGCCTCGAGGCTTCGGGGCCCAAGGCTCTGACTCCAAGGCATCCCCAGATCACTGCCTGCTGTTGTTCTCCTTTGCCCTGCAGGTGTGGGTAGTGTCTGGTCTGGGTGTGGAGGCAGCAAATGGCTGTGGGTGGGGGGAGGTAGCAGAACTTGCCTTGTAGCTTCGAGGCAGCCTTGGAAAGCAGGTTGGAGTGAAGGAATTGGATGGTAATGTGCTGACTTAGAAGGGAGTCGAAAATATCTCAGAGGTGATAGTTCTGTCTGCTGGTTTACGTGTTGTCACGTCCCACCCCACTGCTTGTGTTCTCGGTTACATGCTATGAATTAACAGGAGGAGGAGGCGGAGGAGGAGAAGGAGGAAGAGGAGGAGGAGGAGGAGGAGGAGGAGGAGGAGGAGGAGGAGGAGAACACAGCAGCTCTTTTCCTTTTGGTTTCTGAGACATCAGACTGGAGGATTATTAGCCACTTCCCCAAGTGCTTCTCTCTTTTTCTCCTTTCAGCAGTGGCAGTAGAAAAAAATGTAGGTGTTTTTCCCCTTGAACCCTGCAACTCTACCCCCCTCTTTTTAAATTTTTTTAAAGGAAACATCTGGTTTCTTTCCATTTTCATATTTGTAGCTGAAAATGTGAAATCCTCGTCTGCATTAGCTCAGAGCTCCAAGCTCTGCCCTGTTTCCTCAAACTCCCTGCTTCGTTCTTCTAGGAGAGCCTCCCCCGTGCGCACACCCTGCCCAGGCTTCTTGTTTTGACCTCCCTCCTCGAAGACGGGAAGTTGCCCGTGTGTACCCCCTTTTCTTTGTGGGCACCCCATTTCTCTTGTCCCTTTGTGCCCTGGTCTCCCTTCCCCTCCCTGTGCTTCTATATTTCTCCCGCTCTCATTTTTAGGTTCAGTCTTTGTGAATAATTCATTATCTGTGTGGGCTTTTCATAGGCTTTTCAGAAAAGAGAGGTGATTTGTCTTTCTCTGGGAGAGGAAAGGCACAGGGCCACCCAAGGGCCAGAGCAGGACTTGTTCCTCCATCTGGTTCTTTCCTGCAGCCGGAAGGTGGCCAGGAGGTGGGGACACTTTACTTCCTGGGTACCTTTTCTTGTTATTTATTTCTTTTTCTTTTTCTTTCATTTTTTTCTGGTGCCAGGGGATCAAACCCAGGGCCTCATGCATGCAGCAAGGCGAGTGCACCCTCACTGAGTCCTGTGCCATCCCTCCGTCAGTCTTGTGATACTTGGGTGCCCGACAGCCAGGCAGATCTCCCTACTTTCACTCAGGAAGATGCTCCATCCCACACGGGTCCCCCCAGGTTGCCTCTGCCATTCTGCATTGGTTTCATGCAAAGGTGGAGGATTCTGGGTATGTTAGGGGTGTGGAGAGTTGTCCAAGCACGCTAGGAGGCTTCTAAAGCCACCACCTCTGGAGAGGGGACAGTTGCCCAAGGCCTGTCTGTGTCTTGCCAGGATTCTCTGCCCTGTGCTCGATTGTTTTGGTTCATTTTTCTTTGAAGGGTGTGTGTGTGTGTGTGTCTTGGGTTTGCAACTCGTAGCATAGTGCTCAGGGTTCATATCATGCCGGGGATGAAACCCGGACCTCAGGCTTGTGCTCAACCCTTGGCGCCTGGAAATCCTCCTCACCTACGCCCCTCCCACCCCTGCCCCATCCACTGGCCCACATATCTGGGTCCTGCTGGAGAGGCAGGGTGGGGACTCAGCTCTGAGATGATGGTGGTGCGCAGGGACCCAGCTGCAGGGGGCTCGGACCCCTATGCTTTTTTGTGGGAGGTCCTTTTGACTTCACTCTCCCCAGTTTCCTGCCCCCCATGCCTGGCAGGTCTCTGCTGCAGATCCTCCATCTATTCCGTAGTCCCTGCAGTGAGTGTGGCCTGTAGGCAGGAAGTGGGCCAGGCCTAGGAAGTACCATTGGCTGGAAATGGGGGTGACACCCCAGATCCCCCAGTCCCAGTGGGGCCTTGCTCATCTTTTCTCAAACCATGTTGTGTTCTGAGCCTATAGCGCGAATAATCCCACTCAGACACTGAAAGCGAAAGAAAGGCCTGAAGAAAAGCGGGGTTCAGAGATCCCCAGCAGTGGGTGGGCAGGCCTGGTGAGAGGGGTTCCAGGCTCCTGAGGTCCATTAGGGGCAGGAGGCATGAGTGTTCGGTCCTGCTGGGCCTCCCAATGCCGAGCGTGGCCTTTCTGCCCGTGGGCGGTTGCTTGGTGCAGCACTGCATAATAGGATGGTTTCTCTGCTGCGTTGGCTTTGGCTGCATCTGGAAGGTTTCAGAGCTCCTCTTTGTGGGTCACTGTTGATACGTTTGGTGCAGAATCACAGCCCGGCTACCACCAACCTTGGGTCACTTCCACCCCTCCTCAGTTACCTCTGTCTGAGCTCGCCAAAGGCTCATGCTATTAAAATCTGGGCGGGAGATATAGGATGCGATGGTAGGTGGGGGAGGAATGGGTCTTGATCACTGTTGGGGACCCCTCTTCCTGCACCCTGAACCCTGTTCCCCCTTGTTTTGGGCTGGTTTTCGACCCCAGTCTGGACGGTGCTGTTGCTATTGATGTCTTGTCCTAAGCCGTCTCCTGGGGCTGCTCCTGGTCAAAAGGCATGAAATGGATTTTCCACAATGGCTCAGGATGGTTCTGGACTGTGCACTGGGGACAGCTTCAGCAGGCACCCCTTTCCTTGTCACGGATAGTTCCCCTCCATGGTGTGTTTTTAGTTTTCAGGTCATAGCCAGTGGTACTTGGGTTTCTCCCGGCTCTGTGCTCAGGAATTATTCCTGGTGGTGCTCAGGGGAGCATATGAGATGACAGGGATTGAACCTGTGTCAGCCATGTACAAGGCATGTACCATATCCGCTGTATTTGCCTTGTCTCACTGTCTCAGTCTCCTCTCTGATGCCTATGTCTTTAGTGTCACTGTACGATTGGATGTGGGTAGGGGTTACAGGCAAGGGGGCCTCCCCCTACCCTGGTCTCGTGAGGTCCCACTACTGACTCTTCGATCCTGACTTGGAGAGCAGAGACTATAGTGGTTCTCATCTGGACACCAGTGCCTTAGAGTCATAAAAAATTGGGGTGAAAAATAAGTTTTCAATCATGAAAATGAACAAGTAGGGAAGCTATCCCCTATGGTGCTCAAAGGATGCCAGTCTTCCTTCTCTTTACCGTATACCAACCTCGAGTCTCACCTGCTCAGCCATTGGGTTCAGATGGCAAAGCCTCAAGCCTGCTCTGGGCAAAGTGCAGATTATTTTGGGGTGACTGTGGCCAGCAGATCTAGGATCTGTTCCTCCTTGGGGCTCAATTGACAGACTCCCCCCACTCCCTGCATGGGTTGGGACATACGCCATGTGATCCCAGCTCTCAGCACAATGCTAGCCTTTGGGATGGCATGATTTATTTTTATTTATTTGTTTATTTATCTATTTTGGTTTTTGGGTCACACCTGGCTCTGCTCAGGAGTTGCTCCTGGCTCTGTGCTCAGAAGTCGGCTCCTGGCAGACTAGGGGGACTATATGGGATGCTGGAACTCGAACTGGTGTCTGTCCTGTGTTGGTCATGTACAAGGCAAATGCCTTACCACTGTGCTATTGCTCTGGCCCCCTTATTTGTGGGGGGGGAATGGGGCTCCCTGAGTGGTGCTCTGGGCTCTGATTGGTCAACTTGGTCTTTTGGTCAAATGATCGGAGTCATGTCTGTTGTGTTTGGGGTGGTCCTCATAGTCCTGAATGAAACCAGGCTCATATGCAGACCAAGGACCTGTCCCCAACCCTGTTTCCTCTCCCGGTTCCAAATGATTCCTTGTTCTGTTTTATTTGGGGGCCACACCCAGTAATGCTCAGGTTTGTTCTTTATCCTGAACTCAGGGATCAATCCTGGTGGGTTTGGGGGACCCTATGGGATGCCTGAGAGCCAACCTGTTCAGCTACATGCAAGGCAAGTGCCTTAACTGCTGTGATATTGCTCTGGCCCCCTGAGTGATCTTCCCTTGGTCACTCATGATGGGCAGTGAACTGGGTTAAGCCTCCTGCTGACTTTCTCTGCACTGGCCTGCACTCTTTGGGAGCAAGAGGTCACTGCACGGGTGTTGAATTTGGAAGTGGTCAGATCAGAGTTGGCCACCTGTTTGGGGCTGGAGCAATAACACATCAGGGAGGACATTTGCTTTGCATACAGCCTAACCTGGGTTTGATCCCTGGCATCCCATATGGTTCCCCAAGTCTGTCAAGAATAGTTTCTGAGCACAGAGCCAGGAGTAATTCCTGAGTGCCTTCAGGTGTGGCCCTCAAGCCAAAATCTAAACAAAACAAACTAGGCCACCTGTGAAGCTTATCCTGGACCCAGCCATTTCCATTGGTGCTGGCCATAGACAGCATTTACCCGGGTACTTTGGAGTATTGGGAGCTCGGACTCGGTGTGGAAATGTGCAGTGTTGGGATCATCAAGATTTGTTGGGTTTGGGAGTTGGGGGGTGTAGAGTTACATATTAATTATAGAGTCCTGGATGGTGGTGGAGGATGATGAGGCCTTTCTCGGCCAGGCCAGAAGCCTGCACCCCCTTCCAGCCTGCAGGTCTGAGCATTCAGGGAAACTTCGAGAAAATATCCATAGGCAGTCAGGTTCAGGAGACATCAACTTTATTCAAGGCCCTAGCCATCAAGTGTGGCTTCTAAGCTAAATCTTTTAAGCAGGTTCCATAAGCAACCTTGCATTTAAACCTGTCCTGGATATCTCTCTAGCCTCTCACCAAGGCTTCCCTTGCTGAATTTTCTCCCGAAATTCCTTTCTGCCCCTGAGGCAACCTTTTTGTTACCTTCCATAGACCCCTCCTAGAAATGGGCTGGTCTCACCAACAAATAAGATTAACATTTTGCCCTGGGAGAGGGTAACATTGGGTATGCAGAGAGGGGAAGAGAGCGAGCACAGTGGGAAGCACTTGCCTTACACTTAGTTGACCCCGATTCAATCCCTGGCACCACACACAAGTCCTCCGAGCATCACCAGGAGTTATCCCTGAGTGCAGAGCAGGGAGTGAGCTATAAGCACTGCCAAGTGTGGTCCCCAAACCACACACCACACACCACACACACACACACACACACACACACACACACACACACACACACACACACACACAACACCCACACACAATTTGTCCAGGGAGCCCTAGATCATGTATGATGCCTTGGAGCTTCACTTTTCAGCCCTTGCTCATGAACTGATACCTAATGTTTCCCTTGGGCTCCTCAAACCTGAGCCTGCAGCCTGTCCTCATTGCCTGCTTCAAATCTAGAAGGTGTTTTTGGGTGGGTCCATCACTCTACAGGCTTCCTATACCCTGGGTCCACTGTCTGACCAACCAGTCTCATTGCTTTCTTCAGCATGTCCACCACATATATACCCTTTATACTCCTTAACATTCCTTAGACAAGGAGCCGCCTCGGGAGACTGAGTGTCTGATGCCTGGATTGGGACCTCACCTTCCCTGCTTGAGTGTGCTTGGTGCATGGGACTCGAGAACGGTCCACCTAGGGGTGGGTGGCTGTGCATGCTGTCCCGATGACCCTCTCTGGAGCACGGGGTGTGTGTCCATCCCATGAAGAGCCCTATACGTTGTCTTCACTTGCTTTGGCTGCTGGAACTTTGAGATCCTGCAGTGGGGAAAGCACTCTTGTAGGTAGGCTGTGGCTGCTATGCGGTGCCGGGAGGGTGGGCAAGAGTGCTGAGTGCTCAGAAAGAGGGTTCCCATTCCAGCAGGGGCACCCGTGGGGACCAGAGGGACAGGAACCCCACAGAAAGAGGCAGTAGACTCCGTGCTGCTGGACCCATGATATATCACAGGCTCTCACCTTAGAGCAAACCAGCCCATCCACAATTCCCACATCACTTCTGTCCCCACTGTCCACATTGAGGGACAGGTGTCCTGCTACTTGCGAAGTCATGACAGAGGAGCTGATGTGTCTCTTGGGGGAGTGTCCCAGGTACTGGTCATTTCTTGCCAAGTAAACATGCTGCTTTTCTGGCCACCTCTGGTGTCAGACCACCAGAACGTGGGGTGCTGTTTGCATCGAGCTATTTGTTGTGGTGGCCCTGGCTGATAGTGGTGACAGGGACTCCATGTCCCACCTCCTGCTTTTTGATTTGGGTGGGAGAGCTGTAGACATGCCCAGCAGAGGCTGAGAATGACTTTGGGGATGGTGCTCCTGCCAGGGCCCACTTGCGGCTGAGCCTGGACACCTGGCAGTGTTTCCGGTCTTGGTCCGAGGCTGCTCAGGGTCTACTGGGCCCCCAGGCTGCCCTTGTCTATCAGGCCCTGGCTCTACATGACACCGCAGCTTCCAGTCTCCACTGCTGTCCCAGAGTCCCCTTCCTCCTTTCTCTTGCGAGTCAGTAGCCTCAGTTCCTCCCATGACGCCTGCTTTGTCTCTGCACAGTGACCCCCATACTGCTGTCTCATGGCCCTGCTTCCCTGCGTGGAGAAGGTCCTTCCCTGGGAATCCTTGGTCATTCCCAGCTTGCTGGTGACTGCAACCACTTCTCATTTTAGTTAAGTAAGCAACAGGGACTTTTGATGTCTCACTGGAGGCCTCGATCCCTTCGCCTGTGTGGACCCAGAGCTCACCTGTGTCTGTCATCATTCATGTCTGACTCTGCCCCTACATCCTGTGGGCCCCTTGAGGGGTAATGAGGCCCCCACAGGTCCCCAGAATGCTGAATCTTTCCAAACAGAAATGAGTGTCACTCTCTGCGTTCAGCAGGGCATGCAGGTGGAAGGCTGCTGCTCAGGAGCTGGCCCAGCTGGTTGGTTGCTGTCCTGTCCACTCCCCCTGCACCTGAATGTGGAATGACGGGGTTCCCTTTCCCACCTTATCCTAGGTCAGCCGCAGCCAAGGTCCATACTTTATATGTGTTCATTCAAACAACTGTTGGACGGGATCAGATCTGGTCTCCACTCCATCCGCCACTGCCCCCAATTTTACGTCTGTTAGCTGCACCAGTAGTTCTGTGCTTCTTGAATCCCTGAACCTCCTTTCTCAGTGTGTCCTGAGCCCTGTGTGGTGGGGTGGTGGGAAGGTGGTGGGAGGGGGTGGCTTGGCCTTTCTTGATTGGGATTGGCCTAAGGCAGTGTCTTGCTTGCTCCAAAGCACCCTCCTTCCAAGTGTCGTGGGGACAAGGCTGCTGGGCTGGACTTGGGAGTTGGGAGATTAGAGGGCTCTCGGGAGTTCACTTTTCAAGTGAATCTGGGCTCCTATGCCCTGCCTGGAAGTGCTTCAGTGATCTGGGGAGCCCCATCCAGCCAGGTGCCTTGACTGGTCCAGATCTGGTTCCTCGGATGGACAGCAAGAGAGGGGGTGAGCCTTGAGGGTCTGTGAAGAGCAGAGGTGAGGGATCCTCTCAGAACGTGTGTCTTAGGATAATTATGGAAAGGCTTGTGTTTACCCTTGACACTGCAAAACTTATTCCCCCCATAATAAATCCCCTTCTTCTTGGCATCCCTTCTCCATCCTCCCCAGATTGTCCCCTCCTCACACCTTCTTCCTCCTCCCCTCACCACCATCCTCTTTCCCAACCCCAGGCCTCTCTTTCCCTTGCATTATGTCTCTTTCCACCCGATATCACCATCAACTTCTGACACCATATCTTCTTCCCCCTCACAACACTGTTTCTTTTCTCTTCACAACACAGTCTCTTTGTCCTCCTGACACTACTTTCCATTTTCCCTTGACATCTCGTCTCCCTTTTCCTCATAACACTGTCTCCTTCCTCCTGGCATCCCTTCCACACTCCTGACATCTATCTCTTTCCTCAAAACACCATCTCCTTCCTCACATACCATTTCCTCCCTCACAACACCGTTTCTCTCTTCCCCAGATAGTCTCTCTCTTCTCCCGACACCACCTTCCATTTCCCCAGACACCACAGGCGTCTCCTTCCCACTTGTCACACTGTTTCTAATACACTTCCCCTGCGGGGTGCTGTCAGGTTGGGGGTGTCCTGTGTGAACCTCTGTGATTCTGTCCCCTGAGCAGGCAGGTGTGAGGGTCCCCCATGCATATGGACACGGACTGTGTTGATGGACGTGTGTGTGTGTGATGCCTGGTGGGGATGTGTTTCCAGTGCGTAAGGCCAAGAGTCAAATTCTGTGCCTTGCTCTGTTGGTTCCTCACGACATTCCTGGGCTGGGTGCTTTCTCTGTGCTGAGTGCAGCAGGGGACGTAAAAGTGTTGGGGGGAGGGTACTTGTAGTCAGACTGTGAGGAAGTTCCTGAGGTCTGCCCAGAGTCCAGTTTCCACTCCCAGCATGACTAACAGGGTTTGTGCACGGAGCAGATGGTGAATCTGCAGCATCTTCACCCCAACCTGCAGATTCAGACATGGGGGGCCAGAAGTGGGGGCCTGATAGTGGAAGTCTAGATTCCTCCCCCTGAAGCTGCCTTCAGGCTGGTTTCTGGGGTCTGCAGTTTTCTTGCCCCTCTCACTCCTGTGTTGAGTTGCCTGTCTCTGAGTCAGAGAAGGGAGTAGGATTTGCAGGAGTATAGAGAAGCACTCATGGTCAGTGTGGGGGACCCCAGGACGCCTGCCTGAGGGAGGCTGGTGGGATCTGACAGGGGTCCGGAAGTGCCCTTGGGCCCAATACAGGACCAGGCACCATGTAAGACAGGGCTGTGCAGGGGTACAGGTGGACACAGAGTGTGGTTGGGTCACGGCTGCATGGAGGCTGGAGTTGAGAGGCTCTTGACCAGGAGCTGCGATGCAGGGAGCCATGGGGGCTCCTTTGGAGAAGGCATGGGAACATGGGTCAGCGCTGTTATGGGGCTTGAGACTGTGTCAACACAGGGGCTCTGGGCCTCTTGGCAAAAGAACACAGTTTACCCCCGCAGCTGGGCCTGTGTATAAGCATGTGAGTTTACACATGATTTATGCATATGTGTGCACATGATGTTTGTACCTTGTGCTTGTGCATGTGTACATGTGTGCAGACATGCCTTTGTGTATCACATGTGCATATATATGTGGGCATGTGTGTATGTGTGTGTTTGTGTGTGTGTATGTGTGTGTGTGTGTGTGTGTGTGTGTGCGAGCACATGGCCTCCATCTGCCCTACTGCCCTGTGGCCTTCTGGCTGAGGATGGGCATCTTCTCTGAGTGATGAGCAGATGCTGGAATCTATCAGAATTCCTTCTTGAAAACGGGAACGTCTGGGTTTAGAGTGACTCTGGGACAGCTTCGTTTCCACAGCAGACCCCCAAGGCATGGCCCTCTGGCTGTCCTTCTCTTTGCTGTGACCTGGTAATTGCTCCTCTGAGCTCTCCTCAATCCTCAGAGCAGATTGAGAAAACACCTCGGATAAAGTGGTGGGATGGGGCCCAGCCCAACCCATCTTGTTCCATCCTATCTTCTCCCATTGATTCCTCTGTGCTTGGCCAAGCTCACAGCAGTGCCCTGCACCCCCCTGGCCCATTGAGACATGGTCTCGGGCCAGGCCAGGGGTAGAGGTGCTCTAGTTCCTTGGGCCTCCTTCCCTGCCATGCTGGTTGCCCTGCCAGAAATGGACTTAGGAGGGCCCGAAAGCTATGGGCTGAACTGAAGTGATGCCAAGGCTCTGGCCCATCTGTCTGCCTCTGTTCTGCTCCATCCTTCCCATCTCCTCCTGTCTCTGCACTACTTCTTCCCTCCACTCAGCCACACTCAAAGCCCCTTTGCTCTTGTCCCGCCTCAGAGCTCTCTGGGGACCCTCTGCCACTGCAGACCAGGCTGGCTGGAAAAATACAGGGGGGCAGGGGCTTCACTCCTTGGGGTTCTGGAGAAGCAGCCTATGTTCACATGGCCAATCTGGGGAGGAGGCAGTTCTCTAGGCCCCTATCTTTTTTGGGGTGGGAGGTTCATACCTGGCAGTGCTCAGGGGTTACTCCTAGCTCCATGCTCAGAAATCGCTCCTGGCAGGCTCGGGGGACCATATGGAATGCTGGGATTTGAACCACCGTCCTTTTGCATGTAAGGCAAATGCCCTACTTTCATGCTACCTCCAGCCCCGTAGGCCCCTGTCTTGCCATGGGCATCTCCCACTCGCAAACCCACACACTCTGCTGCTTGAACTTGGGGGGAAGTTCCCAGATACTGCTACTGCCCCATATTCTCAGTGAGTCCCAAACCTCATTGCTTATAGCACCAAAATATGCTCCCAGCATCATCAGAGGCGCCTCACTGCCTGAGCCAGTAAGAGGATGGTGGGGTCCAGAGAGAACCCAAAATCCAATTGTCTTCCCTTTTCCTGCAGGGTGCTTGGAATCTGCAGTGCTGCACTTTGGATGACTGCTCTTCTCATCTCTGCCTGTCCAGCTCCCCATGAGTGCCCATCCTTGGGGGCTCCCCAGTCTCCATTAATCTGTGGGTTGGATGTTTAGGGGTGCAAGAGTGCATGCAGAGGTGGCTGAGCTCAGGAGTGGTGGTGAGAGAGAAAGGGGGAGAATTCAGACAAGATAGAGGAGAGAGATTTCTGAAAGAGGTTTCTGGTACCAAGGTCTGTTGGTACCAAGGTCCTCCTTGCCTCTGGTGCTCCTGGGGTGCCTGGGAAAGGTGCTGAGGACTTAAGAGACCAAAGTGATGAGAAATGGTTGCCCAAGTCCCTGGAAAGCTCAGGGAGGGACCTTAGCAGAGCCCAGGGTACAAAAGTGAGCTTTTCTCATCTCAGAACTGTTCCTATTTCTTCTCTAAAGGCCTGCAGAAACATCAGCTGTCCAGATGGGGCCTTACTCAGCTAGGTGCAGTGGGAAACTGAGGCATGAGTTTGGGGCCAGAAAAATGCAGGCAAAACAGTACCTGCATTTCATGCCCTCTGGTTACTCCTAAGCTCGCCCAGAATGGTTTCTGGCTTCCGTTTTGGAGATTTTTTGCCATTAGCCTTCGTCTTTTGGTCTGTAAAACAGGCACTTCGGGCCTGTCTCAGCAGAACCCAAAGGTACTGCCTGGTTTCCTCTAGGATCTTTGTCTCCTTTGTTGGACTGCACCTGACTGGAGGGCATGGTTCTGCCCTGGCTCTCCACCCATGGTTTGCAGCAGCCTGGGAACTTCTGGAAATGCAGGCACCCAAATTTCTGCGTGGCCGAGCCCCCTTGAGACTCATCTCTGGAGATGGGAGACTAGAGACCATGATAGCTCAGAGCTGCTCAGAGGAGGGCTGGAGTGAGAGCTCAGTGGGGAGGGCACTGTCCTTGCAGGCTGCCGAATGGGGTTTGGTCCCCAGCACCCCATAGAATCCTAGAAGTGATCCCTGAGCATAGTAGCCAGAAGTAAGCCCTGAGCACTGATGGGTGTGGCCCCCCAAATGAAACCAAAGAAACTGCTTTGGTGGTTTTGCAGAGGGGCACTGACCTCATTAAGTGGTCAGTTAGCTGCGCCTTTCTCTGCTTCCCCAGAGCCACTCATGGGCCTGGGAGAGAATGAGGCATCTTTAGTGCCGCACCCCAGGAGTGCAAACATGCAAGGTCTGGGCCAGTCCGGGCGTGTGGTCATGGCATAGCCTGGAGACAGATCCGGCCAGAAGCTCCAGCCTCTTTGGGTGTGGGGGAATAGGTCTGGCTACCAGCCCCTTAGTACAGCCCCGAGGAATCCCCACAGCCCAGTATTCACAGGGACACTCCCCAGAGTGAGGTGAGGGATCCCTCCTGCACCTTAGTGTCCGCTTGGTAGGCCAGGCAGAGCGGGCAGCAAGAATAGCGGTACTGCCCCTTATGATGACCAGTGCTGGACATATGGTGTGTGTCCCATGGGAACATCTAGGTCTGAGATGGTCCCCTGGAGTAACTGAGCATCTGCCCTCTCTCAAGCTTTGGCCTTTGCTCCTCTGCCCTGTCAGTTCAGAGATGTGTCTGAACATGGGGACGTGTGCTGGGGCCTAGAGGCCAGTAAAGGGCCCAGGAGATACTCCAAGGGTCTGCTGCGAGAGTGCGGGGCTCATGTAAGCAGGGCGAGAGTGCAGAGGGTGGGGGTTTCGGATTCAGAGGTCAGGCCCACACCTTTCAGGTCACTGAATCTGATTCAACTCCCAGCACCAGGTGGTCTCTGAGCATCACTGGGGAGAGCCTGAGGCCTCCTCAACATTGTAGGGGTGTTGAGATCGCCCCAACCTCTGCTAAAAAGGCTTTAGTTCCTGTCTGTCCTTAGTCCCCCAGAAGGACAAGCTGTCCAGTGGGTGTGGGCCTGGTGTGGCTGTCAGTGTAACTGCTTGCCATGTACACAGTGTCAGGGCCGGCCCCCATACAGTCTCACCACTGTCTTCTTTGTTCTTCAGCCTTTGGCCTCAGCTAACTGTCTCAGGTCATAGGGCCACAGAAAAGGTGGTGTAGACTCAGCCCACATTAGCCTGTCTGTTGGAACTTGGGCGCTGGGGAAGGGGTTCATCTCTTTGTGGAAAAACCTGGTCTCTCCGTGTGAGTATGGAGGGCTGGTGAGGGGTGCAGGAATTCCAGGTAGGCTCCATGGGGCGGTCGTAGGCCATTTGTTTGTGGTGGATGAGTTCATTGATCTCCCGGAGGGATCTGTGGGGTCTGTACCTGCAAACTTGAAAGCCCCTGGGGGGGTTCTCCTCCTGCTTCTGGTTCCACTACCCGCCTTGCTTGCTTTGCCTTTCATTCACCAGGTTCTTGGCTCCCGTAGGTGTGCTGCTCTTCCGTCTCCCTAGGCCTGACAGCCTTCGAGGCTGAGCTGCATCGCTGCTGCCTGTCAGCCAGGGACTTTGAACAGAGGCAGCTGTTGCCATGGTGCCGGCAGGTCGCATCCCACCACCATGGTAACGGAAGTTAAAAAACTGATGAGAAGGCTGGAAGTCACGTGGCACGTTTTGTTTTGTTTTGTTTTAAAAAAAGAAAAAGAGGCTTGGTATTTTTCCCCATATCATCTCTTTTTTTTTTTTCCCCTCTTCTTTTCCTTAGGCTTTTCAGGGCCCCAACCTGGCAATGTTGGGGCCTACCCCAGCTGAGTGTGGGATGGGGTGTCACTCCGGGGGGACCACTTAGGGGACTCGTGGTGTGAGGGAACCAATTGGGGCTCTTGCATGCGAGGTATGTGACTCCCTCCACAATGAACCCATGATCCTTGAAAGATGAGAAGAGGTGGGGGAGCAAACTTACAGGAAGAAAAAAATACAGGCGACACTTGGGTGAGAGTCTAGAATTTGGGAGGAATCTGGGAAAGGGGGACACTGCAGATGGCTAGTTGGGCACTGGTGTGTCTCCTGCTGAGAAGTGCTGGTTTGGTCCCCCTTTGCATGGTGCCTTTCCATGTGGCTTAAAAGCTCAAAAATCCAAGGATGGGGAAACCCAGGTGCCCAGAGCCAGAAGCAGAACTTGTTCCCACAGGAACCTGCCCCCTCCAAAACCACCACTGTTCTTGGGGAAAGGCAGACAGCTGTCCTGGAACCCCAAGATCCCTGTCTCTCCGTCCAGCACTTATACTGGGTCAGTGTCTTTGGGGTCTCATTGGCCTACTCAGCCCGAGCCTCAGACACCAGCAAGGCTCATGGTCTGAGGAGCTCCTTGCTCAATGATCTCTGTTGGGACCAGACGGCTTCCCTCAGCTTCTGGAACAGAGGGAGGGCAATGGGAATGAGGTTCAGGACCCAGACCTACCTTTTGGGTTGGTTTTCATTTTGGTTCCCAAGATTGAGAATGATGGGCTGGGTTGGGCTGAACCGAGTGAATCATGTGCGTTCAGCTGGACAGTAGGCCAGGCATGCACTGTGCAGAGGCCCTTAGCCAAACACTCTGCTGCCCCACAGGATGGTTTGAGGCCACTCACCTGACGTCACTGTCTTCATCCTGGACCCACAGGATCTGGTGCTTGACCTGCTCAGATCATGGGCGATCTCACTGACCAGCCTCTGCAGTCCTGCCCAGATCTGGCACTTGGCTGTGTCAGCTGCTTCTGCTTGTCCCAGGGGCCACTGGCTGCACCTTCTCTCCTACATGTCAGCAGGTCCCCAGACACCTGGACATTGCTGAGTGGGGTAGTGTTACTCTGCACCTTGTGTACCACCTCATGGCCCCCAGTTTGGAGCTCTAACAGGGTTAACTATGATTTCCATTGGCTATGGCTGCACTAGGCTTGCTCCATGGCTCTGCCACTGTTCTGGAAGGTTCTAATTCTTTTCATGGAGTGAAGCAGTCTTGAGAGGCGGGGATGGCTGCCTGAACCCTGGCTTCCTGCATCCCATCTCTCTGGCTCTGCTTGAAGACCAGCTGGAGTCCCTCCATCACCCCAGGACTGTCTGAGTTATCCCCATAAATGAGAACGATGAGTTCAGGCAGTGTGTGGGAGGGCTTGGGATGTGTCCACATAAACAACCAGTTCCCAAGAAGGGCATCATGATCCAATGTGACCTGATACAATGCAGAGAGGAAGGGAGTGCCCTGTCTCCCCTTAGTTGATGGACTGTTCCAGACATCTTTAGCCTGGTGTTGTGTGAGTGGCCAAAGCTGCTCCCCACAAAGCCAGGGATAGTGGGGTGGATGCACTCTGCCTCTGTTCCTGTAACCTTCAGACCCTGGCCCCTCAGTACCTTCTATGCATGTGTGCACATAGGTGTGAATGGAAGTGCATAGGCATGAATGGACTCACATAGGCATGATTGAACATTAACAGGCATAGAATGAACATGCATAGGTTTGAATGGATGTGCATAGGTGTGAGTGGATGTGCATAGGCATGAATGGATGTGCATATGCATGAAAATGGATGTGCACAGGGGTGAGTAGAAGTGCATAGGCATGAATGGACCCTATTGGCATGATTGAATGTGCCTAGGTATGAATGGACACATAAACATGAGCATACGCTGAGTGGACGTATATAGGCATGAAAGGACACAATAATCATGAATGGATGCACATAGGCCTAAATGGACGTGCATAGACATGAATGGATATGCATAGGTGTGAATTGGATGTGCATAGGCATGAATGGATATTCATAGGCCTGAGTGGACACATATAGGCATGAATGGATGTTCATAGGCATGAGTGGACGCTCATAAATGAGAAGGGATATGCATAGGTGTGAATAGACATGCATAGGCACAAATGGACATGCAAAAGCATGACCATAGGTGTGAGTGGATGTGCATAGCACGAATGGATGCAAATAGCATAGGCATGAATGGATATGGATAGGTGTGAATGGACACGCATAACCATGAGTGGACATGCATAGGAGTGAATGTTTGTCTGTGGCACCTGTGTAGGCTTATATGTATGAACACAGGCTTGACTTCAGGCATGGGGCATTGTGTAGGTATGTGGTGCGCATGTGTGTGCACAGATATGAATGAAGGCATGTAGGGATGTGTGTACATGTGTATTTGCTCCTCTTTCTCCCTGCTGATGAGATAATACGACTGGGTCTGGGGTACTTGCACAATTCTCAGTTGTGCTGGCTAGGGGCTGCAATTGCCTGGCCGCTGTCCATTGCGAGCTGTACCAAGAATGGCAGACATATGGGCTGCCAGGACCATGCTTGATGCATGTAGCAATATCAGGGACCGAACTCATGAACTTGTGCTGGCAGGGCAGGTGCCTTAGACATATTGGGTTATCCCCAGGGTTCTGATGCCCCAGAATCTGAGAGGAGGCAGGAGATAGAGAGATAGACAGACAGACACTTACTAGAATCAGCAGGTGGGCATCTGAGCCCAAGTATGTGGACATCCCAGACTACCCATTGAGGCCTGAGCCCTTTGTAATTGAATCCCTGAGTGGTGGGTGTGGGCTCAGCTCCTAGCCTGGTCCCCCCACACTCCCTTGGTTCTGTTGACCAGCTGAGCACCAGAGGGGAGACCATGTGTGTGCCCCATCTTGGGGGCTGCAGCGAGGAGAGGCAGGTGTGCTGGCCAAGAGTGCTGCTCAAATTAGCTGTGTTGCTAGGGAAACTAGGCAGCCATTGGAAGGCAGGCACATTGGGGAAAGGGGATAAATCAATAAGCAAAACCTATTTTTACCAGCTCCCTAATGATTGTCGTGAACTTGCTAGACAGGAGCGTGGGAGCATAGGGTCCTCATTAAGGGCTGGAGGTGGGGTGGGGCACGAAGGAGAATGTTTGGGGACAGTGCCAGGGAAGTTCATGCAATGATGCCCCTGGAGAGCAGATGCTGCAGACAGGAGGAGTGGACACTTCCGGCAGCTTCCAGAGCCCTTTCCTGGCTGCCTGCTCCTCCAGCGGCCCTTCCCCTGGCTCTGTTGCTTCCATAGTTTGCAGAAATTCACTCTCATTTCTGAGACCCTCGGATCCGAAGGGGGATGTGGAGTTTTATCTTTTTCGCTTTTTCTTTACTCTATCTACATATTTCAGAATCGACACAACTTAATTGAATTTCTAATTAGAAATTAATTTTTGTTTTAGGGCCACACTTGGTGATGCTCAGAGTTGACTGAGCTCATCGTTTAGGCATCGCTCCTGGTGGACTCTGGGATGCTGGGGATCAGACCCAGGTTGGCCCCGTTCTGGGCAAGCGCCCTGCTCGCTGTAATTAACATTGTGCTCCTGAGAACACTCAGACAATAGTCCAGGACTCAAGGAGAAAGTGAGACTAGTTTTCACCCCTGAGGAAACTCGGCTTCCTTCCAGATCCTTTTCCTTTCTGTCTCTAAGACACAGTTATTAGTTTTAATGCTTTAGTTTTGAGTAGCTAATGAGTGAGCCCTGCGCAAATGTTCAGATGGATACAAGGTTCAGGGACGTGGTCTCCGGGCTGGGCCCTGGGCAGCTCTCACTGCCTTGTCCGCTTACAATAGTCCTGTCACCAGTTCTCAGGGACCCCTGCTAGGAATGAGGGTACAAAGCCAGGAGGCCACTCACTCCCCTCAGGCCCCACACCCACTGCTCCCCTTGTTCTATCTCTGGTCTAATTTGGCTGTCGGAAGGAAATCATGTTCTTCAGGAAATGTTATGTGTTTGGCCTTTGGCCATCAGGGCTTCTGGATTCTTGGGTTCCTAGACTAGGGGTCCTGGCACGCTAAAGCCCGTGCTCCAGTCCTCCGAGCCCTCCTCCTGGCCTCAGGAGGGGTGGTTCTTTGAGGCCTCGACGACTCCCAGAGCCCCTGGCCTTCCCAAATCCCATCTTCAGCTTTCCTGGCTGGTGCAGGGGTTGGTCCATGGCTGGCACGTTTAGCAGGCTCCTTGCCTTGGCATCTGCGGGTTCTCTCTTGGGCTGCTCCTATTCAGGAGAGGATTAAGCTCTCCAGCTGCTCAGAATCCGGACTCCAGCTGGAATGTGGAGTGGAGCCCTGGAGGAGTGAAGTCTGGAACTGGGGGCGGAGTCCTGGAGGGGTGGAGCCGAGATAGGGCGGAGTCCAAGAGTCCTGGGGTCTGAGGCTGTGGGACGACGTCTGGGACAAGAGGCGGAGTCCAAAAGGGGCGGGGTCTTGGAGGGGCGGGGTCAGGAATAAGTGGATTCTGGGCCTTAGGGTTGGAGCATGGGGCCATGGGTGGAGTCCAGAAGGGCTGGGGTCTGGGACTAGGGAGTCAGGTGGGGGCCGAGTTCTTTTTCTGGGTAGGGGGGATGCTTTGTGTTCTGAGTCCAACCCAAGATGGTTATCTGCCCATTCTGGATACCCTTTGCCCCCCTGCTACCCCACCAGTGGGTGGGAGATGGAAAGCGAGTGTGTGTCTGCGCTCCTCTCTCTGTGACTACCTTAACTCACCTTCCCCACGCCATTCGAGTACATGATACTGGCCACCATCATCGCCAACTGCATCGTCCTGGCCCTGGAGCAGCATCTGCCAGAGGATGACAAGACTCCGATGTCCAGGAGACTGGTATGCACCCCTCTCCTCCGCTCCCCTCCTCTCCCCTTCCTTCCCTCCCCATTTCCTTGGCTCTGTTGCTCTCCCCCCCCCCCCAATGCCTTTCTTCTATTCACACCCTGACGCCTGCCCCTGCCCTACGGGAAGGACCAGAAAAGTGTGAGATGCCAGGGAGATCCCTCCAAGGGAAGGTGTGATCTCTAGCACCAAATAGTTCCCCCTGAGGCACCCCTAGGTGCAGCCCCAAAATTAAAATTTTTTTCTGGGATGGGGGATGGGGCATGCTATGATGGGGATTAAACTCATGCTGGACACAAATGCAATTTTCCTGGGCCAGGAGGATGACCCTTGCAAATGAGCCCATTCCTGCCCACAGAATGAATTGCATCCACTTTGGACTCTGTACATGGCCCACAACTGCTTGAAAAGAGTTGGCTTGGATCTTTGCTACTTTGCTTTCCTTCCCCCAGGGACTTTGGTTGGGGGCAGGAGGGAAAAGTAGGATGCAGGGGAAAAGAGGAAGGATGTCAGGTTTCAGTTTATGTTTATGTTTCTTTCTTGTCATCTTTGCCTTATGTCTCATTCAGTCTAGGAAGTGCACAAAGAACTTAACATGCAGACACATGGTGGATTGGGTTGGTCCAGAGTGAGAGGGGGCACAGGCTGGGCATATGGAAGTCCCATGTTCTGTCTCCAGCATGGCATGGTCCCCCAAATACCTCTCATGGCAAGCTCTCAGCTCCTGAGCACGGATCCAGGAGAACCAACCCTCTCCTCCAAATTAATAGGAGATTAGACACAAATTCAGATTTGTGGGAGCAATGCTGGGAGTGTTGGGCAAACCTAAGGAAGATGAAGTCCGCTGACCCCCACAAGGCAGTGCTGTGGCCTTTCAGTTTCTCCAGCCGCTTCCCCCTGAGTGCCCTGGGCCACATTCACTGAACACAGTGTGGCCTCGAAGAAGGAGCTGGACTGGTATCCACCTTGGCATCTTTTGTTCCTCCTGCAGGAGAAGACAGAGCCGTACTTCATTGGCATTTTCTGCTTTGAGGCTGGCATCAAAATTGTGGCCCTGGGCTTCATCTTCCACAAGGGCTCCTACCTGCGCAATGGTTGGAACGTCATGGACTTCATCGTGGTCCTCAGTGGGTGAGTGCTCCGTGCCTCTGAGGCAGCTGCAGTGGGCGGGCTGGGAGCAGCAGACCCTGGAGGAGGGCAGGGGTGCAGGTGGCTTATGTCGGATCTGACTGCACATAGGGTCTGACCCTGGGTCCCGCCTACAGACTTGGCTACCCTGTGCCTGATTTCCAATACACCTGCCCAAAGTTGGCCCTCGACATAATATTGTTCCCTCTTAAAGTCATCCCCCCTCCAATGAGCCCCTTATATGGAGAGGCTCTCCATCATTCCCAGACTTCTCCTGAACATGGGTGTCCTAGTGCTGGGAACCCTGGTTCTCCTGTGCAGCCTGGTGCTGGGAAGAACACATCCCGACGTTACCTTTAGGGCTGAGGGGATGGAAGGGTGGTATCCCAGTTCTAGTATGGGGGGAGCATCCCCACCTGGACTCTGCCAGATGTGACCCTTCAAAGAGATACAACACTGGATCACTCATTACCTTGTGGATGGAGTCAATTTTGGGGGTGGGAGTGGAGGACATGATACCAGTGTTGGAGGGACACCATGTCAGTGTTGGGGTTGGAGGCATCATGGCAAGAATTGGAGGCTGAGGAGAGCCTAAAATCCCATCAGTAATTCTTTCTGAATACCTGTTTGGATTTCACTCTGACCATGGCTGTTCCAGCTCCTGACAAAAGGCATCTTTGAAGGTGAGTTTGGAAAATTAAAGCACACAGCCCCCCAAAGTCTGGTACCCCCCAGAAGCTTCTGCGTGCCTGGGTGACCTTGCCTGTTTCCAGCTTGGTTGAGGGCAGTTGACAAGTGCAGGTTGTGTGAGATTGTCCGCATTCTCCTGAGCTAGAACATTCTTCAGTGTTCCTTCCTACTGGTGATGTTATAAGAACCCCTCCACTGATCACCTGTTAAGCTGTACCTAGAGAATTGCTGTGCCTGTGATGGGGGGGGGGGAAATCTGTGACTGTGCAGCATGATCAGCTCCCCAGAGTGGGCAATGTGCCCACCCCACAGAACTGTTCCAGATCCAGAGGGTATTCCTTGTGGGGGGGCGTGATCAAGGAATTCAGCACATTTTTTTTGTTGTTGTTGTTGTTGTTGACTACTCGGAAGTGCCCATGTCCACATGTTGGGGAAGGTAGACTTCCAGAGGGGAGTTCTAGGGATATTTTTCTGCAAAGGGGGTGATGGGTCAGATCTATTTGGGAGGCTCTGAGTGAGAATTGGGATTTTTTGGGGAAACATTGGCATGGTGGGGCTCACTGAAGCCCCCCACTCTTTGCCCTTCTCCCGAGTTCACTTTCCGTGGCTCTTATCTATGCCTGACTTCATTGCAGCTCCTATGAACTGGCTGTAGGGCTCAGGCTCCAGCTGGGGGGCTTCTGGAGGGGGGTCACTCTCTCCCCTCCTCCCTCTTGTAGCCTCTAGTACTGTTCTTTTCTTTGAGTGGTTCAAAAATAAAATCTAGGAGTGCAGTGATAGCACCATGGATAGGGTGTTTGCCTTGCACACTGCTGACCGGGGTTCAATTTCTGGCATCTCATCTGGTTCCTCAAGCCTGCCAGGATTGATTTCAGAGTGCAGATCCAGGAGTAAGTCCTAGTGTGTGGTCTACTGGGTGTGGTCCAAAAAAACCAAAATAAAACAAAATAAAATCTACAGGGGCTTCCGTAGAGATGGGACAGTGGATGAGGTACTTGCTGAAATTTTTCAGGAGGCTGCAGTGGCCCTCGGCACTGATTTGATACAGGGCACCATGTAGGTTCCCCCAAGCATTGAAAGTTTGGGGCCAGGTTTGGATTCTTCTCTTCCTACTTCCAAATAAAACACAGAAAAAATAGAATGTATAGTGAAGTTAATCTAGACTGTTTAGCTTGTTTAGACTGATTTTTTTTTTACTGAGTAGCTGTCCTTCTGGGCTGCCACTTTGGCAGAATTTCTGCTATTGAGACAAAGAACATTCTCGCGTTTCCATTTCTGTTTTTATGTGGGGACACTGGCCTTTCTGCAAATCAGGCACTGGGACTTTTGCTACAGTGGATCTAGTGCTGCCACTAGGGATTTGAGTTAGTGCTTAAATTTCCTTTGGATCTGGGGGTGACACCGGCAGAGTTCAGAGATCACACCTATCTCTGCACTTAGGAATAAATTCTGTTGGGTTCAGGATACCCTGTGGGATGCTGGGGACTGAACCAGGTTGGCTGCATGCAAGGCCAGTGCCTCCCTGCTGTACTGTGTCTTCCTGCCCTTTCCTTTTGGAAAATAGAGGCAGATGTGGCTGTTCCTTGTGCTTTGGGGGAAACTCCCTCCTTCTTTTCCACACAGCCACAGCACCTGGTCTCCTAAGTGGTGCCACTAGTGGTCCCTGAAGCCTCACCTTCACACTGTCACTCATCATCTCCTGGTTTGTGGGAAACAGTAGCTGAGAGATGTTTGCAGCAGGCTTGATTGAGGATGTGTTACAATAGGCACTGAATTCTGTGCTAAAACAGTGGGAATTCTTCACCCTGTAAATTCTCCAGGCCACAGTCTGTTGGGACTACTGTTTGTGTGTACTTGTCTGTCTTACAAAATTTTCCTTTTTTTTGGAAGTGGAAGTTGCTGGAGATGAAATATAGTACTTTCATGCATGTGAAACAGGTGTGTGACCACTGGCCACTTTACTTTTGACTTTTACCCCTCCTTCTATAAATGTGGCAATCAAGGGTAAAATGAACAGAACAGGCTCCCTCGGGACCCTGATTATCTTGTAGTCCTGCTTTTCTGATAGGCTCGTGGCCTTGCTGCCTTTTCTCCATCCAGTTTAGCCTACTCACTCCATGTTTGGGGAAGTTGCAGAGGCAGAGCCTGTCTAGTTTCTCTGTCTAGTTTGTTTCTAGGGCCATGCCTGCTGATGCCTGGGGGATACTCCCAGGTAAGTGCTCAGGAGTTGGTGGATAGACCCAGGATCTGTGGCTGTTGGTGGACAGTCCTGGGATCTATGGCTGTTTTTCAGCTGTGGCTGGCCTGGATGTGCCTGCAGTTTTGGGGGGTTCTGGGTCTTATTCTTCCACCAAGGATCTCAGGGAACTGTGGACGCTGTGTCAAGGGTGGAGGGGGGCAGTGCTCTGAGTCTGCTCTGTTTGCTGCTGCGATGGGGGATCTTGCAATCAACTGGAGGGTGTGGGAAAAGAAGGAGCCCCTAGGGTCCCCCAGCTGTGGCTAGAGGGGAAGGAACAGGGGACAGAGGTGAAGGGTGCAGAGATAGGGCCCTGCCGTGGGCTGGCTCACTGGGGTCCGCCTGATGCTGTTACAGCTGTTCCTCCTCCCTGTGGTATTTATAGAGGATGCAGGAGGGGCTCTCTGATCCCTAAATTCCAGAGTGAGCAGGAATCCTCCAGAAAACACCTATTCCCCCTGGAGACTTTATCTTTGAGCAGGGAGTTTGGAGGAGGTATTGGGAGCACCGTGGTGCTGGGACCCCCTGAAAAAGTGTGTGAGGCACTGGGTGAGCTGCCTGAACCCCTGGAAGCAGCACTGCCTGTATGCAGGGGTGGGAAAACTGAGGCTGGCTGAGGGGCCATGCAAGGGGTGACTGGTAAATGAACTAGGCCGTGTGCAAGGGACAGGTGTTTCTGGGTGCCAGGGGTTCCCATGGTACCTTCATAAACTGAATTTCTGTTCCTAGTTGATGCTGAGCCCCCACCTGGGTGGCCCAGGACACCCCATTTCCAGGGTGCAACCTTAGAGTGAATCAGAGGGAAGATGGGATTGAGGGGTAGTAGTGGGTCAGCATGGGGGAGTCAGTGGCCTTCCTTCTCAGCTCTGCACTGGTAAAGGACCTGCGCTCTCTGGGGGACCCCGCTGTGCTTTCTTGGGAGGTCCTCTCCCTTTCCTAACCTGTCAGGGGTTCCTCCCAAGGAGTGTCCCCTTTAGTAGTTAGACGCGGTCATTGCCTCAGGGTGGGGATCACGTGTCCCAGCTGCAGGCCCCGGGTTCTGCTTCCCCTGTCTGGGCTGTGAATGATGCCTCAACCTTCCTGCGGGTTGCAGGTGAGCCCCATTGAGCAACAGGTGGGCTGAAGACAGAGAACAGAACCATGTGCCCTGTGTGGGCTTGTGAATCTCCTGGGCTTACTGTCCACTTGGGGTGACATAGGGAAAGGAGGTGCTTCAGGAGTCAGCACTCTTGGGGGCTGGAGCAATAGCACAGCAGGGAGCGTGCTTGCCTTGCACACGGCCTATTAAGTTCGATCCCCGGCATCCCATATGGTTCCTTAAGTCTGCCAGGAGTGATTTCTGAGCACAGAGCTAGGAGTAAGTAGCCTTTGAGCATCACTGTGTGTTCCCTCCTTCCTGGGCCCAGGGCCCCGATTTGGAGCCAGTTCCATGTGTGCACACCTGGACTCAGGTGAGGAGAAGGTGCAGTGATCGCTCCAGAGTCAGAGATGGTGACATAGGGATGGGCTTCCTCAGGGCAGTGAGTGAGCTGGGAATCTGTGCTGTGAGTCTGGGCTGGGAGCCCCTTGAAATGTTCATGCTGGCCAGAGACGTGATGGTGGAAGTTCAGCTGCACAGGCTGGGAGGTGCTCAACAGGGTGAGCACACGTTCCGCATGTGGGAGCCCCAAGTTTCCTCTCAGCAACTGCCCAGTCCTTCAGCATCACTGAGGGATACCCAAAACCAAAGGTAAGTAAAAGACAAGGCATGTAGAACACACTAAGTGCTTCCAAAAGAGGGGTCCTGGGGGGCTGGAGAGATAAAACAGCAAGGAGGGCATTTGCCTTACATGTGCCTGACCTCGGTTTGATTCCCAACATCTCATATAATTTCATATGATCTGCCAGGGAAGATCCCTGAGTGTAGAACCAGGAGTAAGCTCTGAGAATTGCCAGGTGTGGCCCCCTAACTACTGAAAAATTCTCGAACAAGAGGGGTGTTAGGGGAATAGATGCTGGATTGGGGGTGCTCTTTGGTTTCCATAGGCCTCTGGGCCCTGAGGGAGTGCAGATGCAGTTCTCCCATTCTCAAATTCCGGGGTTCCCAGGCAGGCTGATTTCAGGAGTCCTGGATCACCCTGCACCTTCAGTCGCCCACACATGGCCCCAACTGAGATTGTTCTTCCGCCCTGGGGAGTGTCTCATCCACTCAGAAGCAACCTTAAGGAGACACCTTGTGGTGAATCTGTTCCATCCCCCAGGCCCCATCTTCGGGTTGGGGCTCCCCTGGTACTTTACACAAGCTGGTCCCAGGGAGTCTTTCTCCTCCATGTCTGGGCACTTGAGGAAGAGGTGAGGAGGAAAGGCAGTGGAGGAAGCTAATGGAAGAGGCACTTTCCTTCCATCTTTCTGTCTCTGTCACTCTGGCATGCTGGGGAGCTGACAGACTCAGCTTGGGGTCCTCCTGCCTGACCCCATCTCCCCATCCTTCATATCTGTGCATCTTGGCTGCCATTCTCATGTGGCAGAGCTGGGGACTTAGTGAGCTGAGCTGGGCTCAGGGCAGTGACCTCTGTCATGAGTGTCCAGCCCAAGTATGGGACTGGGTAGCAGGTGACAGTGAAGGCCTACGCCCTTCACATCCGATTTATAGGACGAACTGTGACTCACACTGCTAGGTCTGCACATCTTCCCTTGAACATGTGTGTGATTGAGGGGTGAGGAGGGATGATAATTCTGCCACATGCTGCCTGAGGGGTTGAGGCTTAAACCACATTCTTTATTCTTTGGTTTTTGGGTCACACCTGGCATTGTTCAGGGGTTCCTCCTAGCTCTGATCTCAGGAATCACTCCCAGCGGTGCTTAAGGAACCATATGGGATATCGGAGATATAACCCAGGTCTGCTGCTTGGAAGACAAACACGGCCCCACTGTCCTATCACTCTAGCCCCCCGGGGCCATCCACATTCTTGATGCTAATTGGCATGCCCAAGCGCCCAAGGCTGAGTCTTCCTGAGTAACTTTGCGTTGATCTTTATGGTGCTTGCGGTGACACTGGGCAGCCAGTTTAGTCCAACAAACTGGCGACAACAAGGGAAGCAATTGAGTCCAGTCCATGGAAGAGAGATGAGTGTGACTCCTGAATTAATTCAGGAGTGCAGGTACCTACATGATAAGGGTTGGCACTGAGATGGACAGGGTGGGAGGAGTTATGCAGCAGGGGCATCCGAAGGAGATGGAGAGTTGGTGGACCCTCAGCTTAATGGCGTTGGAAGCATCCAAGGGATACCTGAGGGGCCATCGGCAGCCAAGGGTGTCCCCTAGGAAGCCATAGACTCTTTGTTACTTGAGGCTTTTTTACTTTTTTTCTTGTTATGATTTCTGGGTCACACCTGGCTGTGCTCAGGGCTCACTCCTGGTGGTGCTCTGGGAACCATTTGGGATGCCAGAGAGAACCAAGATGACTGAGTGCATGGCAAACGCCCTCCCCACTGTACTATCGCTCAGTGGGAGATGATTGGCTGGCTGGAGATAGAACCGTGAAGTGATTGGTCAGAAATGTTTGGGGGGGGAGGAACCATGTTTGCAGAGGCTCAAACTTAGCAAGTGGACTCAGAGTTAGGGTGAATCCATCCAAGTCTGCAGATATTCTCCCTCCTTCTCCTCCTCATCCTTGCCACCTCCTACCCGCATGGGCTCTGCTACGGTGATTTTGTCAACTTCTTGGAGCTGGCCCAAACTCAGTCCACAGACCTTAAAAATATAATAATCGGGCCCATTACAGGAGAAGGATGTGCCAGCCCAGCCCAGCAGACACAGGACCAGCCTCCGGGTTCCCGCTGGGCATTGCCTGCTGCTCCAGAGAATAGGGAAGGCTTGGCGAGCATGTGGGCTTTTATTCTTTGATGCTCAGCAGAGAAATTTTTCAAAAGCACGTTGTCGTTAAGGAACATTGCTGTATGATTATGATTTTTGGGTTTTGGGGCAGAACAATAGTGGAGAGATGGAGCCGGCCCACGTGCTTGTTTCTGGGATGTTTCTTTCTCTTGCTGGCTCAGCCCGCAGCACACAGTGAGGATGAGGGGGAGCTGACTGGGCTCCAGGGACTAAACCTCCATAGAGAGGGCGCCTGGGAGGAGGAAAGTGAGGGCCCTTCTCTGACCTGCAGTTTCTTGCCTAAATAAGTGTCCTAGTCTCCATGGCAGGGCTGCTGCTCCTAGGACCCGGCCTTTCTATGACTTGCCCACATTTTGCTCTTCTCATAGGTCAGCCTGGCCGTCATTCTCCTCTGTGTCCATCCATCCCTTCCCCCCCCTTTGCCACCCCCTGCCTTCTCTGTTAAATCATCTTGGTTCAGCATGGAGGGTGGTGTTTGGGGGTTGGGAATGGGTAGCGTGTCTGTGTTGTTGTGCACCCCATTATTCATATACCCCAAAACCCATACATCTCATCATTCTTACATGCCATCATACATGTACCTCATCACCCATCCACCCCATCATCCATGCATTCCTCATCCACACCCATCACCCTTCCACTCCATCACCCATCTATTCCATCAACCAATCACCCCATCACCCATGCACCTCATCACCCACCACCCCATCACCCTGCACCCCATTTTTCATGTACTTCCATCTTTTTTTTTTGGGTTTTTGGGTCTCACCGGGCAGTGCTCAGGGGTTACTCCTGGTTCCATGCTCAGGAATTGCTCCTGGCAAGCACAGGGGACCATATGGGACCCCGGGATTTGAACTGATGACCTTCTGTATGAAAGGCAAATGCCTTACCTCCATGCTATCTCTCCAACCCCATGTACTTCCATCTTTAATGCAACCATCACCCATCCACCCTATCACCCAGTCATCTCCATGTCCTTATGCTCATGGATCTTGGGGCTCATGTTTGCTCAGAACATGGTATCAGGTCATCCCCCCTTGGCAGCTGCCCTAGTTCCTAGGGCTGACTCAGAGGCAGGCTGTATGTTGGGATGGTGGTCCCAATCTGCCCCAGTTGTGGGGTCCCCCAGCAGTTGCTAGCTTCCTGGGCGTTTACCTGCTGCAGTTGCTTCTCAGGCAGAGTCAAGCCGGGTCTTGTCTTTATGTCCTGAAAGAAAATAGATCTTTTTTTGTGGAGCTTTTTGGATCTAAACATAGGTCTTGATCTGATTATTTCTGGAGAGAGGAGAGCAATATTAAATCTTTAACGATGGATCTTTGTACCCTGAAGTTTGCCGATGGAAATTTATGGGTTCTTGGCCAGGCTGTGAGTGAGACTTAGCAGGGGTGTGACCAGGGCAGGAAGGGAAAGCACATCATTTTGTACGGCAGGATGGGGAGATGGCAGATTCTTGATGATGGGGTTCCTTTAATGGCACTTCCTTCTTGTCCAGCCATACTCTTTCCTCCCTCCCTTCATTTTTTCTCTCTCTTCCTTCTTTTCCTTCTTTCCCTCTCTTCCTCCCTTTCCTCTTTTCCCTCCCTCCCTGCCTTCCCTCCCTTCCTCCCTTCTACTTTCTATCCACCTATCCAAAGAACCATAATGTATTATTTTTATTAATATTATTTTTTTTGTTTGTTTTTGGATCACACCAGCAGTGCTCAGGGGTTACTCCTGGCTCTCTGCTTAGAAATCACTCCTGGCAGGCACAGGGGACCAACCATATGGGATGCCAGGATTCAGACCACCATCCTTCTGTATGCAAGGCAAATGCCTTACCTCCATGCTATCTCTCCAGCCCCCTTTAATATTATTATTATTTATTTATTGGTGGTTCACCTGGTGATGCTCAGGGCTTACTTCTGACTCTACTCAGGAATCACTCCTGGCAGTGCTTGGGGTAATACATGTGATGCTGGAAATGAAACCTGGGCCAACCATGTGCCAAGTACCTGCCTCCCTTGTTCCATTTACTCTTTGGCCCCCCATTGAGCATTGTGAAGCACTTGTAGAGAGCCTCCAGGGTTAAACCGATGCTGAGCCTGTGGGGACTAGGACTCTTCTGGGCTACTCCTGTGTTGGAGACTGTCAGTCCAGGCTTAGCAAGGAGTGAGATGGCAGGCATCACATCCTGCTAACAGGGGCAAGGGGACTCTGGTTTGGGAGGACAGGCTGAGAAGCCTTTTCCTGAGGGCAAAAGTGATGCAGATTGTCAGCCGTGCAGAGATGAGAAGCGTCTGCTCCTAATTATTAGCAATCCCCAGTGAGTCACGAAGGATTCGCTCTTGTGTCCCTAAGCAGTTTTCTAAATGTGGGGCTAGAAAGATGAGGCTCGAGTTTCCTGTTGAGACAGTCTGGGCCTCTGGATCTGGGCCTCTGGATCCTTGTCCCCAAGCCCAGCACTGTCTGGCAGGACAGCAGGACAAGAGCCTGATATGGCCAGACTTAGTACAAAGCAACATCCTGAGTGGCCAGAGCAGATCTAGGAAGGAGGTGCAGCAGTTCCCCAGGGCTCAGTCCCTCTTGCTCCAGGACACATGTGCCATTGCATGGCCTCAGCTGCCATTGGATCTTGTCATTTCATAACAATAGCAACAACAACAACAACAACAACATGAAAACAACCTCAAGTTTATGTAACATGTTTAGTATAGTCTTAATTTTATTTTTCTTTTTTACTTCTGTGCACAAATTTGCTACATTGCCACCGGAATAATCCCTGAGCATTCTTGGTTGTGGGGCCTCCCAACATCATAACCTTACTTGAAAAAATATACATCTGTCCGTCTCCTCGGGGTGTGCCCCCCTGCTCTGCCTCCTAGTGGTCCCCACAGTGCCTTCCTGCCACTTCCTAGCATCCTTCCTTATGTCCTGGTTCACCTTGGAGTTCCCCAACTCTCTCTTGCTCTCTGGGGTGACAGCACTTATCCTGACAACTGCCCCATGCAGAGCTGAGAAGCAGATTCCCCTTTTCCCTCACTCTGGCCACCCCATTCACTGGTACTCCTGGCATGTGTGAAGTCTGACAGGCATGCCATGGCCGAACATCAGGGTATGTGCCCCCACAAAGGTAGGGGGCTAGGGGTGTTGAGCAGAGGAAACTTATGTTCCTCTGAGTCTGAAACTTTCTGTCCACATCTCTGTGCAGTGACTCCAGGTTTTCTGGGACTTGGATGAGGATGAATTGAGCTTTATGTCAGGCTGGAGTAGAGTCTTCCCATGCACTACCACCATCATGCCGCTGAAATATTGATTCGGAAGCTTTGTCAATGATTTATAGCCCAGATGGTGGCCCCCGGTGTCTGTCTGTCCACACAGTTAGACAAAAGGTCAGCTCCTGTTCCTATTGGCTGGTTGGCACTGGGTACTGCCACTTTCCCATGCCTTCAGGAAGTGGGTGGACATTTTTTTGGGGGGCCAAGGGCTGGAGGAGTGTGAGACTCTCCCTGCTTCTCTCCCAGCACATCTGGTCTGGCTCTTTACCACAGTGTGGGTGCTCAATGGACCTTGAACTCAACAGAGGAAGGAACAACCCAGCATTGGGATTTGACCATGCTGGGGGGACTCAAACCCAGGGCTACCTCTGAACTCTTCCAGGCTTCTCCACAGCTACCAGGAACTCTGGTGGGGAACCCCCAGGACTCTGGTGGCCAGCACAGCCCTCTGACACCGGGTAACCGCATCCAGCTGACGACCCTGTGCGTGCGTCTCAGCCATTAGTTAGAATTTCATGAATTTAGAACTGATTGGTCGAGACTGTCAGACTGTGTTGGAAATGAAGAAAGGATCGATCATTTCCCCCCCCCTCGCCCCCCAGTCTTGCCCAGAGCACTTCCTTTATTGGGGCATTGCTTCTGATCCTGGAAGACAGTTTTTGTACATTTCTGTGTGTGTCTGGGGACTTGAGCATCAGTGCAGGGGGCCCATTTCTGTTGCTTTATTGCTCTTGCAGGCAACTCACTCCTCATTGGAGTCTCTAACCAGATCTCATGAGCAGATCGGAGTGTCACTGGAGTGATGGCTGCGTCCCCAGCAATCTTGCCAAAATGGTTTTGAGTTGAAATTGTGTATTTGTAAATTCTCTTCTTTAAGTATATGGAAGATGACATCATCTCCAAGTAACAGTTATGTCAGTGTTTACAATCCACTTACTGTGTGTGTATATATATATTTATATGTTTTCTCTTACTGCACTAGTTAGAACAGCTGAGGGAATGTTGACTAATGGTGGAAATAGACTTTTTGATCAGCATAGGACTGTGAGTTTAGAATTTCACCTTTAAGACAGATTTTGGTTTAGTGTTATGGTGGAAATTAAATTTTTTTTGGTGGGGGAGATTTGAACTATACCTGGCAGTTCTCATGGCTTACTCTTTTTCCTATGCTCAGGGATCACTCCTGGCAGGCTCATATGGGACTCTATAGGGTGCTGGGGATTGAATCTGGGTTGGCCACATGCAAGGCAAGCATTTTCTTTGCTGTTTCAGCCCTTATGCTGGGAATTATTTTCAGAGTGAATACAGTGTAATACTTTATTTCCTGATTATTTTTGACTAGTACAAAACTTTTGGGTGGGCGAGATGGCTCCAATTTGTGCAAGGAACATACATGTCACATATGGGTTTGAGCCCTGGCCCTATGTGGTCGCCCTGGGAGGTGGCCCCTGACCACCAAGCCAGGAGTCTCCCCTGAGCATTGCTGGCCAGGCCACCTGAACAGTGTTTGGACACACAATATCCCTGTGCTCTTCATTGTATCTTTGTTCTCCAATACAAGATCTGGTTTCCATGGGGCTGGAGCCATAGCACAGTGGGCAGGGCTCTTACCTTTCATGTAGCCACCTGGCTTATACCCCGACATCCCATAGGGTCCCTTGAGTACTGCCCGGAGCATGTCTAGGCCATGTGGCCTCCAGAGGCCAAGAGAAGACTCTGGTGCCCTGTCTCCTTAGGTGCCTTGGGCCCAGCTTGGCTGCCCTCTACAGTTGGGAACCCAGGAGCGCCCCTCAGCGACTGCATCACTCCCTCAGCAACCTGGGGAGCTGGGCTCCCTCTGAGGGCTCAGAGCAGTGTCCCTGCCTGCTGTGTGTCAGCCCCCTGAGAGTGGGCAGCCCCTGCTCATTGACATCTATCTAATCTTGGGGCTGGGAAGGAAGGGGCCATCAACCTGTGAGAGAGGTCAGGGCACCTCATCAGGCTTGGGCTTCTCTCATCCCTTGATTTGGAGGAGCTGGTGCTGCTATTGGCTTTGTTGGTGTAGCAGATTGGGGAGGTGGTATTAATGCTGGTGGGGGGCTGTGGGGGTAAGGGTGGGGGTGGTGGTTGTTTTGGGGGGGGTGCTGAGTGATGGTGTTATGACATTGGTGCTAATGGTTTTGTTAGCATGGGTGCTGGTGGTTTGGTGGTGAAGATGCTGATGTTGGTAGTCTCGGTGCTGGTGGTTGGCGGCGATGCTGATGTAGTGTTGGTGCTGATGGTTTTGGTGACTCTGGTGCTCATGGTTTGCTGGTGCAGGTGCTGCTGTGGTTGCAGCTGATTGGAGCAGGGGCCCTGGTGGTGCCGGAGTTTGACAGTCAGGGCTGTGTCTGGGTTCCCCCACCCCTGCAGCTCAGCTCTGCACATCATTTCTATGTCTCATGGGTGCAGACCTGGAGGCACGGCCAGTGTGAGTGGCTCTCGCTCACAGATCGTTTGAAGATTATTGAATGGCTGCTCGGAAAGCACCCGACGCGCTGCTGCGACCGATGGAAACCACAGAGTGTGAAGCTGGGCTGCCCCAGAGCTTCGTGATCATAGCTGTTGCCAGCCACCTGATGGTGACGAGCAAGGGAGCACCAAAGGTCATGATGGTCTTCAAGGCTTGCAGAGTCCGTGTGCAGAGAAGCTGCTCCCGGTGTTTTGTGCATGATTTGAAAACAGGACAAATGGTGTTTTTGAACTCTTGAGGCATCTCAGGTCCACTGAGTACCAGTCAGTTACTCAGGGCTGACTCCTGGCTCTGCACTCAGGGATCACGAACCTGGGTCAGACACAGAAGCTCAGTGCCCTCCCCTCTGTCCTGTTACACCGACCCCAGGCTCCATCTTTCAGAATGGCAACCATTTTATGTTATTAATTAACTTTTATTGCTCTGATATATGTTTCATTTCAGATAACTTAGTAAGTTCTTAAATAAAAAGACCTCAGTGCCTCGTTTGAGGAAGCCTAGAGCTGGCCAGTGTTTGCTTTAGGGGAAACAGTATCCTGGTTTCCTCATACTTGTGGCCCAAAAGACAAGTGACAAATCAACCTGCACTTGTAAGACACTTTGCTGGGTCCCACTGCACCCAAGAGCAGTGCACAGTGGGGACAGATCAGAGCATGAATCAGTCCTCCAGTAAGTGCATCCCCCCATACCCCTCTTCCCAGAAGTCCACTAGCCATGGGCATGGTCTGTCTGAGCCCCTGGGGTTCTGTGGATGTGTCCAGTTCTAATCGATGGACTTAGGCAGAGCAGCCTGCTCCGGACTGGTGCTATTCTGGAGTCCACTGTGTGACCATTAGAGGCACAGCTGCCTTGCATCCTTGTGTTAGTTAAGTCTCTGCTCTGCCCACTCAGACCAGCTCCCAAAGAATAGTTAAACAGCATGATAGGACAGTGAGAAGGGCACTTGCTTTGCAAATGGCCAACCTGGCTTTAATCCTTGGCATGTCATGTGGTTTGTGTGCTGAGTAAAGAACCGGGAATAAGCCCTGAGCATCTGCAGGTGTGGCCACAAAAACAAAACAAACAAACAAACAAACAACAAAACTTCTCTCTATTTATAAGGTGATTTTGATGCCTTTTTTTTACCAAGAGGTCCAAAGAGATTTTTCCCTTAAAGTCTAAGAAGTATAAAACATTATATATATATATATATATATATATATATATAAATATAATACATATGTAATAGTACAATGGAGAGGGCACTTACCTTACAGTTGGCTGACCCAGGTTCACTCTCCAGCATCCCATAGGGTCCTCCCAAGCACTGTCAGCAGTGCTTCCTGAGTCCACAGCTTAGAGTAACCCCTGAACACTGCCAGGGGTGGTCCTTGAGCACAGAGCAGGGAGTAAACCCTGAGCACCAGGTTTGACCCCTCCCCCCAAAGAATAGTTAAACCCTTGTTTAAACTGCATTTGCCAGGCAGCGGGGGTGGGACAAGGAAGAGGCACATTAGAAGTGGGGACAATGATCCTGGAGGGCAGGGCCAGAGGAACTGTCTCCTCCGATCAGCCAATGGCCGATGCCCATGACTAGAGGGCCTTGGTTTGTACTTGGGTGGCAGCGGGGAAACGCCAGGCAGTACAAACAGCTGCAAATTAATGCTCATCTGCAGATTAGCTCAGCACAGCTCAATTACGCTAATGAGCGGTTCCAGCCCCGTTGGAAAACGCCAATTCTGGGCAAGCCCCAGCTGGAGAGCCTCGTGGACACGCCACTGCGGGTGCGACCTGCTGCAGTGGGGCTTCCCAGGCATCTGCTCCCAGGAAGTGGCTGTACGTGACTCGGTGTGCGTCTGCTGCCGCCTTGTCTTTATAGGGTCAATGCCAAACTTGGTTTTGGAGGGGAACACACCTAGGGGTGCTCAGCTAACTCCACACTCAGATCACTCCTGGCGGTGCTGCGGGGACCCTTTGGGATGCCTAGGATCGAACCTGGGGTGGTCATGTGCAAGGCTTGCCCACTGTGCTATGGCTCCAGCTTGCCCTGTGCTTTGTGGCATTAATTGCATCCTGCTCCTCAGTGATGATGAGGAGCCCTCCAATTCTCTTCCTGGACCTTCCCTTTCCCAAGCATCAGCCGCTGGTGTTTACTGACCTGTCTCACTAGTCGTTTGAGCTTTTCCTTCCTAGTATCTCTTCACCAGCCTTTTCCCACCTGCATAGCCTCTGGTTCAGATAGAATCAGCTGCCTTAGGGCTTTGTGATTCCAGCTTCTCTCATAAACCTGGTGATATGTTGAGAATCACTTGCCAGTCACTGCTATTGAGGCCTCCATTGCAGATTACTGGACTCAGTTGCGGGGATGCATCCCCCTTTACAGATGGTCTTTACTGAGCAGTCTTGGGATTGGTTTTGAGGTGGCAATGGGGGGGGGGAGTTGAGGGGGGAACAGCAGGCCCTTTGCAAAGCCACTGGTTGCAATAATCACTTTGAATCACACTGCCACTTTGTGACTTGGCTTTTGAAATGACTTGCCAGGCCACTTTCTAGCGCTATTTTGTCGCCTGGAAACTTCCATGACTCTTCTGTTTTTCACTTGTGTCCAACCATGTTTTCACCTTCTGTGCTGCATGGGGTCAGAGATATTGTGGGTTGAAGGTGCATCACCTGGTGACTGGAAATGACATAATTTTCCTATCTTTGGGGATGCCAAATTCTGTCTGGTCACTGATTTGGACCAGTTTTAGTTGTCTTTTTGTTTTGGGCCACACCCAGCTACATTCAGGGGTTACTCCTAGCTCTGAGCTCAGAAATTGCTTCTGGGGGCCAGAGCAGTGGCACAAGTGGTTAAGGTGTTTGCCATGGATGCACTAACTCAGGACAGACCATGGTTTGATCCCTGGCATTCCATATTATAGAGTTACAGCTCTTAGGATGGGCTTGGATGGTGGAGGACACATGGAGGGACCTTTCTCTGCCACCCCAGGCCATGTGGCTCTGCATCCCCCTTCAGCCGGTGGATATCAGGGTCCAGGAGAGTGGCAGATATAGAACTCACTCACAGGCAGGCTTCCAGAGAGACATCTTTATTTGCCCTGGCCAACATCTATGGCCTATATCATAAACCTATTTAAGCACATGCCATTCTTGGCTTGCCCTGTATCTTAACTTCTTTCAGCCATGTCTCCTCCAACCTCCATGCTGGCAAATCCTTTAATCCCCTGCTCTTCCGGTCAAAGGCCTTATCTAACCTTCCCAAGACCACTCCCAGGAATGGGCAGGTCTTGCAGGTAGTTACACGTAAATGGGGGTGGAGTCACACCATATGGTTCCCCAAGCCAGGAGCAATTTCTGAGCCCATAGCCAGGAGTAACCCCTGAGCATCACCGAGTGTGGCCCAAAAAGCAAAAAAAAAAAAAAAAAAAAAAAAAAAAAATTGCTTCTGGCTGGCTCTGGGGACCAAATGGGATGCTAACAAACACAAATTGTTGTGTTTGTTTAGTTTTGAGCAGTGAATTTTTTTCCTTTTCCTGTCATAAATGAGTACTGGTGAATAGCATGATATGTAAAACTCTATCCTGGCTTTAGAGTCTGGCGTCCTTAAAATCATTTCCTAAAACAGGCAAGAGGGGGCCTGTGTGATAGCACAGTGGGTATGGTGCTGGCCTTGCACATAGCCAACCCAGGTTCCATCCCCAGTATCCCTTAAGGCTCCCAAGAAATGCCAGAAGTGATCCTTGAGTGCAGAGCCATGAGTAACTCAGGAGCATCCTAGGGTGTGACACCCTCCAAATAAATACAATCAAACAAGTGTGCTTGTTGGCTGTTGGCTGCGCCTGTGGACTGTTTGGCATGGCTGAGAAGGACATTCTAAAAGGCCATGTGGCCCTCATCAGCAGTGTCACTCCACTGTCTCAGAATAGCCAAGGAGTGTGACGGAATTATTGTTTCCACCTTGCCCTCGCACTCATGTTTTTCCCCAACTTTCTAGTAGGAACCCTCCCCCAGGACACCTTCCCAACCTTTTCAATTGGGCCAAGCTAAGCGGGTGGATTTAAACAGTTCCTCTAGCCTGCTTTTTCTTCTATCGAGGAGCCCCAGAACTCTGCCAAACCTCCGTGTACTTTCAAGGCCCCCCAGGTGTGACAGTCCCAGGCCTCACTTTCCAGGGTTCATGTGGCTGGTGCTGTCTTCTCGCCCTGACCCTCCCACCCATAAGGGCACCCCGAGGCTCACTCTGCGCCAGGCTCTTCATCAAATATTAACCTCCTCTCCTCCCGGGTCCTTTTATGCTGCCTCTCTGGGAGCCAGGAGCTTATTTGCATAGCTGGCAGGGTGCAAGATAACTTCAGAGCTGGCCAGGAAGAGTCCTGCCTTTGACTTACACTTGGGCCCAATCACCCACACGCAGATCAGGCTCCAAGCCCCGCAGCTTGGTCCAAATGCGCATGACTTGGTACCTTCCGGATTGCCATCCAATCTACATAGATAAACCTGAAAGGATTGCTGCCTGCAGACTCTGTTTTCTGTTTTAATTATTCAAATGCCTTGTCTTGCACTGTCTTACAAAGAGGTGTTCTGGGACGGCTGTGACGCAGAAGGACTCGAAGGAGCAGTGGTTGAATGAGACAGAAAAGTAAAAGGCACTTGATTTTCCGGACTGTACTGTTCACGTTGAGCTGCTCTGCACCTCTTTGTGAAGCGCTGAAGTCATGTCATGGGGCTCATCTTCTGGGCAAGCTGATGTCCTGGTGGTGGGGTCTGGGGTTTGTGTTTTGTCAGTTTTGAAAATTTGCTGTCCCAGAAGACGGGTGCAGGTGTCAGAAATTGGCATATTCAATATGAAGGGGGCACAGAACTGAGTCGGGCCAGTGCTTCTCAGAAAATGGAATGGAGGTCCTAGAACCAGGAAGATCCCTTGATTTAGGATTTCTTTTCCCTGCATTTAGAAGGATTTCCACCAAAACTTTCTAATTTTCTTTTCCTAGTAGAAGATAGAATAGAGGCCCTGGCCCCAAGGATATTTAACATCATTTGAGGACATTTTGGGGATGGGCACAACTATGGAGATGTTCGCCATTCCCCTGAGAAGGTCTTGACATGAGAAAAGTCGCTTGCAGACAGCCCTGAATGGAGGAGGCGGAAGCAGGAGATAGGAGGTGACTGGAGCCCATAGCCAGCTCTTTGGGAGGGGGCACGCACTTATAGAATTCTATACGTGGCTGCCCCATAGCTTATGATGTTGAGGGCACCTGGCATTTCCAGTGGGGAGAAAGGTTGGGCCACTGAGTCTCTCTGAGCTTCTCTTTGGTCTCCCAGATGTGGTTGGTGGTTGGATTTTTCTCTTTGGTCTCTGAGGACAGCGGGCGATGAGACAGGAACAAAGCGGCACCCTTTGGGGCCTGGTCCCCTGGAGAGAGGTGCCCGTCCTACCCTGCAGTACTCATGGACAGTGCTGGGGGCCAGGTGATGCTGTAACTAAACCCCTGGCAGTAGCAAACCACTGGACTATCTCTGGCCCCTGAAAGCTGCCTTACCTGCCTGTGGTCCCAGGATCTCAGAGCAGATGGAGTCCAGGAGAGGTGGAGGGGCCTGTCTGCAGACACTGGCTGAGGCCCAATGTGTGGAAGGCTCTGGCCTGCATCTTCGTGGGTCCCCCCAGGTGCCAGCATTTCTGGCTCTATGCTGGGTCTGGCTACACTAACTCTCTGACGAGAGGGGAAGTGCTGGGTTCCCACAGTTCTCCACACACACACACACACACACACACACACACACACACACACACACACACGCACATGCACATGCACACGCACACACACGTGTATGTGTAGTATTGTAGAGGTAAGAATACACACATGTGTACATGTATGTGATCTCTCTGCCTTGTTAATGAGAGAAAGGGCAGTAGATGGGATATGGGGGCAGACCTGGGTCAGGATCTTTGGTCATCTCTGGGTTAGCTGGGAGGGCCAGACTGGCATGTTTTGCTCCTTGCTGAAGTGAAGCCCAATATGGTTATGTCCAGCCCGGCGGTACCCATGCTGAGCCACCTTTGGTGCCCACTTGCGACTGGCAGCGCCTGGTACCGCCGAGGCTGGGCCTGCTGACCTGGCTCTTCTCCTGCAGCATCCTGGCCACAGCGGGCACCCACTTCAACACACATGTGGACCTGAGGACCCTGCGGGCCGTGCGGGTCCTGAGACCCTTAAAGCTGGTGTCTGGGATCCCTAGTGAGCATCTGCCTGTCTGCCCGTTTGTTGTTTCTCCATCTCTATCTTATTTGTCCATTTATCTGTCTTGTCTTCCTGTCTGTCTCTTTCTCTTGTCTATTAATTTCTATGTCTTGTTCTATGTCTGTCTTTCTCTCTTGTCTGTCCATCTTTTTATGACTTTTCTGTCTCTCTGTCTTATCTTTCTATCCAACAGTTTTTGTCCCTTTATCTGTCTTGTTTGTTTGTGTGCCTTTTCTCAGGTGCCTTTTCTGTGGGTTGGGAGAATTGAGGGGGAGGGAACCACCATGGTGATGCAACGTGGGGTCCAGCACTCCAACATACTATTACACCCTGTTCCATTAAACATTTGAGCAGCTCTGCCTGGATATTTTCAAAACTAGTGGCTGATCTTTCTGGAACTTTTGGAAAGTCAGTCACATTTAGGGATGATGGAAACCCCATACTGCCCTGGTCATTTGATGTTCCCTTGGGTCACCACGGGCTCCACGGGCTATGTGCCATGGACCTAGGGGCCATACCTGAATGTACTTGGGTACATTCAAAGGCCCCCCTCCCCAGTTCACTGTTGGCCACATACCTGTTCACTTGAATTCTTTCCTGGGCTTTTATTTACATTATTTTGTTATGTGGGGTGAGGGTCTTTGTGGAGACCCAAGGCTGCCCACATGTCTAGAGCCCAGCCCCATCCTTCCTCTTCCTATTAAAGATGTTCAGATGTTAATTTCTGTCATCAGCTTCATTGGCCTTTTATGAGCAGAAGCTCTTGGAAAGCAGGGTTACAGGATCCCCGTTGAGCCAGCCCTGCTCCACCCTGTCTCTCCAGCAGTACCTCTGGATGCATTTTGTCACTTTTCCAGCTGCCACTGCAATACTCCACACACAGTGCTCCACCTGGCAGGACTCCGTGGTCTTTTGCTGGCTCCAGGGAGAGGACTTGTGATTAGAGGTTGCTGCGGTTTACTACCCAGCAGAGGCTTGCAGGGCAGGTCCTGAGATGGAGATGGAGGGTTGGGGAAAGCCAGAAGAACTTGGTCTTGGTCTCTCAGGGCTACAGAACAGAGCAGAGCCTGGTTTCCCTGAGGAACTAACCATGCATATTCTCATGAGCCAGAGAGACAGAACTGCTCTCTCTTGGTATGTGGCTGACCCGGGTCCAAGCCTGGCCACACACACTCACTCTCCATAGCACTGAGATGGGAGGAAGCTCTGAGCATTGCTGGGTGTGTTCGAGGTGGGACAGAGAGATGATGATGAGATGAATTGGATAGAGGGGGGGGGGCGTGTCATGGACTCAGGATGCAGCTGCTCCCTAGGGTAGGGGGAGCCCCGCTGAGCCCCACACTCCCGCAGGCTTGCAGATTGTGCTCAAGTCCATCATGAAGGCCATGGTGCCGCTACTGCAGATCGGCCTGCTGCTCTTCTTTGCTATCCTCATGTTCGCCATCATCGGCCTGGAGTTCTACAGCGGGAAACTGCATCGCGCCTGCTTCACTAACACATCAGGTGTGACTCCTCCCCTGCTCTGCCAGGACCCCAGGATTGCCAGGTTGTTTGTCTCGGGGGTCAATCTTCCTCCATCCTCTCCCTCCCACCCCAAATATTGGGACCCCTGAGATTAGCTGGGCTGGGCTGAGGCATCCACAGATCCCTTAAGTATACTTGTGTCTCTTTGGGTCATGTAGGCTCCTCTCCTTTGAGGGGCCTCTAGGAGCTCCATGTATCTTCAGGGGTAGAATCTTTCCCAGGGCGCTATGGAGTTTGTTTTGGGTCTTTTACTAGCCTCAAAAATCAAAGCCCAAGGAATGTGGCATGGAGACCCCTTGAGGTGGATAGAGTTTGATCATTGTCCCCCATACAGCAGGAACTCGGGGTCAATCCTGGAGCCCCCGGGAAGAACCCCCAAGCCCTGTGCCACCACCATAGTAGAGGCAAACATGAGGGGGCAGGCAGAAGGTGAAGGCTGGCAGAGATGGGGGTGTCGGTGTGAATAGTCCTTGCTTAATGCTCAGCCATGTGGTCCCTGCCTCCCACCCTTCCCTGCCCACAGGGATCCTGGAAGGGTTCGACCCCCCTCACCCATGTGGCGTGCAGGGCTGCCCCGCGGGCTACGAGTGCCGAGACTGGATTGGACCCAACGACGGCATCACGCAGTTCGACAACATTCTGTTCGCTGTGCTCACGGTGTTCCAGTGTATCACCATGGAGGGCTGGACCACGGTGCTCTACAATGTGAGTTTGCATGCATGGCCGCATGGGGGTGGGGTGGGTGTGTGCTGTCATGCATGTGTTTGCATGTATGTTGTGGGTGGCTCTTTCTGGAGATATTTCCGCTTGCTTTGGGTCTTCTGGTCTTCTCTACTGAGGCTCACTCACCTGCCAGCACAACTCACTGGGCTGACCATGGTCAAGGGTGCTATGTGCAGGTTTGGCGTGGTGCATGGGCTGTTCCCAGCATTCCTCACAGAACTCCAGTGCAGCTAGGTATTCGGGGTGCCGGATTTAACTCTGGCCCTACAGGAAGATGCCGCTGGCCCACTTTGCTCTGCAGATGGACTTAGTAGCCGGGTGGCCAAGGGCAGCCTCAGACTGTCTTCCAGAGCTCCTGGACCTACTGGTCCAGTCTCAATCCTCTGGTAGTTTTCTCACTCTCTCTCATGCCCAGCTCTTACTGTGGTTGCTCTCAGACCCACAGGAACCAGGAGATTCTCTGGATGGGTGTGTTGGGAGGTTTCTGACCAGCTCTGGGCACAGCCAAACTCCCATAAGGCCTGTGTGGGGGAGGCTCAAGCTGCTGCCTTCTGACCCTCAAGGCTATGATGTGTGGCTCTGGGGACTGTTGGGGATGGGGGACAGGAAGGAGAGTGAGGCCTTGGAAGCTGCCTTGGTGATGTTTTCCCCTTCCCCACGCAACCCGAGGCACCCTGTTTTCCCCAAGACCTCCTCCTGTGGGTGTTGCATTCACAGAGCAGCAGCTTGAGGCCAACTCGACTCTTGGGGGATACCTGCCTACCGCAGAGCGGTTCACAAATGCCCCCACACTCCAGCCTTGCTGCACAGCCTCAAAGAGAGAGTTTGTGGAAGGAAGCCAACCTAGGGGAGCCCCAAGGACACTCTGGGAGGCCCTCCTGGGGGGAGCAGAGAGAGCTGTGGAGAGGCCTGAGGCATGCTGCCGGGAGTGGGATGCAGACACAGTGGGTGGTGCTGTTGGGCTGTGAGGAGGCGGTGTGTGGACTCGCTTGAGTGAGTGAGAAACGAGGTGAGTGTCTGAGAGGAGAGGTGCTACTTTGGGGTGCAAATGTGAACTCTGATGCCCAGGCCTCCCAGCCTGACTCCACCCAGAAGTGCTGGATTTTAGCCAGCCCAGTGAGCTCTGCTTCCTTCCTTGACCCTTGGGGCCCTGTGGGGCACTGCTCTGGCATCTCTGCCTCTAGCTCCCCAGTCCCAACCCCTGCCCTTCAGTGGTGGCCACAGATGGTACCATGGATCTTGGGAGGTATCGGTCTTAGCAGGACATATTCTAGATTCCAGCCAAGCTGGCTTTCCTGAGGCAGGCTTCGTGTTGACACCCCCACCCCTCGGATAGTGGGGAACAAAGTACCCTTCATGTCAGGAAGGTCACAGCTGCCTTTACCCAATCATGGGCCTTTCACACTCTGTAAAAGAGGTGGACAGGGAGGCCCAGGGGTCCTGAGAGGGACGGAGACACTGGCCTGCCCAGTTCGGCTTCTCCATACTCTGGATTGGACATGTTTCCACCTAGCCACACTCCCCCCAAACTCAGGTACCCACATGGCATTATCTTCTCAGGGGAACCCACTCCAAGGAGCAGGAAAACAGCGTCCGGTGATAAGTTTGGTAGAACTCCCCTACCCCCTCCAACCCTACATCAGCTCCCCGACTCTGCTTCCGTGTGCTGAGTGGTCAAGCTCCACTTCCAAAGGTTGCTGCTTCCAGGAGCTGCTGCAGAGTTCGGTGCTTGTTGAGGGGCCTGTTGAGTCCCATCTTGTCCTCAGCCTCTGGGAAGAGCATCTGTCCCTTTCTGCTCAGAAAGACCTGGTTACTTTTCCTAACCCGAGCATGAGCCGATTCTCATGCCGAAGTGTGGCTGCATGTGAAGAGTTGAGAGCAGAAGCTGCCCCCATCTAAGGCGCCCAAAGCCTTTTACTCTAGGGTCAGTGTTTATTCTATTCATGCCAGAGTTCCTGAGGGGGCTGGTCTGGGCCCCATAAAGGTGGCACCAGCCTGGCCTCATGGACAAATAAATGGAAGTAGAGCTTTTCCTCACATTTGCTTTGCCCATTTAGATGTCCAGCTACAGATGCTTCTGTCTGTTTTGTGCCATCCAGAAAGTTGGCAGCCCTAGGCCAAGTTGAGACCTTTTTGGGGTCTCCATTTTCCTCTATCTTCTGAATCTCTGAAAGCTCAGAAAGACACCCAGGCTGCTGTAGATCTGTAGCTCAGAAGAGATGATCCTACTTGTGTGATTATAGCGATATAAATAATTGACGAACTCAAAGGCACAATATTGCTATTCACAACTTGGAGCTGTTGGCTTCTCTTCCTATTCCAGTGACACAGAACATCCAGAACATTCTTTCTTGGAGGAATTAGAAGACGCTTAGGTGACTTGTCATCAAAAAATGACGTAAAGCACCAAAAATCAATTGGATTTCTGATGAGCAGATACCCATTTGGCTGTGGGTTGCATGTTCAGATCCATGTCTAGGGTTCAAATTTAGGCTTTACCTTCTTTCCACCAGCCCCTAATCTTACCTGAGCTGAGCCTGGCTTTGACTGTTTAGACATTGGGTCGTCAAGATGGCTCGGTGCTGTGTTGCCCATTAGGTCTTCGGGGCTTGAGGAAGATTGTAGTGGACTGCCCTGTCTGCTGGTCCCAGTGCCATCTCTGTGCCTTCTCAGCCCGGGCTGAGAGCAGGGTCAGCTATTTTTTCCAGGACCTCTATGCGGGTGTTCATATCTCTGGTCCAGGACAGATTCAGAATGTTGGACCATGTGTCCTGCCATCTATGCTGAGGTCACAGAGGCCACAGCATTTCCTAATATGGAGCAAGGAAGAGAGGGGTGTGTGTCGTCTTCTCCCACATGCCTTGAACTGTGAGGTCGCCTTCACCTCCAGGAGGAAACCCCTAATGATTAAATTTCTCCCTGAGTGCAGCTTAGCAGAGGCAGGCCTGGGAACCAGCAAAGGGCCTTACTTAGGTCTTTTCGAGCCACTGCATCCAGTGGGCTTCCAGGGGGGACTTGACTTTCTCCAGTGGATTCCCCATCTCTAGCCCTGCCCCCATTCCTGTCTCTATGGGGCCAGGCCCTGAACTTGGAGCAGGATCCAGAGATACTTGTCTGGGTGTGTGTGTGGAGGGGAGTTTCACTGGGCAAGTGGGTTCATGCGCAAATGTCTTGGGGGCTGTGGGCTGTGACTGGTTTTGGGGTGGGAGCTCCAGTGTCCAGCAAAGGAGGCATCACGAAGCTGTATAGAGTGGAAGTAGGGGGCAGATGGGGAGTAGGGTGCAGTCTGGCTCTGCCTTCCCATCCCAAAGGAAGTCCCCCCAGGCTTTAATCATCTCCCCACCTCATTTCTCTCTTGCTCTAATTAAATTTCTATTCTCATCTGGAAGCACTGTTCTGGCCTTCTCGGCCTTGCTGATGAGGAGGAGCGGCCAGTCTCTAGGGACACCCCCCCCTTGCCTGTCCTGTGGGACACCACCTCCTCTGTGGATTTAGAGGTCATAGCCAGGGTGCAGTGACCTTCCAGGGCTCTTCGAGTTCCCACTTCACGCTTGGGTCACCTCAGCCTTAGCACTAGCCTACCAGTCTCCCTGTGTGGGGAACTCTGAAAGCTGAGTGGGGGACATGGTCTTCGAATGCTTCCTGCTGCTCCCTGATACCACTCTGTGGCCGGCTGGTGATGTCAAATTCTTTTTGTTTGTTTGTTTGTTTTTGTTTTTGTTTTTGGGCCACACTCGGCGTTGCTCAGGGGTTACTCCTGGCTGTCTGCTCAGAAAAAGCTCCTGGCAGGCACGGGGGACCATATGGGATTCAAACCAACTACCTTAGGTCCTGGATCGGCTGCTTGCAAGGCAAACACCGCTGTGTTATCTCTCCGGGCCCATGATGTCAAATTCTTAGTGACCCACCAGGGTGGTGGGGAGTGGAGTAGCACCCCCAGAGACCTCATGTCACTAGGAAGAGGGTGACCCTGCTTCTGATCCCTGAAGCTGCTCTTTACTTCAGCAACGTCAACCCTGGCCTTGGTGGCAGCCAGATAGGGGCTCAGGGGGGTTGGCTCCTCGAACCTTCAAACTTCCACATGCAACTTTGAACTCTTTCCCCACCTTTCTTTTGCACCTTCCAGACTAGACCCTGTAGGGGTCAGTTGAAGACCAGGCCTTGCCCAGACCCTGCAAAGTGCACCCACACATTTCATGAAGGCCCAATCGGACCTTATAAGGGCATTAGGAGAATCTTGAGATGCAGAGAAACCCTGATAGGGCTCGCTCTGAGGATGTTGGTTGGAGCCCCAGAAAGCCATGTAGCTGGGTCCGCTGGGAGGGAGCCCCAAGCTCTATTCTTCTTGTTTCTCCAGTCAGCTCCATCCCCACCACCACCCTATTCCTGCATTGTCCCCTGATTGCTTCTCAGATGTCTCCTCTGGCAGTTAAAGTCAACAGTCCCTCCAATGCCTCAGGACCCTACACTGCCAGTGCCCCTCTGTCCATCCCTGCTCTTCCCCCGGGGGGCTCACCGTAGTCTCTTCCTGGGGGCAGGAAAGGCCCAGCATGTGCCTGGGGTGCTCTCTGTATTTGCTCCCTGTAGGTATTGCCTTGCCAGAAGTTTCTTGGAAGCTGCATTTTTAAGGACACGATCCTAGTCCTAACAGTGTCTGGACCCTGCCTTCCCCGAGCTGTGGCTTGCCTGCCCGGTGAGATGGTCAGCTTTACAGAGCACTTTCCTCAGAGTGGCTCACTCTGCTGCTTTGTTCTGTAGGAAAATCCAACCATCTGGCTAGAGATGGACCTTGGAGTGGGGTTGGGGTAGGCAAAGAGGGGTTCTGTCTCACTTGTTGCTCCTGTGGTTCCTGCTTGGAATCAGACTTAGTACAGCAAATGAATGTGACTCACAGATGCTGGTGGGAGCAGTGAACGGCTGATGTGGGGCCCATCAGTGGGCTGGGCTGTGTGTGAGTGTCATGCTGACTCCCTCCCTGGTCATTGCATTAGAGGCCCTGGTGACAGAGTGTTTCAGAATGCAGCGGAGTCCGAAAGGCACATTCTAGAGCAAGCAAATAGGGCAGTGTGAGGTACATTGTCCAGCTGGGGGTAGGTGGGTCTCTGCAGTGGGGAGTGATGAGGATGTAGTTCTTTGCTTAATTGTTTTGAGGCACACCCATTGCAGCAGTGTTCAGGCCCTACTCCTAGCTCTACACTCAGGAATCACTTCTGGTTGTACTGGGTGGGGGAGACTATATTGGATGCCGGAGATCAAAACTGGTTTTTCTGATTTGCAAGGTGAATGCCCTCCCCACTATGCTATTGCTCCAGCACCCTGGAAGCTGCATTTTCAAGGATATCATATGCTCTCCAGCTCTCCAGCCAGAGCAAAGCTTGGGTATGGTGGGGAGAATTGGATTGTGTGGACAGCTTGGAAGGAGGGAACTTGCTAATGGAGAGGGAAAACCTGTGGCCTTGGGGGCCTCTGCTGATATCAGAGGGGCAGTCTCAGAGTTTTGAAGGGCCAGGGTGAGCACACACCATGTATCATGGGCCATGGTGCCAATTGCCACCATGCCCTTGATCTCCTCAGCATTGCTTTGGGAACCCAGTGAAGACCTCTCACTCCTATTTTGTAGAAGAGAAATCTCAGGCCATGTGTCCCTGGAGCCTGAGCCATTGGCCTGTGCTCCCGTGTCTCCCATTCAGTGGTGCCCTTGTAGGGCAGAATGTATCTGTGCGTACATGGTATGTGCAGACACTGAATGGCCTATATATGTGCCACCATCTATACCTAGGGAGTGACCCTGCTGCCTGGGCATAGCAGGAATGGTGGCTGTTTGTATGTTTTGGGGGCAATATTACAGGCAGAAATGTTCTAGAAGGGTCTGTCCCCTCCTGGTGCAGTCTAGAGATTTGGGTCCTGGGAGTGTTCTCAGAATTGTGCTCTGTGCAGAGGAATTTAGGGTGGCCTTGGCTGGCTTATCACTTCCTGGGAAACAGGATTGTTGCAGAGAGCAGAGCCCTAGCTTCCAGTGGTGGAGGACAATGGAGAGTGAAGGCGGGTGATGGTGGGTGATGGTGGGTGATGGCTGGCAATCTCAGGCATCTGCTGCAGGAGAACAGTCCAGTGGACACTGTCACAGTTCCCAGGAGTTATTGCTGCTAGTGCTGTGCTGTCAAGACCCCAGGAGATGAAAGTCCTTGTAGCCTGCTGACTTTCTCTGTGGGTTTAGGGGAGTTGGGCCATCCAACAAGGAGCCCTTCATCCCCTGAAAGTCAGCTTCTTCCAGAAGATGCTTTGGCAAGCAAGGGGTAGTGATGGCTATAGAGGGTCCTCGGGAGGGAACAGGAAGGGGGAGTCAGTAGAGCAGAACCTGGGTTGGAGACCTGGTTTTGGTCTGTGTTTGTGGGACAGGCTGTGGCCTAGAACCTGCCTGCCTGGCTCCGTAGTTACTTCTTTTCCTTCCTTTATTATAGGGGAGTTTTGGCCTCACCTATTTTTGCCCAGGACTTGCTCTTGGCTCAAGTACCTGTGCTCAGACTCACTCCTGGTGGTACTATGTGCTTCTGTGCGGTGCTGAGCATCACTAGATTGTGTAAGGTAGTCCTGGCCCTCGCCCTTTCTTTTCTGCCTCGGTTCTGTTTGCTGTTTGCCCACAATTTCCCTACATACACCCCATTTACTTATGTTTTTCGGGGTGTGTATGTCTCCCAAACAATATGTGGGGGCCATGGGCCCACTACCAATGTTCCTCAGCTCCCCAGACAGGGGACTCAATGACATGCTCCAAAATGCCCAATAGCTAAGGCACAGCCAACCTTGGGGCCTCTGGGGCCAAACTTGGAGCCCTCAGAGGTCTGCAGACCTCAAACAGAGGGCCTCACCCATGCCAGAGCTTTTCTCCAGGCTTTGAGCTCAGGTGAGAGGGGTCCAGGCGGGATGGAGACAGGCCGAGGACTTGGCCAGAGCCCTGGCAGTCTGTTCCCTTCTCTGGCACTCCTGGGAGGCCTCTTTCCCTCAAAGGGCATTCTGTCACCTCTTTTCTGGAGGCCCCTTTGGTCAAAGCTAAGAGAACAGAGGCAAGATGGAGTGAGGGTGAGCCTAAAGGGAGATGGAGAAGGGTGAGACAGCAGTTAGGGAGGAGGAGGAGGAAGGGGGAAAGGCAGAGGAGGAGGAAGGGGGAACAGCAGAGGAGGGTTGATGCCAGATTGGAGGGGGAGAAAAAAGAGGAGGGTAGGCTGGGATCGGCAAGGACTTTACCTGGAGGCCCAGGAGTGGTTGTGAAATCATTGCCAGCAAACTGACAGATTGTGTGCAGTTTCCCTCCCCTTACCAAGCTATGGTCTAGTTTCTGTATGCATTCTTTTTGTTTGGGGGAGGGTGGCCCTCCAAATGGTCCTCAAGGGAAGAGATCTGCAGGTCATCCCCCACGGCCCTTGTCCAACAGATTCGAGAGAGGCTTGAGGGCACAGTGGTGCTGGGGAGAGCTGGGGGCTACTCCAGTCCATTCCCCTCAACCCCCCAGCCATGGCATTGGAGCTCAACGCATGCAAAGCAGGCAAGCCTGGTCCCTCATTCTCTCCTCTCTCCTCAGATCAGGGATCTTCCAGCACCACCTGCAGAGCCAGAATGGGTTAGTGGATGGAGCCAGATTGGGAACCGCTGGTCCAGCGCTGTAGTTTTAAGTGCAGGGCTGGTGCGGGTCCCGGGCCCTGAAAAGGTCCAGAAACCCCCTTCTAGAACTCATACAAGCTCCAGGCGGCCCGCCACTCCACAGCAAGGAGCTGCTTGGCGCTGATCATCTCAGGACTCTGCCCTGGCTGGAGCCCCGCCTACGCGGCCAGCTCCCTAGATCCAGGGCTGGCTGGAGCAAGTGGGGAGAGGCTGCGGGGAAATCGGTGTCCAGGCGTTTGCGACCCCAGCATGCCTTATTCCCTCGCTCTCCATCCATGCAGGCTGTTTCTCAGCTCACACAGCCCTGCGGACTATTCGATGTCCACCTCATGGGGGCCAAGATAACCCTCCCCACTGAGTTGAGTTGATTTTGCGATACTTGCCATCAGCTTCATTTCACATTGTGATTCGCAATTTTTGTGAATAATGAGAGTTTGGGGGCGTGGGGATTTGGGTGTTTTTCTTTTCTTTTCTTTTCTTTTTTTTTTAAACTGCATCCACTTGATCCAGCACTGTTGACCCACAAGTTCATTCCGTGAAGGTCACGCTCACTTTCATCCTAAAACTAGGGGACTACTTGTGGGCTCGGTTCTGTTCCAATCTGTCTGTATGTCTGTGGCCACGCTACCAGATGATAATAGCATTATAATAAATTCTGACATGTGCTAATGCGATTCCTTCAGCTTATTTTCCTCCAGTTTCAACTTCGTCTTAACTAAGCCTCTCCCCACCCGCCAGATTTCCATTGGTATTGATTTAGCATCGGCTCCAGCTGGGGCTTTGATTTGGGGCTGTGATGCATCTGGGAATTGTTGGGGGCCATGGCCTGTCTCCCAGACTGAGCAGAGCCATGTATTAGATCTGTTCGAACTCTCGCCAGCAATAAATATTGTCGTGTTTTGGGATGGCTGTCTGATGAGGCAATGTTTTTCTTGCTCTTGTTGCTCTCATTTTTTTCAAGTTTGCTTCCTGATGCTTTGTGCTCGTATATTATTAACATAAATTTTGTCAACTGAGCTTGTACCCGAGCTATCTGGCTAATGTTTTTTAGTATGTCTGGAACTCCTTAGATTTTCCACAAGCAGAATCATGCTGCCTGCAACTGTTGGTTTTCTTTCTTCCTTATCTTTCTTGTCTTATTGCGCTGGTTAGGACCTCTGGGTACAAATTATATAGAGATGATAAATTGAATTTTATTTATTTTTGTTTGGGGTCATACTGTAGCTACTGCCTGGGGCAAGGGTGAGAGAGAAGGAGAGAGAGGGAGAGAAAGAGGGGAGGAGAGAAAGATAGAGAGAGAGAGAAAGAGAAAGAGAGCCTTTTTATTCCTGCATGGAGTTTGAAGTGTACCCAGGGGATCACAGAGATAAAGTGAGATAGAAATTCACTGGCAAGAGGGGGCCAGGGGAGGCCTGTAGATCGGGTTCAAGAGAGATATTGAAAAGGAAGGGTAGATGCAAAGCAGGAAGCATCTCACTGATGCTTTATCTCCACTCCCCTGTAGACTGACTGGCATTGCTCTGGTCATTACCCTGGAAGCCCCTCCAATTGTCTAAGTTTTTCTTTTTATACCTAACATGACAGGGGGCATGTCCAGGCCCAACTGTCATTACAGTGGGGACATCCAACGTTCGTGTTCAAGTCCAACTGCCATTACATCAATACCATACCAAGTTGTGCTCAGGACTGACTCCTGGTTCTGCACTCAGGAATCATTCCTGGTAGTACTCAGGGGATCACATGGAATGTTGAAGATCCCAGCCTGGGCTGGTTGTGTGCAAGGCAAATGCCCTCCCTGATTATTTTCTCTGCCCCATTGGAAGTTTTTGTTTTGTTTTGTTTTCTGGGCCATACTCTGTAGCCTTAAGGGGTTACTCCTTGTTCCTCACTCAGAAATCTCTCCTGGCAGGCTTGAGAGACTATATGGGATGTCAGGGATAGAACCCAAGTCGGTCACGTGTAAGGCTATTGCTCTGTTCCCTGGAAGTTCTTTTCTTTTAATATCTTTATTTAAACATCTTGATTACAAATATGATTTTAGTTGGATTTCAGTCATGTAAAGAACACCCCCCTTCACCAGTGCAACATTCCCATCACCAATGTTCCAAATCTCCCTCCTCCTCACTCCATCTCACCAGTACTTGAGACAGGCTTTCTACTTCCCTCATTCGTTCACATTGTTATGATAGTTGTCAGTGTAGTTATTTCTCTAACTGCATTCACCACTCTTTGTGGTGAGCTTCATGTTGTCAGCCCTCCTCTCTTTGTCTCTGAGAATTTCTTTCTTTCTTTTTCTTTCTTTCTTTCTTTCTTTCTTTTTTTCTTTCTTTCTTTCTTTCTTTCATTTTCTTTCTTTCTTTCTTTTTCTCTTTCTTTCTTTCTTTTCTTTCTCTTTCTTTCTTTCTTTCTTTCTTTCTTCCTTCTTCTTTCTTCTTTCTTCTTTCTCTTCCTTCCTTCCATCCTTCCTTTCTTCCTTCCTTTCCTTCCTTCCTTCCTTCCTTCCTTCCTTCCTTCCTTCCTTCTTTCCTTCCTTCCTTCCTTCCTTCCTTCCTTCCTTCCTTCCTTCCTTCCTTCCTTCTTTCCTCCTCCTTCCTTCCTCCCTCCCTTCCTTCCTTCCTTCCTTCCTTCTTTCCTTCTCCTTCCTTCCCTCCCTCCCCCCTCCTCCCTCCCTTCCTTCCTTCCTTCTTCCTTCCTTCCTTCCTTCCATTCCTTCCTTCTTCCTTCCTTCCTTCCTTCCTTCCTTCCTACCTTCCTTCCTTCCCCTCCTTCCCTCCCTCCCTTCCCTCCCCTCCTTCCCACCTTCCCTCACTTCCTTCCTTCCTTCCTTCCTTCCCTTCCTTCCTTCCTTCCTTCCTTCCTTCCTTCCTTCCTTCCTTCCTTCCTTCCTTCCTTCCTTCCTTCCTTCCTTCCTTCCTTCCTTCTTTCCTTCATTGTTACACCCAGCAGCGTTCAGTGGTTATTCCAGGCTCTATGCTCAGAAAGCGCTCCTGGCAGGCTCGGGGGACCATATGGGATGCCGGAATTCGAACCACGGTCTTTCTGCTTGCAAGGCAAATGTCTTACCTCCATGCTATCTCTCCGGCCCCACCTTTATTTTTCTTAAAACCCATAGATGAGTGAGACTATTCTGCATCTATTTCTCTCCCTCTGACTTATTTCACTCAGCATAATAGATTCCATGTACATCCATGTATAGTAAAATTTCATGATTTAATCTCTCCTGATGGCTGCATAATATTCCATTGTGTAAATGTACCACCGTTTCTTTAGCCATTCATTTGTTTAAGGGCATTTTGGTTTTTTCCAGAGTCTGGCTATTGTAAATAGCACTGCAGTGAATATAGGTGTGAGGAAGGGATTTTTGTACTGTATTTTTGTGTTCCTAGGGTATATACCCTAGGAGTGGTATAGCTGGATCATATGGGAGCTCAATTTCCAGTTTTTGGAGGAATCTCCATATCACTTTCCATAAAGGTTGGACTAGATGCATTCTTACCAGCAGGGGATAAGAGTTCCTTTCTCTCCACATCCCTGCCAGCACTGCTGTTCTCATTCTTCGTGATGTGCGCCAATCTCTGTGGCGTGAGATGGTACCTCATAGTTGTTTTGATTTGCATCTCCCTGATGATTAGTGATCTGGAGCATTTTTTCATGTGTCTTTTGGCCATTTGTATTTCTTCTTTGACAAAGTGTCTGTTCTTTTTTTTCCTCTCCATTTTTTGATGGGGGATTACATTTTTTTTCTTGTAAAGTTTCTGTCAGTGCCTTGTATATTTGGATATTAGCCCCTTATCTGATGGGTATTTGTTGAATAGTTTCTCTCACTCAGTGGGTGGCTCTTGTATCCTGGACAACTATTTCCTTTGAAGTGCAGAGAGCTTCTCAGCTTAATTCTTAAGGGGAAGACTCCAACTGGGCCTCTCCCAGCAATTCTCAGCCAACTGCTGAGTGTCAATGTGGGGGGACAGAGGACACAATAGCCACTGAGGCCTTGTGCTGTGAGGACAACCAGGACGGCTTCTGGCTCTGCTTAAGGACCTCCAGGGCTTGCCTGTGGGAGGACCAGGTGGTGCTGGAGATCAAATCTGATTGGTTGTGTGCAAGGCATGTGCTGTCAATCCCTGAACTTAGGACTGAAAAAGTAACCTTCTTGTTGGCAATGACTGTGGAAAAACTTGGAACATTTCCTTTGTCCACTCTGATGCTTGGTGTAGATTTGTCCATATGGATTCTTTTTCCACATGGGAAAGCTTCCTTTTGGGGGCCTGAGCAATAGTATAGTGGGTAAGGCACTTGCTTGCAGCCAAGCTGGGTTCCATTCTCGGCATCCCATATGGTACCCCTGAGTACTGCCAGAAGTAATTCCTAAGCTGAGAGCCAGAGTAACCCTGCACACTGCCGAGGGAGGCCCAAAAAACAAAAGAAAAAGAAAGCTTCTTTCTATGCTGAAATTGCAATTCAGGGGCCAGAGTAATAGCACAGTGTGGAAGGCCTTGCCTGTAGCTGATCTGGAATCAATCCCCAGCATTCCATACATCCCTAAAAAGCTGCCAGGGATAATTCTTGACTGCAGAACTAGGAGCAAGCCCTGAGTCCTCCAGGTGTGCTCCCACAGACAAAGAAAAATAAATAAATTGCAGTTGAAAATAGGAACAGAGGTGAAACTTTGTGCCCCTCTGTTGAATTTTCAATTATAGAAAACTCCCATAAATATTTTTCTCTTAATTCCTTCTAACATAGTGAATGGTATTAACTTGTCTGAGCTGATTGTGCCCCGTGCTTCTTTCCCTGGCACTGCCTCCTGGTTGGAGGTTTCACTGTTGAATGTTGGTGGAATCTGGTCTAGCCCTTCCCCTGCACAGTCCCAGGTCCCAGGCAGGGCTGAACTTCCAGTTCCTCATTGAGCAAAAGTGTTGCCCTGAGGACTGAGATCTGTTTTCTTTAGATCCTACCTGCCGAACCATCTAGGCCCAGTAGGGGCTTTTAGGGTGGGCATGGGGGACCCAATCCTGGTGTGTGGGCTGACTGGTAGTAGGATGGGGGATGGATAAGGAAGGTAACTTTGGATGTGGGCCACTGTCAGGAAAGGAGGGGGAGTACAGTTATGGAGGACCTAGGCCACAGGGTCATGCACAGGAAGGAGGCAGAGAGCTCAGTGGCTTCGGCCTTAGGAACCAGCCCACCGAGGAGGTGCTGGCTGGCCAGTCTGGGGATTTAGGAGCGTGTGACCCTGAAGATGCTAAAGCAGAAGCAGGGAACTAGTCCCAGAAAGACCAGGTGTTGTGTGAAAAAGTGGGAGAGAAGATATTGAGAGAAAGGTGAGGTCGAGCAGTGGGACAGGAGCTAGGTGCCAGCCTGGGAGCCTTGGAGGCTGATGGTACCCACAATTTTGTCCTTTTTTTTTTTTTTTTTTTTTGGCTTTTGGGTCACACTCGACAGCGTTCATGGGTTACTCCTTGCTCTAATCTCAGAAATTGCTCCTGGCAGGCTCAAGGGACCATATGGATGGCTGGGATTCGAAACCAATGACCTTCTGCATGAAAGCAAATGCTTACCTCATGTTATCTCTCTGGCCCCTTTTTTGTACTTTTTATTTCTATGGTATGGTACCCACATTTTTAATCAACCGAAAGTAGGGAGGCACGAGGGCAAGCAGCTCTGGGTATCTTAGAAAGGCTGAGTGTGTGGGGGACACCTTCCACATGGGGAAAACATGCTCTGATGTCCCTGTAGCCTGTATCTGTGCTTTTGGGAGTCCCCCAAGATTTTTTTTACCACTGCTGAGAGCTGGTGTAATGTCTTGAACATCCTGAGGATGGCCCTGTGTTCTTTTTGCTGTACGGGGAGAGCCCTCATCAGTGTTGGGGCATGCTCACAGCTGTGTGGTGAAGGTGTGGGACCCAAGGTTGAGCCTGGTTGGGTGGGTGGGTATGCACATAGCCACACCCACCCCTCCACCTGTGGGCTGAGTCAGCCCCATCACCCCCCGACAGGGAAGGGAGTGGCTTGGATCTGTGACAGTTTCTGGCAGGTGCTCCTCACCCTGAAAATGTCACACTCGTCACCGACTGCTGCACAGGGCCACGTGCTGAGCAGGGATAGGGTGGGGGCGGCTAGCATGTGCAGGTAGGCATGCCCCTTCTTTTCCTTGGGGCCTCATTCATTGTCTGGTGAGGCTGGCAGCTGGCACCACTTCTTCCACCCACACCTCACAGGGCCACACGAGTCCACCCAAGCCATATTGCTCAGCCTGTGAGCAGAATCATAACCGGCCTCTCCTGAGTCCTGCTATGACACCCCATTTCCAATGACAGTGTCACAGGCCGGCCTGTACATAGTCCCTAAAGAGTTCCTGGACTTTTGCACATGACCTCTTGTGGCGTTCCCAGGCCCTTGCACATAGCCTCATGCTGTTCCCCTCCAGCGTAGCTATCACAGCTGTAGGACTAACTTGGAGCGTCATGTGGGAAAGAGGTGGCAAATGCTGGCAGGCAGGCCTGGTGTAAGGGATGGACCAGGAGCCGGAAGCTTCCATGGAATCAGCAAAGATGCCTCCACTCTGGAGATGGAGCAGGAGGGATGAAAGGACTAGAGATTGAGGAAGCAGGAAGTGGGGCTCCCCGAGGGGGTGTGAGGGGCAGGTCTCCAGCATTGTGAGCAGCAGCACCAATAGCTGAGAGCCCCGTCCAGTCAGGGTCTCTAGGAACAGGGTGAGGGGACAACACAATAACCCTGACCACACCTGGGAGGGTGGCATTGTTGGAACAGTGTGGGCCTGTTTGCTGCAGGGTCACCTCCAGTTGCCCAGCAGACATTTAGGGCCTGTCTTTGGTTTTGTTTCCTGGCTTGGGGGCCACACCTTACAGTGTCTTACTCTTGCCTCTGTGCTCAGGGATCACTCCAAGCAGAGCTCAGGGCCTCATTTGCAGTGCTGGGAAGCAAGTCAAGAGCCTTCACTCAACTGGAGTGTTTCTCCATCCTCTTGGGCCCTCGCTCGTCTCATCGATGTGTCCTTGTGTGTCTTTTTGCGTTGCTTGCCTTTCTCTCTCAGAGGCCTGATTGTGGTTCCTTATGCTCAAAGGATAGAAGAGTAGCCCCTTGAGCCAAAACTGTCTCAGAACCCCTGACAACCTGGGCGTTAGATCATGAGTGTGAAGTCTGGAAACCTGGACAGTTCTTATCCTGTCCCCCCTCATCATACCCTCTTTTCTTTTTTTCAAATTTCTCTTTTTCTTTCTTTCTTTCTTTCTTTCTTTCTTTCTTTCTTTCTTTCTTTCTTTCTTTCTTTCTTTCTTTCTTTCTTTCTTTCTTTCTTTCTTTCTTTCTTCCTTCCTTCCTTCCTTCCTTCCTTCCTTCCTTCCTTCCTTCCTTCCTTCCTTCCTTCTTCTTCCTTCCTTCCTTCCTTCCTTCCTTCCTTCCTTCCTTCCTTCCTTCCTTCCTTCCTTCCTTCCTTCCTTCCTTCCTTCCTTTTCTTTCTTTCTTTCTTTCTTTCTTTCTCTCTCTCTCTTTCCTTTTCTTTCTTTCTTTCCTCCCTCCCTCCTCCCTCCCTCCTTCCTTCCTTCCTTCCTTCCTTCCTTCCTTCCTTCCTTCCTTCCTTCCTTCCTTCCTTCCTTCCTTCCGTCCTTCCTTCCATCCTTCCTTCCTTCCTTCCACTTTTCCTCCCTCCCTCCCTCCCTCCCTCCCTCCCTCCCTCCTGTTGGGTTCAGGGAACCATGTGAGATGCCAGGGATCCAGCCTGGATCAGCTGCATGTAAGGCAAACACCCTCCCATTGGCTGTGCTATGGCTCTGCCCCCCATTACTCCCTCTTGTCTGCACTCCCCAAACACCTTCCCCAAGATTCCCTTCTGGGATTGAGGGAGGAGAGGGGACAGGACAGGAAGTGGTGGCATAGAAGTCTTCCATGGCAAACATGGGGCCGCAGGGACCCCACTTAGACTTTGTTCTGCCCAAATGTTCTAGAGTAGAACCCAGAGGGGTTTTCAAGTGTCAGCCATGAGCTGGGGATCCTTATGAATGTATATTTGGTCATACCCACTGGTTCAGAGGTGCCCGTCTCAATTTTTTTTTATAATGTTTCGGGAACCACATCCAACATTGCTCAGAGGCTATTCCTTGCACGGCACTCAGGGATCACACCTGGCAGTGTTCAGGTGGGGAACCCTATGGGATGCTGGGGATTGAACCCAGGTTGACTGCGTACAAGGCAAGCACCCTTCCCCATTGTCCTCTCTCTAGCCCTCCAGTGTCAATAGTATATTTTGCAGATGAATGGATTTTACAAAAGAAAAACTCAGCGCTGTGAAAATCTTTTTAAAAATGCCGTAAGTTGGTCTCAATGTAGTCCCAGAGAGCCCGGGGCACTTGTGAACATTCTTCCTGTCCTAGCCCTCCTCACAGCTTGGTGCTCTTGGGAAATTAACTTCTCTAAGGGCCTCACAGTGTCTGCCAGGCAGAGAGGTGGGTGGGTGTGTGGGCTCAGAGGAGAGCCAGATTCCAGCCACTTGCGTGCGGTCTCGACTCAGTGGCTGTGATTCCTGACCACAGTCTAGAGGCCTCCAAAGCCAACTTGAAAATGCGCTTTCAGCGGGGCTCTGAGCAAGGCAGGCAGGATTCATGAATCGATGAATCAGAGGGAACCTTGCAGAGGGAGCGTGGGGCCCCAGACTCATCCCCAAGAACACGGGCGTGCGCTGTGCTGTGGGCACGTAGGCGGCTCATTAGCGGAGCTTTCTGGTCCACCAAATGCCGGGTGGGTACAGGGTTTCTGACTTGATCTAAATTCAGGCGCGCCTGTATGGGGCGTAGGACTCGGTATGAACATTTGTCTTTAATTGCATCAATGGGAACTGGGGAGCCAAGAGAATGGTTAGCTGGGGGTGGGGTGGGCTGGGGCTTGCTTGGGCTGGGTTGCTCTGCCCTTCACTTTTCGTTTAGACTTTCCTGCATTCCACGTTTGTTCATGCTGTTCTTTTGTAATTAGGAGAAGTCCATATGTGTGTATGTGCGTGTTTGCGTAGTTTTTAAACTTCTCTGCAAAGCAAAGGAACGGTGGGAAGTTTGAAAGTTCAGTGGACTCCCACGTCTCTGCCTGTTCCTCATCAATCATCCTGCATATGCAGCGTCATCGTGAATACTGGGAAGGGAGGCCAAGACATGGAGAGGCTGAGGGGGAGTCTGGTGTATGAGAACTTGAACTATTGAACTTGACCTCCTAGTGAGAATTAGTAATTGATAGAGGGTGTGTGTGTGTGTGTGTGTGTGTGTGTGTGTGTGTGTGTGTGTATGTGTGTGGTGTGTGTGTGTGTGTGTGTGTGTGTGTGATTGGATGGAGACTCAGCAGTTGCTACTGTGGTAGGGGAAGTTGAGGCTGAGCTCATCCATGTGAAGGCTCAAAAATACAGGGGAATGGGCCCGAGCAATAGCACAGCTGGGAGGGCATTAGATTTGCATGTGGCTGACCTGGGTTCAATCCCCAGCATCCTGTATGGTCCCCTGAGCACATCAGGCATAATTTCTGAGTGCAGAGCCTGGAGGAAGCCCTGAGCACCACTGGGTGTGGCCTCAAGACGAAAAAACAAAAGCAAAGAATATGGGGAGGCATGGAACTGAGACCATCCCAGACAGGCTGGGTCTGGGTTGGGGTCCCTGATCTTGAAAGGGGCCTTTCAAACAGAGTAGGGCCCCTACAGTCCTTTGAGCAGGGGATGGAAGCACTGGGGATGTGAGGGCTGCTGAATGGATGGTGAACATTCCTGGACAGTAGTTAAGCATCTTCTCCCCAGAGCCCAGAGACCATCCCACATGAGGCTGGAAGTGAATGAGGTTGGGATTGTCCCCCACTTCTCATGGGGGGGTGGGGCAAAGGTCACCCAGCATTCTGGGGTGCTGACACAGGCACCTCATTGTTTCCTCATGGTTGTCTTGCCAACCCACCTCTTCTTTCCCCTCCTGCCTGTTTCTGGCATTTTCTTTTCTCCCCCAGTGCTGTGTGCAGATCGAGTAGTGAAGAGCCGGCTCTGAGCCAGGGGGCTGCCAAGTCACATTGGCCAGGGGGATACCATTGCCTCAGCTCTGGCGAGCAGCTGGTCCAGTGGGCTGGGCTAGTGGGTGTCTGAAGTGTCCCGTCCATGGCCCTGATGGTAAGGGAAGGGAGTGGCTTCTAGCTCACTGGCAGTTCCAGAACTTTGTCATCTTAGATTCTTGAGCAGCCCCTTGGGAAGGAGGAGAAGTAAGTGCGTGTGTGTGTGTGTGTGTGTGTGTGTGTGTGTGTGTGTGTGTATGCGCGCGCGCACGCGTGCGTGTGTGCGCATGTGCGTTGTACATATGTGAGTGTGTGTGTTTCAATGAGTGTGTTGGGGGATGCTCCCCTTACCATTTGGGGGAGTTGGGGTTTCTATTGTTGCAGAAAAGCTCTCTCTAGCATCAGGTTGTTCTAGGCATCATTGCAGACTCTGGTTAGTTCCTGAATGTACTTCCCAGATCTAAGCCAGAGGGTTATTATGTCTATCATAATAACAAGATAGCAAGATAAAATATGATTCTTTTAATTAAAAATTAAAAAAATATTTTTGAATCATACCTAGTGGTGCTTGGGTTACTCCTGGCTCTGCATTCAGGGATCATTCCTGGTAGGGTTTGGGGGACCATATAGAATGGAACCCTGGTTCAACTATGTGCAAGGCAAGCACCCTCCCGACTGTCCTATCTCTTGGGCTCTGAGACCTTTTTGAATCATGAATATTCAATATTTATGATTATATACAATATATATACATTGCATATTAATTGTATATTTGTGGATTGGGGTCAAGGATGTCTAGATCCCTTCAGAGAACCCTGGCCACGGCCTGGCGTGGGCTGGACAAGCTGGTCCCCTCCTCCACCTCACCTTGACTCTGGCCCGTTGGTCCCGCACAGAGCCAGGGGCCCGGAGATCCGACAAGGCTTCAACCAGGCTGGGCCTGCAGCTGATGACAAGTTAGGCATGGGCACTGCAGAGAGTTCCCCAAGTCTGCTGAGTCCGTGGCTGAGCAGGACCACATCTTTGGGGCCTCGCATTGACCCACTAGCTGAGAATCACCCCATATCCCCGCCAAAAATAAAGTTAGTCCTAATATAATAGGTGCAGAAAGCCTTTCAGAGTCCCTGAGACTGACGACTCATGCAGAGGAGGGGCCCCCACTGCAGCTGACCCCCTGAAATCACTGTCCCACTCTCCATGGGAAGGAGGATCGTGGCTTTGGGACATGGCAGTGCAGCTTCCAGGGACCGAACACTGATAGCGCAGATCCCTTTTGAGTCTGGACACAACATGGAGACCCCCAGAGGGGGCATGCAGGAGTCTGTGCCCTGGACAGGCTGTGCCCTGACCCCCAGGTGAGCACAAGGCTAGTACCAGTAGAGAGAGGCAGGGATGGGCCCAACGTGCTCAGGGTCTGCGTTATGTTCGCCCACAGTCACGTGTGTGGACTCAGGACCTTCTCTCGTGCTTCTCAGGGACTTGGGACTCACCCCACAGTGCTCAGGGCCAGCAGGCTCACCCCAACCCACCCCAAATAGAATCTGAAACTGGAATCAGGGTCTGGGCCCTTTGTGAATCCTCTTCTACCCTCCCTAGGTGGATGTTTTAATGAATTTGTGTGTTGATTTTGGGCGTGATTTAGTAAGAAAAAAGCTAGCGACAGAATTGGGATGTCTAATAGAACTCCCTTAAAAAACAAAGGAATGTAGGGCTGGAGTGATTGGGAGAATGCTTGCCTTGCATGTGGCTGACCTGAGTTTGATCCCCAGCATCCTATATAGGCACAGCACCAGGAATTATCCCTGAGCCCAGAGTCATGAGTGAACCCTGAGCCAGAACTAGGAGTCAACTCTTGAGCACAGAGCTGGGAGTCAGCCTTGAGCACTGCTAGGTGTGGCCATCTCATGCTGATGAACTTTGACCCCAGCCTCAACTATCTCCTTTCTCTGACCCAGCCCCAAAGAAACAATGACCACAAGAAGGTGGCACTGAGCCTTAGAGTGCAAGAAAGAGTGAGAGGTTGCCAGCTACACTGGGGAGTTTGGGGTGAGTTATTTGTACCAACAGTTCAGTGCTTGGGTCCAGGGCCCCTCAGGGTTACCACTGGTGGTGTTCCAGGTGCCTGCTGTGCCAGGAATCAAACCTGGAGCCTCTCCAGCCTCCCCACCGAATATTCATGAACTTCACCCTCTTCTCCCATTTGCCAGCACCGAAAATGTTTTCTGCTGTTTTGACTTAAAAAGGGTTTTCTCTTTCCCTGTGCAATGCCCCAAAACTAGTTAAACTCTTGAATGGAGGAAGATGCCACTCTCATCGTAGGTTTATCCAGAAGAGACTAGGAGTGACTTTGAGATTCCTGCTCCCCCCAACACACACAACAGTTACCAAAAGGCAGAAGTTCATTAGAGGCTGAGCCACATGGGTTCTGAGGTGCTGGGGTTTAGATTGGGGGTGGTCTGAGCCTCAGGCTTGCCCACACCCTTCCCAGCATGGTGCCCAGTAGGGCTCAGGCATGTCAGCTTGTCAGTCCAGATCAGGGCAGTGCCCAATGGGCTTACATGTCGCTTGCTGAACCTGCAGCTGCCCGGGGCCCAGGGTGAGCATGGTGGCTTATAGTGGACTCTGGCACCTTTTGAGAGTGACTGGCATGTGCCCTGGGCAGGAGGGAAAACTGCTGGGCAGCAGGTGGTGTGGAGGAGCTTCTGCATCATCACTGAGGATGGGTTGGGGCTGGGAGTGCAGAGGCAACTGTACATCCCAGGGCCTCTGTGTGCAGACCTGGAGCTCAGGGGCTGTGTGGATCATGTGTGTTGGACTTGTTGCTCAGGGACTGTGTGGGTCATGTGCATGGAACTCAGAGCTCAGGGAACATGTGAATTGAGTCTGCGGGACTCAGAACTTGCTTGTGGATTGTGCTCCGGCACCTGAGCACTTGTACATGGCTCTGCCATAGGATTTGGCATCCTGGGGGTATAGGAAGTCCCATGTTCCCCACAAGTCTTTGCTCTTACACTTGCACCTCATCCTGATCTTCTGGGGTGGGGCTAGGGGCCTGGAACAGCATCATAATGGTCCCTTGGAATGAATCCACCATGGTCCCTTGGAATACATCTATGGTGGCCTCTAGGAGTGGATTCCAATGTACCCAGGAATGGATCCAGTGGTCCCAGGAGTGAATCCAGTGGTACCCAGAAAGTAGAATCCAATGTCCCCAAGAGTGGATCCATTGGTCCCTGGTACTCATTTTCAGCATTCCTGCTTTCCCTGGTTCATCTCTTGCTCCTTCCTACAAGCTCTGGCCAGGATTGCCTGCTAGTATTTTTCTTTTGGACACACTTAGCAGTGCTCAGGAATTACTCCTGAAATTGCACTCAGAGAGCATTCCTGGGGGGCTTAGGAGGGACATAAGGCATGTCAGAGATCAAATCTGAGAAAAACCCCTGCAAGGCAGTCTCCCTGTCCACTTTCCCCTCTCTGTTTTCTCATGGGGAGCATTTCTGGCAAAGTGTTGGATCACTCCCAGCAGAAGCTGGACTTCTTCTTGCTGTGACCTGTGTGTGAGGCTCTGGGGTCCCTAAGAGACCGGGGGACAATGGGACCTTCGAGGTTTACAAAGCCATGACAGGTCCAACCGGTCCTGTTTTTTTGGAGACCCATGATGGAGCCAGGCCTCTCCCTGATCTCTGTCCTGATCCCACATAGGGGCTCCCCGTTTTGGCATCTGTGCTGAGCCTGTGGCCAGGACATGGGGAGGGGCCATGGAGGGCTGGTTCTGCCACATCCCAGCTATTACTTGTAACTTGGGGCACTCCCTGGAGACCTTTGAGGGAAGAGCTGGCTGTAAAGGACACAAGCGCCTTATGTGGTGAATCTGATGTGGATATAGCTGACCTCATCCCAGGGGGGAACCCCCATTTCTCTCCCATGGAGGGCCCCAGAGACACTCAATAACTGGATTCTGGAAGGGTATATGGGGCAGCCCAGAGCCAAGAGTTAATGGGGCAGAGGGGTCTGGTGGGATCTTCCCTGTTCTGAACCCTGATTCCAGGTATGCGTACAGCCCCAGCTGAAGGCAGTGAGTTGGGGTGGGGGGGTGTCACTCAGAGCCTCCCTGATGTTATGAGGGATCAGCCAGAAAGGGGTCATGAGGCTGGGCGTCACTCTTAGGGGTCACTGGGAGGCAGAGTGATACTGAGCATGGCCTCTTAGCTACCCTCTAGCCCATGGTTCCAGAAACCCCCAAATCTCTGTCTTACTTGGCCACCCCCAATATAATGGAAACCCCCAGGTCCAAGTCTGCTCTGTTTCAGATGCCCGAGACAGGGGAATCGGCCCCCCCCCAGCTCTCTAACCTCCCCCATGCACCCCATATCTCTCCTGGGATTAATGTGCTAATTGCTGAATGTGGGAGTGGGGCGCCCACACCCTAGTCAGCAGCTCCCTCCCAAAGTGCTTGGCTTTCCCCTCCGCACGTGCGCCCAGGTGTGTGTGTGTGGGTGACCTGAGCAGCCCAGGGATGGGCTCTGGGGGCAGTGGGAGAATCCTGGGAGAGGAGCACACCCCATCCTGCCCACCACCTGCCCTGCCCTGCTCTGTGCCCAGAGTACAGCCCATGGGGTGATGCCCCTGGGCAGAGAGGGACCCTGTGGTCTGGGCAGGGAGCTGCAAGCAAGAGGTTGGGGGCAATTTCTCAGGCACCCAGCCTCAGCAGCGCCTCACACGGGTTGGGGATTAAAGGCATGTGTGAGGAGTGGGGTGCATGCTCAGCAGCAGGGGGCAACACAGTTGAGTGACTGTTGAGATTGGGGCACAGGAGGAGGGGGAAATGAGAGTCTCAGGGCTTTGGAGGCTCTTTGCAGAAGATTCCCGAATTGAAGTCTACCTTAGCATAGTGGGGAGGACATATTTGCCTTGCACATGGAAGACCCGAGTTCGACCCCTAGCAACCCATATGGTCCCTGGAGCTTGCCAGGAATGATTCCTGAGCACAGAGCTAGGAGTAACTTGAACACCATGCGGTGTGGCCCAAAAACCAAAAAAAAAAAAAAAAAAGTTCCTGAATTCAGTGTGTCAGTCCTCTGCCACTGTCAACCCACATCACGGACCCCTCATATCTAACTAAGGGGGGCCTTCCTGTGGTTTCTGGCTCACTGAGTTTACTTTAGAGCAAGGACTTGCTCCTCAAACTGTGCCTTGCTGGGCCCAGCCTGGATGCAGGCAGAGGGGGACTAGGGGGAACCCTATTGTCTCAGATGCCTGTTAGGCCTGGCCTCCACTAGCTTCTGGGGAACTGGCCACCACCAATCAGTCTCTATGTGTGAGAGACTGCATGCATGGCTAGTACCCATGGAAGGATGTACGAACCCTCAGCCACGGTAACTGCCGTGGGTTCTAGGGACCACAGGCCTGGGCAGGTGCTTCAAGTTCCCCATCTCCCTTCTCTCTCGCAGACCAATGATGCCTTAGGCGCCACCTGGAACTGGCTCTACTTCATCCCCCTCATCATCATCGGGTCCTTCTTCGTGCTCAACCTTGTCCTGGGAGTGCTGTCTGGGTAAGTCCCCTAACCCCATGCTTGCGCCCCAAACCCTCACTGGCTGGATTGTCCACTTCCTGCTTCTGGCTTGGCAGATTCATGCCTTTAGCCTATGTTGACCTGATGCTCTGCTGTGGTCTGGCCACCTGCCATCAGTCGGGGCCTTGGATTAGGAGCAGTTACTGGTGAGAGGCGCTTGCATCGTCCTCCCCTGTGTGCTCCTGGCCTTGTGCGGTAACATTGCAAGTGGGGTCCAGACAAGGCTATCCTGTTCAGACTGTGGCTCTTTGAGTATGGATCGTCTTTTTTATTTTCTGCTGTGAGTCTGTGAGTATTGGTCGTCAGAACCTTGGTGCCCTAATGCTTCATCTACGAGCAGCTCAAAGTCCAAGGCACAGGGTCAGCCCTGGAAAATAATGGTTTAACCCGCCTGATACCCCTACATGCTCCAGCAGTGGTGGACAGGCCGACGGGGTCATCTTTGGGTAATTAAGTGAGCCTGGTTGTTAATGTTGGGGTGAAAGATGGATCTCGAACATCAGGTGTCATGGTCTCATGAAGAAGTTGGGGTGCTGTTTGGGCTTTCATGTCTGTACCAGATAAAATGGGGAGGCCTGGCACATTCCGGTCCTCAGCCTTGGACCAGCCTTGGACAGAGTCGGGCTGTTTCTTGAAAAGTGAGTGTAACCAGAGGGCAAGTTTCTAGAAGGGGCTGTGGAGTTTTGAGACGGGGTCATATTCATTTTTCCGCAGAACTTGAGCAGAATTTCTTGTCACGGATGCCTGAAATGTGGAAAGCCTCAGGCTTGGGTTTGAAAGGAGACCCATGGGGCTATCTCTGGAGGGGTAATACTAGAAGCGAGCAGGGCCCTGCCAGCCAGCCCCCCAACAGTCTGGGTGGGCGCTGTGGGCACCTACTTTAGAACAGGCTGGCAGGTTGTCTCCTGGTGTCATGGCACCCCAAGCTCTGATTCGGATGTGATGACCTGACATGGCCTGGAGACATGCCTCTTTGGTGTTTCTGTTTGTTTGTGGGATTGTGTTTGTTTTATTTTGGGGCCACATCTGGCGATGCTCAAGGCTTACTCCTGACTCTGTACTTAGGAGTCACTCCAGGCAGGCTTGGAGGACACTATGGGATGCAAGGAATCAAACCCAGATCGGCTGTGTGCAAGGCACTCCCTATTGTTCAATGGCTCCAACCTCTCACTAGCATTTCTGGGAGAGTTTACAAAGTGCTGCAGCAGCTGGTAGCAGCCAGGACTGTCATTTGCAGGCATGTTATGTTGGGGGCCTCTGGATATTTCTGCCCCGTTGTCATTTTCACCTCCAGCTGAGGGGTGCATGGAGGGTGCTGTGCTGGCGTCTGGGCAGAAGCAGCATTGGGCCTAGGGAGCCCTGGGCTTTCTCCTCTCCCTGAGTGGCTCTTATGCTTTTCCAGGGGATGCATGTTCTCAGGGTGTCCACAGCAGCTCAGGGGAAGTTGTAAGGTTTCATCATCTCCAGAGAGGTCAGCTGGTCCTCATGCCCCACAGATGGATTAGGCGTCACTGCCCTGTACTGGACAGTTGTAGGGGATGCGGGCCACCCCCACCAGTCCGAGTGTGCCTGTGATGGCGGCTGTCCCCCAAGTCCAGCACCCTGTGCTCCATATTTTGCCATTTGCAGAGCGGAAGGAAGCTCATGGCTGCAGCCACTGCGGCTTTCATGAGTCTCCTCGGAAATGGATCTGATGAAAACCATTCGCGCCAGCCTGAGGAGCTGCAGAGCTTCCCGTGTCCATGGCAACAGTGCTGGGCTGCAGAGTCCAGGTCCTGGAGCTCAGCAGAGACTAACGCGTAGTGGGGAGGGAATGGCCCAGCCCAGCAGCTCAGAAGTTCTGCTGGGGGTGCAGCCTGGGGCTAGGCTCCTTTTTGCACACCCCTAATCCCCAGCTTTGCTGTGTGTAGATGGGAAAGGGGGTGCTGATTTGGGGCCACGCCTGGTAGTGCTCAGGGCTCAATTCTGGCTCTGCACTCAGGGATCACTCCTGACAGGGCTCAGGGGGGTATCCTTTGGGGTGCTGGGGATTGAACCTGGGTCTACTGAGTGCAAGAGAAATGCCCTTCCTGCTGTGCTTTTCCTCCAGTCCCGAGAAAGCAGAATCTTTATTAAGAAAATCATGCTGGGGAGATGTGCTAGCAGCAATGCTTTGATTTTATTATATCCTATATGTATTTTATTTTTTCAGGGGGGGTTTACCTAATCAGTGGGGTGGTGGCATGATGATGCTACCGCTGGATGGGTTGCTGCTCCTTGGACACCCCCAGGACCTGGTGTTCCATGGGCCTCCGTGTACCAGTAATGCCTGGAGACTCCATATGGGGCCTGGATGAAACCTAGCCTGGGCACATGCAAGGATCTGACCCCCTGCACTATCCCTTGGCCTCAGTTCACTCTGCTTCAGCATCTGAGCCGGTTCTTGGCCTGGGGAGCAGCAATTTCTGGGTCAGTTCTCTTCACAGAGCTGGGATAATGGGGCAGAAGTCAGGGCCCCCTGAGAGAGCATGAATGGTGCCCCACCATTGAGCCCCGCCCAGCACACTGACATGCAAGGTGAACCCGTGTCCACGTGGGCTGGCCACACTCAGGACTGCTGCAATGCCAGGGGCCTGTGGCCCTAGCAGAGGCGTGGCAGGTTATCATAATCTTCTCTGTGGCAGTCTGGAAGAAACCAGGTTCTCTCCCAAATCTGTGAGCAAACCCAAGTTTGGGTACTGAGACCCTCCCAGAATTACCAGGCTGGCCCCCATTGCCTTCTCAGCACCTTTGCCCCATCACAGGGATGCCCAAGTCTTCCTGCTCGCTGCCCTTGGGTCAGCTCCTGGGCTCCACACTGAACATACTTGTCTTTCAGCTCCTTGCTGGCCTTATCACGTGACTTTCTGCCCCCCCCCCCAACCCTGACCCTGTCCCATCCTTGTGCTGCCCACTCCACCCCCCAGCCCTGTGCACTTGTCTGTCCATCGCAGAACTGCTTATTCAGAATAACATGGTGTAATTTGGTTATGGGATTTAATCTTTATCAATGTCCATGCAGTGAATACTCCTCCCGCCTGCTGCTGTGGGCCATTATCGTGGTGAATTTGTGAATCTGCCTTGCTGAGTCCTAATCACTTTGTCATAGAATCCTGGGCACTTGTTGGAGGCTGCCACAGGCTCAGAGCGACTCTGGTGGCCTGAATTTGGTGACCAGGCCTCCCATTGGCTGCTCTTCCTCTATTCTTCTTGGTGTCTTCATGGGCTCAGGAGACAGAGCTGCAGCCCTGCTTAGCTACACCAGGCCCATTGCAGAGGGTTTGTGTGCCCCCCAGAGCAGTGCTATGGGGTACCAAGGAAGGCCTACCATGCAAGGTATCCCAGAGCTTCTGCCTTCCCCCCCAAATTACACAGACCACCTGCCCGTGAGCTAGTTCTCAGAAGACCTCAGCATCTTTTTTTTTTTTTTTGGTTTTTGGTTTTTGGTTCACACCTGGCAGTGCTCAGGGATTACTCCTGGCTCTACGCTCAGAACTCGCTCCTGGCATGCTCGGGGGACCATATGGGATGCCGGGATTCGAACCACCATCCTTCTGCATGCAAGGCAAACGCCTTACCTCCATGCTATCTCTCCGGCCCCTCAGCATCTTTTAAAAGTCTCGGTCTGCTGTTCTGCTCTCTGCCCAGTTTCCTTTGGGCCCATTTTCTCCTTCTCCTCCACACTTACAATCACCCACTTGTAGGCCTGAGAAACAGTGCAGAGGTGAAGGCTCCCACCTTACATGTAGCCAGCCCCAGTTCAATCCTCCGTGCTGCACAGTGTCCCCAAACACCACCAGGAGGAGTCCCTGAGCACTGTGGGGTGTAGCTTTTCCAAAAGGCAACCTCATCCCCCCCCAAATATTCCCTTGAATGGCAAAAGATTTAGGGGCATCCATGTCTTCCTGTGGCTGGGATTGACCTCGCCTGTCCTGGTTCCATGCCCCAGGCAGAGATGGCCACCTGCATCCCCATGCTGGCCCAAGGTGCCCCTTGTAGGCATACGTTCATGCCCTTCCTCCTGCCATGGGGTGATTATCTTGAAAAGGAGTCCACCCTTGGGGCCCTTTTTATTTTGGGAGAGAGGCTGAGTTTGCAGCGTTGGACAGGGTAACTTTGCTCCTAAAACTGGACTCAGTTTCTCTCTCTGTGAGTCTGTCTGTGTTGTGTGGCCCAAACTTCAGAAGGCTCCCTCTTCGCATTCTACATCACATCCCCTCGCCCTTCCTGAGCTCCCCCTTTCCTTTTTCCCTTTTTAAGAACCACACCAGTGATTCTCAGGGCTTTCTCTTGACTCTGTGCTCAACAGTGACCCCTGGTGGTGCTTCATGCATCCTATGAGGCCACATCCAAGGCACGCAACCTGCCCACTGAACCATCTCTCTGGCTCTTCTGTCTGTGATGACATTTGTTGTCCTTGATAGTGGCCCCACTCTGTTTAGCCAGATGCTTTCGCTCCTGGCAATCTTGAGGGACTATATGGGATGCTGGGAATCAAACTGGAGTCCATTCGGGGTTGGACGCATGCAAGACAAACACCTACCGCTGTGCAATCGCTTCGGCCCCTAGCCAGGTGCTTTCTTCTCCTTGAGCCTCTCACAGGTCCAGGGAACTGGGGCATCTGCACCCTAGTTGCCTCGTTCCTCATTCTCCCTTCACTAACCCAGCCTTTTCCCCATCACCACACTTCTTCCACACAAGGACATTTGATTATGTGATTTGTGCGTCTTCTTCCTTCATAAAGGGCTTCCATGACCTAAACTGACTGATTAATGTGGCATTTCACTGTTTTTTTTTTTTTTTTTTTTCAACAGGGAGTGATTGAATCTCTGAGACAAGATAGGCCAAAATCCTTGCTCTGGGGAAGCTTCAATCCCAGCACAGAGGACTAGGGGTTGGGTGTTTTCAGAAGATTGGGTTTTTGGGCTGACACGTCAAGTTCTTCTTGCAAAGGACATTTTTGGGGCCTGAGGTACAGGGCCTCCTGCTGGTGAAGGAAGCACTGGGCCCTGCAGCATTGGCTCCCTCTGTCCCTGGAGGAAGGAAAGAAATATTTCAAATCACAAAAAACTCTCCCCCAAACTTCAGCCTTGTAGATTTACTGCTCATAAGCCATAAGGGAGATTTTTCGTTTTTACTTTATTGCAATTGATCTGAAAAGCTGAGTGTGCCGGTAAACACAGGCACAGTTGCCCAGGATTAAAAGTCCAGAGAGCCCTTCCAGGTGGTCCTACTGCCAGATTAACCCTGGAAACAGCCAACTTCTCATTCAGCATAGTGGAGTGACTTGGACTCTACCTGTAGTGCTTACTCTGGTCTTACTGGCTTTTGCCAGTGCATGTGTGTGCATGTTTGTGTACATATGTGCATGTGGGGGGCTCTGTGTAGTTTCTTTTCTACTTGTTTGTTTGGGGGCCACACCCAGTGATGCTCAGGGCTTTTACTCTTGGCTCTGTACTCGGGAATTACTCTCGGCAGTGCTGGAGGGCCCTGTGGGGTGCCGGGATTGAAACCAGGTCAGCCCTGTGCAAGGAAAGTGTCCTCTCTGCTGTGTTATCACTCTGCCCAGTTCTGAGTCACTTCATGTCGATGTGTGTGGCCACCTGCAGAGCCCCCACAGAGCCACTGTGTCCCCTTACACCCTCCCGCATGACCCTCCATGGTCACTCATGCCCACCATCATCCCCCTTCCCTGCTGACCCACACTCAGCCCTTTCCCATGTGGCCATTTGAAGAAGATTCCTAGGAGCAGGATCAAACGGTGTCACCTTTGGAGACTGACCAGTTGTTTCTCCTTTCCCTTTCCCTCGGTTGTTTTCTTTGGGCTCCATTCAGTGCACTGCGTCTATTCATTGTTCCTTCCTTTTCATTTCTGTGGGTTTCTAAGTGTTGGCCCAGAGTCTGAGGACCTGCGGTTGGCCCAGTATGAGGTTTTCTGAAGCTACTTGGCTTGTGGCCAGCTCTGTTCTGTGTTGGAAAAAGCGGCCAACAAGCGCCGTTTGGGGTTTCTTGCCAGAGGAGCTGCATTTTTCGTCCTGGTCCAGAGTTGTGCCAAAGTTCAGGGGACCTTGGGCAAAGACAGGTCTGACTTTGGAAGGAATTTTATTTTTAGAGCGACAGTTTCGCTTCAGCCCTGCAGCAGTGTGGGGTCCTGGCCTTCCCCTACAACCATACTCGCTGGCTTAAAAAAATCAAATACTGGGGGCTAGAGAGAGCACAGTGGGAGGGCACTTGCCTTGCATACAGTTGACCTTGGTTTGATCCCTGGCATTCCATAGGGTCCCCTAAGCACCACCAAGAGTGATATTTGAGCACAGAGAAATCCCTAAACACTGCTTAATGGGCATCCCTAACCCCTCAAAAAAAATCTAGACACTGGTAACACAAACTGATGTTGAAACTTCCAGACCAGTTTTCAATACATTTATCAGGGTTTGAGGATGCCTGACATGTTCACTTTGGTGCTGGGTACCTGGGTCCCAACTCCTGTGTCACACTCAGACACTGCCAGAGGAGCTTCCACACCAGAAGCAGAACAAATACACCATGATGCTTCACCAGTGGCTTAATTTCAGGGTGCCAATGTGGGGGTCTGGTCTGGCCATCTGAAGCTCCTTCAGATGCTGCTTGGGGACGGGGTGGGGTGTCCTGTGATTCCCAGAATAGAACCTGGGTGCTAACCATTGCATTAGCTCCTGCCTCCAGGAGCTCACATTTCAGGAGGGGAAATTCAGGCCAGTAAAATCTTTGTCAACAGAATGAAGTGAAGTTTTTCCCCCTGTTGCAACATTTGTAGGCATTTGATCTAACTGTACTATGGGGCGGCTGTCTCTCATCCTGCATTTAGTAAGATGCTCTGCAGTGAACCTCTGTTACGTATGTGCTCGAAGGTTGGCTTGCCTCCCTCCCAGCCTCAGCTTTCCCCCCCATCACGTCCTCCCTGCACCCCATCACAGGCTCCTGCTTTTTTTGGGTTGCCCAGGTTCCTTCACATCCCTTTCTTTGCTCCTGGGCCTAGAAATCACTACCTGCTCCCCCAATCCACTTCCCCCCCTGCCTTTGCTGATGGGGAACACCCTTCATGGTTCGGTGAGGTTCCCCCTGGACCCCTGTAGCATGTCCTGGCCAGCCACACTCTCCTTGCTCCCTCCATCCAGTGTTGGGGTTTTGCCTCTAATTCGGGAGCTCAAAATGTACTTTTGTTCCCCTGCACTTAGTATGTCCCATCCTCAGACACAGTTGGTTCCTGTCAATGCTCCCCAGTAGATGGATGCAAAGAGGGGCATCTCTTCTCTTCAGCAGGCCTGATCTCCCAGGACCTTTCTTTAATGTTTAGGACTCCCATATTAGTTTTTAGGAGCTGGGAGGTATCTCAGAAGTGTGCCGAGGTCTCTGTGAGCTAGAGAAAGAGGAGATGTTCGGCTCTCGTCTACTGCAAGGGTGGGAAGGGATGAGTCTGGGCCATGGCAATGCAGCTACTGGGGGGCTCTGTGACATCTCAGGGGCTATTGTAATGGGCCCTGTTTGCTGTAGTGCATCCATTGCCATCTGTGACTTTACAGGATGGGGAAATGTTTTCTGGTCTCACTAGTTACCTGGGTTGGTGGTGTAGCTGTGCCTGGAAATAGGGGCCTAGCGTTGGCACCCTGGAAGGTGACACATGCCCCCCCCTCCACCTCTCCTGGCCCTGCTCGAGTCCTCACAGCCTGCTACTTCCCTGGTGCAGAGCTTTCCTGGCTGTTCTTTTGGTGTCACCAGAGTCAGTCGGCATTGTGCCCCGAGTTCTTTATTTTCCCCTGTGATGTGAAGAGCATCACTACGATCTTAACACTTAATTATTTTGGCATCCCAAAATACTTCTTAGGTAGCAAAAATATTGAAATTGCTCCTCCCTGGAGAAGCAGCTCTGCGGGGAGGTCCCCTAGCCCAGGAGTGGTGCAGGGGGACAGGCTTGTGGGAAGACAGGCCTGTGGGGAGACAGGTCCTGTGGAAGAATAGGCCCAGCCCCACACCGCATGCTGCTCCCCCCGCCCAGCTCCTCGGGCATCTGCTCCTAAATCCAGATACTGAGTCCACCCTGAGTCTCCTCCAGAGTTCATGCTGGTGGGAGCAAAGTGGGTCTCTTCCCTCCCACACTCCACTCTGCTCTACTGGAAGTGCCCCTATCTCCTGGTCCACGGGCTGCCCTGCCCCCTCTGCCTGTGGGCACAACCAAACCACATGGGATGGAGGACATGGAATTGTGGTAGGCTTTGGGGACACGGGATCTGTGGGCGGAACTCGCCCTCAGCAGTGGGGGAGAGGTTTGTGGGGAGCATTGTGGAAGCATCTGTGCTGGGAGCAAAGATGTGCTGACCCCCTGTTGCTTGGGTGATTATTGGCAGTCCAGGCCCAGCTAGGTGATATTGCCCAACCTGATGGGTGCTAGGGGGCCATCTGGGCACCTCATCCCCTTCCAGGATTTCTGCAGGTGTATCCCTCGACCCACCCCCAGTCCCCAGAGGGGAGCTCAATGGTGCTGGTGTCAGCCAGTGGGAGGGCCTTGGTGGCTGGAATCAGGGCTCTGGTGCTGAGCAGCCCCACCCCCCAATTCCCTTCACGTTCACCTATGAATAGTGCTGGCCCAGTGCTCAGAGGGAACCCCCAGGCCAAGCATTGGCCCAGATTGTCACCCATGTGAGTGACAGCACTGTTCCTTGTCGCTTACTCGTTTCTGCACAGTAGCTGTGACTCCTGTGTCACTGTACTTGGGGCAAGAGAACATTCCTCCTTACCCCACCGATGCTCCCCACCCAACCCTGTCCCTTTCTCTGGGAGATGGTCTCATTCCTAGGAAACAGGTTGGCCATAAGGTGGCCCCTTTCTGCCAGAGAATTGGGGAAACTGAGGCCATGAGGGTTAGCAGGGATGGTGAGATTTGGGGGCCTAGGCATGGTCACCCTGCCCAGAATGGAGTGCTGAGTCTGAGCCTTCCTCCTGTTTCATGGTCACTCTCCTTTCCCAGTCATGGTGCTTTGGGCCACCATTGGGGTTGCCCCTTACTTCCCCTTGCAGAGACCTGGGCAGGTCTGAGGTGACTGTGAGGGCAGAGAGAGTGACCAAGCTCCTGCCCAGACGGTGCTCATTGTCATTCCCTCTGTACCTGCTCACCTGTGCCAGGAGGTCACTGCCACATGCCGTGAACTGCTTTCGGAAAGTCAGAGAGACAATTGTGGGCACAGCTGGACCCTAGGCTGGCAAGGACCACATGTGAGGATTTTGAGGGGCCTAATATAGGGATCTGGGGCCCACGGACCCCTGCCCTTCACCTGTCTTTCCTGGCCCTGGGTGGTGCCTCTTCCTCACTCAGAGCTGTGTAGCCTTGACTACTGCACTCACCTCTGTACCAGAAGGGTCTGTACCCACTTTCTGGCCAGTCCCTGGAGTCTGGGCTGAATGCCAGATGAAGTTATTTGAGCCTTAGCCTTGAAGAGGGGTTGTTGGGAAGAGGGATGTTCTGGGATCCCCAGCACAGACCAGAGTGTCTCCCCTGCAGGTACCTATCACAGTGGCCTGTGCCCCCCCCAGGCGTAAATGGGGGTACAACATTGCCAGTCTAGTTGTGCTGGCGGGCAAGTTACCTGAGTTTTCCATGTTCTGAGTAAGCTGTGGATTGCCCGTTTCTCTGGGGAAATGTCTTTTCAGCCAGGATCTCCAGCTGCAAACACCCCATTGCCCTTGTCACCCCTCCTGCTTTGATCACTCCCCAAGTATCTGTGGAGGAGTCTACACAGTCCCAGCCACCCTCTTTACCACCCGAATCTTCCAGGCTGTTTCCCATGGCTGATGTGTGATGAATCTGGTCTGGGGCTTATATAAGTGGCAGGATTCTGTCTGCCTCCCTGCAGGAGGGAAGAGGGACGGTGGGGTGCTGTGAGAATCTAGGTCCCTGTCCCTGGCCTTGCAGGGCTTTGGAGTCGCTGCACCCATGCTGACCCAGGCCAACCTGACCCTGAGAGATGCTGGTGGCAGCCTCTGTGGATGTGCAAGGTGTGTGCTCCGATGGTGTGTCCTCTGCAGAAACCCTGGCGGGAGAGGGGAGATAGGCCGCCGAGTTCATGGAAGGGATCCGAGGAGCTGAGATCAACTTTGAAAAAAATCCCAGTTGCCATGACAATATAATGAGCTTCCAAATGTCTCTGAACTGGTTTTGCATGGGGAGTTTCGGAGTGGGGGGTGGGGGAAACTGCGGCCCCAGGAGCCCAGAAGGAAGAATCAAAATTCAGAACAATGATAAGAATGACAATAGCAACAAGGATAAAACTGTGATTCCCTGGCGCTCAGCTCAGTGCTCCGCACAAGCAGCTGCATCAGTGGCCCATGCATGCCGAGTCCAAATGCATGCTTCGGGGGAGTCCCTATGGGCCTCGGGGACGCTCGGCGGCTGGCCGTGGGCTGAATGAGTGAGTCTGAGACAAGCCGCTGCGTGCTGCGTGAGCAGATTGTACAGGGAACAGCCCAGAAGCCGAGCCCTCCCGGCCTCCCCCCTCCTCCCCTGCCCCAGCCCTTCCAGCTGGCATCGCAGACGCTCAGCATGCAGCCATGGCAGGCGGGTGTGTGCAGCCAGCCTCTCCTCTGCAGGACCCCGCTTCCTCCCAGTGGCCTCTACTTTCAGGCCATGACCCCATAGAGGCAACTTTAGGCTACGTCCTCCCCCTGGGAGACCTTCCCAGATTAGGGTGCATGCAGACATGCCCATTCTCACTCCCCCAGTTGCAGGCTGGTCTCTGCAGTTCAGCACCCCCTGCTTAAACTCAGGGGCTTTTCTGCAGGAGAGCAGAGTCTGGCAAGAATCTGGCATGAGACCATCAGCTCTGATGGTCTGTTGGCTGCCCTCCAGTGGGGAAGGACCCGACCTCCAAACTTGCAGTAAGGGGTGGGAGCTGGTTCCAATTTGGAGGTTCCACGGGGCCACTCTGGACCTTAAGGACCCAAAAGGCATCATTCAGCCTGGCCCCTAGCCCCAGGCACTCTTCCAAGATGCTTTTGCAGAAGGAATCTGACAGCCCTGTGGCCTGGTTCCGGTTATCTGGCCGGTTCCCCCCACCCCCACTGCTCCCTCCTCCCGTCCTTGTGTCACTGGCTCCCCTGGCAGCAAATATCCCTCCGCATCCCTGCTTGGCCATGGCTCCCTTCCTCCCTCAGTCCCTTCTGAGCAGCCTTGAATGGGGGACTTTGCCGCCCCCTTGTGCTCGCTCAGTGATCAGCGCCCACTGGCCTGTATTCACTGACCCTTAGGTGTTATCCATTGAGCCCCTTGGCTGGTCCAGATGTCCTCAGGGTCACTGGAACTTGTGGGAGCTTCTTCCTGTGGGAGGAGGGTACAGGGCCGGCTAGATTGTCAGAACTTTCGTTCAAGTTCGGGGGCACTGGAGTAATAGGACAGAGGGGAGGGCATTGGTCTTGTATGCAGCAGACTTGATTTCGGTCCTGAGCCTCTCTCCAGGAGAGACCCCCCTGAGCCTATAGGAATAAGCCCTGAGCACAGAGCCAGGAGTAACTCCTTGAGCACTGTCAGGTATGGCTCCAAATCCAGCAGATCCCACTGCACAGGCAGTCCTTTGCAGCAGGCTCACTTCCTTGCCAAGAAGGGTCCCCCTCTGCTTCTGGCCTCATATGCATGGGGAGGGTCTCCCCCCTCCCTCATTGGGGTTTCTTTCCTTTCTGGCAGTGTTTGTCTCCTGTGACTTGTGGAGCATCTGAGACTCAGTTTGCTCCTCTGGGGGGCCGTCCATGCTACACCTGTACCCATGGGCTCAGGGTGGGGGAGTTGAAGCTGTTTTCATGTGGGGCTACACGCAGCTGTGCTCAGGGTTGACTCCTGGCACTGTGCTCAGCAGTAACTCCAGATGGGACTCTAGTGATGCTGAATTAAATTTAGGTATCTTCATGCAAGGCCAGGGCCTTACACACTGTTCTGTCTCTCCGTATCCCACAAATGGGTTGATTTTGAGGGTGGATGGCATTTGAGAGGGTCAGACCAGGAGAGAGAAATGGGCCAATGACCACTTGCAGCTTGAAAATCTTTAAGTCATCTAGTTCTTGCTCTAAAGGCACATTTTCTTGGGTCCACGTGGTGTCTGTAGTCAAGAGAAGGGCTCTCCCTCCTCCCTCTATGTCTCTTCCCTTTCCCTCTCCTTCCTCCCTTATTTCTTCCTACCCTCCCTTCCTTTCTTATCTTCTTCCTACCCCCTTCCTTCTCTCCTTCCTTTATTTCTTCCATCTTCCCTTTCTAACCTTTTGAATCTAAGCAGCTCACAGCTGCTTCCCTCCCTCAGCCACTTTCCTTTGTGTTCCTGGATCAGGCTTTGTCTGAATTTTGGGGTGCTTCCTGGACACTGCACAATATCACTGAAATTCTTCACCGCCTTTATTTGGGAATGAGGGTCACACTCCTGAGTGTGTCTCTGGACCATGGCACCTATGAGTGGGTGTGGGAGGTTTTGTATTTATTAGCCTATTCATGGTTTATGCTTTTTTTTATACCCCAAATCTTCAATGTCTGCTTTTATGTTTTTTTCCCCCCAAGTCTTGCAGAGTTTTTCCAGGGAAGCCTTTGCTTACATTGGATTATAGTGAATGATTTAGGGCTAGGATCCATCTCCATTGTTTTTCCTCCATCAACAATGGCCTAACACCAATCACAGGAACCCCGAGACATTTAACTGCTTTAAAATAATAAATAAAATATGTGAATATTAATATTTTTGTCAGGTTCTATGAAAATTTGTTAGGATTTTTATTGTGTCCAGTGGCTCAATATATGTAGAACTGATATTTATGGGTGATGTCTGTTCACAAATATATGTCCCTCACAGGATTTCAGATTCTCCGAAAGCTTAGCAGGTCTTGCTTTAGATTTGTTCCGAGGTGTCTAATGATTTTCATTTCTTTCACAAATGGGACCTTTTCATTATTAAATAATCATATTGTCCTGGTGCCTGGTGTTTGTGTCAATTGGGGGGGGGAATCATATTCGGTGGCGTTCAGGGATTACTCTTGGCTCTGTGCTCAGAAATCGCCCCTGGCAGGCTTGAGGACCATATGGGATGCTGGGAATCTAATCCAGGTTCATCCTGGGTCAGCCACGTGCAAGGCAAATGCCCTACTGCTGTGCTATCACTCCACCCCCCAAGTCAAGTTCTTGGGTGTTGATATTTTTATACACAAGTCTTATAATCCTCTCTGTTCTGGTAAACAGTCCAGATTCTTTGGCATTTTTTTTGGACATGGTTGGCTGCATGAGTCATGGCTTTATCTTCTGATTTACCTCCTGCACCGCTGTCACATTGGGGGCTGCCATTCTATCTCCATTCTTGCAGTGACTAGATTTTTGCTTTGCAGGCATGTTGGTAATCATTTAGTGGGGCCTGCCCCAGTGATATTCAGAGGGCTATGGAGCCAGCCCCTTGTGGTCCTCAGGGGTTCTGATATGCAGAGAGTTCAAGATCAGGGCCAATGTGTGTGCTTGGCATTTTACCAACAAAACTTTCCTCAGCCCCAAGTGAGTATTATTTTTTTAAATGTTCGAAACTTTATTTAAAACACTGTTACTTACAAAGTTGTTTATAATATATTCTTTTCAATATTCCCAATATTCCAACACTGATCCCACCACCAGTGGGACCTTCTCTCCTCCCAGTTACTGTCCCCCCCCAAACTGCCTTATTAGGTACAAAGTTATTTACCCTGACATGGCTTGTTACAACATGAATCTAGTGATGTTACTGTTAAAGTCATTGAGGATTCACTGATATGTTAGGGGCTAGTTGAGCCTCTGTGTTACTATTTGTCTTACCTGAGCTTAGTGGGCTTCTGTTGTGACTTTCCTACCTAGACATTGCTGTGCTTCCCACCGGCAGTCAGGATGGTGAAATTTGGAGATTTGTGTGTCCCGGTGTACAGCCATGAACTCAAGGGATGGTGGAACTGGGATGATTCAGAAGCTCAGCGTTCAGCCCCGAAATTATGTGCCAATGGATGTGGCTGTGTGTAAAGGGCTGGAACCCCTCAACAGGACAAATCTCAGCCTGCCCATCCTGGAGGATTCTTCAAAGATATAGGCCTAGAGACCAGTCCTACCTGATTTGGCTTCCCAGAGATGAGGGATAGAGCTGGGCTTTTTTGTAGGCTGGTGAAGTGGCTGTAATGCTTTTTTTTTTTTTTATATTATTATTATTATTCTTTTGGGGCCTCCTGGTGGTGCTCAGGGATTACTTCTAACTCTCTGCACTCAGGAATATCTTCCTGAAAATGCTTGGGGGATTCAACCCCGGTTCAGCTGTGTGTGTTACCCCGCTATACTATTGCTCCAACCCTATATAGTGCTATTTTTTATTTTCAACAAACTTAATCCTTTTAAAGCTGAACCTCTCATAATGTGTATCTGTAAGTGCATGTATATACATACCACTTATTTTTTATACTTTCTTTTCTTCTAACAATGTAGGATTTTTATTTTCTGAATTAGTTTCTGTCTTTAAGTACAGACTTCAGATATTCCTTGATCAGGTCCCAGTTACTTCAAGTTCTCATTTTATCTAAATGTATCTTTACTTGACCTAAATTTTTATGTGATAATCTGTGTATCAGAAAATGGGCTGGAAATATAGCTCAGTGTAGAGTGTGTGTGCAATGTTTGATCGTACTGGCACTGCAGTGAGGGAAAAGTGAATCGAAATGTGATAGCTACTTTGTATTTATGGTCTAAAGGGGTTCCTACATTTTGGCTTCCTTCACTGCTAATGAGATCTGTTGTTCCTTAGTAATTTTCCCCCATCTTTGAGGCTTCTATAAAGCCTTACAGTAAAGGTTTACATGGTTTTACTCTTTTTTCTTTTCTTTCTTTCTTTTTTTTTGTTTTTGGTTTTTTGTTTTTGTTTTTGGGTTACACCTGACAGTGCTCATGGGCTTACTCCTGCTCCATGCTCAGAAACGCTCCTGGCAGGCTCAGGGGACCATATGGGATGCCGAGATTTGAACCACCTTCCTTCTGCATGCAAGGCAAATGCTCTACCTCCATGCTATCGTCTCCAGCCCTGGTTTTACTCTTTTTTCTTTGGGGAGAAGGGGTAGAGGACACCCAGTAGTGCTCAGGGGTTACTCCTGGCTCTGCACTCAGAAATTGCTTCTGGCAGGCTCAGGAGACCATATGGGATGCCAGGGATCGAACCCAGGTTGGCCACATGCAAGGCAAACATACTTCCTGCTGTGCTATAGTTTTGGCCCGCATGGTTTTACTCAATAATTCTGGTTAGGAGTGTCTTTGTATCTGTGCTTAGAGTGTGTGTGTGTGTTTGTTGGGGGGGGTGGGCAGAGGAGGAGGGAGAGGGTTACTGTGTCTAGGTGTTTTTAATCAATTCTTAAAAAGTTGGTGTCATCTTTTCCAGTGCCCTTCTCTCCTCACTTATTCTCTTATTGAAACATGGCATTGACTTATTTTAGACCTTTGTGCTACCCAAACAGTCCATAGTTTCCTGCATTTTCCCTTAAACTAATTTTCCCCTCTTGAAGCCACTGTACTGCATAAAAAGAAAAATTCTAGGGGTTGGAACGATAGTCCAGTGGGGAGGTCCCATTTGTCTTGCATGAGGCCTACCCAGATTCTATCCCTGACACCCCATAGGCGTGCCCTCAGCACCACGGAAGGTGATTCTTGAGCATAGAGTCAGGACATAGCACAGCCAGGTGTGACCCCCAAAGCAAAAAAAAAAAAAATTGTAGAGTTTTTCAAAATTTTTCTCAATATTTCTCTTCTATAGTGAAATACACACCTTTAACTTGTTTTGTTTGTTTATTTGTTTTTGGTCACACCTGGCAGTGCTCGGGATACTCCTGTCTTTGTTCTCAAGGGATCATTCCTAGCAGGCTTGGTGGACCACATGAAATGCTGGGGATCAAACCTGGATCTGCTATGTTTGAGGCAAATGCCCTCTCTACTGTGCTATTGCCCCCCATTTAAAAATTTTTTAACTTTAATGAGAGAAACACAATTTGGGGGGGGGGGTCACACTCGTAGCTCTTAGGGTTTACTCCTGACTCTACACTCAGAAGTCGCTCCTGGCAGGCTCAGTGGGATGACAAGGGATTCAGGGATTCAAACCACCGTCCTTCTGCATGCAAGGCAAATGCTCTACCTCCATGCTATCTCTCCGACCCTGAGAAACACAAATTTTTGACACAGACCCTACAGACATTAAGACAGTATTGTGTGAGTGATTTTATATCAATTAGAAAGGTTAGATAAATGACAGGTATCTTGGAAGCAACTTGAGCAAATCACACGAGAGCCTGGAAACTAAAAGCCAAATCTGCTAGATTCTGAATTTGTGATCTCAACACCCCCTCAAGGAAGTGCCCAGGCTATGCAGTCTCACCAGCTCTGCCAGGTTTTATCACATCCTCCTTGGTTTCCTTTTTGAATATAGAAGATAGAGCCATTCCCCAGCTTTGTTGTTACCCACATGTAAACTTTCTCCAAGTATCATGAGATAAGAACCACAGACCATCCTGAACATGTGCAGAAATGTTGTTAAGTAAGCTGAGATGTCAATAGAAATGGTTTGTATTAAATAAGACAAATAAATGGTTTTATGTCACAACCACGAATCCACGAATGTGAGGTTGCTTTTAAAGAGAATTAGTGTATCTGCCATATGTACAGATGAATATAAAAATATTTAACTTCAACTTGACAATGGGTTTAATTAAAATTCAGATCTGTTTCATTAACAGGAGAGAAGTCTAGCAGATGATAAATTAGTGCCTACCCAAGTTCCATCCCCAAACACTCTAGGAGTGATCCCTGAACACAAAACCAGAGTAAGCCCTGAGCACCACGGAGTGTGGCTAACCCCTGCCAAATACCCCACTCCAGATGGTCTTTAGCAACTATCATCAGGCACTGGAGAGATAGTATAGGAGTTGATGTTATTTTCTTGACTCTATATGGTCCCCTGAGCACCTCTGGGTGTATCCCCAAACCCCATCTCAAACCACTCACCATCCAGAAAACATACTTCAGTTTGTAGAGAAAATATTTAACTATGTTTGTACCTGGTTTTTGTTTTTCAATTGTACATGTTTCTTTTATGATAAAAATAAAACTCAGAAAACCAGTGCAAGACAGGACCTTTCTCCCTCTTATAAAGGGGCTCTGTGAAAATATTGATCCCTTCCCCTCTGAGCCGGAAATGGCCAAGAACTTTGACTTTTCTCCATCTCACCGAACATTGTGATAAAACCAGAGACAAAGGGGCAGGTCATGAACTCAGAGAGGAAGAAGGAAAATGGGATGGGTTTTGCCCCATTAGCAATATGATTGTGCATTTTGAAACTCTTAACCGTCAGTGCTTCACAGCCAATATCACAAAAGCCCCAAGCCAGCTCAGGACAGAAAGGCTGGTGAAATCAGCTCCAACCCCCCCACCACACACACCCTATCCTCGCAGACCTAGTTTGGTGGGATGGTGGGCAGGGACCCCCTGGGTCACCTCATAAATTTGGCATGTGCAAAAAGAGTTGGGGCTCCAGCCTGATGTAGACTAATATTTCTCAAGGTTCACAGGCAAATGACCAGCACAAGACAAAAGTAAATTGGTCCTATACGCTTGCTATGATGGGTTGCATTTTTGCTTATTGGTTTGGGGCCACCCCCAGCAGGTCTTGGGGGCTGCACTCAGAATGTTGAGGGGATATAAGGGGGCCTGCAGTGATAGGGATAGACCCTTGGGGTCTCCCCGACAGAACTCCCTCACTGAGCCCATATCCCAATACCCGATTGTGTTTAATTTCAGCCAAGTTAGAAGCTGGATGTAGAGTGGTTTACAAAGGAACAAATAGAAATTTGTATCTAGGAAAAATATTGAATAAAAGGCAAAACAGGCCCATGTGGTGCCAGGAATCAGCCCTAGGTCAGCCCATTGTCTAGCTCCTAGCCTTGTCTATCCTCACTCCAACTGGAAACGTTTGAGCAGTGGTAAAATAAATTAGATGATGATAAGGAGGAGGAGGCAGAAGGGAGGAGGAGGAGGAAGAAAAGGAGAGGAAGTGGAGGAGGAAGAGGAACCTTACATCATTAGGGATTGAAGATTTAATATTGTTAAGCTCTCCGTGATCCCTCAGTCGAAATACACTCTCTGTGCTCCATGTCGGAGCCTAGGGGCTCCAGGACCCAGTGATATCAGAACCATATCACTTGATGGCCAGACATCCTGCAGAATCCTTCAGAGAAATACAGAGCCCAACTTGGGCTGCATTACATAGAAATAGAGGACTCAGAACTCCCCAGCAGCTTTGTAGAAGGGCACTGTGGAGGTTTGTCATCAGGCCACAGGATGAGGCCTGAGCCAAAGGAGAAGGGAAGGTGCTCATCTGGCATGTGGTCACTCCCAGGTTGATCCCTGGCATCAGCTATGACTCCCCGAGCACAGCTGGGAGTAAGCCCTGAGCATGTCGGGTGTGGCCAGGCTCCTCTACCCCAAATGACCATATGTTATTGGTTTAAGGATAAACAGAGGGGACCGGAGAGATAGCATGGAAATAAAGCGTTTACCTTGCATGCAGAAGGTCAGTGGTTCGAATCCCGGCATCCCATATGGTCCCCTGAGCCTGCCAGGAGCAATTTCTGAGCGTTGAGCCAGGAGTAACCCCTGAGCACTGCCAGGTGTGACCCAAAAACCAAAAAAAAAAAAAAAGGATAAACAGAGTCAATGCAATAGTTTGTTGGTTCCTGTGTTACTAATGTGCAAACTCAATTTATGGGAAAGGAAAGTTATTTTTTAATTACTTTATTTAAACAGTGGTTATAAGGTTGTTCAAAATACAATTTTTTTTCACAGTTACCAAGTTGTTCATGACTGAGATTTGTTATACAATGTCCAACACACTTCATCAGTGTACATTTCCCTCCACTTATGTCCCCAGTTTTCCTCCCGCCCCCCCATCTAAATTAACTTCAGGGGGTGATAGTAAAATGGGGAAGGCACCTGCCTTATATGCGATTGCACAGAGTTCAATCCCTGGCACCCTGTATGGATGCAAGTCTGATTCCTAGTAAAAGAGCCAGGACTAAGCCCTGAGCAACACTGGATGTGTCTCCCAAATAAAACACACACACACACACACACACACACACACACACACACACACACCTAAAAGCCTTATCTTTTGAAGAGAGGCAGAAAACACACACACACACACACACACACACACACACACACACACACACACACACACCTAAAAGCCTTATCTTTTGAAGAGAGGCAGAAAAGAAGACCAAACAAGGAGGAAAGAATGAGAAAAAGCAGAGACTTAGAGAAATTAGGGGGTAAGGCACTTGCCTGAACCAGGTTTAATACCAGTCACCCCAGGAGGAGCCAGGAGAAGCCACTGGCCCCCTTCATGTGCAGCCCCGAAACCCACAAACAGAAAAGTAGAGAAAGGGACAGTGAGGGAGGAAGGGACTAACTTCTGAGCATTGAGCAGCCCCTCTGCAATTTCAGGGCTCCATTGGCCCAGCCTAGAATGGGCCTCTTCTGGACCACTTAGAGGATCCGAGGAATATTGTTCCCATCATGGCTTCCGTTTATGACCCTGAATGGGTCTTTTAAGATCCTTTGGCCTCTTTTTAGAAATGAGTCCATGTCACCTGGTTGGCTCTTCTGTGAACATTATCCGAGTGCTCTTAGAAGACCCATTGGCAGCTTCGTAGCACTTCAGAGGAAACGGCCACTGGTTGGCGCGCAAGTTTTGGGGTCATGTTGTACCCCATAGGAGAAGTTTTTGCCCTGGCTGATGGCATTTCTCAGCTTCAGGACATAAAGTCACTGTCCAGTTTCCCCAGGGTTGGTATGTGTATTGATTTGTTTGCAAACTGCCCTTGTAGCAAAAAGGGGGAAAAAAACACCCAGAGAGCAGAGAGCGGAATGTGACAGAAGCTCCAATTTGCAGCTTGGCTGATGTGATGTTTCCATGTGAGGGTCCTGGATTACTGAGTAGACTCCTAGCTTGGGGCTCCGCAGGAGCTGCCCCAGGTGGTGCTCAAGGGCCCATGTGGTGCCAGGGATCAGCCCTAGGTCAGTCCATCATCTAGCTCCTAGCCTTGTCTATCCTCACTCCAAGTCCATCACATGGCAACATAAGCTCTCCAACACTCTTGGGGTTCTTTATCTTGAGATAGTGTCCCCCACTTTGAGTACCATTGGTCTGGAGAAGACACGTCCATGGCTTTGAGTCTGCACAGGGAACATGCTGACTCAGAGATTCTGAGGCTTCGAGATTCCATGGCCTTGAGATTCCGTAGCTGCAGGATTGTGTGACTGTGGGATTCTCTGGTTCTGACCCAGCCTGCAGCTCCCCACAACACTTCAGTCTGTGCATATGTCCCTTGTGACTTTAACAGAAACAAAATAAATTGGAAGTGGGGACTCTTGTGGTGCTCATCAGTGTGGTGCTCTTCTCTCCTTTAAATCTCACCTTTACAAACTTTTCTGGGGTTGATGAGGTGGTGCTCAGCAGATGCAGTGCTCAGTAGACCTTGAGGCCACCCCCAGAGATACTCCTTAGCCAGGTCGACCATGCAGTGCTCAGAGCTGGCACTCTGGTGGCACCTAGGGCTGGTCCAGGTGGTTATTGGTACCAACCCAGGGTCTTGTGGTCCAAGACATGTCTGTGGTCCAACCAAGGGAATAATCTCCTGGCCTCAATTTAGTGGTATGTCTCTGCCATGTAGGAAATTAGCCCTGGCCTTGAGATCCCACTGGCCACCACAAGGATGGACTGGACCTACATTTGTGCTGGCACTAGCCTTTTCCATGTTGATGAGGGATGGGAGGGGGGCATGAGTGACTGAATACTCAGGGTCTGGTTGGAGCTGTGGGGGGAAGATCAGAGGCCTCATCCTGAGGCGGCTGCACCATGTCCTTACCCCATGGCCTTTCAGGGCCCGGTGTAGCTGGCCTTTCCATGTTGACCGCCAAAATCCCCTGAAATCCCTTCTAGACCAAGGGAGCTTCAGTGTCCATAGACGACCGAGCCATGACCTTCAGTGAACTGTTTGCTCCTCTGTAGAGTCAGGGGGAGGGTGGCTCTCTGGGCTCTGAAGGGCCAGCTGTATGGCCCCTCTGGTCCCCCCCACCCCATTTCCCAGCCTACTGACTGCTCTGAGTCCTCGCTCAGTTTTGGCCACAGAGGGTCTGGCACAATATCTCTGGAGAAGTCCAGATTCCTGTTCCCTGTGGCAGGCAGCTTGGGGGACCCCAGCACACGCCTCCCCTCTCCGTGCAGATGGGCTCTGAGGTCAGCAGGACAGGCATGCATGGAGTTGCCCCTCACCTGAGTGGATATGGGGGGGATGGGGCATCTCCATTAGCCCAATGGAGCCAGGACTGGAGGGGAGAGGGGAGAGGTATGGGGAGAGGAATAGGGGGTGGGAAGCAGGTGCTTGCGCCTGAGGAGTGTCCACTTCTGGGTTCCCTGAAGGGAGTCTGGCTAGTACACCTGTGTACTGTTATTGAGTGTATGTCTCTCTGTGTGGGGGAATGATCACCCCAGCTGCGGAGACAGGGCCAGCACAGCCAGGGGTGTCCTTCCCCACTCAGTGATGCCCTGTTCCTCACCCTCTCCCCATGCAGGGAATTCGCCAAGGAGAGAGAAAGGGTGGAGAACCGCAGGGCCTTCATGAAGCTGCGGCGACAGCAGCAGATTGAGCGAGAGCTCAATGGCTACCGAGCCTGGATCGACAAGGCAGGTGGGTGCGGGCCCCGACCCAGCCCTGTCCTGCCCTGACTGCAGTCCCTTTGCTCTTGAGATTCTCTCTGCCCCACTGCTTCATCTCAGAACCAGGCATTTTTAGCAGGGGTGCCAAGAAGAAGGGGATTGTGAGCCAACCTGGGCAGGGCACTAGACCCACCAGCTCTTTACCCTCTGTGTACCCGTCCCCTTCCAGCCCTATTGGGGCACGGTAGTGAACCCCACTGTCCACAAATGCCCCAGAGGAGTGGGGCAAGAACCCACTGCAGATGGTTGAAAAGGTAGAGGGGGCAGATCGAGGCCTGGTCCTGCAGGGGAGGCAGGAATGCTACTGTTTGAAATTAGGGTCATCTTGTGTGCTGGAGCAATAGCACAGCAGGAAAGGCACTTGTCTTGCACACAGGAGACCTGGGCTCGATCCCTGGCAACCCATAGGGTCCCTGAACACCATCGGAGGGATTCCTGAGTGCAGAGTCAGGAGTGACCCCTGAGCACTGCAAGGTGTGGCCCCAAAACAAAAACCAGACAACAAAAATGAAATTGAGGACATCAGGCAGACCTACTGACACGGATATAAAGGGGAAGGGGGGGCAGTGACAGCACCTGGAGTGGCGGCCATGAGGGTCCAGGGTATCATCTGGATGAAGATGCTTCCTCATATGTTCTGGACCATGGGGAAGTCTCAACACAATCCTCAAGCAGGCAGAGCACTTGTGCCCCAGATGTTCCCACTGAACCCCACCAGGAGCAAGGCCTGAGCACTTCCGTGTGTGGCCAAAAAAAAAAAAAAAAAAGAAAGAAAAGGCCGAGTGCCACACAGTGCCTGTTTTCCTGGCCTCTGTGGTTTCTGGCGCATGTGATTTCCTGACACATTTGTGGGTGCCCCAGAGGGATACTGAGCCCCTATACCCAAACAAAACCTCCTTCAGGCCTGGATAAGCAGCGCTGCCATTTGTGAAATACATGTGGGGTTCACACTTCTCTCCCCGCCCCCCACCGCATGTCACCTCTGTGCTCAGGGAGGGCCCATTGGCCCAGTTGACATTGGCCACCTTGCCAGCCTGGCAGCCTGTAGTGCCCAGCTGCCCCTGGCATTCAGCCTGAAGTGCCATCTGATGGCTCAGCACCTCAACTTCCCAGCAAACCAGAACTGCAGCGTTCTCCCCCTCACCCCCCTCCTCAGCCGCTTAGGAGCAGATTTGGAAGATTTGGCAGGCCTGGCCCGCCTGTTCCGCCTTCTAAGAAAACACAGGCCTGGCCATGAGCGCGGTGAGCGGAGAGTCTCCTGGAGGGACTCAGCAGGCGGGTGCATTTCCCTGGAAAGATACGTATGTTCCAAAGCGGGCTTGGCACTAGGTAGGGTGGGAGGGGTGCAACTGCTCAGAGCCCTGGAACACTCCTCGGGGAGTTACTGCACCTCTCATCCTCCATCTGTGGGCCTTGAGCCCAGATGCTGCCGTGATACAGATGTGCTCTGGAGGCCTTCCACCACGTCTGCAAGGAATTGGTTGGCGCTCTGAATTGTCTACACTGTGGGCATCACGGTGAAGGCTGGAGCACTCCTTATGGTCTACGCTGTGAGAATCACAGTAAAGAAACAATCCTTATGGTCACAGTAAGGGCTAGAATATTCCTTTGGTCTACACTGAAGAAAACACGATAAAGACTGGAGAACTCTTTATGGTCTATACTCTATACTATAGAAATCATGCTAAAGACTGAAACATACCTTATGGTCTACACTGTGGGGATCATGGTAAAAGTGGGAACACTCAAGTGAAATCCTGGTCATGGCTCAGCCCATTGTCCCTTCACTTGCTTCAGTTCCAGCCTGAATGCTCCCCATGTGTGTCTGAATCTAGCTCTCCCCAACGCCAGGGAGCCATTCCTGAGACCTGGCACTGTGGATCTTTCCTGCTTGGGAAACAAGGAAGCTTTCACTTTATTGTATGCCCCTGATAGCACCTCAGGATACAGGAGAGACCCTACAAGTGAAGACTCAGCCCATGGAACCTAGCAACACCTCCCAAAAATTGCCCCGAATGAGGTTATCATTCGGGTGAGGCTGAAGGGCCTCCCTCTGGAGAAACTCCCATCACTGGGAAAGATTTAAGAAGCTGGAGCAGAAGGAAAGAAGGAAACAGAAATGATGTCTATTTCTGTCAGCTTGTGGTGGGGGCATATTGTGTGGGGACACACTCAATGGTGTTCAGAGGTCACTCCTGACTCTGCACTCAGAAATTATTCCTGGCAGGCTCGGGGGACCATATGGGATGCTGGAGATTGAATCCGGGTCAGCGGCATGCAAGGCAAATGCCCTTCCTGCTGTGCTATCTCTCTCCCCTAAGGCTTATGTTTTAAAAACACAGTCACGCTTCATCTCTTGGAACCCACCCAGTCAGGGCTTCAGATCCCCAAACTGGAGAACTAACTTCTTCCTTGTCTCCCTTCCCATGTGCATGGACCCTAAAAAGCTGCAGGGCTCAGATATCCCCTGTGTCTTGTACAGGGTGGGGGTGCTGGAGCAATGGGGGAGTGTTCTTTGTGTCCGAGTCGGGCAGGTAACAGAGATCCCTTTCCCTGAACAGAGGAGGTTATGCTGGCGGAGGAAAACAAGAACGCAGGCACCTCGGCTTTGGAAGGTAGGACACACAATAGGACACCTTGTGGGACACCTGTGGGATACCCCATAGGACCACCTGTTCTGAAGTGCTGAGCCCCGTGTTTGCTGTCTGTGGGAGATACATGGGGACAGTGTTATGGGTCTGTGATGGCTCTGGTCCCTGCACGCTGCCTTGGTCCAGGGCATGTGGTGGATGGCCAATGGCCTGTGTGGGCATCTCCTGGCCTGAGGACAGGGTCTTCCCAGAGGGTATGTGGTTCTGGATTCTGGAACCTTCCTGGGCGAAGCACAGAGGCATTTTCTGGAGACATTGGTGGTTTCTAGAGCCATGTCCATAATGGGTCTGGAGCAATAGGACAGTGTGAAGGGTGTTTGCCTCGCATGTGGCCAACCCTGATTTAATCCCTGGCATCCCATAGCACTGCCAAGAATGACCCCTGAGTGCAGAGCCAGGAGTAACTCCCAAGCACTGCTGGATGTGGCCCCAAACAAATATAAAACCCCGACTTGGACATGCTCTGTGTCCCTTTGCCTACCATCCATTCTGAGTGTCCTTTCTTCACTGGCCACTCTTGTCCCCACAGTGCTCCGCAGAGCCACCATCAAGAGGAGCCGGACAGAGGCCATAACCCGAGAGTCCAGCGATGAACACTGCATGGACATTTCCTCTGTGGGTGAGTGGGCAAGTTTAAGTGCACGTGGGGAGGCCCCAATACCAGGGGCTGTGCTCAGAGCCTCACGCGTGCTTGAGTCCAAACCTCCCAGCAGGAAGTGGATCTTGCGGAGGTCAGGGGGGCATCTCACAGATGTGTTGTGGGTCCCAGAGGGTGTGTGAGAGGTCGGACCTGGCCATGTTCACACAGGGCATGGACAGTGGGGTCTTCAATGACCCTGAGACTCCCCCAGACCCACATAGCCCAGGAGGTACCCCCTATCTGTATTTTTCAGTATGGTTTCCAAGCACAGGCGAGGTCAGACATGGCTGGAGGAGGAAAGGAAGCCCCAGGCTTAGTCTGGGTCATGGTCCTGTTATCTGGGACACTCAGGAGGGACTGGCTGGGAGGCAGGGATGGAGCAAGGCCAAAGACTGGTGGGAGCAGAGGAGAAAAGAAGTGTTTCCCCGGTGCCAGACTCAGTTTCCCAGCATGGGGCTGTTTCACTAGTGCGGGACTCAGTTTTCCCAGCTTGAGATTTCGTTTTCCCCGTGTGTAACTCAATTTCCCCAAGGTAAGACTCTACCAACTCCATATAGGCCCCCAGAAGCTGATCCCATGGAGTCTTTCCCAGCTGCCCCAACTCAGACCAAGGGTCACTGTCATTCTGGGTCACCTGTGGCAGCCGTGACCCCATGGGGGAAGCATCAGTGTAGATCCCCGTGGAGGAGGAAAATAGGTCTCCATCCCCCCACATACCCTGCCCCCCCACACCATTTACGGGTACCCCCCGAGCGGTGGAGAGTGGAAGGTGAGGCTTCGGCCCAGCCTGGTGTCATCCCCAGGCACGCCCTTGGCCCGTGCCAGCATCCGGAGCACCAAGGTGGATGGCGCCTCCTACCTGCGCCACAAAGAGCGGCTACTTCGTATCTCTGTGCGCCACATGGTCAAGTCCCAGATCTTCTACTGGATTGTGCTCAGCCTGGTAGCGCTCAACACGGCCTGCGTGGCCATCGTGCACCACAACCAGCCACAGTGGCTCACACACATGCTCTGTAGGTGCCGGGGCTGCAGCTGGGGCCACTTGGGGTGGTGTGGGGGGAGGGGTGTTCAGGAGACCAGAGTCATTCCCAGACCTATGGGCCCATCCATGGGCAGCTCTCACACTTGGGGCAAATGTTTGGCATCTCTAAGTGTAGGGTGGGTGATTTGTTTTGGGGGCCTGGCCTGGAGGTGCTTAGGGACTATTCCCCACTTAGTGTTCGGGACCCCATGCGATGCTGGGGATGGACTTGCCCCACGTGCAAACGTGCTGCAGCCCTTCCGGCTAAGGCAGCGTCTCTGTTGTCAGCCCCCGGAGCATTTTGCTGAGTGGCTGGGTTTGCCCTGAGAGGTGTGTCTCCCCCCACCTGAATTCCCTGATGTGTGGACACGGTCTCTGGTGGCCCCTCTCATGAGCTCCTACTGCCCCCAGACTATGCTGAGTTCCTGTTTCTCGGCCTCTTCCTCCTGGAGATGGCCCTGAAGATGTACGGGCTGGGGCCACGGCTCTACTTCCACTCATCCTTCAACTGCTTCGACTTTGGGGTGAGTGTGAGGTGCCTGCCTGCTCCCTCAGCTCCATCTCATGTCTGGCTGGTGGCCAAGACTACACAGAGGGAAGAGTCTGTTCTATGCTGGGATTGGTCAGGGAGTGTGAAGCTTCTTCCTTATTTACATAGGGACTCCTGAGGGCTGACATGTGTCCCCAGGGCACTCACAAGACATGTGGCTCAGAGCACCCCACAACTAGACCCCGGCTCTGGGGGCCAGTAATGCCAGGTCTTGGCATTGGTGCTCCCATGCTTTGTTGTCAGGTGCTCACATATGTGGTTATGTCTGTACCCTTGGCCACCGGGTGTCTGAGGTCACACTCAGTGGTGCAGGAGTGCCAGGATCAGATTTGAGGCCTCGCTTCTGACACTGAGCACCCACAGGCCTCTCAGGGGCAGCTGCAGAGAGGAGGACACAAAAACCTGAGTTGAGCCTAGAGGTGACAGCTGGCAGCATGCAAGCCCTCCCTTGAGCCCCCATGTGTTCAGGGTTTCTGCTTGTGGGCCACCTGGGAGGAGGTGGGCTAAGCATGTTTGGCACTTTTTCTATGCCATACTGACCTCGATGCCTGCTGTAACTACAGCCACTGCAAAGGGCTCAGGAGTGGATGCCCATCAGTGGCTATGACTGCGAGAAAACACAGGGAAAGAGCACTGTGAGGAGGACTGTTTCTAAACCCCCTCTCAGTGCAAAGGGCAGGAGAACCAGGACAGGGTTGGTCCTTGACCCACCTGTGGCCAGTGACTAAAACTCTTGGGTCCCTCAAATCTTTGGGACGGTCAGGTGGGAACAAGAGTTACTGGAAGCCATGTCCTGTGGCTCAGCAGACAGAAGGTCATGGTTCTGAGCCTGTTTTCGGGATACAGGCAGGGCTGGGCCAGGACATAACTCTGGAGTTTCTGGATGGAGCTTGGTGGTAGGTGGAAGGAGTCTAGAGAGCAAGGGGTGGACTGGGGGACCATAGCACCCCCATCTCTATTGGGAGACAGAGGGGTCCCTTTCTCTCCAGTAGCCTTCACAGAAAGGGGTTACTGCAGGCTCAGAGAGGTGCAGAGAGCCATATGCCCCCCTGCCGGCTGCACCTCACCCTGCCCCCACATGCCTGCAGGTCACCGTGGGCAGTATCTTCGAGGTGATCTGGGCTATCTTCCGCCCGGGCACTTCTTTTGGTATCAGTGTCATGCGCGCCCTGCGGCTGCTCCGAATATTCAAGATCACCAAGTGAGTGGGATGGAAGGGGCAAGGGGTCCCCCAGAACAGTGTCTGCTGCCCTTCATCCCGCCCATCACTGCCTCTCAAAGGGCCCTTGCCTCCTGCCACCCAGAAAGTTGAAATGGGTTGGGGGGCACCCTGGACCTTGGAGCACCCCTGTCAGCATCGGGTCTTTCAGGTACTGGGCCTCCCTGCGCAACCTTGTGGTCTCCCTGATGAGCTCCATGAAGTCCATCATCAGTTTGCTCTTCCTCCTCTTCCTTTTCATCGTGGTCTTTGCCCTCTTAGGGATGCAACTATTTGGGGGTCGGTGAGTGCTGGGCACCCCAAGTTGGATCTGGGCTCTGCTCATGAGCCCCAGGTTCACCCCACCCCTAGCCCACTGCCTCCTGGCCACAGGCCACATCTGCCATCGATGCATGTGTGAGTGTGGTCACACCCCCAGTGCATTGGCACCTTGGTCTGGGGGTTCCCCTACCCTTTGCTCACCTTTGGAGCCCACCCTTGGTGGAAGGTTCCCATGGCATCTCCTGATGACACATGCATCCCATGGCTGTCCTGAATTTCCCCCCAGGTTCAACTTCAATGACGGGACACCCTCGGCAAACTTTGATACCTTCCCTGCCGCTATTATGACCGTGTTCCAGGTGTGACACCCCGGGCCCCCTGGAACCCCTGAGACCCACATGGGGATGAGGAAAGTCTGGAGGTTGGATGTTTTTCTCAGGACTCCACAGTTAACGGAGGCTTACTCACAGGACAATCTTGTCCTCCCAGTGAGGCTGCCTGTTTCTCCTGCCGGTGTTTAGGGGTGGGGTGTGCCCATGTTCCTTCTCTCACTTGCCTCATATGGACAAATCACACTTGTAATTTCAGACATGAGGTGCTAAGTCCCCCTTCCCTCCTCCATGACACAAAAATTTTGATGCCTTTTTAGCACGTGGTTTGGGCAGGGCTCCCTGCAGTCAGCTCTGTCTTGGAACTAAGCAGAAACCTGGAGTACAGACTCAGGCTGTCAGACCTCACAGGTGTCCATTTTCGGGGCCCCTGAAAATAAGCAGTGAGGCCTGAGCAGATGTCTCCTCTGGGCTGTGTGGGGAGACCCTGAGTTTCTCCCTCAGACTCCACATCTGCCCATTGTGTTCTCACGCAGATCCTGACAGGCGAGGACTGGAATGAGGTGATGTACAATGGCATCCGCTCTCAAGGCGGCGTGAGCTCGGGCATGTGGTCAGCTGTCTACTTCATCGTGCTCACCCTCTTTGGGAACTGCATCCGGCCGGGCTCGACGGAGGGGATACATGGCAGGAGGGTGGGATGTGGGGGACGTTGGAATTAGGGTGCTGAATAGGGAATATTCCATCTTGGAACTCCTCCATTCTTTTGGGGGCAGCTTCTGTTCACTCAGGGCCCCACCAGGCAACCCCTGTCCACCCCATTCTTGCCGCCCTTAACTGCCCTCCCAGACACGCTGCTGAATGTCTTCTTGGCCATCGCTGTGGATAACCTGGCCAACGCCCAGGAGCTCACCAAGGTGCATGTTGAGGCCTGGTCCCTAAGTTGGGGTCAGGGCCTCTCTGACTGAAGCCGGGGGGCAGTGGGAGGACCCCATGCCCAGGAAGGGAGGGGAGGAAAAAGGGGACTCTGGAGGCCACTCCTGCCTGCTCGGGGAGCATTCCCAGATACTTGGGGATCATGCTCTACTGTTCAGGGATCACTCAACTGCATGGATCACACCCGACGGTGCAGGGATCACTCCCGACTGCTCAGTGCTGATTTCTGGCTCTGCCCCCCTGTGCAGGATGAGCAGGAGGAGGAAGAGGCGTTCAACCAGAAGCACATGTTGCAGAAGGCCAAGGAGGTCAGCCCTATGTCGGCACCCAGCCTGCCCGCCATCGAGTGAGTGCTGCGGGCCTGGGCAAGGGTGCCCTGGAAGCCCCCTTGTGCTGAGCCGACTTGTACACTCCTGGGGCTCCATCACATTCCCATGTGGCACTGCCCCGCCCCACTACTCAATTTATATCTTTTGTTTGAAAAGCTGCGCGTGTGGGTCATGCACCCACATTAGAGGAAGCTCTGGGCCCAGTACCACAATGTACAGGGAAAGCTAGGGGACAGAGTGACAGCGATTGTGGCTCAACTCGGCAGAGAGAGCGTGGCCATCAGATTTGGGTTGAAGGCAGGATGCGGGTGGCCTTGGATGGGGTGGCCTACAGAGGAGAGAGGAGCAGAGACCTAAAGGGGAGAATGGGGAGAAGGCATTCTGCTTGTGGAAGGAGCCCTTGACCAAGCTGCCATTCCAGGGGTATTGGAAGGATGCTGCCAGAGGTCACTATGCTCTTGGGGGCTGAGGAGTGGAATGGGGAACCATCCAGGGTGTAGGCCCAGAGGTGGCTGTGAGCTGGGATGAATGGCGTGTCCAGCCTTTCTGTTTGGGCCCTGTGGAATAGGCATTGGGGACACATGGATTCCATGGTGGAGGCTGGGGGGCACTGTGTGTTGGCAGCTCTCCCTAGATCTTTGGGCCTGGCTGGTTGGAATGGGAGTTCTGGGCAGGCAAGTGATGATGTGACTAAAGCTAGAGAAGAATTCAGGGCTGGGATCAGGATTTGGAGGGCCTGGCTTCCCCTGAGGGCCAATAGAGGAGGGTCTCAGGGTAGAGATGCCAGGGGAAGAGAAAGCCCAGAGACTGATACTCGGAGGAATTGGGGGCCACAGTCCTGGTGAGAGATCCCAAAAGAGGAGCCAGAGCAGCTTTGGGAAGCTGGGTTGGAGTGACTCTGGGAGAAAATGTGGGGTGTGATCAGGTACGACCTGGTCTGGGCTCAGGAGCTCAAAGGACCAGGGTGACTGGCCCTGGTTGCGGGACTCCTGCCTTGGCTATAGATCCCCCAAATTCTTCTGGATTACCCAAAATTATTTTATCGTGTGAGTAATTTGAGGAGTTGGTCGGGCACCTTCAGGAGATGTTAGCTCTTTCCCTCCCATGCTTCTATCCTTTGCTTTTGAGTGTGTCTTCCTTTCCCCACAAGGATATCAGTGGGCTTGCAGGCTTCAGGGCTGGCGGCTGATCCAGGCTCACATGAGTGAGGACCCCTTTTCTACTACATTCCTTATGGGGAGTCAGAGCTGGCTGGGAGCTGGTGCATCTCCTTGAGTATGTGAGGCCCCAAGTGATTCCCCCCCCCCAAGCATTGTAATAGCCAGGCTGGCGTATTGTTTGAGAGAATACCCCATACCCCGTGCCCACAAGTCCCTCACAATAATCCCTGGAGAAAGGCCAAGTAGCTTCCCCTCTAGAATGTTCTCCACTCTGCCTTTCCTGGACTCACAAGTTTGGGTTAAAATTCACACACTTGGGGTTAGATTGATAGCACACTTGCCTGACATGCGGCTGACATGCAGTTTGATCTTCGGCATCCAGGAATCAGCGATGAGCACTGTTGGGTGTGGCCCCCAAACAAACAGAATACGCAAGCACCCAAACACACCAGTGGGGTTGCCTGGTCTTGCCCATGGCTCTGTTTACTGTGGTGTTGAAGGTGCCCTGGACAGAGACCAGATTGTGCTGGGGTGGGGTGGGTGGGGGGACTGGTGGGCCCTGCTGGGAAAAGTGGGTCTGGAGTCCTTTGTGGCCTGCCAAGAGCCAAGCATGGCTGGTGGGGGGCTGTTCTGGGACTCATATAAGTCTCTGATCTCTTGTGTAGAACAGCACCAGAGAAAGCACTCTCTGCCTCCAACTTGGGCCACCCTGCCCTGGGGAGAGTGGGTGCTACTACTTTACATAGGCACTTCCCTGGGTGCCTTCAGAGCTGGTCTGTGCCATGGATTAGGGTCTGGAGGGCACATGGGCCTGAGCTGGGGCATGTGACAGTGTTGAGGACGGAGCCTGGGGTTTGTGGATTGTGTCTGGCCGGTGCAGGCATTGGAAGTGTGGATAGGGGGCAATAGGGCTCTCAGCCCCCAGAGCATGAATGTGTGTGTGTGTGTGTGTGTGTGTGTGTGTGTGTGTGTGTGTGTGTGTGTGACAGTGTGTGGTGCCCAGACACTCTGTCTCCTGAGTGCATGCCCAGGGGGGGAGAAAGCATATGCACTGTTCCACTAAGCTGGTATTTACTGGTGGGAACCCCCCCAAGTATGACTTTCCCTGGGGTGGCACATGCCAGCTCTGCCCATACTTGGGTTATTTTAGGGGGAATCCCACCAAGTTGATGTCTGGGTGCCCCTGGGCCTGGCCCGTCTTGCAGATCCTGAGTGTGGTATTGCTTTTGGGTTCTCTGATCACACATGCGTCAGATGTCCAGCATGGCCCAGACTCCATTGACCTCTAGTCCCCCTGAGTCACATCCACACAACCTCTGCCCCTCCCTAAGTTTGCCTCAGGGTCTCCTGCCGCTGGCCAGGGCATGGAGATGGGGGGGGGAGGGCTTTGGTGGCTGTTGAGTTAAGGGGGCGCACTGGGGAACCAGCCCTGTGGGAATGGCCTTGAACCATTATTCTCTGTCTCCTCAAGTTTGAAGGCCCCTAACCAGGTGTTGCAAGAAAACCAGGAGCCGGGATCACAGCGTGTCCCCTCCCTGTCTTTTCACAAATACTCCAGGAGCGAGTCAAGGGACTGATGGGCACAAGGTTCTAGAGGCAGCCCAGTCCCAGCTGGAGGATGGGGTGCTGGGTGACCCAGGGGACGCGGGGTCGGGCACACTGATCCTCTCCGTTTCTCTCCCCCCAGAAGGAGGCGACGCCATCACATGTCCATGTGGGAGCCGCGCAGCAGGCACTTGTATGTGCGCCCCGTTGGCATGTCTGTGAGCCGCGCGGCACTGTGTCCTTGTGGCACCGCCGTGTGTGCGCGCGTGGGTAGGGCCTGGGCCATGCGTGCGCGCTCGTGCGTGGGGCCTGGGTCTCGCGTGCACGCTCATGTGTGGGGCCCGTGCCGTGTGCGCGCGTGTGCTTTCCTCCATGTGCGTCTGCGGCCGTGTGTGCGTGTCTGTGAGCGGCCCGCGTGTGCAGGGCCCTGCAGTGCGCGCGCGTGCGCTTGCCTCCGTGTGTCTGCGGCCCTGTGTGCGTGTCTGTGCGTCTGTCCGTGCGTCCGTCCGCTCTCCATGCGGCTCCAGCCAGTGGCCTGGTGCGTGGGGGCCGTGCGCCGTCCTGGCATCGCCATGGTGGGCGCCTGCAGCGAGAAAGGGGGAGACGCCTCCACGCAGGGGCTCCACGAGGCGCCTCCTCCTTGCGTGTCTCGGCTGCTGGGGGCTCCTACGTGTGGGTCTCCACTGCCGGGGCGCCCGCTGGCCTCTGTTTTCAGAGGCTGTCGGAGTCATCCCAGTGCTGGCTCCTGTGTCTTGGCGGAGCTGTGGGAAGGCGGGTCTTTGGGGCCACATGCACAGCCCCGACAAGGCCTGGCATCAGAAAAGAGAGGGCAGAGCATATCTTGGACCTGGAATTCGGGGGGCATTGGTGGACAGGGCCAGGCGTGCCCTGAGAACAAAGTGGGGTGCGGGGACACCAGGCCTGGATCCTCTTCCTGTGGGGCCTGGGGCTACTCCCAATCCAGCCCTCAGCTCCTGCAGCACAGGGCTGAGACAGTTGACCCTAGAGCCGGGGGACCCGCCACCCCTGCATCTCTGCTTCCCATGTGCGGGTGTCCCGGTCCTGCCCTGTACCCCCTGCCTGACCAGCGCTTTGGTTTGCAGGAGGGAGCGGCGGCGGCGGCACCACATGTCGGTGTGGGAACAGCGCACGAGTCAGCTGCGCAGGCACATGCAGATGTCGAGCCAGGAGGCCCTCAACAAGGGTGAAGGCCCGCCCATGAACCCCCTCAACCCCCTCAACCCGCTGAGCCCTCTCAACCCACTGAATGCCCACCCCAGCCTGTACCGGAGGCCTCGGCCCCTGGACGGCCTGAGTCTGGGCCGTTGTGATGAGGAGCACAGCGGCCGTGGGGGGTCCCTCAAGGCCACCATTGGGGACCATCCACACAGCCCCCTGGCTCTGAGCAGGCGGGAGCCACCCTGGCTGGCCCGACCCTGCCAGGGGAACTGCGAGTCCAGCCCAGCCGAGGCTGGCGGCGGCGGTGGTGGCAGCAGTGGCAGCAATGAGCCGACAGTGACCTTCGAGGACCGCGCACGGCACCGCCAGAGCCAGAGGCGCAGCCGCCATCACCGCCGTGTGAGGCTCGAGGGCCGGGACCCTGCATCCACCTCCCGCAGCCGCTCGGCCAGTCAGGAGCGAAGCCTGGATGAAGCTGGTCCTGCTGATGCCGACCTGGAGGCTCGGGGTCCCCACGGGACCAAGGAGCCCCCGATCCTGGAGGAGGAGAGAAGCCAGGATCTGCGAAGGTGAGAGCCCAAGCCTCTGCCCACCATGTCAGGAGCACAAGATCTGTGGATAGCAGTCCCTCTGGTTCCCTCCCATCGCAGGTCCAGCAGCCTGATGGTACCGGGAGGCACTGGGCTGACCCAAGCCCTGGAGGTGGCCGAGAACCCCCTGGCACAGCCTCAGGCGGACACAGAGGCAGGGAAGGATGCGGAGGGCAACAGCAAACAGGCTCTGCTGGCCGATGTGCAGCTGGACATGGGCCGTGGCATCAGCCAGAGTGAGCCGGATCTGTCGTGTGCCACCAGCACCACAGACCGACCTGCCACCGAGAGCACCAGCGTCACCGTGGCCATTCCCGATGTGGGGCCCCTGGTGGAGTCCACCGTGGTGCACAGTGAGATCTTCCCCGGGCCCCTCCAGCACAAAGTTGGGGAAGATTTTTTCTGTTTTCTCCCTTCTTGCTCTTTGCCTGCAAAACAGCCTCTGGCAAAGCTGTGAACTTGGCCGGATGCGGGGCTGCATGTAGCGAGGGTGTCCAGACCCACTCTCTGACATGTGCCGGCAGCATCAGATGTGGGTTCTAGGTTGCTAATTCCGGCCTAGGAGGCTGAATCTCCATCACAGCTCTATCAGGGCCTGTGTGGGGTCAAGGGGACACTTGGGAGGGCATGCAAAGTGTTGCATATGGGAAGACAGAGGGTGCAGCTGGCACACACAAGCCATTTCTGGCACATGAAGGGGCAGCCCCCATAAAATTGGGGTGAAGCAGGCACCCCATTTTCAGGGCCCCTTGCCCCCAGCGCCCGTGGCCAGAGCTGCTGAGCTTCCCTCCTTCTTTCCCTTCGCAGTGAGCAACAAAACAGATGGTGAGGCCAGTCCCCTAAAGGGGACTGAGATCCCCGAGGAAGAAGAAGAGGAGGAGGAAGAGGAGGAGGAAGAGGGGGCAGAGAAGAAGAAGAAAAAGAAAAAAAAGCAGACAGGCAAAGCCATGGTACCTCACAGTTCCATGTTCATCTTCAGCACCACCAACCCGTAAGACCCCTCCCGGGGTGGGGGTTCAGGGCAGGACCTGCCAGCTGTGGGGTGGGGGGGCCTGGCCCGCTCAGGGGGCTCATCCTGGCCTCCAGGATCCGCAGAGCCTGTCACTACATCGTCAACCTGCGGTACTTCGAGATGTGCATCTTGCTGGTGATTGCGGCCAGCAGCATCGCCCTGGCAGCTGAGGACCCTGTCCTCACCAACTCGGAGCGCAACAGGGTGGGTGCTCCCCATGCCCCCTTCCTTGCCCAGTTTCTCAGGTTGGTGGAACAGATTTAAGACCATCTCCCTCCCTCCCTCATGCCCCCTTGCATTTGGAGCCCACAGGGCAGTGCTGAGATTGGGAACTAGCCAGAAGGTTGAGGCTGCACCACCATGATAACTCACCATGTTGTCTCCCACAGGTTCTGCGGTACTTCGACTATGTCTTCACTGGTGTATTCACCTTTGAGATGATCATCAAGGTACTAGTCCCTTCGTGGAGACCCTGAGCTCTCTGGGTTTGGGGGAAGTCATCTCTCATTGGGGGACCAATGCTGCCTCAACCCCTAGAATGGGTCAGATGGGAATCATGCCAGGTCTAGGGATAAGCTGGATCAGAGCAAGGACCCCATGGACAGGCCATGGGGGGCCAATCAGGCGTGTGGAGGGGTCCTGCCCCCTGCATATATAACCCCCTGCAGGGTCAAGTTAAGACTTAGGTGAGGTAGAGTCTTTCTGGATCCCAGCTCTTCCCCTGGTCCCCATCTCTACCCATTCCATACTCCAAAGGTGTATGCTCTAGTGCTCTGAGGCCTTTGAACTGTGTGCAGGGCTCAGAGCCTACTCACTGGGGCTTCCAGCCACCCTACCCCACCCCATTCCACACACGTCTGCTCATAGTGGCCTTGCTCCCTCTCCCAGATGATCGACCAGGGACTGATTCTGCAGGACGGGTCCTACTTCCGGGACCTGTGGAACATTCTGGACTTTGTGGTGGTGGTTGGCGCTTTGGTGGCCTTTGCTTTGGCGTAAGTGACCCTGTCATATCCGGCTTCCTCCCTGTCTGACTCCCCAGGCTTGCTAAGAGAGGCAAGAGCCCCTTGAGGTCTGTCTGTGCTTGTAGGGGCTTCCTGGGGCCCAAACAGGCTTACAGAGACCTGGGGGACAGTTGTCTGCATTCCTGTGTCCCTCTACTGGGGAGCAGCTGGAATAGGGTGTGTAGAAGAATCTGAGCCCTAGGGGGAAGCTCTGCCCAGGTTCTGAGGGCCTCGCAGTTTCAAAACCTCACAGCCAGATGTGGGTGTTACAGTGGTCTGTCTTAGTGCATCTTAGGGGAAACCAGGGGTCACTGTCTTTGAGGTTCTGGTGACCATCAACTAAATTCATGTATGTGGGGCATTTCCCCAACTTGAGATGGTCCCCCGTACCACTCCTGGAGTTGCTCCCTTGGCTGTGTGTGAGTATAGCTGCCTTGGTCTGTCTGTGACCCTGAGGTGCCCCTTTCTGTCACCAAGACCTCCTCTTTCTAAATAACGAATATTGGGTCAGAGGGAAGCTTCAGGAAGCAGCTTTGGTGGCCTTTGCTTTGGCCCTTCCTATGGGTCTGGGCTGGGGGTTGGGGGGGGACTATGTGAGAAGAGATAGGCAGGTGCATTCTGGGGCTTCCTGGATGTTGGTGTCCAGTGTCCCACATTTCCGAGGTTTCCCCCCCAAAGAGAAGGGGTTCTTTTGTCTTGCCCAAGCTGGGCTGGCAGCAGGGCTGGCTGGGCCTGACCCCAAGCACCAAGCTGATTGTTCCCTCAGTGCACATGGCACACCCCCTGTGGGTTGGAAGGAAATTCCACGAGAGCCTCAGGTTTGCCTGAACATCTGAGGCTGTGTGTGGGGGGGGGGGAGATGTCACTTTTATCCCAAGCAGGCAGTGGAGTGAGGCACACAACATTAGAGTCTGCATCTGTCCTAAAGCCCCCTGCACAGGTTCAATTCCCGGCATTGACGGGTGTGGATTAAAAGCACAGCAACAGAAACAATTCACTCCTGGACTATTGAGTCAAGTTCTTTTATTTTCTGCCAGTTAATTTGCTGACTTCATGTGTCATGTTCTCCCTCACTGGGTCTCAGGGAAATAGCTCTTCTACTTTGGTGTTTGATGCAGAACCCTTTAATTATTTATTTTTGGGTTTTGGGGCCGTACCCGGCAGTACTCAAGACTTCTGGCCCTGAGCTCAGGGGTCACTCCTGGCAGGCTCAGGGGACCCTATGGGATGTCGGACATCCTACCTGGGTTGGGCATGTGCCAGGCCAGTGTGCTCCACCCCCCGCCCCACGCTGTGCTACCACACCAGCCCCAAAGAGCTGGGCCCTTCTCCAGGCAATCTGCTGGGCCTAGGGTACAGTCTACTGTGTGGTTTGGTTGAGGGCATCAAGCACTCTCATCCTGCATTGTGGAAACCAGGGGCTCTTAGGTGAATAGACAAGTAGGGGATAACCAGAGGGACGGGGGGGGGGGGGGGGCGAGTGACCTTGCTCAGAGACCCCCATCCCTGCCTGTGCCTCTGCCCATCTGTGGGACCCCTAAGAGCCTCTGGGCAGGAAGTTTCCTTCAACTTCCCAGCAAGTCTGGGAGCCAAGTGGAGAGGCAGCAGGAGCCAAGTTCACTGTGCCTCTGCGGGATCAGCCCTCCCAACCCCACCAGGGCAGCTGTGTGGTATTTGCCAGGGCTGTGTAGTGTATGTGTGAGTGGGGGCTCTACCAGATGTAAGGCTGAGAGGCATGTCCCCCACTCCTGCCAACTGTCTCTCCCTATGTTTCCTATGCCTCCCTATCCCCGCTTCTCATTTTTTTCTCTTTCTTTCCTGCTCTTTGCCGGACCCTCCTCAGGAGCGCTCTGGGGTAAATACCTTCTCGGTTCTTTGGGGGCATTTCTATAACTGCAGCTGGGCCGTGGGGTGGGGGTTCCACCTGACACTCCCAAGTGGGAATACTTTGGCATCACTAGGCCTGGCTGCCTCATGGTTTCATGTCGCCTGTTAGTGGATGGAAAAGAGAGCCCGTGAAATGAAGCCTTCGAGCTTTTGGGATTCTTGAGGTTCAGAGCGAGGCAGGCCCAGCCCGCAACCAGAGCCAGCAGCATGCCTCCTGCTGCTCTCCTTACCCCGGAAGAAGCAAAGCTGACCCCTCTTGTGGTCAGTGGGACAGATGTCAGGAGCAGCTCAGAGACACCCTGACTCTGTGTGTCTCCCCCACAGCTGCTGGGGGTACACTCATGTGGCTCGTTCCTGGCCTCAAGCCCCAGAGAAAATGCTTTTGAGTTTGTGGGTACAGATGTGAGGGCCCAGCCCCCTTTGCCAGGCTGAGCTGAAAGGGTTCCATGTCAGCCACTTCGAAGGCTTTAGGCCTTGAGGGTCTCAAACTCAATTTATCTGGGGGCCGCAGGAGGCAAAGTCAGGTGATCCTTGAGTGCAAAGTCAGTAGTAAGCCTTGAACATTGGGGGGTGTGACCCAAACAACTAAAACAAAACAAAACAAGAAAAGATTCCTCTAGGGCAGGGCCACAAAATGTTGTATGGAGGGCCGCAAACGGCCCGCGGGTCATGAGTTTGAGACCCCTGCTTTAGGGTGACACTGGCTGTGCCCCTTCCAGCCAGGCCTTTGTAACCCTGCTGTCCCCCTCCCTTTGCCCGGGTGCCAGCCCGAAGTGGCAGAAAGGCCAATGAGACAGGCTTGGGACCAGCACAGAGTAAAACGCGGCCTTTGGGAAAAGCTGCTGAGATAGGCTGACCCCAGGTCAAAGATATGCAGAGAGGGCACCCATGCGCTTGCCAGAGGTCCATAGAGACCCAGTCTTTGCCCCCCACTCGATAGTATTGCCGCCACAGTTGCACAAATGTCCCTCTTCTCTGTCTCACCATGCCTGGTCCTCGGACCCTTCCCGCAGCACCAACAAGGCCCGCGATATCAAGACCATCAAGTCACTGCGGGTGCTCCGGGTGTTGCGGCCACTGAAGACCATCAAGCGGCTTCCCAAGCTCAAGGTTAGTCCTACCCCTCCCAGGCAAGCACCGTTCACTCAAATCTCGCAACAAGCTCTGCCCACCGCTGGCTGACCCTGCCCCTACCCAACAGACTCCATCCCCACGACCCTCACTTTTCCCTTTCCAGCTCCTGGAGATTCATACCAGGCCCTGCCCCTCTGCCAGAGTGACCATATTTCACCACATAATCGTCACAGATTTTATGTCCATTAGGTGAAGCCTTGGCTTAAAACTTTGCTTAAAACTGGAAAGATAGGGGCTGGGGCAATAGACAGCGGTAGGGCGTTTGCCTTGCACGCAGCCAATCCAGGACAGACCTGGTTCGATTCGGGTGCCCTATTGAGTCCCTGAGCCAAGAGCGATATCTGAGTGCATAGCCAGGAGTAACTTCTGAGTGTCACCTGGTGTGGCTCAAACAACCCCACCCCCCCCCCCAAAAAAAAAACTGAAAGGATAAAGGGCAAAGGATAAGGCAAGGATTATGCAGTAAACTGTGGTGATGTGCTGGTTAAGGGTCCTTGTCCAGAGAGATGCATCCCAAGCCTACCCAGGAGGACGTTCCAAGTTCCCTACCAGATTTGGATTTTTTTTGGTGGTGTGTCAGTCTCAGACAATCCCCATGTGCCTTTGTCCCTTAGCCACCTCTCTTTTCAGGGGACCCCTGGCCTCAGATGGAGCTATGATCCCCTTCCCCTAGCTTGGGGCTGCCCCGTCCCCAGGCTAGCAGTTGGAGGGCTCTTATGAGGGAGGCTGAACATGTATGTCTTCCCAGTACCTCATGGACTACCCCCTGCACCACCAGCTGCAGCCCTGGAATCCCCCAAACATTTCTCAGGTGGTCCTAGTAGACCCTCTCATTGACCCATCCACACCCCTGCTGGCCAGTCCTCTTAGGGTCTCTCCCATCCACACCAGCTTCTGCTGTCAGAGCTAGATCAGCAGCTCTGAGCCACACAGGAACCACCCACCAGGTCTGGAGCTGGCCCCTCAGCTCTGGGCCCCCTTCCCCCACTCTCCCCCTTGCAGGCTGTGTTTGACTGCGTGGTCACCTCCCTAAAGAATGTCTTCAACATCCTCATTGTCTACAAGCTCTTCATGTTCATCTTTGCCGTCATCGCTGTGCAGCTGTTCAAGGGCAAATTCTTCTACTGCACTGACAGCTCCAAAGACACAGAGAAGGAGTGCATGTGAGGCACCCTGGGGACCCGACTCCTCCCTCTACAGTGGTTGTGGATAACCCCCAGCTCACGGGACCCTATGGGATGCTGGGGATTGAACCTGGGCTGGCGATGTGCAAGGCAAATAACCCTCCCCACTATACTCTGGCCTTACAATCAGCTCTTTCTCGATTGGCTCTGGGTTTATGACTCTAGTCAGAAGTGAGATATGACTTAACAACATGTAGATCTCCCTGCACCCCCACCAGCCATAGCAGTGAGGACGAACGTCTTTCCCGGGCCTGAACCCTACTGGTCCCTAATGCCACAGGGCCTACATATTGAACTTTATAACTATAAGGCAGGGTCTCCCAGATCTTTTGATCACTGCCTGGGAAGCCCCCTGAAAATGAAGCCTCTCCATCTGCTCTTTGGTCACAATCTTAACTCACTCTTTGGTGACGTGTTGGTCATTGGTTCATGTGTTCCATACTTGGAAACATTCTCCTCACCCCAGGGATGAGGCTCAGGGTCACAGACCCCAGCTCCCCCCAACTCCTCCCCAGTCCCCCCACCGTGTTCATTCCTTCCAGAGGCAACTATGTGGACCATGAGAAGAATAAGATGGAGGTGAAGGGCCGCGAGTGGAAGCGCCACGAATTTCACTACGACAACATTATCTGGGCGCTGCTAACACTCTTCACTGTGTCCACAGGAGAGGGCTGGCCACAGTGAGTGATAGGGACCTGGGAGGCTGGGGCTGGCCACAGTGGGTGACCATGATGGGACAGACCTGGCCACCATTTCCTGGCAGCTCTGCCGGACAGTCCCAAACCCTTGCTGTCCACAGGGTCCTGCAACACTCAGTGGATGTGACGGAGGAGGACCGGGGTCCGAGCCGCAGCAACCGCATGGAGATGTCCATCTTCTATGTCGTCTACTTTGTGGTCTTCCCCTTCTTCTTCGTCAACATCTTTGTAGCCCTCATCATCATCACCTTCCAGGAGCAGGGAGACAAGATGATGGAGGAATGCAGCCTGGAGAAGAACGAGGTGTGGCACTGAGGCCACGGGGAGGGGAGTGGCGGGCTTCATCCAATCTCCCACCACTCCAAGCCCAGAGATGAGCACTTACCCTAGTGGAATGCTGTGAGCATATCTGTGGAAGGTGGGAGAACACTGACGATGGGCCCGCAATGTTTGGGGCACAGTTGGGGGTGCTCTGATTCTCTCCAGGGTGCTCCTGACACTACAGGTGGTGCTGGGGGTTCCAGCTCAAAGCACCTGGTTCTAGCCCAGGGATGAAGCCATGTTTGGAGGCTGGAACTAGGACCTGGAAGTGCTGGGGCAGAGAGAAGGACAGGAGGCAGGCTGGGTTATTGGACAGAGGAATTGAGCTAGCTTAGTGGGCTCCAGGGCCCTTCCCCAGTGGTTCTTGCTTAGCAGCTCCAATGGCTCCATACAGGGGCCCAAGGAAGCTGTGGGTCACCCCAGTATCCCTGGCTGAACTTGAGGCCATACACTGTGAAGCTCCAGGGCACTCGCTTGCAAAGCACATGCCTTTGCCCCCATGCCATCTCTACACCATCCCCTCTATCTTCCCTCATGCTTCCTCTCCCCCTCCATCCGGGACCCTGACGGGGGCACGTGCCCTTGGCTCTCTGCAGCGGGCCTGCATTGACTTCGCTATCAGCGCCAAGCCACTTACACGCCACATGCCCCAGAGCAGACACACCTTCCAGTACCGAGTGTGGCACTTTGTGGTGTCCCCATCCTTCGAGTACACCATCATGGCCATGATTGCACTCAACACCGTCGTGCTCATGATGAAGGTGGGATCATGGTGTTGGTTCTGGGTGCAGGGCAGGGGTCCCCAACCTGTGGAGGTCCATTAATCCATTCACCTAGATGGGATCCCACTACCACTGCATGTACACACCTGGGCCTTTCCTTCATGGCTGTCTGCATTGTCCTGGTGGCCTGAGGTCCTGGGCTAGGCTGGGATGTGGCCCCAGGGTGGTGCCTGTCTCATCTGGGGCCGCCATGTGTGTCCCCAGTATTACTCGGCCCCCTGCACCTACGAGCTGGCCCTCAAGTACCTGAACATCGCCTTCACGCTGGTCTTCTCCCTGGAGTGCGTGCTCAAGGTCATCGCCTTTGGCTTCTTGGTATGGGAATGCCCTCCCCACCTTGGGGGTGGCTCCATTGTCCACACCGCTGCTGTGCTGAGGGTGCATGGGGTGGGGGAGCATAGGACAAAAGTGTATGTGTGTATATATATGTGGGGATGTTATTGGAGGTGGTCTTGTCAGAAACTGTTTTCGGAAAAGAACACGGAGAGGATTGGGGTGCAAGCCCCAAAGGTGGCATATCCGGGGAACAGGAGAGTACAGAGCTCGGCAGGCAGTGTAGACTTTGTCTGTGACCCATCCCTGTCCCATGGAGTCCATCACTTGTACATGCAGACACAGTGGTAAGTATTAGAATCAGCAGGAGTTAAGGGGCTTTAAAGTCTCTGAGGGTGAATACATGTGTGTGTGTGTGTGTGTGTGTATCAGAAATTGTGTGTGAATGTATGAGTGTATGTATGAGTGTGTGTATACATGTGTGGGAGCAGTTGTGAGCAATCTAGGCTGTGCCTGGAACTCTGGGGTCCTTCAGTTCGTGGCTCCTTCCTTCCCAGCACCAAGTGTTGCCTCAACTTTGCATCCTACAGACCCAAGACCCGTTTCATATGGTCCCCAGAGTCTCAATGGCAGATTACAATCCTGCTGGCCATGGGAGTCTCACTTTCCCTGCCAGGTCATCGCCAAGTCAACTGGAGGATCTGGGAGGGCCCTGGATGGGAGCCTCAATGACAGTCAAATTGTGCTTGTTTGAATCACTTTGATTTGCTGAGATCAGAGGTCATACCAGGGCTGGGCACCTTCCCCAGATATCTGGAGGGTGGGAGGGCACTGTGTGGACACAGCCCAAGGGTTCCAGATGTTGTCCCTCAGAGGTGAGTCTGGCTGCATGTCCAGGCTACTCAGTTTTGGTTCGTTAGTGACATCATCAAAAAATCCAAACCAAACCACACGCCTCTTGGGCAAGTAGGGCCCAGTGGCCCTAGCAGTGCGAAGTCTCTGGGCAGTGTGAAGTCTCTGGTCAGAGCCAGCGAGTCCCCAAGTCAGCCAGAGCCCCCCATGTCCCTATGTTCCATTATAGAACTATTTCCGTGACACCTGGAACATCTTCGACTTCATCACGGTGGTTGGCAGCATCACAGAGATCGTCCTCACCGACAGTAAGGTGAGTGTACCTGCTGGTGTCTGGGGGAAGCAGGAGGCCTCAGCCCTGCCCCGATGTGCCTTTTCTCCTCGAGCCTTGGCATTGGCTCACGCTCTGGATCCTGAGGGCCATCTGGGGGCAGAGGCTCCCCACTGGGCATCTGATGTAGGGGGCATCTCTTGTGGGGGCAGGTTCTGTCCATATGAGCATCTGGGCATCAAGGCAGGGCTAGGGAGCATCCTGGGGAGATGCTATGACCCCTAGCAGTGGAAGTTGGTGTTCAGCCCAGCAGCTGGGCACACTATAGTGCCCAGGTCTGGGTTGGGGGGGTTCCTCGCACCCCAGGCTTGGTTTCTGGTGGGGCAGCTGATGCTGTTGCTTTGGTCCTGCAGCTAGTCAACACAAGTGGCTTCAACATGAGCTTCCTGAAGCTCTTCCGAGCCGCAAGGCTCATCAAGTTGCTGCGTCAGGGCTACACCATCCGCATCCTGCTCTGGACCTTTGTGCAGTCCTTCAAGGTTTGTGTCCCCATCACCGGTGTCCTTCAGAATGTGTGTCCCCTTCCCGCCCTTCATGGGATGTCCTGGCCATCAGCCCCACTGTGGTGCCCTCTGGGGATGCTGCTGGTTGTCTGAAGCTTCAGACCAGCAGCCCCTGGTTCTGCTCAGCTCTGACTCCATCACATCACTGAGAGAGGAGGCCAGTTCTCTCAGCACTGGAGGGAATGTGAGCATTGGGAGATGCATAGCCTGAGAGCACATGTCCGGCCTGGCTGGCAAGAATCGGGAAGAGGAAGCAATCTTGGGAAGTGCCTGAAGTCCAGACCTAAGACCCCTTAGTGTTGATGTGGGCAGGTACTCCATGCTGCAGGAGGAAGTGCTGAGATCCCCAAATGCTTGTGTCCACCAAGTGTAACCATAGTGTTTAGGGTTGTGAAGGGTCTAGCTCTGAGGGGGCTGATGCTGTTTGGAATTTCTCTGGCCCCAACTGTCCTTAGGGACCTGATGTTCCAGGCTGGAGTGCAGGCCAGGAGGGCCCCTGTGGGGATCCAGGTGCCCAGGGCAGTGGGGGTTATTTCTCAGCAGCCTGGACCTGCCCAAGAGATAGCCAAGAGCCCAAGCAGTGATAGGCTATGGGGGAGCTGGGGTACCTCCGCCACTGACCAGGCTCCATGTCTCCCCAGGCCTTGCCCTACGTCTGCCTCCTCATCGCCATGCTCTTCTTCATCTATGCCATCATCGGCATGCAGGTGAGCAGGTCATGAAGCCCCACCCTGCCCCCCAATTCTCAGCATGCTCCCCGGGGATAGAAGTCGGGGTACACATTACTCACAATCCCCCACATCATCTAGGCAGGGCTGCCTAGACCTTTTCTGCTCACCTGACTACATTTTTTGTTACTGTTGTTGTTTTGGGGTCATACCCGGCAGCGCTCAGGGGTTACTCCTGGCTCTATGCTCAGAAATCGCCACTGGCAGGCACAGGGGACCTAATGGGATGCTGGGGTTCGAACCACCATCCTTCTGCATGAAAGGCAAATGCCTTACCTCCATGCTATCTCTCCAGCCCCCTGACTACATTTTTACTCACAAACCTGAATTGTGTTATTTTGGGGGTTGGGTTAGGCCACACCCAGTGGTGCTTGGCTCACTCCAGGGACTGCAGGTAGTTTTTGGGACTGAGCCAGAATCCACTGCTCCTTCTTGAGCCTCCCATTCAGTGTGTGGGGCCCTTCAGAGTGTTTTTCTAAACCCCCATCCCTGAGCTGTTGGTGACACCCCTTGACAACCCCCCTTTCTTATCCACCTCCCATTTGTTGTCTGTTCATCTTTCCAGACACACACTCTCCACACACCCCACTGGTGGGCTCAGACAGAAAAGAATATAATTTCTATAATTTAATGTCTATAATTTCCTAGGTGCTCTGCTCCAGGCCATAGCCCTGTGCCCTATGCCCAGTGAATGACACCTCATGTGGTCTTCATCTCCTCTGCCCCCTATAGGTTTTTGGGAACATCAAACTGGACGAGGAAAGTCACATTAATCGCCATAACAACTTCCGGAGCTTTTTTGGGTCCCTCATGCTGCTCTTCCGGTACCTGCAGGGTGCATAGGTGGTCAGGGGTGGGGGTACATGCTGGGTTCCCAGATCCCAGTGGTTGAGGGATAAATGTAGTGTTCCAGGGTCTGAGGTACAGGGATATGACCTCCCCATGGACCCCCAACTTTGGGTACAGGAGTGCCACGGGTGAGGCCTGGCAGGAGATCATGCTGAGCTGCCTAGGAGAGAAGGGCTGTGAGCCCGACACCAGTGCGCCCGCTGGGCCCCCAGGCCAGGAGCGCTGCGGAACTGACTTGGCCTACGTCTACTTTGTGTCCTTCATCTTCTTCTGCTCTTTTCTGGTGAGCCTTAGGTGGAGGGGGGCACGGGCCACTGGAGGCTATGGAAATGGCTCTGTCCCATGGGGACCTGGCCCGGGAGATGCTGTGGTCCTCCTCTTAGCTGACTCTGGGGTGCACATACTACCTCAGGGAGTACAGCTCATGCCCTCTGTCTTTGGAGGATGGGAATGAAGAGAGCCACACAGGGGCCACTTGGGGACGGAAATTTGAGGACCCACCATGGTGGTCGCATGATTGGGGGAGACATGTGAGAACAGTGGGCTCCGCTCACTGTCTCTCCCTGTGTCTGTTCAGCCCCAGCTGGCCTAGACCTAGACCCTGCTGGATATGGGGTCCAGGCCAGTTACAGCTTCTAGGGGACACATGGAGTCTCAACTGCCTATTTCTGTGCCCCAAAAATCTCTCCCCACCACCGCAGATGCTAAACCTCTTTGTGGCTGTGATCATGGACAATTTCGAGTATCTAACCCGAGACTCATCCATCCTGGGCCCACACCACCTGGATGAATTTGTCCGTGTCTGGGCCGAGTACGACCGTGCTGCCTGGTGCGTGAGCGTATGGGGGTATTGGGAGCTCAGGAGGGCCAGGTGTGGGGTGATGGGCAGTTCCTGCTCCAGCTGTGTCCCCTCTTCCTGCGTCTGCCAGGTGGGGTTTGTTGATGCCACAGATGTGCCTGCCTCCCCATACATCATTTCCTGCTGCTGTTCTGTGGTCAGACTTTGGGGGGCAGCACCACAGACAGATAGGGGTGGTGGCCTTCATGCCCCATTGTGGGGAGGGCATGGGGTGTACATGGAAATTCCCCTTACATACAACCCAACCTGCAAGACTTAAGGCGTGACCTCCCCTCCCCCTGAGTTGTCTGGGTTGTCGTGGGGTTCCAGGTTCCTGGGCTCTCTGCCTGTCACTCTCAAATTTTGGAACAGAGCTGGCGGCTTTGGCCAAATAGAGACACTGAGGTTTGTGTTGGATCAGGTTGCCTGGGCCCATGATGGGTAGGCACATGGGTGCCTTCGGAGTTAGGGGGCCTAGGGCTTGTTTGGTGCCCCATCTCTGCTCTCCCTTCTGTTCAGGGGTTGTGTTGGGTGACCGGTGACAGCAGGACACACTAACGGGGGTGCCCACGCCTGTGTGCCAGGCATTAGGATTGGGCCTTCCTCCCATGTCTCCTCTGGAATTGGGTGGGTGCCCCAGACGAACCCCGTCTTCAGGGGTCCTGGGATTGCATAGTACCCTACACTGTGTGTCCACAAGCCTAGGCCTGAGTACCACCCTGTCCCCAAAGCGTAAATGGGCCTTCCACTCTTCTTCCCGGGACCGAGGGGCTGCAGGTGCTCGAAGCTTCTGTGCGGAAGAAGGAAAAGAGAAATGTGGAGAAAGGGCCCCACGTCTATATACAGACGGGATAGAGGATAGTGCTGCTGGCGGTTCCCAAAGGCCCTCACCCAGGGTGGCAGGGCCTGGGCTCTCAAGGATAATACCTTGGCACGGTCTCATGGAACTACCCGTGCGCGTCTACACAGCAGCGTGGGCACACACAGGGATAATTCATCACTCACTGTGGGATAATTCATCACTCATTGTTGTGGATAGCACAGCCTGGGAACCAGCCTTTTACGACAGCATGTGGCAGTCGAAGCTTGTCACCTGTGTGCTGGGCTCAAGACAGGCTGCGGGGCACAGTGTGGCGCTTGAATAGCGCTGATGGCACAGCCCGCCTGTGCCCTAACTGCCTGTGCTTCCTTTGCAGCGGCAGGATCCCGTATAAGGACATGTACAGATTAGTGCGGGTCATTTCGCCACCTCTGGGCCTGGGAGAGAACTGCCCGTACAGGGTGGCCTGCAAGGTTGGCCTATGGCCTGGCATGGAGCACGTGGCTCCCCTCACCCCTCCCCCACTTTGCGCTGCTCCGCCACCCACCACCCATGGGGACACTCCATTGCTTTCCTTTGAGTTTAAAGAGGCCTGGACACACCCAGAGAGCAGCTGTGGTCTGTGCAGAAGGCGTTGGGCCCGGAGAGATAGCACAGGACCAAAGGTGGTTGGTTCGAATCCCGGTGTCCCATATGGTCCCCCGTGCCTGCCAGGAGCTATTTCTGAGCAGATAGCCAGGAGTAACCCCTGAGCACCGCGGGGTGTGGCCCAAAAACCAAAAAAAAAAAAAGGCGCCCTTGGGCGGGACCTGCCATGAGGGGCCTACACTCAGGGCTGAGTGTCTCAAAACTTAATAGGAGAGAGTCAGACACACAAGCGTACTGCCACGCACGCACATCCACATGATACACCTGTACTAACAAACTGCACACACGGGGTCCAGGCCCACTCAGATCCCCCCAACTGTGGCCCATAGTGGCTCTGTGGGGTGCAGACCCTCACCGGTCTGCAGTACCTGCCTGCCCACCCTTAGATGCTGTGGCCTCTGTCCTTGTGACTCAGGCCAGGGGTGTTGGGAGGTGAGGGGATCCATGTTGGAGCTCCTGGGGCCACAGGAACAGTTTTGGGTGGTCCAGGGGGAATGGCAGCTGCCTCTGCTCAGACTCTTTAAACTCCAGTGGTGCTGGGCCACATGTAGGGCCAGCCCAACTCTGCCCCTGGTTCCGTCCTGCCGCCCGGCATGCCATAGGCTGTGGCTTTGCAGAACCAGGTGGCAGACAGGCTGCTGACCCCTGAGAGCCAGTCACCCTGCCATCACCCAGGGGATCACGGCCTTGGCTTTGAGGGGGACCGTGGATCCAGTTTATACCGCCCGCACCCCAGCTGGCGGGGCCCGAGGGCCCTTACGCCTGTGTAGACGCCGTATAAACCCGGCCCCATTTGCTCCGATTAACAGGTCTCCCGTTCTTCTCCTCTGTCCATGTTTCTCCTCCCGTGTTCTCATGTGTGTGCGTGTGTGTGTGTGCGTGGTCTGGGCCCTCGGGGGTGCCTTCCTTCCCGCCGCACCCTCCCCCGCCCCACCCCATCCCGCCCCACCTGAGCAGCGGCCGCATCCATTACACTGAGATGTACGAGATGTTGACCCTCATGTCGCCTCCGCTAGGCCTCGGCAAGCGATGCCCCTCCAAGGTGGCCTATAAGGTAGATGCCCCCTTCGCCCTGGGACGAAGTGGGGGGCAGGGGGCAGCTGACTGTGGCTGAGGCAGCCCAGCTGCTGCAGGGATGAGTGAGGAAAACTGGCCCCTCCCGTTCCCTCCCGCATCCTAGTAGGGCCTCATGGGGGCATTCTCAGCCCACCCTCATGCCTTCACTCATGAGCCCTTACTAGGGTGAGACTCTCCCAGCACAGAAGTTCAGAGTGGGGGGAGAAGCAGGAGTTGGGCTCAGCAGAAACCAGAGGCTCTGAGTTCAAGAGACCGCCCCCTTGGTGCCATTGCCATGAGTCCCAGAACCCCTCGTTGCTGAGCTAATCGCTCTGGGCCCTCCTAACACTGATAGTTTGGCTCCCAAGAGCATCTCTGTGGTACAGGCACCCTTAGGGGACCCCCACTTACCCCTCCAGAGTCAGGGGGTAGCATGGTCCCAGCTTTCTGAGGCAGAAGGGGGCACATCTGATGTGAGCGCAAAGCTACTCTCTGGAAAGGATCTGGCTGTCCCCCCATCCCGCCCTGCCTGGCTCCTCCCTGCCCCCGTCTGCACCCCCATCTCTCTCTGCTCCTCACCCTGCGGACATGCTGGATTGTGCATGTGAGCCATGCCGCCAACCCTCACCGTCTACTAAAAAGGGGGCGCCAGGATGCAGCTCTGGAATCTGCAGGCCCTGAGCCCATGGAGTTGGGGGTGTTCACGGGCCTCTTGGTCACGGGTCAAGATCGAGGTGGGGAAGGGCCCCCTCCCTGAGCTGCCTCCTCTCCCAGCTGCCCTGACCCCCTGCAAGCTGCTTGGAACCCCCATATAAGGGACCCCCGAAAACCAGCAGCAGGGGGTGGGGCATCTCCAGCAGCGCCGCTGCCCTCTGACACGGTGTCTGGGTGTGTCTCTCCTGCGTCTCTCCTGCTCTGTGTTTCACAGAGGCTGGTGTTGATGAACATGCCGGTGGCCGAGGACATGACGGTGCATTTCACCTCCACGCTCATGGCTCTAATCCGCACAGCCCTGGACATTAAGATCGCCAAAGGTGAGGGGAGGTAGGGACCAGAAGAGGTGTGGGGTTCCCTCTCTTGCCCCCTGTAGTTTGGGTCTCCCCCCTCTCTCCTTGGGGAGCGCCACTGGACATAAAGCACTGCTACTTCCCAGGGCCCCTCCAGCCTCAGGACAGACCCTCTGTGCACCACAGGTCTTGCCAGTGCCTTCTCTTGGGGCCATCTCTGGGCCTCCTACACTCAGGTTGCTGAGCCCCAGTGACTGGCATGAGGCAGGCAAGGAGGTCTGAGACCCACCAAGGTTGCTTGGTACCTCCTGGATCTTTGCAGGTGGCGCTGACAGGCAGCAGCTGGACTCGGAGTTGCAGAAGGAGACGCTGACCATCTGGCCTAATTTGTCCCAGAAGATGCTTGACCTCCTGGTGCCCATGCCGAAAGGTGGGGGTGCGGGCCTGGGCAGCGGGGGCACCCCAGGTATGCAGCACTAAGCTCTACCTTGTCCCCTATGTGTCGCAGCATCTGAGCTGACAGTGGGGAAGATCTATGCAGCCATGATGATCATGGATTACTACAAGCAGAGCAAGATCAAGAAGCAGAGGCAGCAACTGGAGGAGCAGGTATGTGTGGGCTGGAGAGGGGACTCTGGGGTGCAAGTCCCCCCACCACCACACACTGACTTCCCGCTCTCCTGCCGCCTGGACCCCAGAAAAATGCACCCATGTTCCAACGCATGGAGCCCTCGTCACTGCCTGAGGAAATTGTGGCCAACGCCCGTGCTCTGCCCTACCTGCAGCAGGACCCCATGGCCAGCCTGTAAGTCGGGGGCCTCAAGTGGCTGCCAAGGCCACGCTGTCCACCCTAACTTTTACTTTCCATTCCGAAAGTAAGGAGGGAATGCTGGGCCTTTTGCTTACTGGGTGCTGTGTCCCAAGAGAGCCTATCTCTGGAACATGGTCAATGAACCCCTGTCCCTGCCCACACCAAGATGCTGCAGAGGGATGGAGAACTGACCTGGGACCATGTAGGAGGGATCATGACCCCCCACAATTGCAGATTGATTTACTGCATTGTCAATTGGACCAGTTTTTATTGAGAAAGAGGGTCACCCTAAAGCTGGCATTGGGGGTCACCAGACAATTGCTGCTGCCCTCCTGGACAGGATGTGGCGGGGCCGTGTTCTGGTGAAGGTGTGGCTGGCATATGTGGTGGTTGCACTGGGGACCAGCTCACTAGTTTCCTGTGAGTCTTGTTGAGTTCAAGGACAGGCCTGGGGTGGTGTCTTCCGAGTCCCCAGGAGCAAGTGTGGACCTGACATGTGGGAGTTTCCAGGCACATTTTGTGAGAGCATACAGGTTCCCCTGAATATCTGTGTCTACATGTGGGGGACTCTGATCCCCCTCCACTTCCCCAGGGGAACATTCTGGATGGAGCCCAGACCCGGCAGCAGTGGGGGCCGTGCTGGGCCAGTGCTCCCCTGAGCTAGGCTTTGCCTTCCACAGCGGCCGTGGATACGTGCCCACGAGTCCACTCTCAGCCCGAGAGCGGCTCCAGCTGGCCTGCATGGATGATGAGGAGCAGGAGCAGGAGTCACTGGTGAATGAACTGGGGAGGCATCAGGGCACCCTGCTGTCAGGATTCACCCCCTGGACTCTGGAGGAGAGTCCTTGATCCGGGGTCCCATATATCCGTCCATCCGTATGGCCCAGGTCAACTGGCCATTCTTGGTGCCCAGAACCCCCCACTGGAGGAGATGGACCCCCACACTGCGCCTTGATATTCCATCTCCAGAGGGGGGTCAGCTTAGCCGTGTGGGAGATGCTGGCCCCAGCCTCCCACCAAAGCCTGTACCCCACTTTGCTTGTACTATTCCCAATTTCTGCACATAAAGCCTGGTGCAGTGGGGCCAAGTCATGGGAGGGGGGGGCGAAGGTTGTCTGTCCGTCGCCCTGTTGTCAATACCGGCGTCTCCATGCACCCACTTGCTGCTGTGTGTCCCTGTGTGTGGTGCCCCTGTTTCCATCCCCTCTCTCCTTTGGATAAAGCAGCTTTTTCTCCTCTGAGCCTTTCTGTCCCATCCTGGGGTCTGATATGCCCACCCCCAGGCCAAGCAAAGGGTCCTTGGCATCGATTGGTCGTCCGTGGCTCCCAAGCACTTGGCAGCACCTCATGGGGGATTGGGCACCCCACACCCCCATTGTGGCCATGTGTCTGCTTCCAGGAGCCCGAGGTTAGTGCTGTGGGCAGCTACCTCCCCGTGGACACGCAGCACCGGGCGGGATCTGGGAAGGCGGCATCTATGCCGCGCCTGACTGTGGATCCCCAGGTAAAGAGTGCCCGCTGCGCCCCATGACACCCCGTGAGTTGGGGGGATAGGAGCAGAGGGCCGAGAGAGTTTCAGGTGAGGGACACCTTCAGCCGCCCCTGTGTCTGTTCCTGCCTCTTCTCCCCTCCGTGTCACGTCACGTTCTGACAGACACAAATTCTTGTGAGTCTGTGTTGACGTCTGTGGTGGGGGATGGGCCCAGTGGGGCCCGAGTAAAGGCAAAACGGGGGGCTGCAGAGCTCGGCCAGAGCAGCCAGGAGGGGCCCCGAGTATCTCTAGGCTGGTGCACTGACCCGCCTGGCTGATGGCCTGGCTCGGGCACCCCCAGGTGCTGGATCCCAGTTCCATGCGTCGCTCCTTCTCCACCATCCGGGACAAGCGCTCGGGCACCTCGTGGCTGGAGGAGTTTTCCATGGAGCGCAGCAGCGAGAACACATATCGGTCCCGCAGACGAAGCTACCACTCCTCCCTGCGGCTCAATGTGGATGCGGGTAAGCGGGGAACCAGGGGAGAGTTGCAAGGAGCAGCTCCCCGTACCCCACGTGGTTGTTCCCCCCCAGCACAGAACCTGGATCTATCCCGAGCACTGCTGGGATTGGCCTCTAGGGGGGCCTGTTTAAGGGGTGATGCCGTGAGGATCTAACTCATTGCTCCTTCAAAACCAAACACCTAGAACTGTTCCCCCCTTACCTTCCTGCCTGACCAGCTGCTGCCTCTATCTCAGGCCACAAGTCTGAGAGTCTCCGTGGAGGCCGGGAGCGCGGCCGCTCCAAGGAACGCAAACACCTGCTGTCCCCAGATGTGTCCCGCTGCAACTCGGAGGAGCGTGGTGCTCAGGCTGACAGCGAATCCCCTGAGCACCGGCCATCCCGGTCCCCCAGTGAGGGCAGGGTAGGGACCCCCAGCAGGAAGGTGAGTGGGAGCCCGATAGGGCTCACAACCCAGAAACCCCCCAGCACACTCCCCAGGAATGCCCCTTGTGCATGCTTAGAAGTGGAACTCAGGGTGCTGGAGTGATAGGACAGTGGGGAGGGCATTTGCCTTGCACACAGCCGACTCAGGTTTGATCAGGGGTCTCAAACTCAATTTACCTGGGGGCAGGAGGCAAAGTCGAGGTGAGGCAGGGCCGCATAAGGGATTTCCCTTACCGAATATTCGCAATAAAAAATCGCATTAGTAAGAAAAAATAGCAAAAAATCGCATTAAACATTTGCATACCCCGGACGGAACTGCTTGGAGTATGGGAATGTTTAATGCAATTTTTTTCTTACTAATGTGATTTTTATTGCGATTATTTGGTAAGCGAATAATCGCGAATATTGAAATATTTGAAGGCCAGCCGCGGGCCAAAAAATGTTGTACGGAGGGCTTCAAATGGCTCGAGGGCCACGAGTTTAAGACCCCTGGGTTTGATCCTCAGCATCCCATTGGGTCCCCCAGCCTGATTCCCAAGTGCCACCAAGTGTGGCCTAAAAACAAAAAGCACAAAACAAAAAAAAGTGGGATTCAGCCTTCCAGGCTCCCAGAGAGAATGCAGGGCCAGGGTGTATTTTGGGGAAGCTAAGACCCCCGAGTCTCACAGGCCTGCCCCCCCCCCACTCACAGGGTGCTGGTTCCTTCAGCGAAAGCTCCACTCCATCCGTCTCTGACACCAGCACTCCCAGACGTGGCCGGCGGCAGCTTCCCCCAGTGCCCCCCAAACCGCGGCCTCTCCTCACCTACGGCTCAGCCCAGGGTAGCCAGGAGGGCTCCCCGCTGGCAGTGGGCTGCGCGTCCTCCTCCCCGCAGCGCTACATCTCGGAGCCGTACCTGGCGGGGCCAGAGGACACACAAGCCTCGGACTGCGGCGAGGAGGAAACACTGACCTTCGAGGCGGCCGTGGCCACTAGCTTGGGCCGTGCCAACACCATCGGCTCAGCCCCACCACTGCGGCACAGCTGGCAGATGCCCAACGGCCACTATCGGCGGAGGCGGCGCCTGTGCGGGGCGGCTGGTGACCTCCTGAGCGACACAGAGGAGGACGACAGATGCTAGGGCCCCTCCCCACTGCATGCGCCGCACTGCGCAGGAGGACGCAGGCGCCCGGCTGGACACCCCCACTTGCTCCACTGCCTGTGCAAGGTGGGCGCCGCCTCCCTTCCGCAGTGGGACCCCGGTCCTCACCCCCGATGTGTCCCCTAGCCGGGGCAGAGGGGCCGCAGCAGCAGAACTGAGCGAGCAAAGCCATAGGCCAGTGGGAGGGGCCGCCCCGCGTCCCCCGGAGATGGGGCTGGACCCCCGTGTGGACAGGACTGTCGGGATCACTCGCAAATATACCTCAGCTTCGACCTGCTGCCCCAGGGCCTTGCCACGCTGAGGGGACAACACTGTGCCCCCCCCCCCAAGAGCCATGGGGGCAGCATGGAAGAAAGGCCGACCCTGGATTTTAGATTGTTCTCTGGCTGCCACAGGGGTGCAGGTGGCCCTGGCTGAGCCGCCCCTGGGGTAGCAGCTGTAAGGAACGCTGATCTTTCTTAGGACTTTGGGTGGGGGGGGGCTTGAAACAGGATTGAGGATCTCAAAACCTTCTTACACCCCAACTGTTTGGCCCAGCCCTGGGCCTCAGGGGGGTCCCTAAAGGGCTGCTGTTCCCCTCTGAGAGGGGTGCAGGGTGGGGGTGCCGCGGGGTGGCCTCCAACTTCTGCTGTGAGAAAACAGAACGTCCCACCCATGTGTTCTGGGACCCAGGGGCCTCCCCCAGCAGTGTTCTGAAGGTATGTGATCGGGAGATACGGACATCTAGATCCTCTCCAGGATCCACAGCACCGCTGATTTGGCAGGTTTTAGAGAATGGGCTTCCCCACATTTGGACAGTGGGGCCTGCACTACTGTTCACCTCTAGTTCCCATTATTTCATGAGGAGGTCCAGCCAGGGCTGACCCATCTTTCCCCCTCACTGCCTAGGAAGGAAGGAGGGGCTAGGAGCAATGTCTGGGAGTTGGGAAACATGGCAGCAGGGGGAGCAGGACTGGGACTCCTTGGCGACACTGGGTTTCGGGGCCTGATTCTCCTTCCTGGAGGTGCCCCCCCAAACCACCAGAGCCGGCTCCAAGCCAAAGGCCCCAGGCCCAGGGGCGCCCCAATTGCTTGTCTCATCCTTGCGCTTCCTCCTGCTCCCCCACCCCCAAGTGCTACCATAGGGGGGCTGCTAGTATCTCACTGCAAAAAGATTCGAACAAGCCATGCAACTCTGTAAATAGCTTGAGTTCTTATTTCGGGGAGGGGGTGGTAGAACAGGAGACCCCAGAAGGGCAAGAAAGTGAAGGAGGGGTTGCCTTTGGGGTGGTCTCAGAGGTGACACACCTGCCCTGGGACCTTCCTGCTGCGCCCCTTTCTCTGCAGGTCAAGAATCTCTCTAGTCTCCTCCTCCAGCCCATCACTCAGAGGCTGGGCAGTGAGGACCTGCCCCCCCTTTAATGAGTGCATGTCCGGTCAGTCGGGGAGTGAGAAGGGCCTTGGTGAAATCTGGAAAACGAAGCAGATTGGGGGACCCACACGGAATCCCCATCTTTCCAGCTCCCGCAGTAACTTGTGCCTTCAACCAATTTCCCAGTCCTCCCCAATGGCCTTTTGTGGGGAGCGGGGGATGGAACCGCCACGCTGCTGCCCGTCAGTAATAGGCTATTTGACACGCAGCATCCCTGCCCTTCCGAGAGCCGTGGCCTCCTCACCCCATCCTATTCCACCCTCCGCTCGGGCGTCTTTTTTCTGATGGAACAGAATCCAAGAGCTGCCCATGTTCTTCCTAGCATCTGCTTGACACATTGGTGGGGGACAAGGCCTCTCATGCCCTTCTGTTTCAGCAGAGAAGTGGGGTCTGGCTTGCCCAGCGCTTCTCCTGTCGCTCCTCTGGACACTTGTGACCCCCTGACCCTCAGTCTAGCGCTGACAATCCTCTCCGCTCCCTCCGAAGACGCTGTTCCTCCCTGATCTCCAGGGGATGGAGAGCATCGTTAAAACTGCCCAGTTGGACCAGAGCAACAGGGCAGCAGGGAGGGCGCTTGCTTTGCACGCAGCTGGCCCTGAGCACCACCAAGTTTGACCCTCCCCCACAAAAACAAACAAACAAACAAAAACCCCTGCCCCATCTAAATTGGACCTAATGAAGAATCCTGCAAGAGAATCCAAAAAGCATGTTCAGTTACAAATCTCTCTAGCAGAGAGTAAAAGTGCCCCAGGACGTCCAAGTACTCTTAGCCCATGTTGTAGGACAAGGGTGAGGTGCAGCCGGGCACTGCCCAGCCAATTGGAGCGTGGCTCTGGCCTGTCTGGCAGCAGAGATAGAGCCCAAGGCCACCAGTTAGAGCTGAGGGGCAGGGGGTTCGGGACCAGCTGCCACCAAGGAGGAACTTGCCCCTTGGCAACTCATCTCAACTCAACTTAGATGTGAAACTTAGCCAGGAAGGAGGAGACAAGAGGGAAGTGGAGACCTGCCCCAGCACGTGGTTGTCAGGTGTGTATTGGGAGGCCTCTCCCCATATACACAGACCACTGGTGACATTGAACTAAGGGGCATTTTCCTACCCTGGGGGGCTTTGAAGACATCAATAATGGACTGGCACAGTCTTTGGGGGGCTTCGAAGGGGGTGGGGGGCTTTGCTGGGAGTCAGCTTGGAAATAATCTTTGGGGTATGGCATGGAGGGAGGGGAAGGGGCATTGAGAGGCCCCGGAAAGATGTGGGGTGTCTCAGTGGCAGGGGAACTGTCCCTCACAGTCCAGCCTGTGAGATGCTCCCAGCAGCATCCCCCCAGCCGCATGTCAGCCCAGGGGACCCCTGTAATATAAGTGCTCGTTTGGATCCAATGGGAAATGGCCCCAGAAAGAGGCACCAACTTTCATGGGATTTTTGGGGGGGAGGGAGGGGAAGGGATCGGAGGGGGAAGAAGAATAAAGAAAAAGCCACCTTGTTGTAAAGAACTATTTTGCCTGGCCCCTCCCTTTCTGCACCTCTTCACTCCTGTGGGGGCAAGGTCCCTCCCCAGATCCTTGGAGCGGCCTGCTGAGCCCCACAGACCTGACTAGGCTCTGTGAACAGCATCTGTTGCCTTCACTAAAGGAAACAGTCTTGCAACTAGCAAGGCGGGGGCTGAGGGCTTTCCCACCAGTGGAACGAAAGAATCCTAGATTTGAGGGCTTTTCCCCAGGTTACCCCCTCTGCAAAGTCCTGGGCCAGGGTCTCCTTATTGAAACCTACTGGTCTGCTTGTTATTTGGGGGCTGCAGATGAAACATTAGGGGGCCCTGAGTGTGCCAGCACATGCCCCCTACATTGGGTTTTGCTTTCCCCCAGCAATGGGCTAATCCCCCATCTTGGCACTTAAGATCGGGCAGATGGTCTGATGAGGAAGGAGCCGGTCAGTGCAGCAACAGAAAAGTGCAGGTGGCCAAATGGCTGGCGTGGACATCCCCAGGCTTTCGGTGTCTCTTCCTCATTGTCTCCTCTCTCCTGTAGGACAAGGTCCCAGCAATGCAGGAGGGAAGGGGGCAGAGAACCAGCTCACTTCTCACATGGCTGCTTTGGGTAGAGGCTGGCTTGCAAGGTCACCCCGTTCACGGGGTCTCTGCTGAGTGTCTCCCATGCAGAGGACAAGGGAAAGGCTACCCGACTGTCCTCCTGGGGGGCCACAGCAGGCCCTGCAGTTCCCCTAATGCTGCCGCCGCTCAAGTATCTGTCACAAACCAGCCTTGACTCCACCACCATCACCACCACGGCCTCCGTCCCTTTGCTCTAAACTTTGGAAGGTTCCCACCCAGTCCAGTGACTGAAATTTCAAACGCCTTAAATGCTTGATTACAAGACTGGAGTCTCGGCACAAGAAAACCTGAAAATGCCAGCTACAAAAGAAAGGAAAGGAAGAGCCAAAAGGGCACTCGCTTAGCATGCGGCTGACCAGGGTTCTAACACTGCCAGGAGGGATCCCTGAGCACCACCAGGGGTGGCCCCAAAGACTGGGCTTCTCCCCAGCTGAGGTCTAGTCTGTCAGTGGCCTCTGGTTAGCAGCTTCCTGGCACGTGACACCCCTTATGTTCCAACACCTCACAGTCCCAAGCAGAAGTGATAATCATGGCACCATAGACGCTGTGGGATCTCCACCAGTAATAACCAGAGCTCTTAGGACAGGTAAAGAACAGGCTGTGAGCCCCACAATCACGAGGCAATAGTTGGACCAAGCACACTGGCCAACACCGAAAAAGTACAGCACTCCCTGTCCCTGTCCCCCAATCCCCCAGATCTAACTAAGCCAGCATCCTCGGAGACTCATTTCGACAGGAAGAGCCTCCTGTGGGGGTTCCCAGCACTAATGAGACCCTTCTTCCCAATGGGGACCCTGATTCCTTCCACTGTCAGGTTTCCAGGGAAAGGGGGAACAAAAGAGCCTGGAGTGAACTAGTGAGCAAGCAAAGGATGCTTTCTTCTTCAGCCAGAAACAAGCCTTAATTTGCTTATTCTCTGGGTTTAATTTCCATATCCATTTCATAACAAAACAAGAGAAACAGTCGTGGGAGGTCGCCATTGTCAGCTTGGCAATAAAGCTAATGACGGGAGTGCAAAATCCTCCGCACACATGTCAACAGAGCCAGGGCTGCAAACAACAGACCTGCAGGAGTCGGGCCACGGCCCCGCAAAGGGAAGGAAAAGAAGCCTTTCAGAACTGGGCCAGGGGTTCTCAGAAGCTGCCTCTGGGTTCAGGTTCAGCCCCTTGGAGATTGGGAGTGGGGCACATCTAGCCCTGGAAAATTCACCCATAAGATTCCACCTTACTTTGTGGTCTGAGTGCCCTAGCTCCCTGTCTGGCAGGCGACACTGAAGAGGATAATTCAGTGCACATGTTGGGGACCATAAAGGGGGGATGAAGAATGAACTGGAAATGGGTCTAGAGCCAGATTTGCCTTTCTCACAGCCTCTGTGTGGCCTCTAAGATAGTCCAGAGGGAACAAGGTGAAAATTGTCATGGGAGGCTATGCCCCCCTATAAGGAGAGGGGCTGGGTGTACAGGAAGGGACAGAAGACAGCAAGCAACCATGACAGACTGAAGGATGCATGTAGCTATCAGAAAGCAGGAGGAAAAAAATCTAATTTCCCTGGCCCTGCAGCACACATTTTGGGGTGCAGTGGGGAGACAGGCCACACCTATGGTGCTCAAGGGCTCAGTGCCAGGGCCAGGCCCAGTGCTCAGAAGTGAGTCCTAGCAGTGTTCAGAGGGACCCACTGAAGTGCCAGAGGGGGAGCCCAGGCCAGCAGCACACCTGTCCCACAGGCCCTGAGCCAATATTTGTGTTGCCACTGTAGGCTACGTGGGTGACGCCCCCCCTAAGGACACAAATGCCCTCTCCTAATGACCAAGGGGTGCTAGCCACCAGGGCCTGGGGGCCAGTCCACCAAGGAACCAAGGGCAGTGCCCCCAGGCAGGACAAAGACTATCCTTCAACTCCTGAGTTTGGCCCTCTGGGGAACCCCAAGAAGGAAATAGCCCTCTGGAGCATGCTTCTTGGGACAGGGGCCAAGCTGGGGTCTGGCCAAATTCAGCTCAACTCGGGATGAAGAAAAAAGAGGGAGAGAAGGAAGGGGGGCTAGAGGGCAAGAGAGATAGAGTAGGAGGAAAGAGGGGGCCAGGCTGTGCTATTGTCCTCTGCAAAGGGCTTCCCCTGAGAAAGCAACAGAGACATGGAAAGAAACTGGCTGAGACAGGCTGGGCTTGAGAGGCTCACCTAGAAACTTCTGAGCTCACACTGAAATCAGAACAGCATCTATTCCCAGCACCCAAAATGGGAACTAACTCAAGATTCAAGGGGTAACGAAGGCAACTAAATGGGAGTCAGTGCTGTGGTGGGGGATAATGGGCCGGCCGATTCTCTAAGAAATCTTCAAAAGCAAACAGGAAGGAAAGGAACAGAATTCTTCCAAGTATTTCGGGCTATGCCAGGCTACGCTCTCGAGTATGCAAGCCCAAAAGACACACACACACACACACACACACACACACACACACACACACACAGTCAAGCGATTCAGAAGGTCTGCGATGAGTCAGTGCAACAAAAATAAAATGCAAGTCCTGTTGTAGATATGAAAGATAAATCAAATTACTAAAGATAAGGCAGGCAGGTGCTTGGAGATGGTAAGGACAGTGCAAAAGTTAGGAGACAGTCTCTGCAAAACTTAGAAACACAAGATATTTTATTTTAAAAGTGCAAAAAAAGTCCACAGCCATACCACCCTGAATGTGTCGGATCTTGTCTCATCTTGGAAGTTAAAAGTGCAAAAAAGCTGGGGCCAGAGATATGTACAGTGGGTTGGGTGCTTGCCCTGAGGTCAACTTGAGGTTCAATCTTCAGCATCCCATATGGTCATCTGAGCCTGCCAAGAGTGATACCTGAGTGAAGAGCCAGGAGTAATCTGTGAGCACAAAAGGAAAACAAAAATGTAGAAAAGCATGCTGACAGATAGCAAACCTATATAAAAAAAAATTAGTCTAAATGCCCAATTGTTAAGAATAATAGATTATATATAACCTCCCCCCCAAAAATATCAGCAAAAGTTATGAAGATCTAATCAGTGTAAATCAGTGTACAACAGAAATAGGGAATTCTTATAGAGAGTTAAGTACCAGTGAGATGGGGGTACTTTTGTGCAGATTAATATTCAGTGGAAGAACCCCAACTGTGGATGTGTTAAGAAATAGTTAAGAGGGGGCCGGAGAGATAGCATGGAGGTAAGGCATTTGCCTTTCATGCAGAAGATCATTGGTTCGAATCCCGGCATTCCATATGGTCCCCTGAGCCTGCCAGGAGTAACCTGAGCACTGCCGGGTGTGACCCAAAACCAAAAAAAAAAAAAAAAAAAAAAATTAAGAAATAATGCGTGTAGGGACTGGAGTGAAAAGACAGTGGGAAGGACCCTTGCCTTTAATGAGGCTGGCCCAGCTTCAATCTCCAACATCCCAAATGTTCCTCCAGCCTACCATCAATGATTCCTGAGCGTAGATCCAGGAGTCAGCATCTCCAGCTGTGGCTAAAAAGTAAACAAATAAATAACCCAGAAACAATAAAACAATAATGACTGAAATGTTCCAAAGCCTGATGAATAAAGACACAAATCCAGAGAGTCCAGCCCCCTTCTTGCCCCTCAATTTTAATCCTCAATAACAGATCCTCAGCTGGTGCCCTTACTTGGCATGGCTCCCCTGATGTCTCCCCAGGAGAAGCCCCTCATCACTGCACTCCTGAGTGTGACCCTGAAACATTCACAGCACATCCTGAGAACATTCCAGAAACAGTGACAGGGAGAAAGTGTCAGGAGCTGGCAAAAAAAGTGGGAGAAACTCAGAGTGTTGAAACCTGAGTGAAGGAATAAAACTCTCATCACACTGGGAACCCCCGGGAAATGGCACCTTCAAGAACACACAAAGCAACCATCAAGCTAGAACTTTGCACCCCAAGGAAATATGGTTTACAAAGTAAAGACTGGAAGACCATTAAGGTAGAGAGACATTTTAGCCAGCTCGCTGGCACTGTCATGAATGTTTAAATAAGTCCCGAGGCAGAAGGAAAGTGTCAGCACATAGAAATGTGGATCTATAAAAAGCTAGAAGGAACAGAAGTGTTGGGGTAACCGGGTTCCATCCTAGTCAGGATATGCCTGCTACTCATTGGTCAGAAGCACCTTTGGATGAAGCATCCTTTGGATTAGTGCCTTAGGCCACCTGTTCTCCTTGCAATATGACTGAAACTCAATCATGAACAACTTTGTAACTGCGAGAAAAAAACAACTGTATTATGAATAACTCTGTAATTACGGTGTTAAAAAGTAATTTTTTTTTTGTTTTTTAGGTCACACCCGGCGGTGCTCAGGGGTTACTCCTGGCTGTCTGCTCAGAAATAGCTCCTGGCAGGCACGGGGGACCATATGGGACACTGGGATTCGAACCAACCACCTTTGGTCCTGGATCGGCTGCTTGCAAGGCAACCTTCGCTGTGCTATCTCTCCGGGCCTAAAAAGTAATTTTTTAAAGCATGCTACAGATTTGGAAACACAACAGACTTGTATCCAATGAATTAAAGGTGATAAACACAGTATCATGAAATCTCTGAAAGACAGAAATTAGAAAGGGGTGAAGGAGAAAAAGAGTGAGCAGGAAACAACATGTGTGGTGACTTTATCCGGTTATAAGAATATTCCCTGTTACAGATGAGCAGTCAAGATGGAACACTACATAGCTTAAGGAATGATAAAATCATGCAATTTGCGGCAACAGGGATGGGATTGGAAGTTATGTTAAATGAAGTAAACCAGAAGAAGGATAAATACAGAATGAGATCATGTAGATGTGGTATTTAAAATAACTGCATAAGGGAATGCAGTGGTTTAAAAAGGGTTGTTGGGGCCTGAGAGATAGCATGGAGGTAAGGCATTTACCTTGCATGCAGAAGGACAGTGGCATCCCATATGGTCCCCCGACCCTGCCAGGAGCGATTTCTGAGAGTAGAGCCAGGAGTAACCCCTGAGTGCTGCCTGGTGTGACCCCAAAAAGGCAAAAAAAAGTGGGGGGTTGTTGAGAACCAGGACCCAGAGTATAACAAGAAGGAAATTGAGTGGAGGAGAAAGACAGATGTATAAATTAGTGGGGGACGGGCTCAAGGGACTCAGGGTGCATTGTGGGTGTTAAGAAAGGACAGAACTAAACATCCAAGACACCAGAGTCAACGCCAATGAAAACATGAGATCCAAACTTGAACACCCAAATTTAAAAAGTGTCTGTTATGCTGGCAGGCTGGGGCAAGGGGTGATGGCATGGGATAGATTTTGGGAACATCAGTGGAGGGAGATTGACACTGGTGATGAGATTGGTGATGAAAACCTGTATGTCTAAAACTCAACTATGAATAACTTTGTAAATCACAGTTCTTTAAATTAAAAAAAAATTCGAGTGCTCGCTTCGGCAGCACATATACTAAAATTGGAACGATACAGAGAAGATTAGCATGGACCCTGTGCAAGGATGACATGTACATTTAAAAAATTCGAATAAAAAGGAGAGAATATTTTGTGTTAAGGTTCAATCTATCACAACTAAAAGGCACCAGTTTGTGTGGCTGATGTAAGGGCCCTCTCAGGGAGACTCCGTGAGAACAGTGAAAGGACCAGAAATGGACTGCCACATGCAACAATCCAAACAAGGGTGGAGGGGACTCAATAAATATTAGCATTGTGACTTATATTTACTGGAATGAAGAAAGCCACTTAGAAATGATAAAGGAGGGGTACAGAGGGGAGAGCATTTGCCTTGCATGTGGCCAAACTGGGTTTGATCTCCAGCATCCCATATGGCTCACTGAATACCACCAGGAGTGATTTATGAATCTAGAGCCAGAAATGACCGCTGAGGGTGCTTACCTTTCATGTGACCTACCTGCATTGGACCCCAGTATTCCAGAGAGTACCAAGGTCACCAGGAATAATTTTTGAGCACAGTCAGAAGTAAAAAGGGAGGAAGGGAGGAAGAAAAGAGCAAATCCCTACTCCTAAGTCCTATTCAAAGGAAAATGAGTAAAGAAAACTACACAAGAACATAATAAGCAAAGTTCAAAATGCACAAAGAAACGTTTCAAACTTCAATGAGAAAGACAAATCCTCAATTCAGTGAAAGCATCTAATGCTTCTCTCCCTAAATGATGGTGGGAGAAGGAGCTGGGAAGGGAGGGAGAGGAGAGAGAGGGGAGAAAAAAAGAAGAAAACTTTCTTTTCCTACGTCTCCAGAGTGCCTCCAACATTTGAGTCCCAAGTGTGATGTACAGGCCCAAGGATTACTCTGAGCTGAAGGTCACTGGAAAAATTAAATAATCAACAGAGAAGCTTGCCTCTGCACCCCCTTTTCAGATAAGAGCAGGGTGTAAACTCCCTCTGCAAGGCCCTCGAGCACCCCCAGCCCCGATTGATGTTGAGTTGATTGAGACACCTGCTTTCACAGAGCTGATACACCAAAGTGCTCCCATGAGCCCCCAACATGGCCCCCATTGGCCCCACCATGCCCAAGCCTCAGCTCGCTCTTTCAAAGCGACACAGCGTGAACTATCCCAAGTTCCACTTCTGTATCTGGATAGTCAGTATAAGTGTGGGAGCTGCCCGGGGCTCACTCTTGACTTTTTACTCAGGCATCACTCCCGGTGGGGCTCGGGGAACCCTATGGGCTGCTGAAGATGAAGCCCTGGTCTCCTGCATGCCAGACTGGTGCCTGCCTCACTGTGCTTTGGCTCCGGCCCTCCTGGGCATGTGTCGTGGTGAGTTACAGTCAGCAGTGGGGAACTGGGGACGGGGCAATAAAAAATGGGGAACTGGAAACTTCGGGTCCCCAGGAAGCCCAGCCTGGAGCAGATCTAGGCCTGGCATTTGTGACCTGTACATGGTCCCTGGCCATGTCTGTGACTTTCCCCATGCCAGATGTGTGGCAGCAGCTGGATGGGAATGAGCAGAGCAATCTCACTTGCTCTGAGATCCAGACTTCACACAGGATATTTCCACTCAAACCCCGGCTTTGCTCTCCTCTGGGCTCCAGCTAACGTGGCAAAACTCAAACTAGATGCTTTTTCTCTCCTTTGCCCTGCCCTGCCCTGTCCTTCCGTAGCCCTCCCTTCCTGCTGCCAAGCCTCTGAAGGTCTTAGGGAGTCTCCATGGCAAATCCTGACTCCAAAGGGACTGAAGTCCCTGGGTTCTAGGACCAGGGACTGGAATTGGACTCACTGCAGTAGACTTGGACTCAAATAGGCAGCCCCACTTTTCACTGACTGGAAGTGGTCACTCCTGGGGGAAAAGTGCTTTGAGTGAGATGGATCATTCTGGAGTGCACCTCCTACAACACAGTGAGAAGCCACCTGGGGTTTATGAGGAAAGTGGAGCTGACCAGGGAGGGGGGGGGGGCTGGGAATGTGGGACAGAGGCTGTGGCCACATCTGCTGGAGCCTCATGGATTTCGGGGGAGTTTCCAAGGCTTCTGGTGCCCACCGGCATCAAGGAAGGCATCAAGGGCTGGCCATGTGTTCTTGGCCCCTGGGGATCCACCTCCAGCTCCTCATTATATCCCACCCATGCTACCAATAGTTAACCTTCACCCCCTACCTCCTCATATCCCACTCTCAACCCTCTTGAGATCAGTGTCGAAGTAGATCTATAGGTGGGCAATGGGCACCAGGAACAGCAGAGGCCTGTTCAGAGCCAGATGTGGTCTGCCTCAAACTATGGCAGGGCCTTGTGGATGTCGGGAAACTGACATGCTGCCAGGTGGGCTGGGCAGCTGAGAGAAGTGGACGCTTCCCTGACAGGACTGAGTCCTGCACCTATCGCCTTCCTACTGTGGCACTTGTGTCTCTCACAGTCACCCTGCCTCTGTATCGGGTCACCACTGCTTGGAGAGACACTGTCCACCAACTCCAGGATACCACCTCCAGAGGCAAATCTTGAACCTGCCAGGAATGAAGCTGATGGGACAATGACCCTCCTGCAGCCACAGCTAGGGAAACCGAGGGTCAGAGGCACTTGTTGCTTACCAAGAAGACTGAGAGTAAAGTCAAGGGCCAAGATGTGAGGTTGGAAGCTTGGAATTGGGCAGATACTGGAAATTTGGTCTCGGGGTGGGTGGGGGTGGCCCAAGGCAACATCTTAATTCCTCAGACTTCTTCCAGGGCGAGGAGAGTTTGGTCATCTTGGCAGTAAAAGTACTAGCAACCTCACACTGGGGGGGGGGGGCGTGTCAATCACAATCTAAGAGGTTGCTATAGGGGTACACTTGGTCCCCTCCAGGGCTCCCTCTGTCAGCACTTCAGAGCCCAGAGTGAGGGTTGAGGACGCAAGATAGAAGAACTGGCCCAACACTCTGGAGATGGCAATGTTCTTTTCTCCTCGACAACAGCCACTTTCCCTTGGCATAGTCCAAGAGGGAGCACTGGACTCTGTCATGGCCCTGTGCACCCCCTCCCAGCCCCCTGGCATTAGGGGTGCTTAGCTGAGGGGTACCACATGTCTGGCTGAGACCAGAAGTGCTGGTTCAGAGTTAATGGGTACAAGACGCAGAAGTGGCACTCCAGAAGAATGGAGAGATGGTGGGAAAAAGGGAAGCCAGAACCACTTTGAATTTGGGGAACCCCTTAGCCACTGATGTGAGTGACACCCTAGAGAGAGAATAATCCTACCAAACTGACCCTGCTGCAGCTATGTTTGGACAAATCATTCGCCTTTGTGTCATCATAATCAGAAGTAAATATGTCAGGGTGGTGGGTAGCAGATTTGGGGACACTGGAGTGAGGTTGGTGTCAGAGCACTGAATGCCAGAAACGGCTATATTACGAACAACTTGGTAAATGTCATGATATTATCATAAAAATGTTTTTAATTTTAAAAATTGGGAAAGAGGGCCCGGAGAGATAGCACAGTGGCGTTTGCCTTGCAAGCAGCCGATCCTGGACCAAAGGTGGTTGGTTTGAATCCCGGTGTCCCATATGGTCCCCCGTGCCTGCCAGGAGCTATTTCTGAGCAGACAGCCAGGAGTGACCCCTGAGCACCGCCGGGTGTGGCCCAAACCCCCCCCCCAAAAAAATTGGGAAAGAGTCATAATTTTAGGGCTGTATTTGGGAAGACAGTAGGGTTGCCAGGCTCCCTTGTCAGCCTGTCCCAGGCCTACAGTGCTGCCACATCACCCTGGTGTTTGCAAACATTTCCCACTGCTCCAGGGTTGAAACTACTACCCTGGGCTCTGGCCCTGACTTGAGTCTGTGAGCCTCCAGCATGCAACCAAGCAGGGGGCCCCTCACACACATCTGTGTTTGACCCAGAGACTGGCACTGCCCTTCAACCCTTACCAGCTCCCCTGTTGCTCTGCAGAAGGTGGAGGCTGAGCTAGTGTCAGGGTCCGAGGATTGATCACGGTTCCCTTTGGGGACAAGCTCTCTCTGTTCTTTGATTCCACCATGGTGCGCTTCTGGGGACGCCTAATTTTAGACTCCCATGGAGCGACCCATCAATTATGTAAAGGACCTTATTTTCAGAGTCTCACTGTCTCTTGCTCCCTCGCTTGCTTGCTCAGGCCTCTCCTCGCGGTTGGGGTTCAGAAGGTCCCGGATAAACCCGAGCCAGTCTCTCTCTGGCTGGCAGCCGGCAAATGGCTATTAGGTGACATAGAATGTTCTAGGTGCTAAAAATACCCAGAGAAAAGGTTGGGTGTGGGAGGAGGCATGGCATGGGGAGGGGTCACAGGGAGCCCTTAGGAGAGGCTGATGGGTGGCAAAGAGTGGGGTTCAGGGCTGAGCTCAGCTCAGGAGCCCTGGCCACTCCCAAGATTGAGCCCTGAACACTGAGAAAACCCCAGCTTTGAGCTGGATGCAGACCCCGAGTCCCACCAAGTGTGGCCCCCAAATGAAAACAAGATATGACTGTGGCGAGGTCACAACTGTGTTCCTGTGTTGGGATGTCTCAGGGGCAGGTACCAGGCTGCAAGTTGCCTGAATAGTTTCAGGCTCCTGCTACACCTGGTCCCCAATTTGTGGGGTTCCTGTATGCAGGTCCCAGGCCAGTTACACCCCATTGTGTGGCTCCCCGGCCCTCTTCTTCCTCCATGGGTTTCCTGTGGCCTTGGGAGCTTCCTCCTGGATTTTGGGGTATCAGTGTCATGGAGATCTCCTGAGCAGTGGGTGAGCAGTGGGCCTAGACCACCCTCCCCACCTTCCTCATACTTGCTGACTTGGCCAGAACAATCTCCAAAACAGGTAGTGACCCATTCTATACCCAAATCACAGATTCAGTGTGAAGGTGACATCCAAGGATAGCTGAAAGAAGGGGTGTACAAAGCAAGGGGATGCCGAGGGCTCAGAAGACTCATTTTCCCACCCTGCAGTGCCCAAAGGGCCCTCCTCCTAGTACTCTGAAGCACTGCCAGGTGGAGCTTAAAAAAAAACCAAAAACCAAAAGCACCTTTTCCATATTGCAAAGGCCACAGTAGCTGTGTCTGAGCTTGCTCATGTGTCTGAATCTTCACACATGACTCTGGAGCACTTTTGCATACACACACACACACACACACGCCATATGCATATGTGTCCTTGGCATGTGCATCTCCTGCGATCACCTCCTTGCATTTGCTGATCCTGACCCTCCTCTGTGCTGCCTCTTCTCCAAGACCAGGAGCCATATTTCCCTGAGGCTTAGACTTGTATGGCCTAATGACGAAGGATAGTGACCATCTGCCCTGGGTTTGAGCACCAGCTGTCAGCTGTTTAGGGTTAAATGTCTGCACAAACATTCCCCCTGCCATTTGCTCCTAGAGAGCCAGGCACCGACACCCCTTGCATCATGCACACAAGGTGCCCCTGCCACTGTGCCCAGCTCAGATCCTGTCATTGCAGACCTTCCCAGAATGGCCTCTGCATCCTGGCCTGACTGGCTGTTACTTCAAGATCATATTTCTTAAGATAAAATAGAGAGATCAGCACAGAGAGATAGCACAGCGGTAGGGTGTATACTTAGCATGCAGAAGGACTGTGATTCGAATCTCGGCATCCCGTATGGTCTGAGCGTAGAGCCAGGAGTAGCCCCTGAGCTCTGCCGGGTGTGACACCCCCCCAAAAAAAGATCATGTTTCTTGTGCTAGAGGTGGCAGGGTCTTTCAGGATCCTGTGTCCTAAAGGCAGGGACACGAGGAGTAAAGGGCAAAACAGAAGGGAGAGAAAGGATTGGCTAAAAGTACTCAGTGACTTGGCTACAGCTAGCAAACCTGGGTTCGAAGGGATTATTACAGGTGATTGCTCTTCTCTCCTCCCCTCCTCGCTCCTCACCCTTCCTTGCCTCTCCTCTCTTCACCCCTCCTCTCTCTACCTTCCTCCTCCCTTCTCCTTTCTCCTCTCCCCTCCCCTTCCCTCTTCTTTCATCCCTCCTTCCCCCTACTTCATCCCAATCTGCAACATGTATGTCCCCAAACTGGCCATTTGGGGCTCATGGGACTCAGATTGGGAGCTGGCATCTGGTGTAGCCAAGAAGACTAGCTGGCAGTGCTGGGAGAGAGAAGGGCTGAGCTGTGGAGCACAGAGCACAGTGGCTGTGCATGGAGAAACGTCAAAGACATGAGCTGCAGACAAGTGGCTGCGCACATGTGTCTTTACACACACACACACACACACACATACACACACACACACACCTCAGTACATGGGGGTGCTGCCGTGGGTTCTAGCTTCTAGTCCTGCACCTGTGTCATGCAGGCTCATGACTGTTCCTCTCTCTAACCCCCCCCCCCACCTGTATGTACATGGTGATGAGATGCCAACAAAGTCTGAAGCAAACTGCAGGCTACAAGTGCCCGGCTGGACTCTCCCTGCCAGGCAGGTGCTGCCCCCAAAGGCCTGGCAGGGTGCACCCGAGGTCCCTGGCTGGAGCCAGAGCTGGCTGTGGAATCTCTGGCAAATATCTGAATGTTCTCAGATACCCCGAACTGTGCTTTGGTCCATATTGTCAACACCTGCCCCCCAACCAGCCTTCATCTCAAGCTCATTTTGGGCTCAGAAATGGTGCCCAAAGGGCCGGCGAGACAGCACAGTAAGGAGGACACTGGCCTTACACACGGCTGATCTGAATTAAATTTTTGGTACCCATAGAGTCCCCTGAGCCCTTCAAGAATGATTCCTGAGGGCCCGGAGAGATAGCACAGCGGTGTTTGCCTTGCAAGCAGCCGATACAGGACCAAAGGTGGTTGGTTCGAATCTCGGTGTCCCATATGGTCCCCCGTGCCTGCCAGGAGCTATTTCTGAGCAGACAACCAGGAGTAACCCCTGAGCACTGCCGGGTGTGACCTAAAAAAAAAAAAAAAGAGTGATTCCTGAGCATAGAGCCAGCAGTCATCCCTGAGCACCATTGTGTGTGGTCCCCTTTCCACAAAAAGGGGATAATAAAATAGTATCTGAGTCTGTCTCCATTCCTCTACTTCAACTTTGGGGGGCAGGATTGGCCAATCTCATCATAGGAACGATCTGATTGAATGAGAGCAGATGGAGGCAGAGAGCTCAGGGGTCAGACACAAATGATCCCATATTTGTGTGTGTGTGTGTGTGTGTGTGTGTGTGTGTGTGTGTGTGTGTGTGTGTGTGTAAGATAAATGGCAGGGTTCTTGGAGACCCGCAGGGACCTGGCCATATCCATTGGCCTGTTCCTGTTACCATAGCAAGTCAGAATTATTTCCCAGGTTCAAACACAGTGCAGAGGAAGCCTCCCCACTCACACCGGCCCCTATTAGGGCTGAGAGTATCAGCAAGGTGGGTGGGCAGGGTCAGTCAGAGGAGCTGAGCTGTAAGCCCTGGTTTTTCTTGGCCACTTGCTGACTCTGAATGCTCCAACCAAATGTTCCAAATGGCACCTCCTCCTAGAAGTCTTCCTGAAACTCTCTGTGGGAAAACCTTTTTTTTATGGGCACTTCCCTCCCTTTCTTTTCTGTGTCCCAGCTGAGGGCATCCCTGCTGCCCCCACCCCCCCAATACCTCTTCTGCAAAGATGCCTGGGCTTCTGGCCCTTTCAATCATTCTGCTGAATGAATGAAACTCCTGGAAAAGTCAGAAAACAGTCCTTTTTTTTTTAGGAAAAGAAGAGAATTGATTTCACAATCTTTGCCTCCTCTTGGGGGTGTGCCTGAGACAGGTGGTAGGGGAGACAGCTGATTTCCTGGGGGGGGGGTCCATATTGCCTTGGGAAGAGCGAGGGCCACCCACAGAAACCACATCCAGTTCTCTACTGCTTCCCCAAGCTGAGACTCTAGGGCCAGAGCAATAGCACAGCATAGTGAGGTGGTGCTAGCCTTGCACAGGCAATCCGAGTTGCATCCCTGAGATCCCATAGGGACCTTTGAGCACTGCCAGGAGTGATCTCTGAGCTCAGAGCCAGGAGTAAGCCAGGAGTCCTGTTGGGTGAGACACCCTCCCAAAATAAAAAGGCGGAGACTCCAGCCTAGTGAATCTGGGGGTGAGGATGGAGGCGCAGCTTACGCAAGGCCCCAGCAGCCTGCCCTGGCTGTCTCAGGCCCCCAGAGCCAGGCTGCAACCACCGGTGCAGGGTGCCCCCAAGCGGCGGTCCTGGGCAGCACCCGTGGGCGGCCCGCGCTGCTCGCTCGCTCGCTAGCGGGTTCCCATTCCTAAAGCGCCCAAAATACCCGGGAGGCGGATGACTCACGCCCGCCTGACATTTGCCCAATTAATTCTGCCTCTTCCATCCCTGCACGGCTCCTGGGGGCGTCTGGGAGCTGCGGGGGCGTCGGGCATGGGAAGGGGCTCGGGCCTGAGAGGCGGCGCTGTCTGCCCAAGACTCTGGGGATGGGCACGAGGGTGCCTGTCCAGCTGCCCCTTGAACAAACCATGGGCCCCAGGCTGTGGAATCAGTGGTCCCGGGTCCCCAGGAGGGTGCAGGGCCTGGGGCCTGTCAGCAACTGCTGCAGGCCTGGGACTCTCTTGGAGCTGTGGGTAGAAAGTGGGGGGAAGTGAGGAGCTCTTGGGGTGCTGGGTGAAGCTCAGGTATGTGTTCCTGGACCTGCACCCATTTGGTGCTCAGGGTCCACGCATCCCGTCCTGTCTGGGTTCATCATCCCCATGCAAAACACAACTCAACCCCTCCTGTTGGGGTGCATCACTCCTCCTTGCAAATACTCAGTCCACCCACAGCTCTAGCCCTTGCAACTACTACCTCTGTCCTGAGCAATCCCTGGGCTGGCTTGTGGGTGACCCCCAACTCTCAGACCTTGGAGAGGCCCCCTAAGAGAGACCCCCACAACTTGCTTGTCATTAGAAATGGAGAAGCGCCCTGGCCCCCCACCAGCCTTCTGTGGGCTTCCCACAGGGATACCTTCCTGGAGGCTCTCTGCTATATGGGTACTCAGCAGTGGGCAGGACATAGCTCACCCCCCCCCAAAGTCTCCAGTGGGGAGCATCCTCATTTCTCTTCCATGCACACCCCCCAGTCAGGCTGGCCGAAGGCTGCTGGGGAATTGGAGAGCAGCGACAGAACTGGGATTTGGAGGAGGACTGAGCAAACACAACAGTTCCAAACAGTCAGTGAGCATGACAGGGTTTCCCCCCCCCACACACACACACACACCTGCAGGCTGGATCTCACAGCCACACCCCAAATCTCACTGCTGATGATAGGCGAGTCCCTGAGGTCGGGCAAAGTGAAAAATGCCTGAGAAGAAATGAGTGTGTTTCCCTACACAGTTTTGTTTAAAAAGAAAAGAAAAGGAAAAAACACCCGAAAGCAGAGAAGGGACGGGGGAGGGATGGGAGGGGGGCTTTCCAGGGAATTTGCGGGAACAAGCCTGATGCGGATGTGCAGGTGGCTAAGTGGGGCAGCAGCGCCCCCCGTGGCCACTGGGGACAGTGCAGCAGCAGCTCGGGCGCCCACAGGCCTTTTCCCTTGCTCAGCGTGACCAGTCAGTCCCCAGAAGGTTCATTTTTGGGGTGGTGAGTGCTCCGTGGCATGCCCTGGAGGAGAAATAATTTCTCCCAGTGTGTCCCAAGGACCCCACCCCCATGGCATTTCAGGGGCTAAGACCGGAGTATTTTTGCCTACTCCAGGGCAGACCAGCCTGGATCTCATACATTCGTGAATGTGCAGCGAGTGGGTTGGGTGGGTGGTGTCCCTCCCTAGGCGCTTTCCTGCCCCTGTTAGAACCAAGAACCCAGTGGTACAGTTAGGGAAATAACTACACCAACAACTATCATGACAATCTTAATGAGCCAGAGGTAGAATGCCTGTCTCGAATACAAGCAGGGATGGGAAGGAGGGAGCAGGGGCATTGGCGGTGGGAATGTTGCACTGGTGAAGGGGTGTAGTTGGTGAAACCCAACTACAATCATGCTTGTAATCGTGGTGCTTAAATAAAGATTATATATATATATATATAAAAATACATTAATTTAAAAAAAGAACCAAGAACTCAGCTGGACACTGAGCCGGAAGCTAAGTTATAAAGCCAAGGTCGTGGAATTGGACTTAAAATCTTGTAAAAATAGTTATTTTTTTTCAGGTGGGTACAGCATTTGCCATAAACGGACTGCTCCAGATTTGATGCCTTGCATCCTCTATGGTCACGTGATCCCCATCAGGAATAAATCAGAACATGATCAGGTGTGACCCAACTCCCCCCAAAAAAACCCTTCACTATTCATCTCACCCACTAGACTTTTATCACGACTTTGTGGACCTTAAAATCACATGCTTTAAAAATTCAAATAATCCAAGTCTATGCCTCAGGGGTACAAATGACCTGAACTTCAAGCTAGAACATTCCAGCACCCTCAGAAGCAGCAATCGACCACGAGACTCCCTGACAATTTCTCATCCCCACTGCCAGCGACAAGCCACCCCAGCCGTCCTAGGATCAGGGTAGAACTGAACTGCCCAGCATGGCCCTACACACGGTGAGGTTCACTCGGACTGGCAAGTCTGGTCCACCCCAAATGCCCTCTGCTGTGGTCCCACATTCCCCGCCAACATCTGTGCTCTTTCTACTCCGAGGTTTATTCATTGTGCAGCTGTGAAAACTCCAAGCCCTGGCTTTTGTGTGGACGTGTCTGTTATGCCTCTGAGTCCTACCTAGACAGTGTTGGGGGCACTGCAGGGATGCGGGGGGCAGGGGGAGGCCTAGTCTCAGACTTTAAGGAACTGCCTTGTTTGGAGCTGGCTGCATCGCTTTACAATCCCTCCAGTCACTCCTCCACACCCTTGCCGACACGCTTGGGGGGAGGGATGCTATTTTCGTCCTTTCAGTGGGAGTGAAGGGTTTTCACTGTGCTCTGAGGAGCATCTTCTTAATAACTAATGATGTGGGTGGTCCCTGATTTTCTTGATCAGAGGTTGGGATTAGATTGCAGAAATTATCATTGATTTTATTTAAAAATTTTAAAAAATATTTGGCAGTTTATTTTGATCAATGGAGCAGTGAATGCATTCAAGAAAACATTCGCTTTTCTAGAAGACTCTGGCTTCACTTCCTCAGGAGGACCCTGCTGATACACTCTGTTGTTCCTTCCATGTCAGTTATCTATTTACTTGTTCTGTCCGTGGACGACTTTGGCTTTCAGGCACAACACTTTTATTGTTAAGCTTGTTTCTCTGCACACATCTAAATATACCTTTCCCTTATAAAGAGTCAGGTGGTATTTTCTGTCATTTCAGGGTTTTAGGGTACCAAAAAGATTTTACAGAGGATAGGGTGCTTATTTTGCATGTGCTCAACCCAGGGTCTATCTTTAGCTCCATATATGGTCCCCCTGAGACCAGCTAGGAGTGATCCTGAGCAAGAGCTAGGAATCAACCCTGAGCACTGCTGGGTGTGGTACTTACCCCAAAAGGGGAGGGGAAAGTAAGGATTTATATTGATTTTAGTTTTAGTTTTTGGTTGTATTATAAAAATAGTTATCCGTGTAGACATGTCAAACAAGAGACTTGAATATTGATCTTGTTCACTGTCCTTTATATTATCAAGGGGGATGAAACTGTGATTTGCATTTGTATAAAGCACCTTTTGCAATAAAATTTGTGGTACATGGGGCTGGAGAGATAACATGGAGGTAAGGTGTCTGCCTTTCATGCAGAAGGTCATTGGTTTGAATCCTGGCATCCCATATGGTCCCCTGAGCCTGCCAGGAGCGATTTCTGAGCGTGGAGCCAGGAGTAACCCCTGAACGCTGCCGGGTGTGACCCCCCCAAAAAAATGATGGTACAGAGGCCATAGCAAGAGCACAGCAGGGAGTGTTTGTCTTGCACACAGCCATTTTGGGTTCAATCCCCAACATCCTGAGCCTGCCAGGAGTAATTTCTGAGCTTAGAGCCAGGAGTGACATCTGAATGCTGCTGGGTGTGGCTCAAAAACCAACCAAAAATATATTTGGTACAAATTTTATAGCCACTGCTTTAAAGAAGTCTCTAATAAATAATACATTTAGACATTTTTTTCTTTTGTAGTCAATCTAAATGTCTTTTGGTGTTTTTTTTTTTAAAGGAGACTTCTTTTCATGTATATTTCATTTATATTTCTAGAAATGACAGATTTGGTCTTAGTTCTTTTAGGATGTTCTACAGTTTTTAAGAAATGACGCTTTCTTGCTTGTGACCTGGGATAAAGTGTGTTCTTTCTCTCTGCTCTGATCATTTCGAGGTCTTGAACTCTGCCTATCCCTAATGATGTACACACACGCAAAGTTTCTATTTGTATTTCCCCAGATGCGCCTTTGAAACTGGTCATATCTAACTTTCTGGGGTTTGACATTTTCCCTGACAAGACTGTTTTGATTGTGTCTGATATGCCACCCGCTAGTTTGAAGGCAGCTCTTAATTCCTATGCTGTCATCCTGCAGAAATCTTTTTTTAGGCCATTTTGCTTCTGGAGGGGAGAGAGTGGATCTTTTCCTCCTCCCTTCGAAGTTCTTGGCCACAGCCTCCATGACAAGGAGAGATTAGCCAGAGAGAAGCACATGCATTTAGCTAATGGGAGTTCCACAGAGCACAGGCATCCCAGAGAGGGAAAGGCCCAGAGAATTGATCCCACTGGAGTGTGGCCAGTTTGGGGGCACTGCCTTGCAGTGCTAAGGGTACGCTCCTGCTGTGGTTCTGGGGGCAATGTTGTTCCCAGGATCGAAATGAGCTTCTTGAATTGCAAAGCCAGTGCTCAATGCTCAGAGTTTATGTAAGCTCCAGAATTGAATTATTTTCATTTATTTTTAACTTAGGAGGGTCACTCCTGGTGATAATCAATGGTTACTCCTGACTCTATGCTCAGGAATCACTCCTGGCACTACTCGGGGACCATATGGAATGCCCAGGATTAAACCCAGGTCAACCATATGCAAAGCAAATACCCTCTCTGCTATGCTATCTTTCTGGTCCCCTGAGTGATTTTTTTTTAATTCTGGGGTTGATGACAAGTTAAAAGGCCCAGGAAAGTGTGAGAGGGACAAGTGGAAATACAAGGGATGGGGAGTTTGTGGCACTGACCTCAAGAAACCACTTGTGCCTGGCGCTTTTTCCCAATGCCATCCTCCCTGAGGAGAGAAAGACATGCTTTACCTCCAGGCAGGACTCGGCTTGTTTCCTGAAAACCCTGAAGAGCTTCACCCCCCACCCCCCATCCTTCATCGGAAATGCCAAATGGGCAGTCAGGAGCAAAGTTGCCAGAGACCATCACTGAGCAGAAGGAGCAAGAACATGTGAACAGGGCACAAATGTGACCATGCTGTTCCCAGGACTTGTGTGACACTTGGCCAGGTGGGGTAATCTGGGGTCAGGTTTCCACTGGTGAGAGCAAAACCCTACATCAAGAGGGTCCACTGCGTCAATCACTTGATGGGGGGACTTTTTCTGGCCCATAATTCCAAGAGTAGTTAGTCCTATGTCCAAATGCTACAAGATTGTCTGGAGGCACCTTCGTCTTTGTCTTTGTTTCTCAATTGTTCGTAAAAAGCTTCTAATTAACATGTGATGCAGTGCAGATACGAATTACCCTAGTTGTTATATTTAAATCTAAATTCTCTGTCTCTTCAGAAACCTTCAGTAATTTTTTATATGCAAGGAAAAGAAGTAAAGAAAGACAGAACTGGAGCAACCACACAGTGGGGAGAGCGTTTGCCTTGCAGGTGGCTGATGAGAGTTTGATCCCCATCATGCATAGGGCCTCTGAAACATGGCCAGAAGGGATTCCTGAGTGCAAAGTCAGACGCCAGACCCAAGCACCACCAGGTGTGACCTCCTAAAACCAAAAAAATAAATAAGAAAACAGCTAATAGACACACGAATAAGTGTTATCACCGCTAATTATCAGGGATATCCAAATCAAGATGTCAATGGGATGTCATCTCACCAGAGACAATGACAAATATATTTAAAAAAAATTCTATGTTGGCTGGGATGCAGTGAAAATAAGGACCTCTCATCCATTGCTGGGAATTTTGTCTGGCCCAAAGCGATGGTAAAAGTATAGACATTCCTCAGAAAAGTAAGAATACAACTGCCTAACATCTGACCCCATAATTCTACTTGGCATCTACCTCATGACACAAAATCACTTATCCCTTTAGACATATACACAGTTATTCATTGCAGTCACAATCCTGAGACTAGGAAGCAGCCTGAGGTTCAATGACAGGTAAGCAGATACTGAAGGTGTGGACATATATCCACCAGGAGGGAAAGGTGGAAGGGATAATGAAGGCTGGACATCTATTCCTCAGCTGAAGAAAGGGGAGAATCATAAATTCACTGCAAGTCAATGGAACTTGAGTCAGTCTGAAGCAGCAGGACAAGTAAATACCAGTTGATCCCACTTACATGCAGCATTTAGAACAGGAGACCAAGATTTTTCTAGACTGTAGAAATGAGGAGAGGGAAATCAAGAGAGCAAAGGTAGAGGGATAGAAGGAAATGAAAGGAAAACGAGGCCAGGGTCAGCGTGTTCATGTTGGTGGGGTATTGAGGTGATGTACTCCTATTTTCCAACCACAGAGCCAAGAACACTAAACCGAAGATTGGAACCACAATAACTAAACTTGAAAGGGAGTCTGTTAAAGTGGAGCACAGAGGGTGCAGGTGGGTGGAAATCTGGGGACACTGGTGGTTGGAAAGGACCCCTGGCAGTGGTGGTGACATCACCACTGGAGCTTTGAATGATGCCTGGAATCCTCCTACGAATGTATTTGTGGTCTGGAGTATAACACAGCGGTGGGGCGTTTGCCTTGCACACAGCCAACCCCAGACGAACTCTGGTTTGAATCCTGGCACCCCATATGGTACTCCGAGCCTGCCAGGAGCAATTTCTGAGCACAGAGCCAGGAGTGACCCCTGAGTGCCACTGGGTGTGGTCTAAAAAAACAAAACAAACAAAAGAATGAATTTGTGAATCACAGTGCCTTAATTAAAAACAATTTTTAAAAAAAATGAACACCACTGGGGCTGGAGAGATAGCACAGTGGTGAGGCTATGCAGCTGACCCAGACAGACCCAGTTCGATTCCCTGCATCCCATATGGTCCCCGAGCTTGCCAGGAGTGATTTCTGAGCATGGAGCCAGGAGTAACCCTCGAGCATCGTCAGGTGTGACCCCCAAACCAATCAATTAATAAATAAACTTCTTTTAAAAAAATATTACCACCACCAACAACAAAAGAAAAGCAAGTTACAGTCCATAGCAAAGGGCTGGAAGAGCATGTGATGCACTGGGGCTAACTGGGGCCTCACAAATGTGGCCCACCCCCTTAAGCAATCTTGACAGCTCTGAAAGTGCATTTTTAATTTATATGGTTTACGCAAAGCAGTTCCCTGACATTTTAGGTCTATCCCCTCCCCCCCCCCAATAACGATTCAATTTTCTTCCAACTATCTTAGCCAGAGCCCTGGGCCGTTAGGTACCATGGCTGGGCTGGCCAAGTTTTTACTGATACTTAGATTCACCTCTTAAGCCTTCACCCTCCCACCTCAACCCTCTTCCTCCATGCCAGAACCAGAGGAAAAGGCTCCGTTTATTTTCTGTACTTTGGGGGCAAGTTATTTTTATCTTTATAAATTATTTCCAGCATCTTTTAAAATATATAGACACACAGTTATATCTCATTTAATGAGATGCATTTCCAAGTGGCAAGGGTTAGACATATTTCAAAGGGCCCCCTCGGGGCTGTACACCCAGCTTGGCTGGAATGTGCCAATCTATGATGCTCCTGCTCTGGGCACGGCCTCAGGCGCCACTGGCAGCTGGGTCCCAGGGGAAAGCAGAGATGGGGAAGGGACAGGCGAGAAGGTGGAAGGAGTTTCTCAAAGGCTGGTCTTGTCACTGGCAGCAATGACACAGCGGGGAGAGCACTTGCCTTGCACTCAGCCAATTTGGGTTTGATCCCCAGCATCCCATATGGTCCCCGAGCCCACTAGAGGGGGTAGGGGGGTGTGATCCCTGAGCACAGAGACAGGAGTAAGTTCTGATCACTGTGGGGTGTGGTTCCAAAATAAAAAAAAGACAAATTTACGGGCTGCTCTTGGTGAGAGCTGGTCAGGCAGGGGCTCTGGGGATAGAAGGGAGAGATGAGGTGAGACTCCTCAGCCTGTAGGGAGTAACATTCATTAGAAACTTCTATCCATGGAGCAGGTCCTCGGCTGAAAAGGCAGAGCAGGAGAGCAGGGAGGGTGTGGAACAGGGATAGTATAACTGGAATAGGTCACCTGGTCCCTGGGGTGGGTATGTGAGAGCAACAGGGCGAATACCCGTTTTCAGGTTAGGCACAAATCCAGCTTCCTCAGGAGTTCTGGGACCCCTGAACTTCTCTCCGCCCTCAGCCCACACCAAAATGGAGCTGGTCTGAATGTGGTGGACCTTAAGGAGGATTCAATCCCACCCATCTGCTCCCTCAATACACAAAATTTTGCTTTTACTTTTTCGTCAGTTCTGGGGGCCACTTGGTGTGGGGATGGGCCCTATCCTGACCCCCCCGCCCCCACAAAGCCTGCCCCTCTGTCACCCAGGTGGTCATTCACTGCCCCGGCAACCCTGGTTCCTCTTCTTAGAGCCTTCTTGAATTTTCTACTCCTCGTATCTTTCTCTCTCGGGGCCACCAGGACCTGCTCTGAACTGCTCCCCACAATAAGCCTGGCCTAGGGAAGGGCTTTGGCAACTCTGAGGCACCAGAATTGGGGGGTGCGAGATGGTGTCTACTGTCCACACAGGGGTGCTATTTTTGGGATAGGGGTCTCCCTGGGAGTACCCCCACACTATGACCCCCCTGAGGCTCAGTGTCTAATTGGCCATGCTGGCCATGAGCTGCTGGAAGGGTCAACCAGGTCACATGCACCTTCCAAGCCCCCTTCCCAAATAAATGACTGGGTGGCTTTGGCATTATAGGGGGAAGGGGCTAGAATACTGGGACCCCCAGTACTATTCCATGTGCCCCACTGAGCCACTAGCCAAAAAGCAAGAAGGTTTCACCTTCCAGGAGCAGGACAAGCAGGAGGAGAAACCCCCATGACCACCCACATTTCCCCCAAACTCGTAGGGATGGGAGGTTCGATCCCTTCTGGGTGTGTACCTAATGACTACCTTAAGGCTTGGGGGAGTTGGCCCATGGCAGGGTGGCTCCATGTTCGAGAATACCCCTGAGGCCCCCAACACTCCTAGAAGGGAGATCGTGGTGGGCAGCAGTTCCCAAGGAGACACAGGCTGGCTTGGGGTTCCCAGAGTTCCCGGTTCTGCAGGCCAGGCCTAGGCCTGGTTCCCCATTATATAAGTCCAAGTTGATAGGGCCTGGGAAGCAGGAAGTGGGGCCTTGAGGCTGCCCCACCACCGTGCTGCTAAATTTAGCTGGTGACTCAGAAGACACCCCCATGCCGTCACTCGCACACCCCTCTGCCTAGTGTTCGTGCACGTTTAGCTGTTCTTGGCAGGCGAATTCCCCCTCTGCTTGCAGCCAAGATTCTCTAGCGCTCTTGGAATTTTGTCTGCAAAGGTCCTGTGCAGCCCAGCACTAGGAGGTGGGGTGGGTGGGCTGACTTAGGGGAAGGGTGCCCTGAGCTGGAAAAAATGCCACGGTGTGTGTGTGTGTGTGTGTGTGTGTGTGTGTGTGTGTGTGTGTGTGTGTGTGACCAAGATGGAGAAGATGCAGGGGTGTTTGTAAAACGCAAAGTTGTTTGTGGTGTGTGTGTCTGAGATGGATAAATTCAAGGAGTGTGAATGTGGGTGTGTGTATGTGTGTGTGACCAAAATAGACAATGCAAGGAAGTGTGTGTGTGTGTGTGTGTGGTGTGTGTATGGTATCCAAGATGGAAAAAATGAGAAAGAGAGAGAGAGAGAGAGAGAGAGAGAGAGAGAGAGAGAGAGAGAGAGAGAGAGAGAGAGAGAGAGAGAGCCTCCCAGGTTGGAACTTCAGCTCTGGAAAACAAAGGATTCCTTCCCCTAGGGTGGAGGAACACTGGTGGAGGGAGGGAACCATCTCTAAAATATTGAGCTGAAACAGGAGCTTGGCGTCACCCTCTGCATGATGTGCAGAGCTTGCTTCACTTCCTAGAAGGATGGAAAGGGAGAAACAGAGGGGGGAGGGTTATGAGGGTGCTGACTCCTTCTTCCTCACTGACCCGGCTCCAGAGGAGATTCACATCCCTCTGCTTCAGAGAAGAACCAGGATGTTCCGGGGGGCAAGAGGACTCATGGGGCCAGAGAGAGCACAGGGGGCAGGATGCTTGGCATGTGGCTGATCCGGGTTCAAAGCTCTGTTCCTGAGCACCAATAGGAGAGATCCCTGAGGGATACGGAATACAGGATATGGTAGCCCTACGCTGGAGCCCAGATATCACAAGAACCCTAGAACACTACAGAGCAGCCTGAGTTCCCCCACAATGCAGGGCCCTGACAGCACCAAGTCTCCTGTCCTTGCTTCAGACCACTAGCCCAGGAAGCCAAGAATCACCTCCGGGGAGCACCCTCGCCCATGAAACTGCACTGGCTTAGGGCCTGCCATAGTTGGGATTGAGAGTGGGGAGTATCTGACCCCACAGAATGGCAGAGGGGACCTCAGCAGCAAGAAAGGGAAAGCCACACCTATGGGCTATGAGCCCCATTTCCTTGACCTTCCTGTGTTACCAGCAAACCTGCTAAAGTATCTTAGCCACCTCCCTTCATCTCCAAGAGAAGACAAGCTCACCTGTCTGCCACCATCAGACTGAGTGCTCCAAGCATCCAGCTTCCCTCTCTAAGCCAAGGGTGACTGCCTAAGGAAAAGGGCCTTGGGGTCTCAGGGACTTTGGGAGGACCCAGAACCTATCCTGTATCTGCATCTACAAACCCGGTCCCTGAGTCAGGCTGTCACCAACACAGGCCCTCAGCTTGCTTGGGTGATACCTGAGGTCCATATTGCTTCCTGTCAGATTTAGGGGGTGGTCAGTGACCCCTGGCCCCTGACCTGACTTGAACTCTCCTCCAGGCACAGCTTCACCTCTGCCCATATCCAATTGCTGAGTCACAATATTTCTCAGAGCTTCTCCAGAAGAACTCCAAAGCTCTGCTGCCTTCCCCTCACATGTTCCTGCACCCTGGAGGCAGCTCCAGGCCTGAGTACAGGCTTCTCCAGCCTGAGCCCTGCATTCAATCTGTGGCCCTGCTGGGTCCCCCAAGTACTGTCCAGAGCACAAACCAGGAGTCACCTTTGAGTTCTGAGTATGAGCAGACTCAACTCCAGAGGGCTGAGTTTAGGGGCCCTCTGAGGCCCCCAACTTCAGAGTCTGCAGTTTATCTGTGGGTGTGAAAAATACTCATCATCAGACCGACAGCCACTAACCATGTGCTCGTGGCCCTTGTACTTATTTCCCAGCAAGACCTAAGCTAGGAATATGGATGGCAGCCTGCAATTGGCATGGTGGGCAGAATGGGGGCCCTGGGGAGCCTATCCTCCCTCTGCCCTGGGGGTCCTGCTTCTATGCAGGAAATCTTCCCCTCCACTCTCAGGGCTGAGAAGGGAGACCCTCCTTGAGACCCCAGAGTTGGCATACACCACCATCACAGGATCCCAAACTCCACACTTCCATGGACTCAGAGGGCCAAGAAAAAAATCCTGTACCCCCAGATGCCCACAGCCCAATACTATTGCCTCCCAGCCAGATCTCCCTTGAGACACTTCTGTAACAGGGGTTCACATCACCAAGCACTGATTCATGGCAGAAGGAGGTTTACTCCCTGGTGGGCTGAGGGCAGCCAGTAGGGGTATCTGGGAGTGAGCAGACACTCACAGAACATTTTATGAGGATTTTCTGTAAGATCGTCCTTCTGATTCTTGCTCAGGGTGATGTGTTAACATGGGGGGCGGGTGTCACACACACACTGTGGCATCAAGGAGAGCTGTCCTATTGGGGCAATAGTACAGCGAAGACATCACAAGATAAGGAGCATATCATGGTTCCATAGAGGAAAACCAAGTCCAGCATGGCCATTATGGGGTATGTGTGTGTCATGAGATCTTAGCAGCCTTAGACCATGTAGGGGCTCTTAAAATCAGCTGTTTCTTTTTTTTTTTTTTTTTTTGGTTTTTGGGCCACACCCGGTGACGCTCAGGGGTTACTCCTGGCTATGCGCTCAGAAGTCGCTCCTGGCTTGGGGGACCATATGGGACGCCGGGGGATCGAACCGCGGTCCGTCCTAGCTAGCGCAGGCAAGGCAGGCAAGGCAGGCACCTTACCTCCAGCGCCACCGCCCGGCCCCAAAATCAGCTGTTTCTTAGCTTGGATGGAACAGGAATCTCATCCTACATGTAAAGTAGTGGACAAAGTGGGCATCTTTGAAAATGTTCTAACCATGAACAAAAATCATCTCTTTAGATCCCATACTATATAAAACAATGATAAAATCAAAGATATATGTCATAAGCTACCATCATAACAATATCCAAAATACATGGGGAACTCAAGCTACTCCTAGGGAAAAAAAAAACTAAAGAAAACTAAATAGATTTGGGACTGGAGTGATAGCACAGTGGGGAAGGTGCTTACCTTTCATGTGGCCAACCCAGGTTCAATCCTCAGCATCTCATATGGTCCCCTGAGCCCACCAGGAGTGATTCCTGAGTACAGAGCCAGGAGGAACTCCCGAGCATTGCCTTGTGTGGCCCAACCTCCACCCCCATCATTACAAAATCCAGCAAGATGAGAAATACACACTCAGCAAAGCTATTTCTATGAATAGCAAAATCTTTTCTCTAACATGGCTGGGCAGGCCCAGATTTTCACTTGCGTTGGCACCTCTCAAATCACACTTATTTTTACCCAGGCCAAAGGAAATTCTTTGTGCCCCAGACTCGTATCTTTCCTTGGGATTTACGATGAGCTTTGGGGTGCCTCAACCACATACGTGGTGAGCCCATCTCCAGCTCTCCATGCCATGGACTCAGGACCTGCATGATAGCAAAGTAGGTAAGGCTTTTTTTGCATTGCCCCTGCTGACTTGGTTCCATTCCCAGAACCCCAGAGGGTCCCCCAAGCATTACCAGAAGTGATCCCTGAGCAGCCCCCAAACCAAAACAAATTCTTTCCCCAAGGGGCACTCTTTAAAACCTTCTGGAAGGCCACACCACCACTGAAGGTAAAAGCCCCAAGAGCTTCCAGGTGTGGCCCATCCCACTGGCCGGACTCATTCAACCTAAAAAATGATAGCAGGGAGGCAGGATGGAGAAGGCAGAGTCAATTTCAACCACAGGGAAGCCTCCCGATTAAACGACTTTAGCATGGCTCTATAATAGTCCATCTTTTTGGGGGAACCAATAAGCAACTGTTTTTAGGATTCTGTGCCCAGGAAGCATGCTTCTGCTTTTGACTTTTGATTTTTGGACCACATCTGAGATACTCAGGGAGGCCCGCTGTTGCTCTCGTGCCCACTAGGATCACTCTTGACAGGATTTGGGAAACCATTTGGGATGTGGCAGATCAAAGCCAGGTCAGTCATGTGCAAGGTAAGCTCCTACCTGCTGAAAGACTTGCTCAGGCCCAAGTTTTTTGGTTATTTTTGTTGTTGTTGTTGTTGTTGTTTTTTAAGCCTCTGTCTATTTATTTGTAAAATGGATACATGCAGATCCATTGATGTTACTAAGTTTGGAAATCAATACAGAGACTCCAGGGGTTAACTAAATGGATTTAGATGAGATTCTGAGTTTGAAATGTTCTGCAGTAATATTGCCACTGGATATAATCATCCTTCTTACTCCCTAAATATTCTTTATCTTGCCTGTTGATGTTGTGAGTTGGTGAGTATCAACTAATATTCACTTAGTAGAAATGCCTCAATTCCCAGTACCTTTTGAACAATTACTCTAGAAATCTGTAGAGTTTTAAAATTTAAAAATTCTAAAATTTAAAAACTCTAGAAGTCTCCATTAAGAAATGGGAAGAAAAAAATAATCCTGTCTAAATGTGAGATGAGGGGGTTGGAGTCATAGTAATAGAGATAAAGTCTTTTGACTTGTACATGGCTGCCCCAGGTTCTGTCCCTGGTACAGTGTGATCCCCTGAACAATGCTAGGAGTGATTTCTGAGCAGAGAACCAGGAGAGGCCCCTGAGCACTGCTGAGTGTGACTCAAAAATTCAATATATAAATTAAATGTGAGATGAATAAGAACTTCCTTTATAATGTGTTAGTATTTTATGTCTATTATCTTGTTATGTAAAAACCACTATGTTATAGATGAGAAAACAGAGACAGATCCTGGGAGGCTTATTCATTTGCTCCAGATCACAGAAGTAGGAAGGGAAAGGGGCTGTAGAGTGACCCCCTCACTATCTGCTGGCTTGTGAACCTCTGCAAAGAGTCAAGGGAAAAGAGGCAGATTATGGACTCACACATATACAGAGCTGGTGATGAGGCTTCTGTGCAGGAAGAGATTTTCCACCTTTGCAGCTTTCTGACAAACTTGGGAGCAATGGAAGGGATGGAAGATTTCACAAGGCACTCACACATACAGCTCGTACTGGAGCAGAAAAATCTTCCAGACACTGGGGAGACATAATTAATAACGGGTTGCTAAAGGGAAAACCATTTGTCTGGAGGCAAGGCCCTGAGATGACACAGGGCTGAGGGTTTGGACCCTTGAGAGCAGTCGTTGCACCAGTTTCTGATGATAGTGAGTATGTGGAATGGGATGGAGAATTGTCACCATGGTAACCACTTGCCCTGGACCACAGTCTCAGTGGGTGCCACTGCTGGGCTTAGCTGGGTACCAGCTCCCACCTCACCACCTCCTATCCCAGGGGCTAAATCACTTGCTGAATCCCTCTGCTAGTCACTTGAAAAAGAGGCCAAGTATTGCTTCAGACAATTTCCTCTTTTATGCATCAAGTTCCTCCTTTGGATTAGAAAAATGCTCTTGGACAGTTGTGGGGAATAGAATCATGTGATACCCAAGTATAAAATTACAAGCTTCATGGTTGGAGAGACAGTATAACAAGAAAGGTGCCTGCCTTGCATGCAACCAACATGGGTTTGATCCCTGGCACCCCATATTATCCCCTAAGCACTGCTAGGAGTGATTACTGAGACAGAGCCCAGAGTAACCCCTGAGGACTGTCAGATATGGCACAAAACCAGAACAAAAAGTACACACTGCAGACCAAAAACAAAAACAAACACCAAATTGGAATGCATTTAGATGTCTTCCCACCCCATGAAAAGTGGTGAGAATTGGTAAGGGATCTTGCATGGTAGTTGGAACCCCTGGATCTTGACTGCCTATGAATGTTACCTCTTGTTCAAATCTTTTGAGATAGAACCCTCCCCCAATTCCTCTTGAGACTCCTTTCTTCCTATCTCTTATAATTGTATCATGCATTTTTATCTCTCTCTATAATGTTCTTTTTTTTTTTTTTTTGGTTTTTGGGCCATACCCAGCGGTGCTCAGGGGTTACTCCTGGCTGTCTGCTCAGAAATAGCTCCTGGCAGGCACGGGGGACCATATGGGACACTGGAATTCGAACCAACCACCTTTGGTCTTGGATCGGCTGTTTGCAAGGCAAACACCGCTGTGCTATCTCTCCGGGCCCTCTATAATGTTCTAACCATGGCTTTGTTTTATTTTCAAAATGGTTTTGGGTCATACCTGGTGATGCTCTGGAATTACTCCTGACTCTGGGTTCAGGAATCTCTCCTGGCAGGGTTAGGGAGGACCATACGAGGTGGTAGGGATTGAACTCAGATGAATCACATGCAATATAAACCCACTGTCAAATGTACTGTCTCTTGGGTCCCATATGTTACTTACTTTTGGTTGTTTGGGTATATGCTTAGGGTTTATACCTGGCTCTGGACTTAGGGATCCCTCCTGGTGATGTTCGGGGACCCTATCAAGTGAGCCTTCCTCTGGAACTGTCTCCCCATTATTATATTATTAATTTTCGCAAAAATAAAAATTGTTTTAAGTAGGGGCCCGGGCGGTGGCGCTAAAGGTAAGGTGCCTGCCTTGCCTGCGCTAGCCTAGGACGGACCGCGGTTCGATCCCCCGGTGTCCCATATGGTCCCCCAAGCCAGGAGCAACTTCTGAGCACATAGCCAGGAGTAACCCCTGAGCGTTACCGGGTGTGGCCCAAAAACCAAAAAAAAAAAAAATTGTTTTAAGTATGCAGTTGGATAGCTCTTTTGTTTCTCTTCTGAAAATGATGCTGACCATACAAGAACATAAATGGATATGAGACTCTTTAGTAAAATAATAAAATAATGGGGAGAGAGACTATAGAGTGGGGAAGGCACTTGCTTGTATGTGGTTAACTGAATTAGATCTCTGGCATCCTATAGGGTCCCCTGAGCACTGCCAGGAGTGATCCTTGAGCACAGAGCCACGAGTAAGCCCTGAACATCTGGAGGAGGGAGGTGTGGCCCCCAACCTCACTCTCTATCCAAATGAGAAATAAAAAGGCAGAGGGAGCCCCAATATGAACCCAACCTCTCTTCACTCACATTTCTTCATTCTAGATCAATAATTGAAACTCAGGCTGTAAATCTGCTTCGGGGGCTGCTGTGACCAGGTGATCAATAATTCCAGGCATGTGTCATATGTACATGCCTTTTTGAACTTGGCAGACACCTCATGCTCGAACACATCTGAGCATCTCTGACTTCTCTTGTTTAAGTCTTTTGTTCTGGGGGATCACACTTGGGGGTTATCAGAGGCTGATTCTCCTGGCTCTGTGCTCCAGGATCATTACTGGTACTCAGGGTCTCTGTTCTATACAGTGCCCAGGATTGGGTTAATCACATTCAAGGCAAGTGCCTTAACCCCTGTGCTACCTCTCTGGCCTCCCAAGTGTAAGGAATTCCAGACTTGTAATACATAGTGCCCTGCAAGAAGCAAACATTGACAAGACCCCTGATGAATAAACAACATTCAATAGGTCATCTCTACCTCCTAACGGCCACTGTACTGAGTAATCTCTCCTCTACCCTATTACCCAGACTGGGACATCCATCTTTGTAGAGTCTCTGCCTTTTATGCACCCCTTTAAAGGATAATTTACCTCTCTGTCTCTGGATGTTCCTTTTTTGTTTGTTTGTATTTGGGTCACATCTGGTGGCACTCAGGGATTACTCCTGGCTCTGTGCTCAGGAATCACTCCTGGAAGGCTCAGGGAACCATATGGGTTGCTGGGATTGAACCTGGGTCACCTGACCCAGGTTTGCCTGGATCAGAAAGGCAAACACTCTTCCTGCTGAACTATTACTCAAGGCCCTATCTGCTCCTTTTTTATTTTTTTGAGGGGGGAGAGTACTGTTTCTACCTTCCAAACCAGTCATGTGAATCACTGATCCAGCGTTTGAGGTCTCTGATCTTCTTACCCATCGTTCATCGCATAATTTAGAATTCAGATTACAGAGTCCATCTTGATATTTTTCAGTTCAACTCTCACCATAGCTCAAATGCAAACTCTGAACCCAACGTTACTGCCTTTCATGCAAACTCTGTTTCTCTGGTAAGCAGCATCACATCTCTTATTGGCCTAGCATCCTTCCTTCTTTCACCCCTCACCCACCCACCCCCTGTGTCACTTCTTAATGTTGGCTCTTCCCATCTCTTCTAGCTCTGCATCTGGCTGTGCAGCTCCCAGCCCAGAATACTCCCTACTTTGTGATTCTGATGGTAAAATCTTCTATTTTCTCTTCCTTGGTCTATCTTAAGGGAAAGTTAATCCTCTACAAATCTGGGAGAAGCGAGGGCAAGTGGGGATAAGAGCCCACTTGGCTGGTGTGGGGACAGGAGCAGGGAGTGGGGGATAGCTCAGGGCAGCACCAGGAGGCAGAGCCATGGGGCTGGAGGTAAAAGGTGCAAGAAGGAGAGTGAGGAAGATGGAGGTGCTGCAGAAAAGCAGCCTGTTGGTCAGTCAAAGAGACCTTTGTGCCACTCCATCTTCTCAGAGTATCCATGAAAGGAGGCAATGCCTGACAGCAGCTGGGTGAGAGAAAACATGGGACATTTGTAATCTACTTTTCCCTCCAAACAAGTGGAAACAGAGATAAACAGATGGGACTATATTAAGCTAAGAAGCTTCTACACCTCAAAGAAAATAAAACCTAGGATACAAGAGCCATCCACTGAATGGAAGAAATTATTCACCCAATATCCATCAGATAAGAGGCTAATATCCAAAATATACAAGGCACTGACAGAACTTTACAAGAAAAAAAATCTAATCCCATCAAAAAATAATAAGAAGAAATGAACAGAGACTTTGTCAAAGAAGAAATACAAATGGCCAAAAGACACATGAAAGTATGCTCCACATCACTAATCATCAAAGAGATGCAAATCAAAATAATGATGAGGTATCATCTCACACCACAGTTACTGGCACACATCACAAAGAACAAGAGCAATTGGTGCTGGAGGGTATGAGGAGAGAAAGGAACTCTCATTCACTGCTGGTGGGAATGCGGTCTAGTCTAGCCTTTATAGAAAACAATATGGGGATTCCTAAAAAATCTGGAAACTGAACTCCCATATTATCCAGCTATACCACTCCTAGGGATATACCGTAGGAACACAAAAATACAATTCAAAAATCCATTCCTTACACCAATATTATTGCAACGATATTTATAATAGCCAGACTTTGGAAACAACCAAGATGCCTTTCAACAGATGAATGGCTAAAGAAACAGTGGTATATACACACAATGGACTATTATGCAGCCATCAGGAGAGATGAAGTCATGAAATTTTCCTATACATGGATGTACATGGAATCTATTATGCTCAGTGAAATAAGCCAGAGGGATAGAGATAGACACAGGATAGTCTCACTCATCTATGGGTTTTAAGAAAAATAAAAGACATTTTTGTAATAATTCTCAGAGATAATAGATATGGGTGCTGGAAGGGCCAGCTTATGATAGGAAGCTCACCACAGAGAGTGGTGAGTGCAGTTCGAGAAATAACTACACTGACAACTAAACATAACAATGTGAATGAATGAGGGAAGTAGAAAGCCTGTCTCAAATACAAGCAGGGGGGTAGGGAGGTGGGAAATTTGGGTCATTGGTGATGGGAATGTTGCACTGGTAAAGGGGGGTGCTTTTTTTGTTTTGTTTTGGTTTTTGGTTTTTGGGCCACACCCGGCGGTGCTCAGGGGTTACTCCTGGCTGTCTGCTCAGAAATAGCTCCTGGCAGGCACGGGGGACCATATGGGACACTGGGATTCAAACCAGCCACCTTTGGTCCTGAATCGGCTGCTTGCAAGGCAAACGCCATTGTGCTATCTCTCTGGGCTCCAAGGGGGGTGTTTTTTTTATATGACTGAAACCCAACTACAATCATGTTGTAATCATATTGTATAAGTAAAGACATTAATAAAAAACTTAAAAATATATAAGAATTAACTGAGATAGAAGAACTATCACCAAAAAATAAATAAACAAGCAAATAAATAAATAAAATAAAAGGAAAGAAAAGAAAACAGGGACAGCAAAGGGCCACTGGGTGGGGATAGAGGACAGATTTCACTTTCTGGGGGAGGTCATCAAGCAGAGGGTGCCACAAGAGAGAAGCCCAGAAAAAGACCTCCATGCACTCCTGAAAAGTTTAGGGCTGAGGGTGCTGATGGAGTGGCTCAGACAAGAGATGCAGTCTGTAAGCATGTAGGAGAGTTCCAACTAGGAGGACCATCTACTTTCTAGGCACTGCCTTGTCTTTGGTCAACTTTGTCAAAAGGGAGCCAAAGTCATATAGCACAATGGTTAGAACTCTTGCCTTGCATGGGTTTGTTCCTGGGTTCCACGTTGTACTACCAGGAGTGATCCCTGCACACATATTCAGGGGTAAGGTCTGAGCATCTCCAGTTGTGGGCCCCAAAACACAATAAAAACCAAGACATCAGGAAGAGCTGACTGGGGCAAAGTGTGCAGGGTTGTCATGAGATGACTAGAAACTTCCTTGGGGTGTTTCCCAGAGAAAGATGCTGATGAGGAAGGTTTTTCTGGGACCAGCTAAGATTTGATTTGAGATCACTTCATACCAGGGAAAAAGCATCCAAGATGGAGTCACTCCCCTGGGATCAAAAGGAGCACTGATTTGGGAGCCTGCCAGCCCTGGGTTCAGGTGCTGACTTATTTCTGAAGTAGCCAAAGGATCTTGGATCAGTAACAAGTCTTGGAGTCTCAGAGAACCCGCTGCTCAGACCCGCATCATAAAGAGCCCCAGGAGACTAAAAATAAAGGAGGTGTCCTGTCTGGGAATTTGGGGGCCCTGTTCTTTTATTTTGGGGGATGCTTCTGGTGCTGTAATCAGTGATCCCTCCTAGCATGTTTGGGAGGAGGCCATATATGGGGGCAGGATCAAGTCTGGTCAACCACATACAAGGCCTTAACTGCTGTAATCCCTGGTCTTTCAAGTCCTCAAAAGTCTTTTCTTCCTTCCTTCCTTCCTTCCTTCCTTCCTTCCTTCCTTCCTTCCTTCCTTCCTTCCTTCCTTCCTTCCTTCCTTCCTTCCTTCCTTCCTTCCTTCCTTTCTTCCTTCCTTTTCTTTCTTTCTTTCTTTCTCTTTCTTTCTTTCTTTTTCTTTCTTTCTTTCTTTCTTTCTTTCTTTCTTTCTTTCTTTCTTTCTTTCTTTCTTTCTTTCTTTCTTTCTTTCTTTCTTTCTTTCTTTCTTTCTTTCTTTCTTTCTTTCTTTCTTTCTTTCTTTCTTTCTCTTTCTTTCTTTCTTTCTTTCTTTCTTTCTTTCTTTCTTTCTTTCTTTCTTTCTTTCCTTTCTTTCTTTCTTTTTCTTTCTTTCTTTCTTTTTCTTTTTCTTTCTTTCTCTTTCTTTCTTTCTCTCTCTTTCTCTCTTTCTTTCTTTTTCTTCCTTCCTTCCTTCCTTCCTTCCTTCCTTCCTTCCTTTCTTTCTTTCTTTCTTTCTTTCTTTCTTTCTTTTTTCTTTTTCTCTCTCTCTTTCTTTCTCTCTCTCTTTCTTTTCTTTCTTTCTTTCTTTTCTTTCTTTTTTTCTTTTTCTCTCTCTCTTTCTTTCTCTCTCTCTTTCTTTTCTTTCTTTCTTTCTTTTTTTTCTTTTTCTCTCTCTCTTTCTTTCTCTCTCTTTCTTTTCTTTCTTTCTTTCTTTTCTTTCTTTCTTTTCTTTTCTTTCTTTCTTTCTTTCTTTCTTTCTTTCTTTCTTTCTTTCTTTCTTTTCTTTCTTTCTTTCTTCTTCTTTCTTTCTTTCTTTCTTTCTTTCTTTCTTTCTTTCTTTCTTTCTTTCTTTCTTTCTTTCTTTCTTTCTTTCTTTCTTTCTTTCTTTCTTTCTTTCTTTCTTTCTTTCTTTCTTTCTTTCTTTCTTTCTTTCTTTCTTTCTTTCTTTCTTTCTTTCTTTCTTTCTTTCTTTCTTTCTTTCTTTCTTTCTTTCTTTCTTTCTTTCTTTCTTTTTCCAGAACCTAACTCTTCTTTCTGTGATAATGCCTGATGTGTGTCTAGTGATTCATGAAGGTGGTAAGTGTCTGGTGTTTGCCACATCCTTGGTCACCTAAATTTATCCTGCATGCCTGCTGGAAATTCTTCACATATTATAGAAGCAACAGCTGAAATTCAAAACGATGCCTTTATTGGTTAGAATCGTACAGGAGAGGGGACTAAGACCACCTAATTTTTTATTCCCTTCTTTCAAAGGCTGCAAAAAGATGTAGCGATGTCTCACTGAAGAACTTCAGAGAGATTAATTCCAATCTATCGGCCATTGTCTGATCTTGCGTTTGCTGAAAATATGGGGGTTCAGGGCACAATGAGGGGCCTGTAGCATACAGAGTTGGCTTCTCCTCATGTACGTCTGTGGCTGCTGCTTGTTAGATGCATCTTGTGTCTGGATTTAAGGAAAAAAGTCCATGGTATCCACTGAACCACGCCCGCCAAGATGGAAGCTGAAGAGATTGTAGCCCAAGCTCATTCAGCCCAGCTCCCTAAATCCAACATTGGAAGGATCTTGCTGCCCAAGCCACAGGTTTCTGAGCAAAAGGAATCTCCTTCAATCAAACACCTTTCACCTCATCGAATCCCATCATTCTGCTTGAGGCATTTACTTATCCACATGTTGTGAACAGTAAGAGCAGATGAATTTATCACTATCCTCAGATGCCTGTGATCAAGAAGCCCTTTGGGAGGCCAGTGGAGGAGAAGAGGCTGATTCATCAAGGGAGTGAAATGAGCTTGGAAACGACGCAAAGGCACAGTAGGAAAGTGTGAGTGTTGCTAAGTGGAAGAAAGAACCTACCTGGACAAACAGGATTTCTGCTCCATATCCTCTGAAAAAGGCAAAACTACAGAGACAGTAAAGATTAAAAAAAAAAAGACCAGAGATAGAAATATGCTAGACATATATGGTCACTTCCCCCCAAAAACTGATGATTTCCAAAAATTCAGGGCAAGGGGTAAGGGAAAATCTTAGGCTTTATCAGGGCAATGATGCAGGTCTGGAGGATAAGGGCAAGGTAGAGACAGAGCAGCAGGCCCTTACCAGCACCCATGAAGTGGTCCAAGCCAGTTAAAACTCTGATCTTTAGGTTCTGGGATTAGCTTCCTGTTTCTCTGCTCATGGAAGAGGCTGGGCTATTGCTGGATTTACACAGTCAATTCTGCTCTGTCTTAAAGCAGGTATTTGCTCCTTCCCTCTGTTTCCCTTGATCTTCCTAAGTCAGTGACAATTTCTAAACATGGGCAAAATTGGAGCCACAGTGATAGGTCAGGGCTCTAGCTTTTCGTGCATTTGACTCAGGTTCAATTACCGGCATCCCATATGGTCCCCAGAGCCCTGCTCAGGGGTTACTCCTGTCTCTGCACTCAGCAATTGCTCTTGGCAGGTTCAGGGGACCATATGGGATGCTAGGGGTTGAACCTTGGTTTGTCCTGGGTTGTCCATGTGCAAGGCAAATGCCCTACCTCTGAACTATGGCTCCCACCCCAGAAGTGGTTTCTGAGTAGAGAGCCAGGAGTCAGCTCTCAGTAATGCTGAGTATGGCCCAATCCCCTCCAATAATAATAAAAAAAAAATGGACAAAGATTCAAAGCACAAACTTTCACATAATCACAAATCATGGGTATGTGTTTCTGCTAAGAGGCACCAAAAAGGGGGTCTGATACTCTGGGGCTTAGGGAAAGGGGGATGAAATTGTCATGCTGTGAGGGGCATCACCCTGCACCCCCACCTGATGGAGTGGAGTCTGCTGTGCTGTGTCCAAGGAATCCAAACTCGATTCCTTGCTACCCTTCCCTCCAGCACCATCTGTCATGGGGCATTGAAATCCCATCCCTGGCTCTGTCAGTGCTGTGAATAATTTCTCTCTCCATTTTCAAAGAAAAAAAATTAACTGCACCCTTAGCACTGCATCAATTATAGGCATGGAAACCACAGCACCTAAAAGGAGGGAGGGAGTGAAAGAAGGAGGGAAAAAGAGAGAGAGAAAGAGAGAGAAGAGAGAAGTGTCTGACAGAGGTAGGTGGGGGTAGGGAGAGGTTACAGGAGGGAAACTGGGGACATTGGTGGCTGGAAACATGCATTGGGGAAAGGATGGGTGTTGGAACATTATATGACTGAAACTCAATTGTCAACAACTTTATAACTGTGGATCTCATGGTGATTCAATAAAAATATATATAGTTATGGTTTTATTCTGTCCATGCAGTTTTCTTTAAATAGCTGAAAAGCTGTCATGTGTATGTTTATTTTGTTGCAGGGATGGGGCAGGAGTTGGGGGCCCACCTGCTGGTGCTCAGGGGCTATTCCTAGCTCTGTGTTCAGGAATGACCCCTGCTGGTGTTTGGGAAACCATATCTGGTGCTGGAGATTAGAATCAGGGTTGGTTGTATGCAGTGCCTTAACCTCTGAATGCCTTAACCCCTGAACTAGCTCTTTGGTCTTAAGCTGGCCTTTCTCAAAGGAATCTATTCTATCTCCCAAAGATAAAATAGAGCTTCGGAGTAGGGCCAGAGTGATAATGCAGAGGGGTGGGTGTTAACCTAGCATATGAACAATCTGAGTTTCTGGTTTTTCTATCATTCTGGGATTCCTGGCATCCTATATGGTCCCCTAGTCCCACTAGGAGTGATCTCTTAATGCAAAGCCATGAGTAAGCCCTGAGCCAGGAATAAACCCAAGTGTGCCCCCCCCCCCAAACAGTAAAAGATTCCAGAATAGGATTAAATGTAAACCAATTTGGGGAAGCAGTTCTAAAACACAAGAACAGTTAACCCAGGATGAAATATCTAATGAGTATCTGAAATGTCCTACCACTGTGATTACTCAAACAGTATAGGAGATCGGGAGATTGTTCAATGAGTTTCCTGCATAATGCTGCTGACGAAGGGTGATTTCTAAGATTCTTGAAGAAGAGGGAGGAGAGCAAAAGGGAAAGAGACAGAGAGAGACAGAGACAAAGACAGAGGCAGAGACAAAGAGAAAACTAAGTGGCCATTGATAAAAAAAAAAAAGAAATCTGGAGATCTTGCACACTGAAGTTCTTGGAACTCAGACTTTGATGGCCTGAGCTAATGTCTACCCAGCCACGATTTCAGACTAGGCGTCACAGTGCAGACCTTGTGAGTAGCAGGGGCAGACATCTATGGCTCTGGGCCTGTGGGCCTCCCGCCGAGCTGTTTCCAAGGGTTCAACAGCTCAACATCCGTCAGCTGCATGTCCCAAGCAAGACTCAACCTCTGAGCTAAGCGTCTGAATTGTTCATCGTTTAAGAGCAGAGTGTGTTGAGGGCTGAGAAGGCCCTACCTTGGGCTCATTTTTGTTTTTGTTAAGTCCTGTGGTGCTCAGGGCTTATTCCTGGCTCTATGCTTAGGGATCATTCCTGTTGGTACTCAGGAAATCATATGGGTGCTGGAGATCAAATCTGGGTCAGCTGTGTACAAGGCAACTGCCCTACCCATTGTACTCTCTCTCTCTTTTTCTCTCTCTCTCTTTATCTCTCTCTCCCTCTCTCTTTATCTCTCTCTCTGTCTCTCTGTCTCTCTCTCTGTCTCTCTGTCTCTGTCTCTGTCTCTCTGTCTCTCTCTCTCTCTCTCTGTCTCTCTCTCTCTCTCTTTCTCTCTCTCTCTCTCTCTCCTCTAGCACCACCCAAATAGGTGATTACAAAATCCTGCAGGCAGCTCTGAAGAAGTTCTCTCTACAGCCATATTTCTTACCTGATTCCCTAATTTCTTTGGAAGGGCTTATCAGAGAATTCTTCCACCCTTGCTGACAATTGTTCGGGACGGCTTTGGTTGTACAAGGCATAACATTCCCTCTTTCCAATAACAAACGACCTTAATAACAGTATCTGAAGATGGAAGCGAAGAAAATGAAGCGTCTTTCAAATTAAATTTGGTAAAAAAAAAAAAAATCCTCATCTATCTGCAAGCGGTCAGTAATTCAGGCGGCTCTGAAGTTGGATTTCTGATGATTCCTCTGAGCCTGAATTAGAACTAATTCCCCAGAAGTGTTTATTATGCCTCTGAGCTTGTGTGATTTATGAGGAAGCCTCTTAGAGTTCATTACACTGAGCATTCCTATCTCTTAGGACAGAGAGACATTTTCTCCCCATCTTTAATGAGAAAATCAGAAAGTGAGCCTTGTCCTTCTTTGCTCAGGAAGACTGACCTACCAAGTTAAGGAAACTAACAGTGTCTTTGCTTCCTGATAAATAATATTAACTTTACTGTTAAAGACGTCCTTCAGCCATCATCAGAGCTGCTCATCGGCAGGCTGCATGAACTCACTTTATTCTTGAAAGAAAATACCAAGTAGTAGAAACCAAATCATCTAAATTTGTGGGAACATTGGTCTTGCAGCTGAAAACAGGAGTACTCTCAGAAGAGAGGCCAAAGTCCCAGCAGCTGCACACACAGCTCATACTTGCTGCCATGCCAATGTCCCAACTTCTCTGCTTTACCAATGATCTCTGCAAAGATGACCAGCGGACCCAAACCCAGGTGTGCTGAATTGGGGTTGAGATCTTGGGGATCTTCTGCTAGTATGCCACAGGACATTCCATAGTCACCACCATATCAGCCATAAGAACCGGAATTCCTAGAGCATACCTCCACATGTGTGCTACACAACATCTCCAAATTCCCACAGTCCAGTGGGAAGGCACCAAATTAGATGTCAAAGTAGCTAAGAAGCCACCTAAAGTTAACAAATAACACCAATAACAGAATGCCGACTAGCTGCAACAGCTTAATAGATCTTCCAACAATGAGTTCATAAGCTCATAATGAGAAAGTGATTTTCATAAATTGTCTATAGCTGGGGCACAATGGTAGGGCGTTTGCCTTGAACGAGGCCAAACCGGGACAGACCGGGATCAACCCATGGTATTTCATATTGGTCCCTGGAATCTGCCAGGAGTAATTTCCGAGCACAGAGCCAGGAGTAATCCCTGAGTGCCACCCGTTGTGGCAAAAAGAAAATTATTTTCTTTTGCTGAAGTTTTTTATTTCCAGATAATTTTATTACCACTTAGTTGTAAGAAAACAATATAAAGTAAATTATTTCGTGCCTGCCAAGGGGGCTGGCTTAGGGGAGGGTGGAAATCTGGGGACAATGGGACTCAGATCCCATTTTTTGGGAGGGGGCCACACCCATTTGATGCTCAGGGGTTACTCTTGGCTAAGCGCTCAGAAATTGCCCCTGGCTTGGGGGGACCATATGGGACGCCAGGGGATGGAACCGCGGTCCTTCCTTGGCTAGCGCTTGCAAGGCAGACACCTTACCTCTAGCGCCACTTCACCGGCCCCTCAGATCCCATTTTTGACTTTAAGTAAAAAAAAAAAAAAAAAAAAATTAGAGTGAGTTTTCCCTCTCGGACTTCAAATGCCTGAAACTGAGGGAAATGCTAGTATTGTCCCCTAGAGGGCAGCAGAAGGCTAAAAACAAGCTCTTGTAGCAGGGACCCGAAATCCTGCGGGGCACCAGTGACTTCCAGAGTCTGGCTCCAGCCCTTGGCCTGCTTGCCTTGTTGCACCAGCCTGGCTGACTGTGCATCTTCGGGACCCCTAGAGAACCACTTGAGTTGCCCCTTTTGCTGAAATATCCCCCTTTGAGGATTTATTTTTTTCCATACAGTGATCCCTTCATCCTTTCAGGATTCAGTCCAGCTGTCCCTGGAGGCAGATTTTCCCCAGACTCACAAATCGCTCCTTTACTCTCCATCTGTCCAGCACCTCCCTGGGGAGAAACCCTTCAGTGAGCACTAGATGGGGCTGTGTCCAGGGCTTCTGAGGGGTTAGGAAGTCTGGCTGGGTGCTCCCTGCTTCAGCCATCCCAGAGTTCAGGAAAGAGAGATGGTTTTTAGACTAACCAGCAGGGGACGGCATTACTCCATGGATGAGGCCTCGGGCAAAGACCTGTTCTGAGCACAGAGACCTTCGGTGGGCCAATCTGGGGGTGCAGCAGGGCCCAACACGAGGTGGTTCTGGTTGCTGAGCAAAGGAGGACTCCAGGGGCACCCTCAAGCAATTTCGGGTCTGTATTAAACCAAACAAACATGAAACTCACCCAGCGATCCAGTTCTCTCCAATCCCAAGCCTAATTCTAGGGGTTGCAAATGCTCATTTACATAAGAAAAATTAAGATTTTTTTTTTAAAGACACACAGGCTGAGTTGGGCGATATGACAGTGGGGAGGAGAGGTTTGATCCCCAGCATCCCATGTCATTCCTTGAGCACCACCTGGGTGTGGCCCCCAAACAAACAAACCAAAAAGACACGCAGGCCTCACTGGAACCAGTGAATGGGCAGGGCTGGGTGGTTGGCAGGGAATTTCCGGACCTGAGTGTCACTATCCCCCACACCCTGCCCACTGTCCCCTGCCCCCTTCCTTCTTCCTTGTTGGCGGCAGCCTGTCTGGGGCTGTGACAATAGCTGCCCTTGAACCCAATCACAGAGAGCAGGAATGGGTTCAAGGAGTCTAAGAGTCCCCAGGGCCTGGTGGCAGGTGTGTCCTCAGCAGTGCCTCAGACAACACTGGTGGGACACCAATCAGTAGTGAGGGGGTGGGAAATGGGCACCCTGGGCTTTCTCCACAGCCAACCACAACTATGTAGACACCTCATGAACCACATCAACCTTACAGACCTCATGGAGTACATGAACCATATTGACCACATGGACCATAGATCATGTCAGTCACACAGACCTCATGTGCCACATCAATCACATAGACCACATAAACCATATAAAACACATGGACCACATAGACTACGTGAACAACATAGACCATAATGTATTGAGACCATATCCGATGGTCCAACCAATATGGACCACATCAATAACAGAGACCACACTGGCCACAGAGACCTGATGGACCACCTCAACTACATGGACCAAACCCACATAGTTGCTTTTCAGCATGGGAAAGAGTGGGGTGATGGTGCAAGGAGAAAGTATCCACGAGTTTGTGGACGGTGAGGAGACAGTTCCCTGGGCCAGCCAATGCCTCTCAGTCCCTGAAGGACAGAGAAGGATGGGCCAGACCATCTTGTGGCACCCGGGGAATCAGCCTCTCTCTCATCCTACCACACCCATAAGACTCAACAAAGTTGGGGCTCTGTAACCAGATTAAAATCCAGCTGAGTGGTAGGAGATTCCCTGGTTTGAGCCAGAGCCCATGGACTTGAGAGGGAAGAGGGAGTCTCAGCAGAGCTTGGGTGCCCGGGATTGGGGAGCTCATCCTGGAAGTGGTAGGCCAGTCTGAGTGGAGCCCCAGACACTGCCCTACAGTCCTCACCTCTGCCAAACCTCACCCTCTCTATCCACTGTCATCTGCAAATATCAGAAGTAACAAGTAACCTCATAATTCTTCATCTGTTGTGCTTTTGGGAAAGTTTTTGGGCAGCTGTGGGAAAGCTGAGGGGACCACTAATTGCTGGAAGGGGATTAGCCAGGCCCATGATTGCTACTGCCCCTGATTTAAATGCCCTTCCAGAACTGGGTTCAGAGTTAGGCCACCACCTTGCCATCTTTGCTCAGAGAGGCCAAGACACCACACACACACACGATGGGCTAGACCTGCAGAGTGGGGACCTGAATGACAGTTCCATGGGTTGTTTATTTGTTCGGCCCCAGTTCAAACCTCGGCACAGAGCTTGGGCAGGATGGACTCCAGAGTGAGATGCCAGCAGCATTCCTTGTGAGGTTCAGTCTTTACACTGGGCATTATGATCTGTGTTTCTAGTCATGAGACACCTTCCTGTCACCTGCCTCCACTTGGCATTGAATTGAATAAAGCCTAACATGACATTTTGGCAATAATAATCATTTCTTGAGGTATGGTTAGGCCAATGTGACACCCAGCATAGGCCACATCATCCATGGGGCACCCATTGGGTGCCATGGGTGGGCCACATATTTCACAGAACATCTGAGTATGGGCCAAGGGCAAAAAGGGCCAGCATGAACAGGTTAAAAGAGAAAAGAAACTTTGATCTTAGGGGCCAGAGCTATAGTACAGAGGGGGAAGACATTTGCCTTGCATGCAGCCAAGCCAGGTTCGATCATCAGTATCTCATTTGGTTCCCTAAGCCTGCCAGGAGTAGTTTCTGAGCATCAAGCCAGGAGTAAAGCCTGAGTACCATTGGGTATGGTGGTACTCAGAAAAAAGAAAAAAAGAAAAAGAAACGCTTGACCCTAAAGTGACGGGGATCATGTATTAAAGAGCTGCATGAAAGAGCACACATTGGTAAGCAAGTGGCATGTGGGACAATGGCCACCAGGATCTCCAGATGAGAAGAACATGGGAAGGGCATCTGAAGCAGAAGAGGCATCCGAAGAGTGCATGAATCTCCCAGTTCTGTCTCCCATGTTTCCACTGTTCAAGGGCCATTAACACTATAAGTGACTCCAATATCTGAGGGCCCCAGGAAAAGGAAGATACCCATTCCCCCACTCCAAAGAATCTCAGCATGGGGGGGAGTTAGGCCCATGAGTCTGAAGAAAAAGAGGGAGAGTGGCAGAGATCACACTAGCAGCACCAAAGATTCAGGGGGCCCTAAGAGAAGGCAAATCCAAGAATGAGGTGAGCCACACCCTCTCATGAGAAGAGCAAGGCCCAAAGTAGCCAGTGGGGTCAGACAACTGCCAGGGTGGGGTGGGTGTTCTGGGAGCAGTGGAGAGGACGAGTGAGGGGTAAGGGGTGTGCTGGGAGCTGCTATTAATTCTGGCTGGAAAGTCAGATCCCAGGAAGGTTGAGAAATGTCTTGTTGCCACTTTGGGCTGAGAGAATCGGAGCTTCCTTGTCTCAAAAAGAGAAACGAATTAGGACCCAGACCGGCTGACCAAGAACAGGTTTTGCTGACCGAAGTGCATTCTTTGGTTTGGAGGAATCTGTAGGTAATACCACTGTTTGCCCAGATTTCAAGGAGTGGGGCGGGGTGGGGGGAATGGGGCAGGGGTGCGGTGGGGGTTGGAGTTAAAAGATTCTTCTGGTGTTTCTCAACTGCTCATAGGCAAGACTGGGCTTGTACATAGGTTTATGGGTCGAGTTTACCAATGCCACATTGTCCCTGCTTTCCGCTTGGCTTGTCTGAGAGTTATGTCAAGGGGCCACACAGAAAAACATCTTCGGAATGTGAGTTCCCACAGCAGATGTCTCAAAATGAGGCAGGGCAAAGTGTGTGGGCCAGGTCCTGCAGGCAGAGCTGGTGAGAAGAGTGAGGAGTCCGTGTTTGCCAGCAACAGGTGGAAATGCTGGGGTTCTGGTAGCCAGAATTGAACAGAGATTCTCTGAATGGGGTTCATGAATGCAGGGCCAACCTTGAAAGGATGCAAGAGTGCCGAAACCAGGCCCTGCATAGATGTGTAAGTGCCAGAGCCAGGCCCCACACGAATGTGTGTCTCCATCCTGGACGTCTCAAGGCCTCCTGTGCGGGTCAGTCTGCACCCAGGGAAGCTTAACTCTTTGTGGCTTGGGCAGCAATAAGACGGAAATTGAGGGGCTGGAGAGATAGCATAGAGGTAGGGCATTTACTTGCATGCAGAAGGACAGTGGTTGGAATCCCGGCATCCTATATGGTCCCTCGAGCCTGCCAGGAGTGATTTCTGAGCCTAGAGCCAGGAGGAACCCCTGAGCCAAAAACCAAAAGAAAAAGAAGAAGAAGAAGAAGAAGAAGAAGAAGAAGGAGGAGGAGGAGGAGGAGGAGGAGGAGGAGGAGGAGGAGGAAGAGGAGGAGGAGGAGGAAGAAGAAGAAGAAGAAGAAGAGGAAGAAGAAGAAGAAGAAAAGAAGAAGAAGAAGAAGAAGAAGAAGAAGAAGAAGAAGAAGAAGAAGAAGAAGAAGAAGAAGAAGAAGAAGAAGAAGAAGAGAGGGAAACTGATTGCCCAGCTCTCCTCACTGCACAGAGCTCTTTTCTAAAACCTCACCTGCATTCCATCTCCTCTGCTCCACTGCAGCAAATCTCCCCTTTGGGGGGGAGGGCTCTGTTCACCCTTTCCTGCTCACAGGGCGGGGGTAGGGGTGGTGCACTGGGCTCCTGGAAGTCCTGACCACCACCAACCAACTCTAACCCCAGTGCTTTCTCTCAAAATGTTGCTCTTGTCCTTTTATTGGGGAAATGGGCCCCCTACTAGTACTTGAGACTTCCACCTGGCTCTGTGCTCAGGAGAGATCTCTGCTGGTGTTCAGTAACTCTAGGCAGTGCTGGGAATCAAACCGGACCCCTGATCCCATTATGAGTGCTTGGAGATGCCCACTGTTGGCTCTCTGTCCAATCTCACAGTCCTCCTAGGTGCCCTCTAGGGGTCATCTGTGTGTGGGGGGAATCAATCAATCAATCAATCAATCAATCAATCAATCAATTGCAGCCTTGGACACCCTCAGAAGAAGGCAGATCTAGGCAGATCACTGCTCTGCTTTGTTTACAGTTTGGTTCTGTCTCCACCCTGGCTACTCTCCCTGGGTCCTGCCACCTGTTTGTCTTGGTGGACCTAATCTAGCCACAACCTTCTCAGGGTCCCCTCTCCTGCTGTACCTTCTCAGGGATGCACTGAGACTCGTATGTGGCTCCTTTTCGCCTCCCCAGCTGTACACTCACTCTGCCCACATGGGCTCCCCCATTTTCCCGTCCTTTGCCCTGACCATGCCCACAGCTACCTATGAGTCCCAGGCTCCCCTCATGGAACTGCCTTTGTGCCAGTCACTCTCCTGCTCTGGGGTAGAGGGACACAGTCTCTTGGGCCTCACTCCTGTGACCCCCACTGCCCCCTAAGTATGCTCTGCTGGATCAATCTACAAGTTGATCCTCTCAAGTCTCGCCTGGCCGTTCACCTCCTAACTACAGCCACTACCCACCCCAAAGTAGGCCAAGTTGGAATTGTAAAAACTTCTTCCTTTGACCCCCCCAAAATCTTTCAGCCCAGAAGAATCAAGGCTGGATGTGCTTTGCAAAAGGGATCTCTGCTCCAGAAGGCCTTGCCATTTAGCTCAGGAAAAACTCAGGTGGCTGCAAACAGGAGCCTCCCAGGGCCTTTGTGATTGCAGGAGGAGGGTTCACTGGATTGACTGCTGCAGGCCAGAGGTGGGAACAGGTGAGCAACAGCTATGACCACCGCACCACCAAGCCCTGTGCCCTCCCTGACAAGGTGATGGCAGGGACAGGACAGGACAATGCACTGCTGGCCCCATTGATGTACAAACAGTGTCTGGCTTGATAAACGTTTACGGCTGTGACTGGGATCAGTGGCAACCTGCAGCTTTGGAGCAGCAGTGTTGGTGAAGGACAATCCCACACATAGATCATTTAGGCAAGGGCACTGGAGCACTGAGCTCCCATAAAGGTGGTATTTTAGTGGAGGGAGGAGGGAACATAATTAGGGCAGTTGAGCCCAATCTCCCTCTCCTTCCCTGGAGCACCTTTGACCTGTTTCCATGGCAACAGAGACAAGCCATGGTGGTCCCTGTGCTTAAGAAATAAGCTGCTTAAGAAAATTCTCTCTCTCGACGAAACTACGCCTGCCCAGTGGGGCCCGACTGAAAAATTGTGAATGCTGCCTGTGTGTGTCTGTCTACTGTCCTGTTGCGTGAACTTCTTGGGAGTGGGCCGAAAAGAGTCTCCAGCAGAGCACTTTGGCTCCGCTTTGCTAAGCGGCTGTGCACTCATTCTAAGAAAAGAACACCATCGCAACAAGAAGAAAAAAATCACACCAAGAACTGTGCTGGATCACTGAAGCCCAGCATTTCTCTCCGGACTGTCTTCTCTGCTGCGTGCTCGGGCCTAAGATTTGATCCTGTGTGAGGCTTCATCCACGGAGGACTCCCCTCCCATGGAGGCAAGTCGACCCATCCAGAAAGGGCGGAGCCAGAGGAGTGTGGCTGCCTGCATCATTTAGTCAATGAATACCACCACAACACGTAGAAAAACCCACAATACAAGTGTGACAATGGGGAAACAACACAGGCCAGCATCAGACATAGAGAATGAAGAAGACAATTCTGATGACCAGATAACGACCAACCAACTAATCAACCTCTCAGATAAGGACTTTAGACTAGCAATATGGAAGATGCTCAACGAACTCAAAGAAACCATGGATCAAGTTGAACAGAACACTAATAAAAACCAAGAAAATATGAAAACAGAAATCACAAAACTCCAAACTGAAATAACATGTCAACTAACAGGCCTGAAAAACTCAGTAAACAAAGTGAATGACAAAATGGATAAGCTCTGGGACAGGGTATCAGAAGCTGAGAATAGACTTGGTGCTGTAGAAGATGAGATAAATAACAATTCCATACAGCTGGAGAGATTGGAAAAAAAAACTTAAAGCAAATGAACAGACAATGGAAAAATTAGTCAAAGAATGAGAACAGAAGAAAATAGAAGTCTATGATAAGCTCAACAGAAACAACTTAAGAATCATTGGAGTCCCAGAGACCCAAGAAGAAAATTTCCAGGAAGAATCAACGGTCAAGAACATCATTAAAGAGAAACTTCCAGAGCTAAACAATATATGTGATCAAATCCTGCATGCTCGAAGAATACCAACCAAAAGAGACCCCAGAAAAAAGACCCCAAGAACATCCTAGTCACAATGACGAATCCCACAGATAGAGACAGAATTCTGAAAACAGCAAGATCAGAAAGGGAAATTACGTTCAAGCAAGCATCCTTGAGATTTACAGCAGACCTGTCACCAGAAACACTCAATGCCAGAAAGCAGTGGTAGGATATTGTGACAAGACTGAATGAAATGAATGCTTCACCTAGAATACTGTACCCAGCAAAACTCACTTTCTGGTTTGATAGAAGAATACATGGTTTCACAGACAAACAACAGCTCAGAAACTTTACAGACTCAAAACCAGTCTTAAGAGAAAAACTGAAAGACCTATTTTAAGACAAGACTAACCAAAAGACACACCAAATTTCTATATAAAGATGGCATTAAATACCAGGACAATTCTTTTTCTCAACGTCAATGGACTAAATGCACCAGTTAAGAGACGCAGAGTGGCTAAATGGATCAAAAAACTCAATCCAACCTTCTGCTGCCTACAAGAAACGCACCTGAATAGTCAGAACAAACATAGACTCAAAATAAAAGGCTGGAGAAAAATTATCCAAGCAAACAACAACCATAAAAAAGCTGGAGTGGCCATACTAATATCAGATAATGCAAACTTTATACTCAGGAAGGTTGTAAGGGACAAAAATGGACATTTTATATTAATCAAGGGTTATGTAGAGCAGGAAGAAATCACTCTCCTAAACATATATGCACTGAATGAGGGACCAGCAAAATATTTAATACAACTGTTGACAAATCTGAAAAATAATATCAATAACAACACAATAATTGTGGGGGACCTCAAAACGGCTTTGTCAACACTGGATAGGTCAACCAGACTGAAACCCAACAAGAATATACTAGACCTGAGGAGAGAAATGGAAGAAAGAGGCCTAGTGGATATATATAGGACACTCCATCCCCAGAAATCTGGATACACATTCTTCTTCAATGTACATGGGACATTCTCCAGGATAGACTACATGCTGGCACATAAAACATACCTCCATAATATCAAGAGGATAGAAATTTTGCAGACTACCTTCGCTGACCACAAGGCTCTGAAATTATTTGTGAATTCCAAAGGGACACAGAAGAAAAACTTTAACACCTGGAAGTTAAACAGCCTCATACTCAATAACCAGTGGGTCCATGATGAAATCAGGAGGAAATCAAAAGGTTCCTGGAAACAAATGACAATAAAGACACAAACTATCAGAACTTATGGGACACAGCAAAAGCAGTACTGAGAGGAAAATTTATAGCTTTGCAAGCACACATCAGGAAGGAAGAAGGAGCTTACCTGAGTAGCTTAATGACACAGCTAATAGAAATAGAAAGTGCTCAACAAAAGGACCCAAAAATAAGGAGAGAGAAGGAAATAACAAAGCTTAGAGCAGAAATCAACGAAGTGGAAACCCAAAAAACAATCCAAAAGATCAACGAAAGCAGAAGTTGGTTCTTTGAAAAAATAAATAAGATTGATAGACCACTGGCAAAACTAACAAAGAAAGAGAGAGAGAGAGAAACCTGATAACTCGTATTAGGAATGAAAAAGGAGAGATCACTACTGATATGGCAGAGATTCAAAGGGTAATAAGAAACTACCTTGAGAAACTCTACGCCACTAAAAATGAGAACCTGGAAGAAATGGATAAATTCTTGGACTCATATAATCTTCCACAGTTGAAGGAAGAGAATGTAGCATATCTAAACACCCCCATCACTATTGATGAAATTAAAACGGTAATCAAATGTCTGCCCAAAAACAAAAGCCCAGGCCCAGATGGATTCACTAATGAATTCTTTCAAACTTTCCAAGAGGAACTACTACCAATCCTGGCAAGACTCTTTCATGAAATTGAACAAACGGAAACACTTCCAAATAGCTTTTATGAAGCCAACATCACCTTGATACCTAAACCAGACAGAGATGCTATGAAAAAAGAAAATTACAGACCAATATCGCTGATGAATACAGATGCAAAGATCCTCAACAAAATCCTGGCAAATAGGATTCAATGCCTCATTAAGAAGATCATCCACATACGATCAAGTAGGTTTTCATCCCAGGAATGCAAGGATGGTTTAACATCCGTAAATCTATCAACATAATACACAACATCAACAACAAGAAAAATAAAAAACCACATGATCATATCAATAGGTGCAGAGAAAGCATTTGATAAGGTCCAACACCCATTCTTGATCAAAACTCTCAGCAAGATGGGAATGGAAGGAACCTTTCTCAATATAGTTAAGGCCATCTACCACAAGCCAGTGGCAAATATTATCCTCAATGGAGAAAAACTAAAAGCCTTCCCTCTAAATTCTGGCATAAGACAAGGCTGTCCTCTCTCACCACTCCTATTCAACATAGCACTGGAAGTACTCGCGATAGTGATTAGGCAAGAAAAAGATATCAAGAGAATCCAGATAGGAAAGGAAGAAGTCAAGCTCTCACTGTTCGCAGATGACATGATACTCTACTTAGAAAACCCTAAAGACTCTACCAAAAAGCTTCTAGAAACAATAGACTCATATAGCAAGGTGGCAGGCTACAAAATTAACACACAAAAATCAATGGCCTTGGGCCCGGAGAGATAGCACAGTGGTGTTTGCCTTGCAAGCAGCCGATCCAGGACCAAAAGTGGTTGGTTCGAATCCCGGTGTCCCATATGGTCCCCCCCCGCCCCGTGCCTGCCAGGAGCTATTTCTGAGCAGACAGCCAGGAGTAACCCCTGAGCACTGCCGAATGTGGCCCAAAAACCAAAAAAAAAAAAAAAAAAAAAAAAAATCAATGGCCTTTCTATACACCAATAGTAATAAGGAAGAAATGGACATTAAGAAAACAACCCCATTCACAATAGTGCCACACAAACTCAAATATTTTGGAATCAACTTGACTAAAAATGTGAAGGACCTATACAAAGAAAACTATAAAACTCTGCTCCAAGAAATAAGAGAGGGCACACAGAAATGGAAACACATATCCTGCTCATGGATTGGCAGGATTAACATCATCAAAATGGCAATACACCCCAAGGCATTATACAGATTTAATGTGATCCCTCTAAAGATACCCATGACATTCTTCAAAAAAGTGGATCAAGCACTTTTGAAATTTGTTTGGAACAATAAACACCCTAGAATAGCTAAAGCAATCATTGGGGAAAAGAATATGGGAGGAATTACTTTCCCCAACTTTAAACTTTACTACAAAGAAATAGTTATCAAAACAGCATGGTATTGGAATAAAGACAGGCCCTCAGATCAGTGGAATAGGCTTGAATACTAGAGAATGTTCCCCAGAGATACAATCACCTAATTTTTGATAAAGGAGCAAGAAATCCTAAATGGAGCAAAGAAAGCCTCTTTCACAAGTGGTTGTGGCACAACTGGCTAGCCACTTGCAAAAAATTGAACTTAGACCCCCAATTAACATCAATGTATGAAGGTAAAATCCAAATGATTAAAGAGCCTCAATATCAGACCCAAAACCATAAGATATATAGAACAACACATAGGCAAAACACTCCAGGACATTGAGACTACAGGCATCTTCAAGGAGGAAACTGCACTCTCCAAGCAAGTGAAAGCAGAGATTAACAGTTGGGAATATATTAAGCTGAGAAGCTTCTGCACCTCAAAGAAAATAGCGCCCAGGATACAAGAGCCACCCACTGAGTGGGAGAAACTATTCACCCAATACCCATCAGATAAGGGGCTAATCTCCAAAATATACAAGGCACTGACGGAACTTTTTTTTTTTTTTTTTTTTTTTGGTTTTTGGGCCACACTCGGCGTTGCTCAGGGGTTACTCCTGGCTGTCCGCTCAAAAATAGCTCCAGGCAGGCACGGGGAACCATATGGGACACCGGGATTTGAACCAACCACCTTTGGTTCTGGATCGGCTGCTTGCAAGGCAAACACCGCTGGGCTATCTCTCCGGGCCTGCACTGACAGAACTTTACAAGAAAAAAACATCTAATTCCATCAAAAAATGGGGAGAAGAAATGGACAGACACTTTGACAAAGAAGAAATACAAATGGCAAAAGACACATGAAAAAATGCTCCAGATCACTAATCATCAGAGAGATGCAAATCAAAACAACTATGAGGTACCACCTCACCACAGAGAATGGCACACATCACAAAGAATGAGAATAAACAGTGTTGGCGGGGATGTGGAAAGAAAAGAACTCTTATCCACTGCTGGTGGGAATGCCGTCTAGTTCAACCTTTATGGGAAGCGATATGGAGATTCCTCCAAAAACTGGAAATCGAGCTCCCATATGATCCAGCTATACCACTCCTAGGAATATACCCTAGGAACACAAAAATACAATAAAAAAAAAAAAAAACCCTTCCTTACACCTATATTCATTGCAGCACTATTTACCATAGCAAGACTCTGGAAACAACCAAGATGCCCTTCAACAGACGAATGGCTAAAGAAACTGTGGTACATATACACAATGGAATATTATGCAGCTGTCAGGAGAGATGAAGTCATGAAATTTTCCTATACATGGATGTACACGGAATCTATTATGCTGAGTGAAATAAGTCAGAGAGAGAGAGAAAAAAACACAGAATGGTCTCACTCATCTATGGGTTTTAAGAAAACTGAAAGACATTCTTGCAATAACAATTTTCAGACACAAAAGAGAAAAGAGCTGGAAGTTACAGCTCACCCACAAAGAGTGATGAGTTTAGTTAGAGAAATAACTACATTTTGAACTGTCCTAATAATGAGAATGTATAAGGGAAATGGAAAGCCTGTCTAGAGTACAGGCGGGGATCGGGTGGGGAGGAGGGTAGATTTGGGACATTGGCGATGGGAACGTTGCACTGGCTGGATGGGTGGTGTTCTTTACATGACTGAAACCCAAACCACAATCATGTATGTAATCAAGGTGTTTAAATAAAATAATAAAAAATAGAAAATTCTCTCTCTCTCCTCTCTCTCCTACTCTCTCCTCTCTCTCTCATCTCTCTCTCTCCTCTCTCCTCTCTCTTGGAAAGCAAGATGGATGGGGACAGAAAAGGCAATCTCAGATTATCTGAGCATCCATAATATGCCCTGGAATGAAGCTAGGAGCTGCGTTGCAAACCGGTGTTAAGCAGGTGTTGTGCAAGCACATGTAAGTCCCTTTCTTTAAGCCCAGAGGAGGGTGTAGGAGGTGGTGTGCTCCCAAGCAGTGCTCAAGAGGCCCTGGGGTCCCCCTGCAATTCTTGGCTCAACTGACTGGCAGATTGATGCAAGGAAGTAGTACTGGGGATCCCTGGGAATTATATGGTTCTGGGAATAGAACCAAGATTGGTCTTAAGTCAGGTCTGAGCATTCATCTCTGTCATATCTCTCCTGCATCTAAAGCCCCTTTTGTTTGGGACTTTTAACTAAATGAGCAGAAAGCTTTTATGAAAAAGGTGAAGCCAGTCAGTCACAATCCTCAGCCCTGAAATAAATACTGGTGGAAAATTGAGAAGAGAGAGAGAGAGAGAGAGAGAGAGAGAGAGAGAGAGAGAGAGAGAGAGAGATTGCAAGGACTCTGAGTTCATCTGTCCTACCTCAAATCTTATCTCTGCTCCCTTTAAACACACACACACACACACACACACACACACACACACACACACACAGACACACACATACACACACTCTCTCTCTCTCTCTCTCCCCCCCCCCCCATGGACACTGTTGTTTTCCAATTAGTAGATCTGAGTTCCACATCCTCCCTAACAATCTCCTTGGTCTTACCACTAATCAGAACATCTATTTGTGTCTTAGGCATCCAAATGTGCATTCCAAGCCTTAGAAAAATAGACTCTACAGGGATTCATGACTCTGGCTGTACTTTCTAAGTACCTAGAAATCTTGTTTTGTTTTGGGCCACACCAGCAGTGCTGAGGGATCACTCTTGGCAGTGATGGGGATTAAAAGCAGTGCAGCAAGCACCCTCCCGGCTATACCAGAACCAAGAAATTTTTTTTGGGGGGCCACACCCAGTAACGCTCAGGGGTTACTCCTGGCTATGTGCTCAGAAGTTGCTCCTAAAAAAAAAAAAAAAAAAAAAAAAGAAGTTGCTCCTGGCTTGGGGGACCATATGGGACACCGGGGGATCGAACTGCGGTCCGTCCAAGGCTAGCGCAGGCAAGGCAGGCACCTTACCTTTAGCGCCACCGCCCGGCCCCAGAACCAAGAAATTTTGAGTAAAACAGAATTTCTTGGTCTTGAGTAGTTTGGATTAGGAAATAGGAATTGTGGAATAGGATCCAAGGAGTCACATATTTTCAAAAGATGAATCAAAGCAAATGCACAAAGAAATGAAAATAAACTTTGACTGATCATTGAATCTTGGTTACCAAAATAAAAGGAACGTGAGGAAAACGGGAATTGTGGGGTGGCTGGAATTTAGGCTTTGGTTTTTTGGTTCTGGTTTTTGGTCAGATCCAAAGGTGTTCAGGGCATACTTCTGACTGTGCACTTACGAATCACTCCTCGTGGACTTTGGGGGCCATATGGGATGCAAGGGATCAAATTTAGGTCAGCCATATGCAAGGCAGACACCCTCCCGCTGTACTTTCTCTCCTGTGCTGGGAATTTAGATTTGTTATGGTGATTATAATATAACATATGCAGATGTTGAAATATAAAGTTATATGCCTAAAATGTATGCAATGTTCTAGGCCAACAATACCTCAGGGGAAAAAGAAGGAAAATAAGTAAAAGATGGTTGAAAAAAATAACAGACTTCAAAGATGTCCAATACTCCTTCCAAGGAGAAAATGACATTGTAGATGTAATTGTTAAAATGAGAAACAAATCAAGACCAGCCTTGTATACTTCCCCTGAGCAAAACTAATCCAGTTTGGCCATATAAGCAAAGCTGAATTTAGCTTATTTTTCCAGATTAACTTGATCTGGGTCATTTCTGGCTGATGTTTCTGGAAAATCCTAAGTAAAAATTACAGTGTTTCTCATATCCCATGTGAAGCAATCACAGTGATGGTCCTATCTCTCATTATAGCCAGCGCTCTTAGAAATAAACAGTGGATCCCCTCTCACTGCAGACACTCTTGGTATAACAGCACACCTGAGTAGTGGTGTACAAGGCCTGGAGCTCATCCCCAGTACCACAAGAACCTCTAAGCACCACCAGAAGTAGCATTGAGCATCCAATCAGGAGTAGCCCCTGTGCATCATTGGTTGTGGCACAAAAAAATAAACTAAAAAAAAAAAATACTGGGGCTGGAACTATATAGTACAGCAAGGGGGGTGCTTGCCTTGCACACAGCCTGCCTAAGTTTAATACCCAGCGCCTCATAGGGTCCCCTCAGCCCACCAGGAATGATCCCTGAGCACAGAGTTGTGTATGTATATTTGTGTCTATGCATTTATGTGTGGATAATTTGGGCATATATGTGCAGAATGTGTGTGTATGTGTGCCCATGTGTTCCAGGTGCATATGTATGTGTATTGTGTGTGTGGCCACACTCAACGGTGTTCAGGGCTTACTTCTGGCCTCTGTGCTCAGGGATCACTCCTGGTAATGCTAGGAGGACCACAGACAGTGCTGGGGATAGGAAGCACGGCTCTGCTCACAAACTTGGGATCCATTTAGCATCTCTTGGATTTCTGGGCTCTTGATTAGCTGTAATATTGCTCTTATTTTCCTGGGACAGGTTTTAGGTCACACCCATCAGGGCTCATGGATTACTTCTCCCTCTCTGCTCCCTTGGAAGTACTCAGGGGGACAGAAGAGGGGGCTAGGGATCAAACCAAGGCCAGCTGCATGTGCCTTCCTCTGAGCTCTATGGCTCTGGGACTTTGACAGAAACAAGGCCAGCAGGGGAGTGCAGGGTGCTAAAGTGGGAGCTCTACCTGGGAACACAGCCAGCAGTGCTGCTGATGGATTCAAGGAGTGGAGATTATGGGTCTGGGCTGAGGGGACATCCTGTCTGCCACAGAGTGTCCTCAGGGCCCTATCCTGGACACCAGCAACCTAAGTTTATCATCTAGGTTGGCCAGCCTGAGGGGAGTGGGAGAGGACTGACAGAAAGCAAATGCTCTTTTCTCCCCCAGCACCCCGCCCCTGTTTGCCCCATTCCTGCTCTCCTGCCTTTTCTCTGTGCTCCGGTTACATAAGCACCCAAGGCCTTGGGGAGCACCTAGATTGGGGTGCTGACAGCTGAACAATGAGAGGGCAGAGGAGGGTGAGAAAAGGGGACCATTCATGGGGTGAGAAGAGCGAGTGCTCCAGGCTTGGCTCGGGGGACAAAGAGGGGAGGGCGTCCTCGAGACTTTCCCACAGTGGCAGGCTCCCAGGAAAACAAGGCTGGAGCTGGCTCAGGGAGAAAAGGCTGCCGTACCCCCAGACTTGGCTCTATCTCCCAGGCTGTGGGCGCGGGCCAGGACTCTGCTCGTCTTTTCCGGCCAGCTGAGGGCAAGGTTAATTGCAATGGGGCGAGCAAGAACCCCAAGTGTGAGTGATGGTTTCCCCCCTCTCAACTGCCCCCATTTGGGTTTTATTTCTGGTGCATGTCCAAGGGTTTGAGGCTATCAGCAAGGACAGAGGGGTCAGGTGATGAGGATTTTGCATGCAGAACACACATCTGGTTCATATCTGGGTTCTGCGTTCAGGGGCTCTTGGTGCAGCAGCTGTGGTTACCCCTCAGTTTTGCCTTGAACCCAAATGTGTGTCCTGTAGTTCTGCCTGGTTCGGCCCCATGTCCAGCCAAGGAGATTTGACATTTTTAAAAACGTCCCAAGAATATGGCCTAAGTTGTGTGTCCCCCATTTGGCCTGTGCCTGTTGGCTCCTGGCCTCACATTGGGTGCCCTGTGTGACCCCTGAGGCTCTCTGAGTGCTGTTAGGATGGCTCAGGGCATACTTGGCACAGCAAAGACCCAATAGCACCACACCTCCTCAGACTCTTACATTGAATCACCAGTCAAGTTAGGCAAGAGGTGCAGTGAAGGGTTCTTGGGGCCTTCTGAGAATGGCTGGGAGCCCCCAAGATAAAATAAGAATAAATAAGCCCCATGAGCTGGAGCAATAGGTCAGCGTGGAGGGCAATTACCTTAGTCGATCTGTGTTTGATCCCAGCATCCCATAGGGTACCCTAAGCTCACCAGGAGTGATTCCTGAGTGCAGGGTCACTCTAGAACATTGTGGAATACAGCCCCCAAATAAAATAAATGAGTGCCCTGATCCCAGTAAAGATCAGCTTAGTACCAAGCCCTCATCATTAGTTCTAGCTGGGACAAGAGAAGGGTGTCCTGTCCACTGATTTGATCTGGCTCCACTCTGGCTCCCTGAGTACTGAAGGGACACTGATGAGAGGCCCTCCTAGCATCTCAGGAAGGATTCAGCTGGACAATGAGACGGATGCTGATGGTCCCTGACTACAGGGTAGGGTGTGTGAGTATGAAAAACTGGAGGGTCTGGGCCCCCACTATTTTCAGCAGCTACAGTGAGCTGGGGGGTGGTGGTAAAGCCCTGAATAATACCTGCCCCCCAGATGGAGCTGATGCAGTACTGGAATTTCAGGAAGACACAACTCTGTTCTCAGCGATTCACAAGGACCCAGAAGTGCTCAAAGCAACCAGTAGTGCTTAGGAGGCCCTGCCACAGTCCAAACTGATGGGGGCGGGCACCCTGTGTACTCAGCCTGTGGTCCACCTCGTGAGCTCGTCCCAGCCTTGTTTTACAAGCCTGAGGCCCTGGAAGTGCATTTGAACTGGGCAATCTTTTTTTTTTTTTTTTTCTTTTCTTCATTTGGTTTCTGGGCCACACCTGGCAGTGCTCAGGGCTTCCTCCTGGCTCTGTGCTCAGGCATCACTCCTGGTGGTGCTGATGGTATCCAATGCAGTAAATCAGACACCTTTCTTATCCCATCCTATCTCTAAGGCCCAGGATAGGCCTTTCTTTGTCCTCTGTATCAGGCCAGGCTTGTAGGTGGTTCTCACAGCTAGAGGGGTGGCAAGGCCAAACCTCTCAAGTATGAAGACAGCCTTCTCATGCAAGCCTCACCTGTAATGGTAGCTTTGGATTTGGGGGGTGGGGTGGAGGAGGGTACAGCCAGCAGTGTTCAGGGCTTACTCCTGCCTCTGTGCTCAGGAATCACTCCTAACAGTCATCAGGGTTTCATAGGGGATGCAGTAAATTCAACCTGGTTCTATAATGTGCAAGGCAAGCACCCTCCTGATTGTGCTATCATTCCAGGCCCTATAAAGGTGGGTTTGGGGCAATAGTGATATGGCATTGAATTTTTTAAGACTCTGGACAAGACACAAGAGAGAGGCACCTGTGGGCAGGAATGCTCAAGCCAGGGCATCAAAAGTGCTTATGTGTCCCTGAGGAGAAGTGAGACGGGGCACGGAGCAGCTCTTAAACTTTTCTTTCTCCAAACCACTCAGAGGTGTTCTCTATTCTCACATAATCTGCAAACTCTCATCCTCCAAACTGACCTCCAAACTGCATCCCTCATTCCTTCATCCTTTCACACAGCTGACCATGAATCAAGCTTTGCATTACAATTATTTTTTTGGAAATTAAGTCCTGCTTTCATATTGCTTTGAAAATCAAAGTCCTGACCTTAGAAACTAAGGGATTTTAGTGAAACTATTTCCTTTTTGTTTTTCTTTGTTTTTGTTTTTGCTTTGGGGGCATACCCATCAGTGCTCTGGGATTACTCTTTAATCAGGAATCACTCTAGGGACTTGGGGGACCATGTAGTATACCAGGATTCAAACCCAAGTTGGCTGCATGCAAGGCAAGCATATTCCCCACTGTACTATCATGACCATTTTTTCATCCTTAGAATGAGATAGTGCCCAGAGCACCAAAGGACCTATCCTGAAGTCAGTTATGGCTGCATTACTGGATGATTTGTATATACCTGATCCTGGGCTTAGGCTATTGATTCCTAAGATTGATCAATTGATTCCTATTGATTCCTGCTCTCTTAGTTCCACCCTCAACCCCCCAAAATATGATATTTTAAGTTTTCATGTTGCTGCTGAGAAAGATGATGCTTGATGAAGTCACAACTTTCAAAGCACAGCTCAGAGATGTGGTCTGTATGATTTCCCAATCTCTACTGTCAGCGCTTCCACTCCATGAGTATTTTTTTTATTTGTTTGTTTTTATGTTTTTGGGCCACACCCGATGATGCTCAGGAGTTGGTTACTCCTGGCTATGTGCTCCGAAATCGCTCCTGGCTTGGGGGACAATATAGGAAACTGGGGGATAGAAACGAAGTCCATCTTAGGTCAGCCGCTTGCAAGGCAAACACCCTACCAATGTGCCACTGCTCTGGCCCCTCCTTCGGTATTTTAAAAATTGAAGGGCCAAAGTAATAGTACAGTGGGTATGACATTTGCCTTGCACATGGGCAACCTGAGTTCTAGCCTCAGCATTCCATATAGTCCCTGAGACCAACAGGAGTGGTTCCTGAATGCAGAGCCAGGAGTCACTCCTGAGCACCACCAGGTGTGGCCCAACAACCAAAACAAACACATAAAATAAAAAGCATTTTGAGAAGAATAATTTTGAGAAGATGTACAGGAGCTGATTCATACAGAACCATCACATCCCTTAAAAAATAAACTCAGTAAAGCCATGATAACCAGGGATTGTTGCAAAAGGCAATAATGAAGATCCTGGGCCAGTAAATAATTTGTTTCTCTCACGGAAAGTCTAAGTTAAAATGTCCTGAGAAAGTAAACTGACCTTGCCTCTATGGAGATTTCTCAATGGATTAAAAATAGAGATACCATGGGATCCAACAATTAATTTCCACCCAGGGATATATCTCAAGAAAATCAAAACTGCATGTGAAAATATTTTTGCACACTTTTATACTCATGGCCACATTCTTTACAGTGGATATGTTCTAGAAACAACCAAAGACAGAGGCATGGGCATGAAGTGGTGGACTGTGCAATACAGAACAGACCTAGCTGTCAGAAAAGATGGAATCCTGCCTTTTGCTACAACTTGGAAAGCCCAGGAGGGGGTGAGGCTAAGTGAAGTAAGTCAGGGGAAAGACAAATACCGGATGAGCTCGCCCCATGTGAACTACAAACACACAATGTTCTGTTCCTCCACTCTGATCTCAGAACTGAGCTGATCCCCAGCAGGGCTGCAGAAACCATTTTTCCAGGGTGTTGGAAGAATACTGAAGCTTTGGTGAGTGGGAGTGGTGTGGTTAATAAAGTGCCCTCGAACCAGATTAACATGGACATTCTCAGAGACAATTTTATACCTCTATATCAAGTAAACTGAAAAGAAAGAAGTGGACCATTTCATACTAAAGCAGGTTGTGATGTGATAAGTTAGCTAAAAATGACTTGGGAGGGTTTTATTTTTTAGGCAAGTGATATTCCCAGCAAAGAAAATGACCGATCCTAACTTGGACAGCTCAGAGACATCTTATATTCATTCTGGTGCCACTTCATTGCCCCCCATGGAGAGAACTTTCCAGAAGTCAGACATAATTCCGTCTTCCCCCAAACCACCAGATTGCTTTTCATTCTGTAGTGATACATCTGCTTGGTGTCAAATGATATTTCATGCACAATATGGGACAACAAAATGTACTGAGTTTTTCAACTTCACTCCCTAAATAATGGACTTTATTGAATAATGATGTTTGGATGTACCACACTAGGCTATAGTATTACCCGAACTCACACTGGCAGGGGCTTGGCTTTTCCTCTGCAATTTTCTACAAATTGAAAACTAGTATAAGAACAATCAAGTGTATTTTAAATAGAATGCAATGCAACATGCTCATTCCCAAGACTTTTTAGTCCTAGAAACTTTCAGAAACAATTGATCTACCAAATGTCAGATTATGTTCCAAATAAGACTGGGCACTAATCAGTGACTAAAGTTGAGTGCAGAAGTTCTGGAATGTTACATGGGAGTATCTGTGTGTCTTCTAGTGTGTGTGTGTGTGTGTGTGTGTGTGTGTGTGTGTGTGTGTGTGTGTGTGTGTATGTGTGTGTATCCTGATAATTTTTTTAAAAAGACTTTTGCAGGGCCAGAGAAATATTACAGTAGGTAGGACACTTGCCATGCACACGCCTAATCTGGTTCAATCCCTGGCATCCCATATGGCCCCACGAGCATCACCAGGAGTGGTTCCTGAGCATACAGCCAGAATCAGTCCTGAGTATAGGAAGAGGAGTAAAGAATGAGCACAGTTAAAAATGGCCCAATTCTCCCCCCCTACACCAACAAAAAAAACTAACAGCCTGATTGGTTTACTTAGTTTTTGGGGCCACAGTTTGCCATGCTTAGGCATTACTTCTGGCTCAGGGCTCAGTGCTCAGGGGTGATTCCCAACTCAGGATCACGGTGCTTAGGACCATCTGGTAAAAACTTGATCTAGGGCTCCTATATACAAAGCCTGCATTTGCCCTCTGAGCTCTGGGTCAGTATTGTGTGAGCTTTACCTGAGGCTGAGCCTGCCTTATTATTGCCAGGACACATTATAAAGCACACAGGAAACCCAAGACATGTGCTGATCCACTTCTCCAGTTATTGGTTGGGACTTCCAGGCAAAGTAGGTTTTTAGTAGGTCAAGTCTGGGGGAAGGTCAATGTTTAGGGGCTGGAAATCTGGTTCATGCCAGGCAGATAAGGCCTTGGGTTCCATCCCTGGCCCTGTCACAAAAATAGTGACCACAATCACAAGAAGTCTACTTTGATTTGCCACAACAAGGAGGGCAGGCAGAGTTAGGGTTATGCACAGGCCTGCTATCATGAACTCTATGCCACAAAGTCCAAATCAATGCAGCAACCTCCCTTCACTTACTGGAAACAGAGCTCAGCATCCTACCAAGTCCCTGCAGGATGTAGCCAAGGGAAAACTCTTCTGAGCCCATTTAGTGGTCAAGGGCTGGGCTGGGCCTTGAATCTCAAAATAGAAATAAGTGGTGGCCAACTGAGCTCTGTAGCCAGCTCTTCGTGGCCAGGCTCCCCAGTAATGACTTGATTTATAGGAATCTAAACTACTCAAGTAAATTCTTCATTCTGGAGGGGTGAAAAACCTTCAGTTCTCCCAGAGGGCCAAAAGGAGTTTTCCAGAATCAAAGACTGGCTAGTTCCAACCCACCCACCTGGCTGAGCTGAGCTGGGGAGGGAAAGAACTGCCCTGTGCTAATAGCAGGGTGCTTGTCCACAGTGACAGCATGTGTACCCTCTATAGAGCGTTCCAGATAAGAGAGGCTCTGGGCAGAGCAAAGAGCCCAGCGGTCAAGGGCACACTTGGATGGCATCTTGGTCCCTTCCCTTTGTAATGCCAGGCCTGCACCCAGTTTGGCATTACAAAATCACTTGGCCAGGGTGGAACTGTGGTTTCCAGTCACATATAATATCTTTGATTTATCTGTTTGCTCTGCTGCTTTGGGGTGCTGGGTGAAGTGGCAGGACCAGGATGAGGCACAGAGCCCCCAACCTCACACCCACTGCAGCTTCCTATTTCCCTCTGCAGAACACACAGCCTGGAGCAGTCCCCTTGGGCTGCCTTCGAGTTCCTAAGGATTGCCCAAGGTCCCCAAAAAGTATCACAGAAGGCAGCACTGGATTCAGGCTCTTACCTGGCCCTCAGGGGAAGGGACACGTATTTGAGTGCTGGCAGGGCTGACGCTTGCCTGCTTGTGAAGTTCACCATGTTCTCCTCTTGTCTGTAACCACTGCCACCTGTCCAGGCCTTTTGTGAACCAACTCACCTCTATGTCTTTCTTCATTCACAACTGGTCATCTCGGGAACCAGGGCAGAAGAGACTAGCCAGTTTCACTAGTGACATCTCACTGGACACAGCACACAAGTCCAGCAGTATTTGTGCCCCATCCACCTGCAGTGGAGCATGATCATTCCCCTTAGACTGAGCACACTCTCTGCAGGAGCTTGTCCCCATCATTCCCTTCGAGACTAGACAATTTTTCCCTTGTTTACAGGCATCTGTTTGATGCTGTCTCCACTCTGCCTTCACTGTCTTCCCAACACAGTGTTGGAATCTGCTTACCCGAGTCTCTTATGTTAAGACACAGGCTGCACAGCACATATTCATCTGTTCACTCACTCACTCATTCATTCATTCATTCATTCATCCCACAGCTATCTCTGGGGAGTGAGTCCTGCTACTGGAAATCCAGCAACTATAAGGGGTTCTGCAGCATTAGCACTGCACCCAGGCTTGAGCTATGTCCAAATTGGATGAGCAAACTGCAATACTTCTCCTGCCACCAACCAGCTGGTGCCTCAGCCGCTCAACATGTTCATGCTCTTGTGCTGGGACGAGTGGGTCCACCTTGCATTACAAGGCAAGTGTCCTGTCCAGGAGGGTCCCTCTAGCCCTTTACTCTACCCCCTTACTCCAACCAGCCACAACTCCAGCACCCAGCTCACTTCTGCACCTCTTTGGCTCCTCTCCATCTGCAACACCCTTTGACCACCCTCCATGGGGCAACTCCTGGTCACTTTGTCTCTTGTCTGGTAGCCACACCTAGTATTCAGGACTGGCGCTGTGTTCAGGAATCACTCCTGGTGGTACTAGGGGACCTCTGGGATGTCAGGGATTGAACCCCAGTCAGTTGCTTGCAAGGACAGCACCGATCTTTCTGTCCAATCTTTCTGCCCCTGTTTAGGGGTAGTTTGAGCTTTTCAGACTCAACTCGGTTGTCACCTTCTCAGGAGCCTCTCCTAAGGCTCTGGTGGGGTAAAGCCTCGACTGTCTCTTGTTACTTGTCACCACTATCAAGCTGGAAGACCCCCTTCCCTCAGACAGGATCTTTTCTCTGAATCCTCAGGGCTAAAACAAAGAGAAGCTTCTTGTCGGGAATGAGCCCTAGCCAGGCAGGGCTCTTGCTCCGCCAGCACCTTTGTGGCCAGCCCAGCCCCATGGATCTTTGATTCTCCCCATTCTCACTCCTTGCTGACTTCCCAATGTCCTCCCCACATCCCACACTTCCCCCAGAGGCTTCAAGCGCCTTCTAGAGGTGGCTGTGTTTGAAAACATACCGTTCTTTTGCACTGCCCTTGACAACAAAGACATCTTTCCTTGCAATGGGACTTCCAGAAAGCTTCAGAAAGGCACCTGGGTTTTAGGGACAGCACAACTCCTCCTCCAAATCTTTCAGGGGGATTCTGGGTAGAAGGTTGAGACAGGCACTGCAGAGGGTCCTTGAGCTTCTCTCTGCACCCTTTTTCACTTCCTGCCATCATAGAACTCAGGCTTCTCATGCGGAGGACCAGTTCAGGAGGACCTTCTCCCAGAGAGACTGTGATTCCTCTTCACTAGGTCTCTCAACACCAACCTTTTGTCCATGTATCCTAGATTCCCACTAATGTCATACAGATATATAGAAAGGCACCTTGAGGTCATGGGGCTCCTTCCTAAGGATCCCCTAAAGCCCAGTCCTGCTTGTGGAGGTACAAACAGAGAACCCAGGTGCATCCATGCCCAAAAGTCATCCCGAGTGGCTGGAACACACTGGGGGAGGGAGGGAGAGATCTGGGTTCAGTCCCTCTAAGACTCCAGCAAACAGGCCAGGGTCACAAATAACTTGTGGCCCTTTCCACTGTGGCTTACCATGGAATGGGCTTAACCACATCCATCAAGGTGCTGAATTAATGTCCAGCTTCTGCCCATTTAAGAGCAACAACAAGAACAACAAAACATGAAACAAGATTGATTCACATATTTTGATTCTTCTGTCATGTCTATATAGAGCCCAGTACATGATCAATTGCATTTTTGTGTTTTGACTTTTCAAAGACTTGCTGTAGGAATGAACCCTCAATAGGAAATGGTTCTTTGCCAGAACTGGAGTCTCAGTCTTGAAGCTGGGAAATCCCTGCAGCGGCTCAAATTCAGACCAGAACATGACTTATTTCTGAGCCATTCTTTGTGAGAAAGTTGCATCTATACTGCCTCTTCTATGGCCAGTAACCCAGGTTTCAAGGGCAAAGATGTTAAGGCGATCAGATGGAAACCCCCAGTGTTTTCAATTCTTCAATCCTGGGGAGCGTATTGTATGGCTTTGCACTTGGATTACCGACCTCATTTCTTCCTCTTCCTTGTATCTTAAAGGAAGATGGAAGAGACCAGGAAGAACCAAAGGATGAGGCCAGAGAAACAGGACTGGCAGGACATTTATTTGCTTTGCATTCAGCTGACCTAAGTTTAATTTCCAGCACTCCATATGGCCCCCCTGATCCCACCAGGAGTGATCCCTGAGCACAGCAGGAGTAAGCCCTGAGCAATGATGGGTGTTACCCCCCCCCCCCCAAAAAAAAGACAGTGCCACAGGAAAGAACAAATCCAGCTTTTCCTCTGAAATCTTCCCCTAGGACCCTCTTAACTCACCCTGGTGCTCTACCAAATCCAAGGGAAATAAAGTTGGATGTTGAATTTTTCCATCTGAAAAGGAGCATGTTGGATTTCCTGAAAAGGAAAATATTGAATTTTTTTTCCACCTGAGAATGTTACTCTTTATGCTGGTGCCCATACCACATTCTCATTACATCTAATTTGCAATTTACCCTTGCAGATTAAAGAGAAACAGAAAGGTACAAATTGAAATGAGCCTCAGATTTTTTGTTTGCTTGTTTTTGGGTCACACCCCGAGGCACTCTGTTGATACTTCTGGCTCTGCGGCTCAGAAATTGCTCCTGCCAGGCTGGGAGACCATATGGGATGCTGGGAATCGAACCACTATCTGTCCTCATTTGGCCTTGTGCAAGGCAAACACCCTACTGCTGTGTTCTCTCTTGGCCAGAGACTCAGATTTGCTACTGACTAGTGGTGTAACTTTTGAAGAAATCACTTCTCCATGGAAAATTAATTTATCTCAGTCTCCCCAACTAACCACCCCCTAGAGAGAACTCAAGGAGAACAAAAGGGCGAGGCCTGAAAAGTGCCCTTCTGATTGGGTAGAGACATTGGCTTTTCTGATTGGGTGAACATATTACCCTACTGATTGGGTGAAGGCATTCATCTGTTTTTTGGTTTTTGGGTCACACCCGGCAGCACTCAGGGGTTACTCCTGGCTCTACGCTCAGAAATTGCTCCTGACAGGCTCAGGGGACCATATGGGATGCCGGGATTTGAACCACCATCCTTTTGCATGCAAGGTAAACACCTTACCTCCATGCTCTCTCTTTGGCCCTGCATTCATCTTTCTTATTAGAAGATGATATCACCCTACTGATTGGATAGAGACATGTCCAGTACTGATTGGATGGAGATTGCACCCTTCTGATTGGAAGGTGACATTCGCAGTTGTGTTTGAATGGAGATAGCATATTCTGATTAGATAAGTGTCCTTCCTACCTGGGACAAGTTCTGGTGCTTGTCACCAATATACTGTGGCTTCAGGCATAGTGGTGAAGGCAGGAGGAAGGGCAATAAGTGCAGGAAAAGGAAAGCTGGCTACTGGCAGTGGCTAGAGGAACATGTAAGAGACCAAGAGAAGGTGAACTTGAATGCCAGGTAGAAAGTAGATATGAGACTATAAAATAATACCCAGATATCAATCCCAAACAAAAGTTTTCCCCTGACTTCCTCTTGAATTACTAGATTTCCCTCCTCTTGGTTTGGGCAATTGGTTTGAATAAAGGAAGAAGTTTGGCTTTGGGCTTGGCAGAATGAGTATAAGGTAGAGGCAGGCAGGCAGCACATGGCAGAGAGACCTTGAGGCAGAAAAGCCATGAGGAAAAAGCAGGCTGACTCCAGTGAATCTGTCCTAACTGCTTGCTGTATTATTTTTCCACTGCTACCCTGCTTCATCAGACCCATCTGCCTGAGGGTTTAGAAACACAGTGCCTGGGGTGGACTCACCCAACTCATGGTTTCTTTTTAATTTTCATTTTACATGAGACCACTTGGGAAGTGACCTTTGTATGAGCCTTTAGGGTCTCCACATTGAGTTGGCTTTAAGAAGTCCAGATGTGTCCTGATAGAGAATTATTTACAGTCTCTAAAACAATACCTCTTCCCAGTCCCAACAGCGCTGCTTAGCTGGAGATCCTTCTGGAGCCAGAGAGATAGTATGACAGGGAAGGCATTGCATGCAGCAGCCCAGGATTCAATCCCTGGCAACACATACAATCTCCCTAGCACTGCCAGTAGTGATCTCAGAGCACAGTATCATGAGTTAGACCTGAGCACTGGTTGGTTTAGCCCCATAAACCCACAGAAAACACAAGTAAATACTCTCCTGGGGTAAAGCAGGTGAATTTGGGAGAGTCCTGGGGCCCATGTCGCTCTCTAGGCTAATGCTGGGCAGATGGTTAAGGAAATGCTCACTGTGATGGGCTGGTGCTTGGGACTGCACTATGGGCTGGTCACGGTTATGTAACCACAACCAGCAGGGCCACTGTGAGAACTGAGGTGCTCGCCTCCCTGACCTGTTGTTAAGAGCTCAAGTTGCAGAGTTCCCACCTGTTCTGGGGTTCAGGAACAGGAGCTGAAGCTTCCTCTTCCCCCCTTACAGTCTTACACCCTGACGCCCATTTGACCTGAGCCCGCCCTGCCCTGCTCATTCTAGGTACTCAGAGGCCCTGAAGCATCATAAGGCCAGTTCTTGGGGGGCTTCCAGTGCTTACTGGGGACTGGTCTCAGAGCCCAGAAGTTCGAGGACATGCCCCAGGGAGGGAAAGGCTACACAGGCCCTCATTAGTTTAATTGGGACACTTGGTGTTTCCTGCCAAGAGTCCAAATACATTTCCAAGTAGCACTGGGGGGCTCAGAGGTAAGAGAGCAGTTGGGGGAGGTGGGGGGGAAACTGGGGTGTCCCTTGAGCCCTTCTCCCAGGGCCATCACCTCCCAGGCCCTGGGGGATCTTCAGACTTGCATTTCCATGTGAATGAGCCCAGGGAAGAGAGTGTTTCTGAGTTTTATGGGCCTTTCATTCTCTTCTTTTCTTTCGAGAATTGGACCCAAAACTCATCCATTCAGCCTCTTCCTCTCCCTGGCTTCCCGCTGCTGGGTCTTCTCGCTAATGGGGCTCCAGGCACTGCCAACTCAAAGCAAGAGCTGCACCAGGTCCTGGATGATCTGTGGCCTAATGAGGGCCCCCAGGGGATTGTGGATCAAACACGAATTGTAAAGGTCCCTCCCCCATCTTGGGGTTTCCAGCCTGAGTCAGCTGAAGGAAGGTAGCCTGCCAATCTGATAGCCCAGGGTCCCTGGGCCCGATCTGGACCTTTCTCTCAGGTCAGGCCCAGCAACTGCCAATGGTGGATTCAAGCTGGTTGAGGGGTTGTGAAGGGGAGTGGGTGGCATGTGGGAAAGAAAGTGGGGCTCACATGACTGAGGGGGTGCTGCTCAGGAACAGAAAGTCAGGCCCTGTGGGTGACCAAAACCCATCCTGAGGAATATCTACACTGAATAAAAAAAATGAATGAGAATGCTTTTATTAGCAATTTTTAATTAATTACATTTTTTTTATTATTTTGATTTTTGAGGACCACACCCAGTGGTGGGAAAATATGAGGTGTTGAGGGATCAGCTTTGGGTTGGCCACAGGCAAGGCAAGTGCCCTGACCACTGTACTATCTCTCTGGCCCCTGGTCAGGATCTTTAGTTGAAAAAACAAGGGTCAGGGCCAGAATGATAGCACAGTGGGTAGGGCATTTGCCTTGCAAGTGGTCAAACCTGGTTCTATTTCATATGGTCCCCCAAGTACTGCCAGGAGGGATTCCTGAGCTTAGAGCCAGGAGTAACCACTGAGCACTGCTGTGTGTGGTCCAAAACAAACAAAAACAAGGGATAGCAAAATAAGACATGGCCCCAGGCCTGAGCTCAGGGCAGATGAGCTGGTTTTCCTCCAAGTACCAGCTCTTCACTCTGGTCTGGGGTGGTCATCCTGCAGGACTGGGAGAGAGGCTGTGTTGGGGAGGGTTTTGCAGGTTGGGGCTCCATTACCCAGGAAGCAGTGCAGTGTGGATACAGGCGGTGGCAACAAAGCTAGGGAAGTAGCTATGCAGGACTGAGAGCAGCCAGCCTCCAAGTGGTTAGAAACTTACTAGGAATATCCACTCTTGGTGTGAAAAGGCAGGTTGTTAAGGACAAACAAAGCCACTACAGAGGCTGACCACCATGTTTTTTTTTTTTTTCCTGACTGGGAGCAGTTCCCAACTATGGCCAGCAGGTTGGTACACTCATAGATGCAGGTAGCTAGGCCCCTGGAGGGGTCTCTTGAGATCTCCCATTGCTGCCTCTTTCCCTTTAAACCACAGCCTGGGGCCTACTCCTTAAGAGAGTTCCTTGTCACCACACTTCTTGCCTCCTGGCCTTGACTAGTTTGGAGATTTCTCTCCAGGGGCAAAGAGGAAGCTCGGAGAATCTGGCCATTTTCCTTGAAATCAATGCATTTCTTATGGGAATTCTTGATAAACACTTTCTTCACATAAACCATGCCACATCATACCATTTGGGTCCCTGACACTACTTACTTGTCCACCTACAAGGCTAAGAGGGGACAAACACTGTCTCTGTGGTGACTCCCAAGGTCTTGCTTGTGGGTCTATGTCATCATAGACTGGCACCAGTTGGCCTTAACCACTCCCAACTAGCAACTGCTTCTGCTATAAATCCCAGGAGGGCTGGAGTAAAGCTGGAGGAAGGGAACAGGTCTCAGACAGGCCATGGGTACAGACACATGACACAGAAACAGGACACATGGGAGAACCAGGTAGGGGTAAGGAAGTGGATACTCCAAAGAGAATTGAAGTAAAGAAGTAGCCAATCCTATTGGCCTAAGTGACTTTTCTTCCTCCTGGTATCTCTGGTTTGACATTTATCAGTGTTCTTGTCTTTCCTTCTAAGAATCCAAGGACTGGAGCACAGCAGGTAAGGCGTTTGCATTGCATGCAACTAACCTAGATTAGATCCTGGGCATCCCATAGTGTCTCCTGAGCCTCACTTGGAAGCTCAGGAAACAAATACAATAGATAAATACAAATACAAACAAATACAAAAGATAAATAAGAATCCTTCTGGGGAACTGGAAGACAATACAGTGCTGGGGACCCTGCCTATAGATTTGACTCTTGATACCACTCTGGAGAATTGCCATATGCAGCCCTGGAGGTCCCCAGCACTGCAGGGCCTGAGAAGCACTGCATCCTTGAGCCCTAGTATTGGACAGCTGACCCTGTTGGCCTACAATCACCAGCCTCACCACCTCCCCCAGCTCCATGGAGACCCACGCCCAAAATGAATCAATCCTTCTCAGCTCCCACCATCCCAGGAGCCACATCAGCAGTCATGTGATGCAGGAGGGGCCCATGTCACCCTGCTGATGGGAAAGTCACTCTCCACGCACTCCACACTCCGGGGCTCACTGCTACAGGACCCTCTTAGACTCAAATTTGTCTGGCTCCCCAATTCCTATGAAGGCTCATTCATGAGCTTCTTTGGCGCTATTAGATAAGGACCCAGATTTCCCAGCCATGTTTCATGCCATTCTGAACCTTCCGTCCTAGCCCTGGCAATTCACCCCTTTCTCTGTGCCCACATCCTCAGGAGTTCCTTCCCAGAGCATGGAACCGGCCCACTATGGAAACATCTCTCAGTGTTCCCAAAGATTCTCAAATGTTCTGCCACCTGCACCCTCTGCACTCCTTATCACCTTTGACCTCCTCTGGGAAATTCCCAGAACTTGCTCTTTTGAGCTCACAATCCAATTTCACACTGGCCAGCCAGTGCTGGCGATTAGCCTACAGGCAAAAGGAATGCTGGAGAGGAGGAGAAAACTGTTTTCTTGTTGATAACAATCAATAGCCCAGATATTACCTACCAGTACCCCCAGAGGCAAGGCATTTCCCACCCAAAGAGAATGTAGAAAACTTCTTTACTCTCCCCTGAGAGATCAAAAATGATGCAGATAGCTCTGAACCACAGAAAGGCCTTCTGGTTTGGGGGAGGAAGAGGAGTTGGAATGGTACCTATCTGTGGTCAGGGCATACTTTGGGTTCTATGATCCTGGTTCACTCATGGTGGTACTTGGGGGACCATATGCAGTACCCTCATTTGTGCCCAGGAGAAACTGTCCAGGAAAGGTAAGCAAGGAAGGATCTCAGGAAACATTGAGATTGGTGGGTCCTTTGTCACTGGTCTCTGCTCTGGGGTAGGGGTGGGGGAAGGGAGTGGGAAGAAGAGGCCATACAGCTCTCCCCCAACCCTCCAGGGACACCCTAACTCAGCCCCTCCCTTGCCCTTGGTATCCAAACTGCGGCCTGTAAACTGAGCTCCTGTAGAACTGGCCTGCTGGCTTCCGGGATTCTTACGCATGTGCTGTGCTTGGCTAACCTCGCCCTTGACCCTGGATTTGTTTGGGGCCACACCCAGCTGTACTCAGGGTTCACTCCTGCTTTCCTTCCTAACAGCATCTGCAAGACCCAGAACAATCCACAGTGCCTGTTCCTGCAGGTTTCAACTGTCCCCCTTTCTCCAGGGATGGTTCTGAACTCCTCTCTCCCAGCCCCCAACAAAAACACCACAGTTTGGGAACCGAGATCTGGGGAACTCTGAAGGATTTCCCCTGCTGCTTGGCACCCCAAGGACCATTTCAACCCTGGGTGGTTAGAATAACAAATTCATCTCCTGTGCTCAGAGCTACTGAACTGATTTCTGAGGTGCCCCTAATCAAAAAGGTGTTTCTTACAAAGTAAGTTGTCTCCAATGTGCAGCAGCACCAACTGAGTTAAGGGCCAGGCCAGATCCCCCCACTGGTGGTTCCTGGGGTTCAGATCCTGGTTGGTTTCCATCATCTTTCCCTAGGTAAAGTACGGGAACTATCAGGGAGCAACGGGATTGTCCTTTGTTTCTTCTCTTAAAGTAGGTAGAGTAAAAGGGGACGAGAGATTGTCTTGCATGCAATCAAGCCTAGGTTGATTCTGCCACCCTATAGGGTCAATACCAATCAATCCTTGCTACCCCCATAAGGATTCCTTACACCTCACACCATTAGAAATAAGACCTGAGCACTGCCTGGTGTGGCCCCCCTGCAAACAGGGTTTTTTTGGGGGAAAGGGAGCTAAATGATTTTTTTCCTAAAAAAGAGGGGGTTGTAGGCTAGATCAGTTTTGGGGACCTCTGGCTTAGATCAGGGGACTGTGGGGTCTGGTGTTTCTCTTCCCTGTTTGCTTTTCTCCCTTTTTTGTCTCTGTACTTGTGTTTTCAGGGTGCTCCCTGAGTCCCAAGACCCTACAGAGTCTCGGTGAAGCAAGAGTGAAAGGACTCAAGGACTCCAGTTTTCTCTCCCCAGGACAGTTTTCAGCAAGAAAACCATGCTTCAACTCCAGGGCAAAGTTGATGTAAGGGCAAGAAGGCAATGGAGTTCAAGTCCAGAGTGACTCTATTTTGGGGCTAAAGCAGAGCTTAGGCCTTCAGACCCAGCTCAGGGAGCTGAATGGACCATCCCAGAATAGGAGAGTCTGTGGGGGCAAATGAGTGAATATCACCTCTGGTTCCTGCCCCTCCACTGATCTCTTTCCACAAAAGTGGAGTGTGTGTTGGCTTGACTGCTCAGAGGAGAATTCTTCCCACCTGGAAAGAAAACAGCCTGGAAGATAAGGGTCCAAGCAATAGCACAACCTGGAGGCTGTTTTTTGCACGCAGCTGACCCAGGTTCAATTCCTGGCACCCCATTGGGTCTTCTGAGTCCTGTTAGGAGTGATCCCTGAACACCGCAGTGTGTGGTCCAATAACCAAAACATGAGCAAACACATTTATTTGCCTCTGTTGGCCAGGTGCAAGGGGTGGCCAATAACCCTTAAAGTTTCACCAGATAAAGCACAGTAGGACATTGTGGATTCAGTGGAACTTTCCAAAGTTTCTCTATATTCCTTTGAATGTCTACCATTTTGGTTGCAAACAATAATCTATTTTAAAATCACAGTAAAAAAAAATATGCCTGGTTTACATAAGATATAGGTTAATTTTTTTTTATTATTTACGTTTCCACCCAGAAGGTGGGAGTGAGGGTCTGTGGCTGATCTCCACTCTCAACACGAGGTCCTTTAGGAATGAATGTCTCTGGGGAAAGTGCACTCTGAATTGAAGCACCTGTGTTTCTGGGTCAGACACGTAGCTCGGTTGGCTGGAGCATACGTTTTATATGCTGAATTTGATCTCCAGGACCCCATAATCTCCCTAAGCATCACCAGAAGCAGCCCCTGAGCACACACTGGGGGGTCTCCCCTGAGAATCAGCACCTGTGGCTCCAAAAAAAAAAAAAAAAACCCCAAAAAATACATTTCTATGAACAACAGAGATTCTATGTGAGTGTCTCTTACGGGGCTAAAAATGTCCACTGACTTTCCATTGTTCTCACCTTGTTGCTTATCCTCTTACCCTGAGAAACCTTACACTTCTCTCTTTCCTTCAGAACTTTCCAAGTGAAGCACAATTTTGTACTATACATGTAGCTGCCCAATTTTTCTTGGGAAAACTGCCCCACCTCCAGTTAGTTTGATAGTTCTTTGGGGTAAATAGGGAATACATAGCAAAGCTGACTTTTTTTAAACAACGTAATGGACTCAAACTGATTAGAAGGGCCAGAGACATAGAACAGTGGGTAGAGCATTTTCCTTATATGAAGCTGGCCTGGGTTCGATACCAGTGTCCCATAGTGTTTCCTGAGCCTACCAGGAGTGATTCCTGATTGTAGAGCCAGGAGTAACCCCTGTGTGCAGCTGGATGTGGCCCAAAACCCAAACCAAATAAAAACATAAACAAACTGACTCAGGAATCTATATAAACCTGAAAAACTGCTAGTCGAGAAAGAAATGAGTGTCTAGGGGCTGGAGTGATAACACAGTGACAGGTTGTTCGCCTTGCCTTCGAATGACCTGAGACAGACCTGGGTTCGATCCATATGGTCCCCTGAGCCTGCCAGGAGCCATTTCTGAATGCAAAGCCAGGAGTAATTCCTGAGTGCCACCAGGTGTGGCCCCAAAACAAAACAAAACAAAACAACAACAACAACAAAAGTCTCTAATGCAAACATCTTTCTGCAAGAATAAGTCCCAGTCTGAGATTTTTTTTTTTAATAGATGGTTTCAATGGAAAATTCTGCCAGGTAGCAAGGGAGAAATAACTCCCATCCTATCTAAATGAACTTAGAAGGCATTTTCCCTTAGAGGCAAACTCTTTGTGTAAGTCAGGGAGAGTCATTTCAGGTGGAAAGAGCCTGTGCAGAGACACAGAGGCTGAGTGGACTATGTGAGTCTGGGGAACAAGAATACAGTCTGTTGTGTGTGGCTCAGTTGAGAAGCAAAAAGCAGGATCAGAAAGCCAGGCAGAGCCAAATTCTTCTCAGCCTGGCAGAAACAGGAGAGGAATTTGCTTCTGTCAACTCGACTCAAAACCTCTGTCTAGTGAAGAAGGTAGGAGCTGCATTTATTTGACAGACTGATTTGACTGGAGGTCAATTCAAATGTCTTTTCAGAGCACACCTGAAAAGCAACATCCGCTAGGAACTGTTTCTGCTACCCCCAGGAGCAGAGACATCCAAGTACCCCTCACAAGACCTGGAAAATGTCTTAGTCACAAGGTCCCCACAAGGATCTGTAGGAACCTGACACCAGAACACAGATATGCCAAGCACAAACATGAGCTTCCCCCGCAGGGGCCCCGTGAAATCATTGATAATAACAGCTAATATTTATCCAGTGCTCTGGGCCAGGCTCTGTGCTAAGCTTAGGCATGAATATCTCAGCTAATCCGCATAATAGCTCCATGAGGCAGGTGCTATCATGAAACCTGGTTTTCATTGGTGAGAATGAAGCCTGAAAGTGGTTAGGTAACTGGCCCAAGGTCACCAGGCTAACAGAATGCAGACACAGAACTTGTACATCTATCTCCAAATACATACGACTCACTGCCAGGTTTGCCCTGGCCTGGGCAGACATGACTAATCAATTCCTGCATCATCTACCCAGCACAGCCATCCATCATTCCTAGCCTGATTCTATTGGATCAGTGTTAGCCCAGGAGGTGAGAGAATATGCTGGCTCTGGTCTCCTACTTGATAGGAACATCATCTCTGATTCTACACCACCAGCCTAAAAAACAACCTGCAAAGCTGACCCTCTGTGTCCTAAGTCGCATTCTTGCAGCTTTTTTTGCCAAACAGTAAGGCCTCCCAATGCATGGAGACCACAGACTGAATGTCAACTCTTCTCCACAAATGAATGTACTACTTGTAAAGAATGTCATTGATAAGAATAGATTTCAGACCAACGCTCTGTCCCATTCTGGCCCTCTAAAGTTTAGACACATGGTGGAGGACCAGTAGTGGCTTTGGATGCTGGAAAAGAGACATCTCACCCTGAGCATCTCTGCTGACCTGGAAAAAACACTGCCTTGTTCCACACAGAAGAGTGGACACTTCATGAGAAGCCAAGCACTGCTCAGAGCTGCCCTAGCACAAGGCCAGAGAAACTTTTTGTGCTGTTGGGTGTGTCCCTACCCCTCCAAAAAAAAAAAAAAAAAAGCCATAGAAACAAAGTTTGATTGAGTTTTTCCAGGCAGATAGTTCCCCAATCTTGCCATTGCGTCCCTCCTTTTATCTTGAAACTACCAGATGGTTACCATTTGTCACCAAGTATTTATAATGCACAAATGGCTGTGTGGCTTAAGAGGGCTTGGGAACTAAGAATGTGAAGTCCAGGGCTGGGAGGACAAGGGTGTGACCACATCCCAGGTGGGAGTGGGGAGGGGGTGGTGGGCTCTTCACCCCTGTAAGAAGACAAAAGAGAAACAATGAGACCAGATCTGAAGTTGCATATGAAGAGAGAGAGAGACAGATAGAAAAAGAGAGACAGAGATAAAGACAGAAACAGAGCCATAGCACCAGCAGGAAGGGCTCTTGCCTGGCACAAGATCAACCCAGGTTCAATCCTTGGCATCCCATATGATCCCAGGAGTGATTTCTGAACTAGGAGTAAGCCCTGAGCACTGCCAGGTAAGGCCCCTCCCCCAAAACAAATACACAAACAAACAAAACCAAAGGATTAGAGAGGAGATGGTGTTTACACAGCATACAGCTGAACGGGTTTCGATCCTTGGCATCCCATATGGTCCCACTGAGCTGAATCCACCAGAAGTGATCTCCGAGTGCAGAGCCATGAGTCAGCCCTGAACACTGACAGGTATGGCCCAAAACAACAACACTAAAAGTTGGGTGGGTATTGATTGGTTCACAATTTACAACTTGGTTTTGCCCAACACAAAGACCATTTCTGGTTTCTTTGTATCTATTTGTTTACAACTTAGTTTCAGAAGAGATTTAGTAAGATTTTCCTACTTTCCATCTTGTTCTACATCTCCCTTCCTCCCTCCCCCTCCTTCTCTCTCAGTCCCTCCTTCCTACTCTTCCTCTCTCCCTCCCTCCCTCCCCAACTCTCAGCTATTCAACTGTGAAATGAGACTAACAGCCCTAAACAAAGTGTTTTTTTCCCCAACTTCCTTTTTCCCTAACCTCTTTTGGTATGTAAGAGCCCACTTGGATTACTGGACTTTCCCCCCACCCTGGGGGATTTGGTTCTGGGGAATAAAGAAAGGAGACTGACTTTGGCAGGTGCAAAGACAGCACATCGCAGAGAAAGGCCATGAGGCCAAAAGCAGACTACCTCTGACGAATTTCATATCCACTGCTTGGTGTATTATTTCTCCACTGCTACCCTGCTTCATCAGACCAGTCCTAAGGGGTTAGAAACAAGGTATATGGGGCCGTCTCTCACCAGCTCGTGGAATTTTTAATTTTTATTTTACCCCCAACCACACATAATTCACCCTCTCAGCCTGGTTTGGATTATTTCCTGGGGCAACCCCTGCTCCAGACCTGTTTCCCTGGCATAGGAGATAGCATGTGGAGCCTTTACAGATGTTTATGGGGGGGCTCAGGTCTCCCTAGGAGAATTCTCATGACTTTCCGCAGTTTGGGACATAGTCTGAAATCCCCACAAAACTGGGAATTGGAGGGCAGACAGCTTCTGGGTGTCTCTGAGACTAGCAATACCTTGTATTATTCCATCCCCTACCTGCCCTCCACTAGAGACCCCTGGAGGATTTTGTCTCTTGGGCCCTAGGGGAGGTGCCAGCCCAGCCCAGAGAGGGACACTCAGAGATGTGAGCACCAGAAGGAAAACTTCATGGCCCAGAGTCTCCAATCCCTTTCTACCCTGGGTACTGGGGCTCAGCCCCCGTGAAATCAGCCATTTTCATAAATCACATCATTTGGGATGCAGAAGAACAGAAGTCTCTGGAAAATTTAGGGGCAAAGTTGGGTATGTGGACATGACAAAGAAACATGGAACATGGCAACTGGGCCGGCATCCCCCACAGCCAGAGGGCAAGCCTGGCTGCCCTTCACACCCCGAACTCTTTGGTGACCAGACTGGAGGTCAGAGTTGCGTTGGCTCAAATCTGGGGGTACACGTATTGGCAGTGGTGCTTGTCCTGTCACTGATTCTGATGTTGAACTGTAGAGCTACGGATGAAGACAGTGAACCTGTGTCTTTATTTGGAAAAGGAGTATCTCTAAGATGATGGCTACAGCACAGGGAGTGTTTGCCTTGCATGCAGCCAACTTGGGTTCAATCCTAGCATCCCACAGGGTCCCTCAAGCCTGCCAGGAGTAATTTCTGAGCACAGAGCCAGGAGTAGCTCCTGACTGCTGCTGGGTGTGCCCCCCATCCAAAAAAAAAGTATCACTAAGAAATACATGATGGCCAGAAACCATCTCAGATCCAAGTTGCTCTCCAAATGGGCATGCCCATTTGGAGGTGGAGGAAACACAGGAGGTGAAGGCGATGGGGACAGTCTTGGCCAGCAGGGGGCATGCCAGGCTCTTCGGGGATAGAGTGGGTGGCTCAGGCCAGGACTGCACTGTGGGGTTGGGTGGGGGTGGAGGGGCTGAGGATTGAAGACTGGAGGTTTCAGGGTGGGGGTAGGGGTGTCTTGCCTTGGGAGCTGGAGGCCCAGGGGCATGATGATGATGGTAAAGTCCCTCTAGATTGAGCTTTTCTGCTGCTTCCCTAAAGACCCAATTCCTGCGGGGACCCCTGGTTAGGGGTTAGGGGCCAGGTCACGAGTTTGAAGTGGGGGAGGAGAGCGGGGACAGCGCTGGTTGTCACCTAGAGAAAAAGCTATCAGCTCTCTGATTCTCAAACAGCTGGAAATTAGAAATCTGGATTTGGAAACCTCTCCCAGGACGTGGCGTCCCCAAGCCCTAAGTCCTGTTCCTGGGTGCAGGACCCCTGGGTGCTGGACCTCTGTTGTTGCAGCTTTCACCGTGGGGGTGCCAAGGCAGCTGCCAATTTCCCCTGCCCCCCCCCCCAGCTTCCTTCACAAATAGCTTCCAGCAGAGCTTATTCCTCTGCCTCTTGGCCTCATTCCCCACAAGCCCTTAGGTCTTATCACCCCCCCCAAGACTCCCTGTGCCTGACCCCCCCCTTCCCCAGCCAAGCACCAGGCAGGGTCTCCCTGCCTGTGTCACCCTGAGGCTTGCACGGCAGGGCTCAGCCTGCCTGGAACAGCCAGTCCTTCCTCTCTTGGCCCTCCCTCCTGCTGCTTCAGCCTCACGCGGCCTGAAGGGGGTGGCAGCTGCAAAATGGGAACAATCTGGAGGGGGGAACGGGCAGGAGACCAAGGAGACCCTCCCAGGGCCTTTGGTTCTGGCTCTGCTGCTGCCCAGGGCACCTCTCCCGCCCCCCACCCCCTTGTTGAGCCCCTTCAGGTCCCTGCAAGCTTCTGGTTCCTCGCCAGGCCAGTAAACAGCCGCGTTCCCAGGCCCCCCCACCCCACCCCCTACTGCCCGTCCTCGCCTCTTCGTGCAATTACAAAACAACACAAAGTGGGGCTGGCAGAGGCATCTGGGGTGCTGAGTTCTGGCTGGCGGAAGGGGCGCCTGCTCCTCTCCTTTCTTGTTTTTGGCTTCCACAGATAAGCAATCAGCTTGAGGCCAGCCCTGAAGAATGCGTTTATTAAAATAAAGGTTTTCCAAAACAACAGCAGAATGGAAGCAGGGATGGAGGGATCATGGGGGTGGGTGGCAGGCACAAGAGACTCTGGAAGTGGGGCCCAGGAGACCTGGAAGGGAAGTTGTGGCCCTGGGTCCCCACTCATTCCAAGGCTCTAGCTGGACAAAGCAACCTCTGAGGAGTTGGAGTCATAGCACAGCGGTAGGGCAATTGCCTTCCATGTGGACAACTCCAGATGGATCCAGGTTCGATCCCCGGCATCCCAGACGGTCCCAGAGTCTGCTAGGAGCAATTTCTGAGCGCAGAGCTAGGAGTAAACCACGTATCGACGCCCGGTGAAAACAACAACAACAACAAACAAACAAAACAAAACAGCCTCTGAGGCTTGGGCTCAGAAATGGGGTTCAGGAGGGCTCAGCTCTACCAGTTACCGTGCTCAAGCATCCAGGCTCAAGCCTGGCCCAGCTCTTCTGTAAGCATTGTCCTATGTAAATTAGAAAGAAGAGGTGTAGGGAGCTTTGCTGGCCAGCAGGGCTGTTTTCAAGATCACTGTAGCCCCAGCTCTGGCACTGAGCCACTTGTTGACAAAAGCCAAACAGCGGCTCATCTTTCCCACCCAAAGGGATCAGGGGGTCCAGCGCTGTGGGTGGGCAGCAGAGGGCTGAGGGCTGGAGGCATAGTGGCTGAGTGGGCCCCCTGGGCACTGCCTCCACCTCCTTTGTTTGCACAATGAGCTTAAAAATAGCATCCACTCTTTTGATTCTGACAATGGCCCCTGAGAATGTGTCAGACACTTTGTACCAGCTCCCTATGAAGGTCAGGTGCAACAACAACTCTGGGGTACATTGAACATTCCAAATGTGGCCCCCCTCCCACAGCTGGGGGGTAGAGCACATGCCTTAGGGCAAGGATGAAACCTTGAGTCTGATCACCGGCACCCAGCCATATGCACAATCCTGGTACCATCAGGGTGTTCTCACTGTGGGTATGCTGCACCCACAAGTTATGGCAACAAGCACAAAGGAGAGGTAGGAAAAAGTTCCTGTTCCTTGGGGTACAGAATGAGAGAGACTGGCCATCTCTTCTGTGAGCACTGCTGTGGAGAGTCAATCCCCAACCAAAATAATGTCAGAAGCCTTTGCACCACCAGCTTCTCTTTACCCAGAGCCATGTAGGTTTATAACAAGCAGGTAGGCCAGTGAATTCATGTTTCTTCACCATAGTTTCCACCCTGGACCTATTCAGTTTTCTTTTGGGGGCTACGTGTCACTGCTCCTGCATCACTCTTGGTGATGATGCCTGGGGACCCTGTCATGCCAGAGATGGAGCCCAGACAATTAGCTGATTTCTTTTTAAACAGTTAAAACACTCTCGTTCCTCTTCCCTCCAGTAACCACTAGCCTTTTTGTTTTTGCTTTGAGCCACATCCAGTAATGCTCAAGTCTTATTCCTGGCTCTGCACTCTTGGCGGTGCTTGGAGGACCTTATAGGATGCTGATGAGCCCAGGTTGGCCACATGCAAAGTAGGCACCCTCTCCACTGTGCTATGGCTTCGGCCTCAGTCACTATTCTGTCTTACAGTCTATTTTATTTTGCATTGATTATGCATTGATTTGTTCTCATTGGCTGCCACAGCTGAGTGAACTCATAGGTCAGTTCCTTATATGGGAGTGCTCCCAAGTGGTATTCTAGAGCCTCATGATTCACAGCCAATGAGGCCAGCAGCTCACTGAGAAGGCCCGAGAGGCCATGCTGCTTGGGTCTTATGGGGTAGGGCTATCCCTGGCCACCCAGGGGTACTCAGGGATCCTCTAGTGTCCAGGATGAGATTGGGGTCACCTGTACACAAGACTATACCTTTACCCTTGTATTTTCTTTGAGGTCCCAAAATTTCTCTTTCAAACAGTGTCTGAAGATGATGGAGAGGAAGATAGATAAGAGGCTGGAGGATAGGCTTTGCCAAGAAGCCAGAGAAATAGCACAACCAGGAAGGCCTTGGCCTGTGTGGTTGAGATGCGCCAGTGTGTGTCCTCAGTGCCGGGACGCGTGTGTCTTACTTTTCATAGGACTCAGTGTTAAAATGAGCCATTTATTTATTTATTTATTTATTTATTTATTTATTTATTTATTTATTTATTTATTTATTTATTTTCATTTTTGGTTTTTGGGACACACCCGGTGATGCTCGGGGTTACTCCTGGCTATGTGCTCAGAAACGGCCCCTGGCTTGGGGGGACTATATGGGACACAGGGGTCGATCAAACCGAGGTTCGTCCTGAATCAGCACCGTGCAAGGCAAATGCAGTACTGCTGCATTATAGCTCCAGCCACTGAAATGAGCCTTTTAGATACGTATTTAAGGAGAAGAAGCCTGAACCACTGGTGATGCTTGGTCAACCAAGTTTGTGGCTCAGTGCAGGGATCCAGGATAAACTGCTCGGCCACTGCAGTGCTGAGGGACACTCGCCTGGTGGTGCTTGGGGTCGGGAAATGACCACAGGTTGGGCACATGCTGAGCAAGTGCCCTTAACCTCTACTCTGTCTCTCGCCTCCCCTGGGTAAAACAAAACATGTCACACCTCCGGTGGCTTGGAGTCTGTGGTAGCTGCCAGCTGGGCTGCTCTTGGCAGCTGGGTTGGCATTTTGTCTTCCTTGGCCAGTGGAACTTAGGGAGCACCCTAGAGCTGTTGACTCAGAGGAAGAGAAGCCTTTCTACAACAACAAACAGGCTGTATTTGGAAGCACACCAGTTGAGAGGGTGGATTGGGAAGCACTCAGTTAGGGGGACCCACATGTGCTTCTCCAGTCCAAGGATAACAAGCCCCACAGTAACCTCTAGAGACCCTCCACTCAGCTCTGTGACAGCTCAGGGGTGGGGATACTGTCTGGAAGTACCAATCCTGGCTTGCAAAATCTTGGATCTTGCAAAAAAAATCTTGCAAAAAAAAATGGATCTTCCCCATCTCTCCTCCTGCCTCACTTCAGCGGGACTCTAACTCCTCACCTTCCTAGCCTTCTTTAACAGGAGACGGTGGCCTAAACATCAGCCTAACCTTGCACACTTGTTTCTAGAAGGAATGCCTCAGAGGCTAAACATTGCTATATCCTAACCTGCTGAAAGAGTCCTGGTCTTGGTGTGCTAGGGACCCACAGGGTTATTATGACCCCCTTCTGACCAGTGAGTGAACAGGAAACTGGGGGATCTTTTGTGAATCCCACCACTCACACCTCCCAACTGTGACTGCCCCCCCCCCCCCCCCCCCCCCCCCCCCGTCTTTTCCCTTGACTGTCTCACAAACTGCCCTCAGTTCTGGCACTTTCAGAGCTGCTGGCCTGAATCCTGGTAGAGCATTAGAGCATTTTATTTCCTTATTTATTTCACTTGCTTTTTCTTTTTTATGTTTTGATTGAAAAAATAAAAGTTCTCCCTGTGATTGACAAAACTGTTGATAACAGTTTCAATTTCCATGTGCCAACCCCAAACTCACTGATGTGTCAACTTCCCTCTTCCCATGCCCAAGATCCCTCTCCCTTCTCTCCATCTACCTCCTGAAAAAAACTGTTTTTGTTTTGTTGTTGTTGTTGTTATTGTTGTTGGGTTTTGCCCAGCTCTTCTTAGGCTTTACTCCTGTTCTATGCTCAGAGATCTCTCCTTGTGGGACTTGGGGGACTCTATTCAGTGCCTGGAATCGGACTTGGTTGGCTGTGTTCTACACATACCTCTACCTCACAAGTTGGCACTAGCCCCTGGCTTGACTGGGCACCTATTTCTGTCTGTCCCACCCTCTGAGAAGGGATTTCACATAGTCAAATGGTGGAGGAAGAAATGGGGATTAGAAGAAGGAGGTTTCATTTGACATGAGGGAGCATGGTGAGATGGAAATCTTCCCCCAAAACATGAGCTTTACTGGGCCATAGCAGGCCTTGTACTGAGATACGTTGATCATTGCTCTGCAGCACAGACTGAAGTTTTCTGAATGTGATGAGAGGGCCTGCAATTGCTACAAATCTGTTGATTCCAGGCCACAGAGACAGCACAGGGGATTGGATGCTTGCCTTGTCAGCAACCAACCCCAGTTTGATCCCTGTTACTGCATTTGGTCCCCTGAGCACAATCGTTCACTCCTGAACTCAGATTCAGAAATAGTCCCTGAGCAAAGCCAGGTATGACTGCCAATAATCACCCCCCAATAATGAAATAAATATCTGCTAAATCAGCCCCATGTTCATTATAGAAACGGTTTCCAGACCCCACAAAGGCATTGGAATTTGGTCACTGGTGGGCAGGCTGTAGGCCATTGGCTGAGGAGTAGAATTGGCAGTCACTGATCTGGGTGGCCTGGGGAAGTCTCAACCTTAAGGGTATGTGGGGGTCTGGACTGGGAAGACCGTTGACAACGCTGCTGGGATAGAGAGTGGAGCCAAGCTGAGGAGCAAATGGTGTGGAGAATGAATGCTCTCTTCTTTTGAATGTTCTATTCCCTCCCTGTCTGCAGCCTGCTGGCCTTTCTGGAACCGGCTGGATTACCTAGATTACTTCCTTGTCACCCCAGATAAGGGCTGGTATGGGGAAACTTTGGGGTGCAGTGGGGACTTTCCCAGGCCTGTGACTACCTGAGCCTACTTTGATCCTTCAACCCCATGTCCTAATCGAACACTTTGAGTTCCTGGAAGTTCCTTTGAGCAACATAACAAAAACATTGATTAATTTTTCTCTTTTCAGCAATTAAAAAAAGTTGGAACCAGCTCTGTTGGAGAGGAAAAAAGAGAGAAAAATAAAATCTTTCCCTTGATCTCTTAGATGCAGTTCCTCTTGTAGGAGAAGTTCTTGTGGTATCTCTATAACATGGGAGCAGTTTGGATTGGTTCTGTGATCTGATCTGTCAGCCTCCACTCTGGGCCTTTTTGAACCTCTCATTCCTGCTTTCTTGGTTTGTTTTGTTTTGTTTTTGTGCCACACCAGTGGTACTCAGGCCTTATTCCTGGCTCTGCACTCACGAATCACTCCTGTCAGTGCTCAGGGGACTATATGAGATATATATGATATGCTATGATATATAGATATGATATGATATATGAGATATATATGAGATAGATATGATATGATATATGAGATGCCAGGGATCAAACCCAGGTGGGCCATGTCCAAGGCAAGTGCCATCTCCCTCCTGTATCTTTTTTTTTTTAAACACCTTGATTACATACATGATTGTGTTTGGGTTTCAGTCATGTAAAGAATACCACCCATCACCAGTGCAACATTCCCATCACCAATGTCCCAAATCTCCCTCCTCCCTACCCTCTGGGCATTCCCTCACCCTACAGTCACTGTGGTCTGAAAATATTGCTGGAAAATACTGCTGAGCTGGACCATGAAAAGGCCGTTACTCATGACAGGTGGACACACTTTGTAAACTGTGGCCCAGAGATGTCAAGTAATTTGCTCAGGTCATGAGCAAGACAGGGACATACCTAAGTCCATCCTGTGGGCTTCCTCATTCTTTGTCTTGGCCTATCTGCTTTTGGATTCACTTTAATTTTTTTTGTTCTGTTTTGTTTGTTTTTGGGTCATACTCAGTGGTTACTCTTGGCTCTGTGTTCAGAAATTACTCCTGAAAGGCTTAGGGGACCCTATGGGATGCCAGGGATTGAACCCAGGTTCCTGTCCTGATTGATAACAACAGCAGTAAAATAGCAGGGAATCTTTGCTTATTTGGTCGCAGAGACCATATCATGCTTCTGGGCATGTGTCTTACTTCTTGGAACAACCTCAGATACAACAGAAAGGGCAGGAAACAGGAGAACTGAGACATACCTAACTTTTCTCTGGAAACCGATCTCCTGTTTCTCTGTTGGATGAGGCCCCATAATGAGCTTCCCTTAGCTCTCAGGATGCCTCTGAGTCCTCCCTTATTCATTCCTCAAACACTCCAGAAAGACAACAGGAAGATTTTGGGAATAGCTTGGGGATGGGGATACTGTCTGAAAGCCATCCTGGCTTGCAAAATTAGCATTTGCCAGAAGAGATTTGGAGAAGCCCCATGCAGCCTGGAGAGGTGGGTGTAGGTCCAGGGGTAACCCCCTGGAAGGCCTGGAAGGGAGGGGAGGTGTTGCAGGGGATGGGAAAGAAAAGACTCTTATTAGACATCGGTGTGCAGATATAACAGTAGGTGCTCGGTGGAGAAGAACTGCTCTTCTGATTTTTTGGCAAATATTTTATGCACCAGGATGCACTGGCCACAGGCCAGGCAGCCTGACTGCAGAGTAGATGGAACCAAAAATCCCTGACTTGGGCACTCATGGATCATTGAGGGAAAGATCAAAGGGAAACAGTTATTGCAAATGTGGGAGTGCAGGTAGGTCTGTGGAGCCTATGAGAATGGTCCAAAAATGCATGGCCAGGGCCTCTTGTTGGACAGAATCGAAAAGAGGGGGAAACAGGAGGCTGAGAAAGCTAGCTAAGTGTGCTCCAGACTAGCTAGACAAAAGCCCAGGGACCCTACTCTGCTCTGTTACCTCTGGATCTGGGGGCCAAGTAAGAAGGACAAGGCAGAGCAAGCCAGATGGGTCACAGGATTTCTAATCTCATGGTAAAGTCCAGGACATGGACCCAGCAGTGGCTGTCTGTCGGAGGAAATGCCCCAGGAGCATGGCCAGCTGGGCTCAGGGGCACAGAGGGCCCACCCTCACCCTCACCTCATCCACCTTCCAGGGGCCATATGCATGAGGGGGAATCTCACTTATCCTGTGTGCTGCTGGGATTTCACAGAGGAGTCATCCTGGAGGCAGCAGAGGAGCCGGTGCCTCATGCTGGATGCCTGTGCTCATTGGGGTCCCATCAGAGCCAGCAGGATTTGGCTCAGAGAGCAGCAGGGCCAGCTGGCCAGCGGGATGCAGCCTCTGGCCAACAGTTGGTTCATGGGGGTGTATAAGAACTGGGGCTGGAAAACCCCCCTTGGGTCTCCTGTGGTTCTAGTTGAGAGGTGGGGGGCTAGGGACCGGAGGCCCCTCAAGTCTCCCACCCCTGACCCTGGGCCTGCCACCAGGACACCCACGGGGTGGAGGCTGCTGGGCCGGATGCCGGAAACGGGAGCCACAGGATGTGGTACCCAGACTCCTGCCAAGCCAGGGCTGGCCCTGAAGACAGGGGACGTCAGCACAGAGAGTCATTCAGGCAGGTTCCCCACAGCAACCCCAGTACCCCTGACAGCTCACACCCCTTCTTTCAGGGGCTGCTCTGGGCAGAGGAAGAGCAGGGGTGGGGAGTAAAGAGGAATGTGGTTTTCATGTAAAGTCTGAGACTCTGAGGCTGGCAGAGACAGAATCGGGGTGTGAGTGTGTGTTTGTGTGGGGGTGTGGGGGTGGGGTGGGGAGTTACTGTTTTCTTTTTCTTTCAGCTCTGGCATTGGTCTTTTCTAATTGGAGGTCACTGCAACTTTTGATTCTCCCTAGCCCAGTCTTTGAGCCCGCAGGAACTGCCCCCAGATCAGACTTGGCTAACAGCACAAAAGAATGGAGGATAAGAGAAAGGGCCCCTGGAGATGCTCTTGAAAGTCTACCCTGGGTGCCCCACCTCTGCCCAGGCCAGGAGTTTCCTTGTCTTTACAAATGGGAGGCCTGGGTCTAAGCCCCCAGCACACATGGTCCCCCCAACACTGCCAGTGTTGCCTCCAAGCCCAAATAAATACTTAAATAAAACAAACTGGTTTTCACAGACAGTTTTCTGGAGGTTCTAATGAATGGGGAACAGAAAGAGAGGGAGAGGGAGGGAGGGACAGGGGAGCGAGAGGAAGAGGGAGGGAGAGAGAGAGAGAGAGAAAGAGAGAGAGAGAGAAAGAGAGAGAGAGAGGAGGGTAGAGGGTCTCTTAAAGAGAAAGAAGAGAAATGAGAGTCAGAGCCATAGTATAGCAGGGTGGGCATCTGCCTTGTATGCAGCTGACCTAGGGTTAAGCTCTGGCATCCCATATGATCCTCAGAGGACTGCTAGGAATGATCCCTAAGTGTAGAGTCAGGAGTCAGCCCTGAGCACAGCCTAGCAAGCCCCCAAAAGAAGAGAAATAAGAAAAATCATGAGCTGAGATGCATGACTCTAGGATGTAGTAAAATCTTGGCATGGAAACTTCTCAAAAGAAGGAGACTCATTGTTTCCTACCCCTATCCCCCCACCCCATGGAATGTGACTATAGTGTCCCTTCCACAGGGACTCGGGGGCCCTGAGACTTGGAGAGTGGGGCTTTAAGCACAGGCTGGACTTAATGTGGGTGCTTTGGCTTTTGCGAGATGAAAGAGAACCAAGCAGGATCCAAGGGCTGGGGGAATTTCTCTACCCCAGGACACAGAGAAAACATGTCTGCTGAGCTACACGTTTGCTGAGCTTGTATTCCTTCTTGGGGCCAATTCTTCTTTCCTTTTCACTTAAACATTTTTTTATGTGGTGCTGGGGACAAAACCCAGGTCTCCCACATGCAAGGCAGACGCTGGCTTGCTGAGTCACTTCTTAGGGCCCATATGTCTTTATTTTCCTCTGAGCCTCATCTGGCCCTGGATTGCTCTACCCCAGGAAAAACTATAAGCAAATCTATAAAAGAACTGTTGGATTCTTTCAGAAAGTGTCAGATGACCTAAAGCAGCATTTCTCAAAGAGGCAGAATGGTAGACTTTCTGTCTTGCCATGATCAAGGCAGAAACCAGGCTGACACATGCAGAAAAACAATGCCCAAGTGCTGATTGCAGTTGTTTTCCTTTGCCCAAGAACAACCCTCGAGTCCAGCTATGTAATGCTTTCCTGGTGGATGGTAGAGACACAACATTCAGCAGCTCATTCATGTGTGGACTCAGTTCTGATCACTAGCTTCCTAATCCCTACTCCTCCTGGGCTTTGCTAAAGTGATGGAAGAAGCAGAAGGAAAGGCAGATGAAACTACCCAGTATCTCCCAGCATCACATCTGGCGGCAGGCTCTCCCAAAGCAAAAGAGATTTGTAGGGTCACTGGGTATATGCAGTGGGTTAACTACCAGCATTTTGTCCCAGTTCCCTAAGTAGACAATGTATCTGCTACTTCCCCAGCAGCCAGAGATTTGGAGGTAATGGAAGCAAGCTTCAATCTGATGTTTTCTATTGTGTGCATCATTGTTTTGTTATGGGGCCCAGGTTGACTGTATGCAAGCCAAATGCCCTACAGTTGTGCTATTGCTCCAGCTCATAGTGTGTAAATCATTCTGACTGCACCCCACATGCATTTTACACAGGTACTTGCACATTGCAGAACTGTTTTTTTGTTTTTAGTTTTGTTTTGTTTTGTTTTGTTTTGGGGTTACACCCAGTGGTACTCAGGGATTACTCGTGGCTCTGTGCTCGGGATACTATCTGGGATGACTGGAATTAAACCTGGGTTGGCCCATGCAAGACAAATGTCCTCCCTACTGTGCTATGGCTTCTGCTCCACATTGCAGAACTTCTATCATTGAAAAGGCCATTTCACCAAGAGGACTTTGCCTTGTCTTCTGTAGGGCTCTGCAATCTTTTACCTTCTCCTCCTCCTTCCCCCTCCTCCTCTTCCTCTTCTCCCTTCTCTTCTTCCTCCTCCTCCTCCTCTTCCTCCTCCTTTTCTTCCTTTTTGGGCCCACCCAGCAGCACTCAGGAGTAATTTCTGGCTCTGTGCTCAGAAATACTACTGGCACGCTGGGTGACCATATAGGATGCTGAGGACTGAATCTGGGTCAGCCACGTGCCAAGGCAAATGCCTTACCTGCTGTGCTATCACTCTGGCTCCTCATTTATCTTCTTTTATTTCATCTTTTTATCTGCTCAACTGCACATGTTTGGGGAAGTGGAGCACACCTGGTAGATCTTAGAATTTACTCCTGGCTCTGTGCTGACTCTTGGTGAGACTCAAAGGATCATATGCTGTGCCACAGATGAAACCCAGGTTGGCCACATGCAAGGTAAGTGCTCTGCCTGCTGTTCTCTCCAGCTCCTCATGTGCATGTTTAAAATTCTGCTTGTGCTCCTTCCTGTTGGCTTTGAGACCTTCGCATGAGTCTTAACCTGCAATTTAGTAAAGTCTGTAGTGTTTCTGCAGTCCAGGAGCTGGACTGGAATTAAACCGCCCACTCCACAGATGAGAGAAACACTGTGAAGAAGAGGAGCAGGTCTATCTCAGAGCAAACAGCCCAAGGAGGCAACATGGGAAGCAACTGAACAAGGAGCATGTGCTGGAGCCTGGAGAGGGCACAAGAGGAGCACCTTGGATTCATCTGTCTGCCCCTACAGCAGCACAAAGGGTGAAAACAGGCAGCAGCAGCAAAGGCCGGACTCCTTGGCTGGGGCTGCCAACAATGATCAACTCAGATGGAATTTAAGTGACCTGAGAAAAGGCAAAGGCAGGGAATTCTGGGAGTTTGGCCAATCATTTTAGTACAGAGTGGAGGCACTGGGCACACTACATGAGTTTTGGGGCCTGTTTTCCAGGAGGGAGACAGTAAGTCAAGGACGTTTCTTTTTTTTTTTTTTTTTTTTTTTGGTCACACCCGTTAGCGCTCAGGGGTTACTCCTGGCTCTATGCTCAGAAATCACCCCTGGCAGGCACAGGGGACCATATGGGATTCGAACCCACCGTCCTTCTGTAGAAAAGGCAAACGCCTTACCTCCATGCTATCTCTCCGGCCCCAAAACCTTTTTTTTTTTTTTTTTTTTTATTTTTTTGTTTTTTGGGACACACCCAGCGGTGCTCAGGGGTTACTCCTGGCTATCTGCTCAGAAATAGCTCCTGGCAAACACAGAGGACCATATGGGGACGCCGGGATTCGAACCAACCACCTTAGGTTCTGGGTCGGCTGCTTGCAAGTCAAACCGCTGTGCTATCTCTCCGGGCCCCAGTCAAGGATGTTTCAAAACCACCAAGTAAGTGCCCAGTTAGCTTTCCTGGTGTTATTTTTCTTGCTGTATTTGTCTAGGAATATGAAAACAGTGTTGGGATTTCTCACTGAATTCCTCTGTTGTTAGATTTGTTTTCTTTTTCCTTTTTCCCTGTGCTCCACAAAGAGGTCTAAAGGAAGGTAGCCCCATGGGGAAGTGTGTGCTTATTGGTCACAAATTCTTATCCGGGGAAGAGGATCTGACAGTAACACGTGGAAAACATGAACAATGCTGTGACATAGACAAAAACACCATTACTTGGGGCAGATGTTGTTGAAAGGATTTTTCTTTCTAGACTTCACAAGTGAAACTAAAACTTTAAAGGGGCGTGAGAGAGAACTCTAGAGGATGAGTGCCTGTATTGTGTGCAGGAGTCCCCAGGTTCAATAGTTAACACCACATAATCCCTTGAACACTGCATTGAGTGTTCTCATTCCCAAAGGGGAGGGAAGGGGATGTAGAGAGGGAGGGAGGGAGGGAGGGAAGAAGGAAGAGAGAGAGAGAGAGAGAGAGAGAAAGAGAAAGAGAGAGAGAGAGAGAGAGAGAGAGAGAGAGAGAGAGAGTCAGTCTTAGGTGCCAACAATACTCCCTAACTCACTAGTAAAGCTGCAGATATTCCAAAGTTTCTCACACTTGCGAGTGTGTGGATTGCTCACAGACCAAAGTTCTGCTCTCTCACTCTTTACCACCAGGCAGATGTGCCCATAACAGGAGAGGAAGAAACCTTCCCCAGTGACCTTCAGCAGTTACTTGAGTAATGACAAGGTCTTGGCTTCTAGAATGAACAGCAGAACTACTGCCAATGGATTGCACCATCAGTATCTTCATTCACCTTCAGCTAATAGATGTAAACAATGTTTAGCTGTTAAGCCTCTAAACATGGGGGGGGGGGGGGGCTGAAGAAGACCTTCCCTTCCAGATTCCTTTTCTGTGGACACCTCCTCTCTCCCAAATATGCAAACTCCAATCACCTGCTTTTTCCTAGAAGCCAACAATTTCTTTCTCTGTGTTCAGGGAGAGGAATCCATGAGTCATGGGAAAAATCCAGACTAGCAAAGACTATAATCTTCCTCTCTGCCTTCCCCACTTCTTCCCAGGCACCAGAATTTGTCCACTATGCTACCCCACTTTCCTAATCTCGGAATCTTTGCTTTGTGCATGTTTTGTTTTATTCAATTAGAACTGTGCTAAGACTGAGTTCCTGCAGGAGATAAAGATGTGCATTTCTTTTTTTTTCTTTTTCTTTTTTTTTTTTTTTTGATTTTTCGGGGCCACACCTGTTTGATGTTCAGGGGTTACTCCTGGCTTACTGCTCAGAAAATTGCCCCTGGCTTGGGGGACCATATGGGACGCCGGGGGATCGAATTGCGGTCCTTCCTTTGCTAGTGCTTGCAAGGCAGACACCTTATCTCTAGCGCCACTCGCCGGCCCCTGGTGTGTCTTTCTTTCTTTTTCTTTTTTTTTTTTTTGGTTTTTTGGGCACACCCAGTAACGCTCAGGGGTTACTCCTGGCTATGTGCTCAGAAAGTTGCTCCTGACTTGGGGGACCATATGGGACACCGGGGGATCGAACCGAGGTCCGTCCAAGGCTAGCGGCAGGCAAGGCAGGCACCTTACCTTTAGTGCCACCGCCCGGCCCCCTTGGTGTGTCTTTCTAATGTGGAATTTCATCTTGTGAGAGGGAGTCTCCGAGGATAGGGACAGGATGAACAAAGCAGGTTGGTGACCACACTTGCATGAGCCAGCAAATATCCATAGTGGGATAAAGCTACAGTACTGGTTGCCTCACACAGCTGAAGGGGTCCAGGAAAGGGTTAGAGAGGCTCAGTGCAGTCACTAAGGATAGAGGTCATTTCTTCCATGGCTCAGGGATTGGAGGACACATGAGTATATGTATTACACTCAGGGACTCCTTGGCTTAGCCAGGTACTACATGGTCTCCAGAGCAATCCACTCCCAGCACCTGGCAAGCACCTCCAGCAAAGCTGGTTGTGGCTCTGCACCAAAAACACAAAACTAAACACACCCACACACACACACACACACACACGCACACACAAAACACACACATACACATGGAGAGAGAGAAACACAGAGAGACATAGAGAGAAAGAGGACCAAAATAAGTGGGAATCAGCTCTTGGCTAACATCTTTTGCCTAACTGGAGAAGAGTAGAAACAGGTATCCGTTACTTATCCAATAACAGCTCCTGGGACAGAATGCTGCCTGCTGGTTGATGGAGGCAAAGGTTCACACTAGCACATGGAATTCACTGGAATAATTTTGGGCCATTGTTGGACACTGCCAGGAGGCCATCAGCATCCTCCAGCTCCCTGCCCTCACAGACCATTAGAAATAAAATTGGCTCCAGACATCATCAAATGGCCCCTTGGGGGGGTTGTGGTAGGGGTCGAGGAGAGAGGAAACAACAGACTCATTTTCTTGCCTGGCTGCCAGCACACACTTGGTTAGCACTAAATGTGTTAGGACAGATGAAACTACTTAATATTTTCCATCTGTATAATGGGAATCATCCGAGAATGAGTTGATTTAGGTAGACACATAGAACATGGTAATGCTCTACACATCAAAGCAGCTGAATAAATTAGTGATTCCTTTTATCCTTTAAAAATTGCAAACTCTCAATTATTTTCAGAAAGCAGAGATGAATGTGTTTCAATGAAAAACGCTCCATTATTTACCCTAGGCTGTCTTATTTTCAAGTTCACAGTTTAAAAATAAAGTACTTTGCATTTCAGATTAAAAAAAAACAACTAATGTCTTTCAGGAATATGAGCACCAGCTAGGGTGGGGCCCCCAAACCAAAAGGATCATCATCATCTTCATTGTTGTCATGGTCATAGTCATCATTGTTGTTGTCGTCGTCATCATCATCATCATCATCATCATCATCATCATCACCACCACCACCACCATTTCCTGCAATGGAAATGCAAAACTCTGCCAAACCTTCCTAAAGTTGAGCTCATGCTCACTGCCTCTGCAGCACCTCACTTTTTTTCACTCAGGAAGAGACAGTTGAGACATTACTAGACTGTTGCACCTTTTAATATGTGAAAAAGCAAAACCTGGAGCAAAATTTTTAGGGCCCTTAGGGGTAAGGGAAGGGAGGAGCCGGGCCTTACATGAACCCACTGATTCACGCACTGACTATGAGGCGTGGGCCTGCTCTGGGCCAAGTTTTGAAGCAAACTCTCTAGTTGAAAGCTGCAGAGTTAGAAATGAGATCTCAGACCTATTGGCTAACAGGGCAGAATAAGAGCACAGTGAGCAGGGTATTTGCTTGGCACACCACTGTCCTAGGTTTCCATCCCTGAGGGATTCCTGAGCACTGCTAGGGTGTGGTCCCCCCAAAAAATGAATAAATAAGCAATGTCTTCATGACCCTAGGTAAGTAATGTCATGCTTCATTAAAATGTACATTAATATTTAATAGTATTTAGTATTTGGGGTGAAGGTGGAAGTTGCCCACCTCCCAGGTGATGCTTGGGATCTTTCCTGGCTCTGTGCTCAGGATTCAACTTCTTTTTTTTTTTTTTTTTTTTTTTGGTTTTTTGGGCCACACCCGGCGGTGCTCAGGGGTTACTCCTGGCTGTCTGCTCAGAAATAGCCTCCTGGCAGGCACAGGGCGACCATATGGACACTCGGGGATTCGAACCAAACCACCTTTGGTCCTGGATCGGCCGCTTGCAAGGCAAACGCCGCTGTGCTATCTCTCTGGGCCCAGGATTCAACTTCTGACAGGGCACAAGGGATCATATCCAAGTGGCAAAGATGCAATCAGGGTTGGCTATTTACAAGGCAAGTACCTTCTCCCCCTGTACTATCTCCAGCCCCCGCTTTGTTGATAATAATAATGCTTATGTTTGAATAGGGCCCCCATTGTGTTTCAAAAATCACTTTCATCAGCCTCTCTGGAAGATTTACTGGATTAAGATCTATTGCAGACATTTAGCTTCCAGAAAGCGTAGTTTAGGGAGTCCTGATGGAGACTTCAAAACATCACACTAACAAGCCAAGTCAGAGGCTTGGAGATCACCAGACAAAGAAAGGCAGCTGGCCTAGTGATCTTTAGACTTTTCCTATGGTGCTTCAGGGTGCCTTGGGGCCAGCAATAGGTGACATGAAGAGCAAGAATTGGGGGACAAGCAGGGTGAAGTGAGGAATGAGGCTCTGACTAGGCATGGTAGCACCAACCTACATGATGGCCACCCCTGCCTCTGCTCAAAAAGCAGGACAAAGATTTACTTGCCACTTTATACCTTTATCACTCAGAAACACAACAGAACAGGGTAGGGGGGCATTGCTGGGAAGGTGTGAAGGAGACAATAAGGTGTAGGGTTGTGTGTGGGTGTGTGTGTGGGTGGTGTGTGTGTGTGTGAGAGAGAGGAGAGAGAGAGAGAAAGAGAGAGAGAGAGAGAGAGAGAGAGAAAAAGAGAGAGAGAGAGAGGAGAGAGAGAGATATGAGCTATACATTGTGGGATATGGGGGTGAGGTGTAGGGTAAGTGTGGGAGGGTTTGTGAGTGGTGTGAACTCTGTGTTGTGGGAGAGGGTCTGAGAGAAACTCTAAAAGGGGCACTAGAGATCACTTCTAGAACAGATGACACAACAGTGATGTTCAAGGGATTTGAGGATCACATAAAACTAGAGGTAAAGTCAAGAAGGAGGGGTCCTGTAGTTCTAATGTTGAGGAGAAATGGAGGGGGAAGAAGAACTGAAAAGTGATTTGTTTATAGCACCCCAAAGAGATTCTATCAAAAAAAAAAAAAAAGAGGAAAGGGCCAGAGCAATAGCACAGCAGGGGAGAAGTTTGCTTTGCATGCAGCTGACCCTGGGTTCAATTCCTAGCATACCCATATGGTCCCCCAAGCCTACCAGGAGTGATTCCAGTGTGCAAAGCCAGGAATAATCCCCGAAGTGCCACCAGATGTGGCCCCCAAATGAAAACAAAAAAAACGAAAAAAAGGAGAAAAGACATGTTTGGTTAGCCCATCCATCAGATGGTCAATCAGAAAACACTTACCCATGTATCAATTTGTTCAAGCTGTCTCAATTCCAAAATATAAATGAGCAAGTACCCTTTAGAGTAGAAATAGAAAAGTCTACATACAGACACATGGAAAATACCTTAGCATCAACTTCTCAAGAGCTGAACAATGATATTTCACAAGGGGGAACAAACTGGGTTTAAAGGTGAAGTGACACTGCAGAATAAAAATCCCAAGTATATGACTGATCAAAACGAACTTGACTGTAAGTCAAGTTTGTGTGTCATTTCTCTCTCTCTCTCTCTCTCTCTCTCTCTCTCTCTCTCTCTCTCTCTCTCTCTCTCTCTCTCACACACACACACACACACACACACACACACACACACACACACACACATAATATATATATATATATATATATATATATATATATATTACTCACCTGCCATTTTTGGCACATCAAACATGCATGCAACCCATCTTTGATGATAGTGGTTCGGAGACAAATCAAACTGTCATATCTCTAATATCTATAATATAGTTTTACACATTAGTAGAAAAGGGAGGATTCCTATAAAATTGTCAGAGAACTTGCAATTCACCAAAGAAAAGGGCAATAAGTCTATTGAAAATGTCAGGCCCCCATTAGCCATTGAAGAAGTGTAAATAAAATGTGAAGTGTGGAACCTGGAGAGATAGTGAAGCAGTAGGCGTTTTCCTTACATGCTAAAGGACGGTGGTTCGAATCCGGCATCCCATATGGTCCCCTGAGTCTGCAGGAGCGATTTCTGAGTGTAGAGCCAGGGAATAACCCCCTGAGCACTGCTGGGTGTGTGACCCAAAAACCAAAAATAAATGAATAAAAAAATAAAATGTGAAGTGTTATTGTGATTGGTGAAATTTAAACGTTTCCCTGAATCCTAACAGTGTTGCCAGGCCAGAGAAAAAAGCAGCCATGCTAGACATTGCCCACAGAATATAATTTGAGTTTTTCCTGAGGTACAATTTGATATATGCTGACAATTTGACTATATATATAGCTCCAATTTAACAATATTTATCAAAAGCCTCAAGCCATCCTGTGACTCAAGAAACTTTCTTTCTAGAAATAACTGAGAAATATAATCATAATTTAAACAAAATTTGCTATAACTAAGCTGTGATAACTGGAAAGAAATATAATAAAAATAACACAAATGTTGAGCAGCTGAGGTCTGTACAATATATTACGGTTTGGTCTGGAGGGCACAGCTCAAGTGTGCCCAGAATATTTGAGGCCCTGGATTCAATTTCTGGCACTGTGTGCTTGACTCAAAACACATCATAGTTAGGTGTGACCCCTATAAAAATCTGAAGAGTGGTTTGGGCTCTGTGGTACTCAGGTAGAATCTTGGCTCAGTGCTCAGGGAGCAGGAGCCCAGTATAGTAGCACTGGAGATTAGCTACCTGCAAGGCAAGTGACTTACCCCCGTACAAACTCTCTGACCCCTATGCAGTAAAATTTATTTTTATTTTTTAATTGTTTTTAGACACTGATTTATTTGTTTGTTTGTTTAGGTTTAGGGATCACACCCAGTGGTGCTCAGGGGGTTACTTCTGGCTCTGTGCTGAGAAATTTTCTCCTGGGCAGATCGGGGGTTCAGGTGAGAATCTGGGAGAATCAAACCCAGGTCCAATCTTGGGATAGCTGCATACAAGGCAAATGCCCTACCCCACTTTGCTATTGCACCCAGCCCCCAATTTTTATTTTTATTTTTATTTATTTATTTTTTTGTGGTTTTTTTGGGTCACACCCTGCAGTGCTCAGGGGTTATTCCCTGGGCTCCAGGCTCAGAAATTGCTCCTGGCAGGCACGGGGGACCATATGGGGATGCCCGGGATTTGAACCGATGACCTCCTGCATGAAAGGCAATACGCCTTACCTCCATGCCTATCTCTCCGGCCCCCTTTACCTTTTTGGAATCTTTTTTTTTTTTTTTTTTCGGGCCACACCGTTTGAATGCTCAGGGGTTACTCCTGGCTAAACGCTCAGAAATTGTCCCTGGCTTGGGGGGACCATATGGGACCCCGGGGGATTGAAACCGAGGTCCCTTCCTGGCTAGTGCTTGCAAGGCACTTTACCTCTAGCGCCACCCTTGCCGGCCCCTCCAATTTTATTTTTAATACTAAGTGCTATAGCCTACCTAATCTTTGCCATAAGAACTCATCACAATTTGGGCCCAAGAGATAGTACAACTCTGGTTTGAATCCAAACACCACATACGGTTGTCTGAGACAATAACAATGAGAATTCATCACTCTTTTATTTTTTTTCAAACTTTCTTTTTGGATCTATTGGCAGATAGTCTATTCTCCCTATAGGAAGAATTCTCCTTGAGGAAGACTGACAATTGTTGGAAAAATGTTTGAAAACCTGAATGAAGTGTGCAAGTTATGGTATTAACAAGGCAAGGTATTAACTAGGGTTCTCCTGTTCATAAACTGAAAGTTGTTTGGTTCTTTACCTAACATTATCAAATTTCTTTTTTTTATAATTATCTTTATTTAAACACCGTGATTACAAACATGATTATAGGTTGGTATGATTACAGTCATGTAAAAGAACACCCCCCTTCACCAGGTGCAACATTCCCACCACCATTTTCCCAGATCTCCCTCCTCCCCACCTCCCACACCTGTACACGAGACAGGCTTTCTACTTCCCTCAATCATTCACATTGTTATGATAGTTTTCAGTGTACATTATCAATTTCTTGCCAGATAAATGTAAGCTTGTTTACTCAGAAAGGAAAGATGGCGGGGGAATTCTATGAAAAACAAAAGGTGTGACTGAATTCACTATAGTAGTAGAGAGAATAGGGGAAAAGATAAATAAACCACACTTAATGTTATGGAGAAAGGGGATAATTGACAGTAACACACCACACTACCTTGCACAGTATTATAAAAAAATAGCACTTATTTACAGAGAACTGTTGGTTTTTACTGATGGTTTTGGATTCGAGTGGTTTCATGTCGGTTACTCAGTGTTTATTATGGCAAATGTATAAAATAATGACAGGGGGACTCTTAGAACTCATTGTGGAGCAAGTATATACATATAATTCTTGGCCAGTGGTTTTGCTATTTAAATCAAAATGACTGGTACTTCACTTTTTAAAAACATACAAAAAACTATTATTGTTGGGGGCCCGGAGAGATAGTACAGCGGCGTTTGCCTTGCAAGCAGCCGATCCAGGATAAAGGTGGTTGGTTTCGAATCCCAGTGTCTCATATGGTCCCCCGGTGCCTGCCAGGAGTTATTTCCTGAGCAGACAGCCAGGAGTAACCCCTGAGCACCACCAGGAGTGGCCAAAAACCAAAAAAAAAAAAAAAAAAAAAAAAAACAAAAAAACTATTATGTTAAAATTAAGAAAAAGGAAGGGAAGGAAAGCCATGGAATCATTGTTCATTATAGCAAATCATCTCCTGAGAAAAGGAGGGGAGGAGGAATGAGGGACCTTATGAACATATGAGTAAAAATAAAACAGCTTTCACATATTAAGTATGGATCATGGGGAGACTCAGTAGCACTCCTAGTATAGAATTTTGTGCAAATGTTGCAGCGCCATTATTATCATTATCCTCCTTACAAAAACAAAGGCATGGACTTCCAAGGACTTTCCTCCAGTGAGGGATGGGAGAGAGACTGGAGGAGGGGATGAACTGGGAGGAGTACAAAGAAGGGGAGGCCAAGGTCCACCAAAAGAAGAGGAGGCCAAGGTCCACCAAGAGGCTGAAGTGCCAGGCAAGAGGGTGCTGCTGAGCATGGAGCAGCAAAGTGACTGCAAACAAATAGAAGCCCAGTGGGAGCCTGCCTGGCAATCTGATATATGGCTGTCAGGAAGTGAAGGGAGACAGAACGGTGTACTAGGGTGGGGACTGTGATGAGACATCATGCAAGAAAAGGGTTCCTTGGACCATGGTAGAGGCATTTACAGGTGTGGGGTCCAGCAATGGTAGACATGAAAGATTCCATCTGAGTTGGGTTCAAGGGGTCTAAAGATGGAACAGGACAGCAGAGCCCAGAGAAGGGAAGAGCTTGACTATGGATGAAGCCAGGTATGTTGGGTCCTGGGCAAGTTTGCAACTGGGTGGCTCAGCTTGGGGCTGGACAGCAGAAAATGAGTGCATATGAATTCAAACCATTTGGGAGCAACTTCAGAGAGATTACTCAGTTTATTTTAAGTGAGAGTGGGATACTTATAATGTACCTCAGTCAAGCAGGTTAGGGGAAAGTAGGGTGTGAGCTCTGTATGTTTATGGAAAATCAGAATGTGATCTGTGTATTTAGGGAAAAGCAAGGTGTGAGCTGTGTGCTTAGGGAATTAGGGGGTTAGGGGAAAGCAAGGTATGTGCTCTGTGTGTTTAGCTACATCTCCCCCCCCCCCACATTTTTTGATGTTTTTGGGCCACACCCAGCGTTGCTCAGGGGTTACTCCTGGCTGTCTGCTCAGAAATAGCTCCTAGCAGGCACGGGGGACCATATGAGACCCTGGGATTTGAACCAACCACCTTAGGTCTTGGATCGGCTGCTTGCTTGCAAGGCAAACACCGCTGTGCTATCTCTCCTGCCCCTCCCCTTTTCTATTTGCTAAACGTAAGAATTGAAATGGCTTGATAGGGCTGTTGGACTATTTTCTCCATAAGAGGCAAGGTCCCAGAATCTGTAGGTATGACAACACCAAAGTTCCAATAACGGGGTGACCCACTTCCATACTTTGAGTAGATCTTATTGCTGTGTCCAATCACTGTTCAATATTGTGATTGACTGCAGCCTGGATGCCAGAAGGTGGCGTAAGTAATTCTGCCATGTTTTTTGGGCAAAAGCTTGCATCTAAACTGAGGTTTGGAGAGTTTGCCTGTTGACTGCAGTGTAGCGATGACAGCATTAGACCCCAAATTGCAGCTATCGGAGTCAGATGGATCTGTGATGTATGAGTCATCATAATAGGGTATGTCAAGAGTCTTTTCAGGTTGACTGGCAGCCATACTTGTGACATAGCTTTTAGTAAGATTATGCTGTGGGAAAAATCTTGATTTGAAAGGGAAGAGTTAAGAACAAATAAACAATGCACAATCATGACAAAAAAAAAAAAAACCTTTTAGGACAGGGTCAAAAGAGAGGTGGCCTTAGGCAAGCACATAGTGCTGTTTCATGTAGAAAGAGTAGTTATTTCAAGTGAGAGAGGTGATTAGAGATATATTAGCAAGAACCCAATTAAATAATCTTGATAAAAGGAACTTACGTTCCTAGAGCCAAAGCCATTTCATGCCTTAAAAGGGTGTGTCTGGGGGGCCCCGGAGAGATAGCACAGCGGTGTCTGCCTTGCAAGCAGCCGATTATCCCATAATGTCCCCCCATGCCTGCCAGGAGCTATTTCTGAGCAGACAGCCAGGAGTAACCCCTGAGCACCACCAGGTGTGGCCCAAAAATCAAAAAAAAAAAAAAAAAAAAAAAAAAAAAGGGTGTGGCTGAATTACATTGGATTCCAGCTTGAGGCCTTAATATCCTCTATGGGCTCAGAAAATGGTTTTATTCACCAAAACCATGTTCTTGAAATAAAACATGATTTTCTCTCCACCTTTATAGTAAAAGCAGCTGTCATTTTGCATAGGCACTGTAAAGACTGGATAATAACTTTTAACCTAGATATAGGTTAGAAGGTGGCCTTATATAGGTTAATGTGGCCTTAAAGCAGGACGCTTTTGGGTTAGATTTTCAATTGCAGGTTTCAGACCAGTCTTTTAGTTTGCCTAATCCCAGAGGGGTCCTTTCTTCTAGGTCTTGGGAGTGATAAAGGCTCCCTTTCCCACTATTTTCTTATAGTTAGTGGCTGTATCGTTAAGGCATTACCTTTGATCTTTTGGGCTCTCCCATATCCCATGTCAGTTGCCAGTGTGGCACAAAGTCTACCCCAGTTCTATCTGGGGACTTCAGTGGGACCCATGTTTTTGGGATGTTAGGATGTTGAGCCTAACTCCAATGGGTCCTTTTCTTCTAGTTAATGGCTGCCACTTTAAGACATCACATAGAGCCCTTGGGCTCTCCCATGTCCCATGTCATTGCCAAGGTGGCACAAAATCTGCTCCAGTTCCATCTGAGATCCTCAATAGAACCTCCACTTTGGGGTGTTAGGATGTAAGGCCAATCTCAGAGCAATTGAAGCTTAAGACAAGCCAATAGGACAAATGTTCAAGATTCTGTAATATTTGCTTGTAACATCTAAATTTTGGAGTCCCTACGTCTAATATATGGGCACTCCTTTACCATTTCTCAGTAAGACATCCCATTTCATTGGCTCTATGAAAAAATGATACTGCCACAAAATATTAAATATGTAAAAGCTATTGAGAAAAACTATCCTTTCATTATTAGCATAGCTGCAATTTACCTGTTAGCAATGGGCCATAAAGAAAAAGAAGAACTATTAAGATCTATAAAGGTAGAACACATAGTTTTTTGTTGTTTTTTTTGGTTTGTTTTTTGGTTTTTTTTGGGGGTGGGGTTTGGGCCACACCCGTTTGATGCTCAGGGGTTACTCCTGGCTAAGCGCTCAGAAATTGCCCCTGGCTTGGGGGGACCATATGGGACACTGGGATTCGAACCAACCACCTTTGGTCCTGGATCGGCTGCTTGCAAGGCAAACGCCACTGTGCTATCTCTCCGGGCCCAGAACACATAGTTTAACCAGCAATATAGTGACCAATGCAAATAGGATCAAGAGAATAACCTAGAGGAAAGTTAAAAGGGGGCTTCGTTCTTGTCCAGAAACTGAGACATTAAGAAAGCAGGACAAGACTGCTATTTTTAGGGGAGACCCAGGTGTAGGGGGTTCTGAGAACAATTTCCTTTGTGTCCGATCCCTAATGTGGCTTCATGATGTGTTGAAAGAGCTAGAAGTCTTTTTGGATCTTGGTGAATTAGACTTCTGATGAGGTGTAAATGGAAACTCAGAGTCTCTTGGTGGGGTTTCTATCTATAGAAATATAAGGATAAACTTTTCCTTAGATGAGGAGGTTTCCACTCTTTGGCAATTTTCATCTATATAGGTGAATTAACTATTTCCTGAGCCAGTGCACCTTCTTGAAAGTGTGATGGGCCCAGAGAGATAGCACAATGGTGTTTGCCTTGCAAGCAGCCGATCCAGAACCAAAGGTGGTTGGTTCGAATCCAGGTGTCCCATATGGTCCCCCGTGCCTGCCAGGAGCTATTTCTGAGCAGACAGCCAGGAGTAATCCCTGAGCACCTCAGGGTATGACCCAAAAACCAAAAACCACAAAAAAAAAAATAAATAAAAAAGTGTTGTTCTGCAGATATGTGGAACTCTCCTTGAGGTAAATTTTTTTTTTGGGTCACATCCCGCGGTGCTCAGGGGTTACTCCTGGCTGTCTGCTCAGAAATAGCTCCTGGCAGGCACGGGGGACCATATGGGACACCGGGATTCGAACCTACCACCTTTGGTCCTGGATCGGCTGCTTGCAAGGCAAACGCCACTGTGCTATCTCTCCGGGCCCTCCTTGAGGTAAATTTAAAGAAAATGTTAGGGATAAGAATTCAAGCAGGAACATAAGTCCTTTTAAAATGTTTTAATAATTGTGTTTTGAAGGTCCTGTGAGTATGTTCAGCAAAGCTTTGTCCCTGAGGAGTATAGGGAACACCAGTGCCATGTTTGATTTGCCATTCATTACAGAATAATTGAGAAGTTTTACTAGTATAGGCTGTGCCTTTATCAGTATTGATGGTATGGGAATGTCGATGACAGAAAAACATTGTTACAAAAAGGAACAAATGGCCTTAGCTCTTTCAGAAGTCATAGGAAATGCTCATAGAAAGCAAGAATAAATGTTGATCATTATATGAGGAAATGTGTTTTTTTTTAAAGATGACATGTGTGATAACCATTTGTCATAATTCATTTGTCTGCAGACCTTGGGGATTAGGCTGGTCACAAAGAGTACAATGTAAAGGACACAGACAGGACAAGCATGGCTTGTAATGGGCTGTGATAATGTACATAAAGGTGACAGGTGTTTGTGTGTAGAGCCTGATGGTCTTACACAGGAGAAGTAAAGACTGGCACCACTTAGTGATCAGCAGTTTTATTTCCTTGAGCTATTGGTCCAGGGAGACCAGAATAAAGTCTAATATGAATAATAAAACTAGTTTCAGGGTGCTTTTGTAAGAGAGCTTGTAATTGATGAAGTAAATCCTGAACCACATGGTTATAGGGATTTAGGGAAACAGTAATGATCTAAGGTAAAAGGCCAAACACAAAGGCTGTGCCATTCACCAAATTAGTGGTCCTGACACTTGGGAGAGTAAATAATCAAGTGGTGAGTTCTACTTGTTGGGCAAAATTGTAGTCAGTATATACTGTTGTGGCCAGTGAAGGCCTAAAGATCCTGGCTCCCCCTGAGGAGGAGATGCCAATGTAATATACTGGAGCATTGGGGATGGGAGAGGAGCAGATGATGAAAGTGATTATAAAAGGAATTGTTTTTGAAAAAAATCCCAAGCTTTCTCAACTGGGTAGTGGGAGAAAAGTTCCTCTGAGAAATCAGCTAAAGTTCTTTAAAAACATCACTGAGGGCAAAATGGAGTCAATTTCTTCTTAGACATGGGTAGAACAATAACCTTAAGATCATATCCCAGTAGAGCACACACTCTCAACCTTCCTTTAATTATAAAGGTAGCTAATAACTCCGAATATATGAGGTTGTTTATAGTGTAAATATAGCCATTCTAGCAGTCCTGATAGTTGTGCAATTGCTGCAGTGGGTGACTGAGGAGTAGCAAAGAACAATAAACATAATTTTTCTTCAGGATAAAACTGGAAAATATAGGACTTCTGGAACTGGTTCATCTAGGGCAGAGTCTTTTTCAAGGGTGAGGAACAAATTACTAAATTCTGAGTTGGGAATGCTGAGGGAGAGGTAGATCCAATTAATGTCTGCCAGCAAGTTTTGAAAGTAATGAAGAGTTTTGGGATCTTTTTAGTAGATGAAAATTTTCTTGGGATGCACTGTAGTGTACTTAAGAACATAACTAGGGCCAGAGAGATAGCATGGAGGTAAGGGGTTTGCCTTTCATGCAGCAGTACGGTGCTCCGAATCCTGGCATCCCATATGGTCCCCTGTGCCTGCCTGCCAGGGGCAATTTCTAAGTGTAGAGCCAGGAGTAACCCCTGAGTGCTGCTGGGTGTGACCCCCCCCCCAAAAAAAGAACATAATTAAATATTCATATAGCGACAGCATCTGAATTTTCTCTATGGCAATCTGTAATCTGGCCACTGGAAAACATGCCATTGCAACCTCATATAATCTCTGAAGCTTTTTGTCATTATAAAATACAAGCAAGATATCATCCATATAGCAAATAATATAAGCATGGGGAAACATTGCATGAGAAGGGCATAAAACCACACCAACAAAATATTGACACATGGTAGGAGAGTTAGTCATTCTCTGGGGTAGAACAATCCACTGTAACCTGAGCATAGGTGCCTGATTGTTAGAGGAGGGAACAAAGAATGCAAAACATTGATGGCAATCTGGATGGATAGGAATGTTATAAAAACAACTTTTAAATCAGTCACATCCAGCAGCCAGTCTTTAGGAATCACTGTAGGGGATGGAAGGCTGGGTTGGAAGGTCCCCATGGACACCATGATAGAATTAACATTCTGCAAATCAATCAACAGCCCCACGTTCCCAATTTCTTTTGTATAACAAAGATAGGAAAATTCAATCCCAAAAATGAAGTTTCAATATGTTCTAATTTAAACTATAACTCTACCAAATTTACCAGTACCCTTAACTTTATGTAGTTGAGGGGTCACTGTACATCCACACAGGATTCAAAGACTTCCACTGAATGTGGAAGGGTGGTGGACGCTTAGGCTCAATGGCCCCAATTAAAAAGCCAGGGCTTCTGAATTAGGGGCCAGAGAAGGGGCTGGAGGAGTAACCATAAACTGAGTTGCCACTGTTGGTGTAAATCTTGACCCCATAGATTCAGGGACCTGAGGGCTACATAGGGCTGGAAGGTGGCTTTAATCCTCTCTGGCCAAGTTTAGTCATTTGGCACTCTGTTGGACAGAGGAAGAAAGCATGGTACCCACTCAGTGTGAGTCATAAGGGATTGCTTGCAAAGTTCAGTTGTGGAGCCAGTATTGGAAAGAGAGGATAGATATATGTGTTAATCATTCCTTTAAAATTCTTCCCATGAATCTCAAGAGTTATGAGTGGGCACTTGTTGTCTGTAAGAGTAGCAACATAGACCAACCAGGGGATTAGTGCTACCAAAATATCCAGTCCTGGGGTGAATGGATTTGCCAGGCATAACACAAAGAAGGAAGAGAAGTTGAGCAACGTGCACTCCCTTTTTAAAAGTCCAAACAGTTGGTACTGAAATGAAAATTGCTATTTCCCCAGTATAACCAGAGTCAATGACTCCAACATGGATAGTGATTCCTTTGAGAATCAGACTGCTTCTCCCTAGGAGTAGACCTATAGTGCCTGCCGGAATTGGCCATTTTCTACCAGATTTTAATTTGTAGTGTACTGGGCTGGTGCTATAGTAATGGTGTTAGGGTAGGTAATATCCAAGGCAGCTCTCCCTGTGGTAATAGTCTGTTGATTATAGCTCTGTACATTCAGGTTGGTGGGGATGGGGGATGCAATTGAGAGTATCCCCTTATTCTGCAGTGTCTGGAGCCTTCTCCACTTTTCCAAGACAGGATTATTGGGGTAATATCTTGCCCAATAGTCTCCCCTTGCATCATGGACAAGGTAGACCTTATCTCCAGGGGACAGGGCCAGGAGGGTCCCCATATTCTCTAACAAAATGGCCCAGTTTACCACAATTAAAAATGTTAACCTGAGCTTGTGAGGCCTGGGCTTGGTCCCTTTTTTCAGTTTTCTGAGATAGGATTACTAGACATCAAATTTTGAGTAGCAATATTTTTTTGTTTTTTTTTGTTTGTTTTTTGTTTTGGGGGTCATACCCAGCAGTGCTCAGGGTTCCTCCTGGTTCTACACTCAGAAATCACTCCTGGCAGGCTTGGGGGACCATATGGGATGCCGGGATTCGAACCAACGTCCTTCTGCATGCAAGGCAAATGCTCTACCTCCATGCTATCTCTCCAGCCCACTTGAGTAGCAATCTTTTGCCTAGTGGTTTCTCCGCTACACCTTGGACAAAATCCAGGTGGTGCTCTCAAAGGGTCAAAGCTGTGTGTGTGTGTGTGTGTGTGTGTGTGTGTGTGTGTGTGTGTGTGTGTGTGTGTGGCTACATTCCCTGCAGAAACGACAATTAAAAAACTTATCCTGAGTTTGGCTCTGCACTACATAGGCCTCAATAGCATTCAACTATTATCATCTCATAAGTCAATCTGACCCTGAAATTTTTCTCCTAGAATGGCCTAAGGTGTGGAATTTTGTCGTGGCCTTCTCACTGACCCACATTTTCCCTTATATAAAGGTTTTAATCATAAGCTTCATTGGGAACTATGTCTAGGAAGTCTCTAAGGGGGAGCTTTTCTACTGAGCCGTTTTCAGACTCTGAGTTTGAGGTGATAGCCTGATGATGATCATACATCCATACATCCATACATACATCATACATACATCCATACATCCATACATCCATACATACATCTGCCTCATCTGATGTACTGGAGGTTAAATTATACCTGGGAGGTGATCTCTCTGGTCTGATGTCAGTAGTGAGTGGTAAATTACTGGCCCTGGGAAGGGCCAGATGAGAACATGGTAATGTTCTCCATGGTAATGTGGATCCCTGGCTGATATGTAGAGAGAGGGCAGAAGCATCAAAAAGGGGTGTTTCAAGCTCCTGTATTTCTGGTTCCCAGAGAGAAGTCAGGGTTCTTCCCATCTCCCGGGAACCCCAAAGGCACTGCGCATTGCTGTCTGTTGTCTGCCTTTGCTCCATCTCACTCTCCTGGGGCCCAGGTACTGGCAGCTCTCAGCCATGCTGGTTCTTCTGCTGCAGCAGGAGCAGGCGCAGCTGGGGTCGGAGCTGGAGCAGAGCCCAGGAGCTGGGCAAGGCATGTGCCTGCTGGAACCAAAACCTTCATGAGTTTCCCAGCTGGAGTCTGAAGCTCAGAATCTGGGGGCAGTCTTGGCTTGGGGTTCTATGCCAAAGCCTATCAGGAGCCTGCTTCAGCTTTCCAGGGGTGCTGTTAGATTTGAACATGATGTGAGCACTGCCCTCTTTCCCCATATCAGACAGAGATCCCCCAAATCATCTTGCTGTTGACAAGACTCCTAGTGGAGTCTGGCATGACAAGGCTGAGTGACTCAGGGAGGAAATGTCAGAACTGAGAGATGTGGCTGAGAAACTGCACAGCCTTTGGGGGAATGGTTGTAACATGAGAACCGAACAGAGAAAGCAAAGCTCCTAGCTCCCTTGTTGTCTGCCTGTGACTGGCTCTCCCGATTTAACCTGAAAGCCATCAGATGGGATCAGGAGAACAAAAAAGTATGGAGCAAAGGAACAATGTATGTGTGTTGGGGAGGGGTCAATGTGGGGGTTCTGAGGGCCCAATATACATGAGGCATCTACTTTACCACTTAGCTATATCCTCAACTCTGGGAATGCATTTCTAGGGAGGCTTCCCAAGCAGTGCTCAGGGGCCCAAAGGCTTATCCTGGTGATCGCAGTCAACCTGGCTGGCAGCTCAATGCAAGGTCCCAAGGACTTACTGTTCAGGACTCCAGTGTGTGGGGATTACCTGGGTCACACTGACAGTGCTGGGGGATCTCTAGGCCACTCTCAGCTATGTACAAACAATGCCATTTGGCACAAAACAAAAATACCCCTGTGTATGTCCTTGACACTAAAGACATTTTTTGATTAAAGGAATTTTGACTAAGGAATGAATCCTTTTTTCTTGTCACTTGAACTAGATTAGGGAGATACATGCCAGAGCCTCGTAACTGAAGTTAATAAGGATGGACTTTCCCAGTGTCAGGCTGCATTTATGCCTCTCACCAGTACTCTCTAAATCCTTATCATAGTCATCTGGGCCATTGTCACCAGCATTTTGTTTCCCAGAGGAGATCAGACAGAGAGAAAAGAAGCAGCACGTCCAAAAAAATATACAGCAAGTGGACGGGGATCTATAATCTAAATGCTAGCAAATGTTTGGTATTTGGGTGTAACCCCAGCTCTGTGTTCTGGGCTCTCCCCTGGTGCTACTGGGGACCATGGGGCTTAAACAAAGACTTCCCACATGCAAAGCATGTGCTCAGACCATGAAGCCCTTGTCCAGTGCTAACACTAGCATGTTTAGCTGCTAAGCTTCCCCCTTTTTTGGGGGGGGGATTTGAGCCACACCCAGCAGTGCTCAGGGATTACTCTAGGCTTTGCACGCAGAAATCGCTCCTGGCAGGCTCAGGGTACCATATGGGATGCTGGGGATCAAACTCAGGTCCGTCCTAGTTCAGCTGTGTGCAAGGCAAATGCCCTACCTCTGTGCTATCACTCTGGCCCCTAGCTGTTAAACTTCTGCTGCTTCTGAACCTGACCATTTCCAAAGCACGATGGAGGAAGGTGAAAACTGACTTGAAAAGCATGGCCACCACTCAGAGATCTGTCTCCTGAGAGACCTACACTTCCCAAGTGGCTGCTGAAAGAGCCTTAGCAAACCTTGCAGTGCAGGCTATGGGGCACTGGGAAGAGGCTGATGGGGGTCTGGTAGAGGGAAACTAGGTGTCTCAACTGAAACATTATGGAGTGAGCCAAGTCCTGGTGCTGGCATGGGTAGGACAGCGCAGACATAATGTGCTAATAACGATTACTTCTGGTCGTGCCTTCCCTGGGATTGGTTTATTGGCATGTCCCAATAGGAACCATCCATTGCTACCACGCTGCCCCTGGCCATAGAATGACCCTCCAAAATGTCACATGTGTGAGGGTCAGGGGGTTCCTTTGGATTGGCCAAACAAACAGTGAGGAAAGAACAGAATCTCCACCTTGTCTGCCCCCCCCCCCCCACTTCCCAGTGGGCTGTAAGGAAATGGAAAATAATAGCTGGGAGGTGTCCTGGCTTCTCACAGCCCTCTTGCATTTAATAGCAAGAAAATGGGCAGGGAGGGGTGTTTGCACAATCTCTGAGGGAGCTGGAGATTCTATAAGGCGGGAGGCCCGGTTACATCATAAATCATGGTATGGGAACAGCGTACTGAGCCAAGGCCCAAAGAACAGCCAGTTCCTACAGGGAACAAAACATGATGTGCAGGAAACTTCTCACCACTGACCAAGGGGTCTGCTCTCGGATACCACCCCACCCCCTAAAAGGAATCTCCTGCTCAGCTTGTACCCCAAAGGGCAAATTTGAGGTAGAATGCTTAGCTTACCACAGGGTTTGTCAGGCCCCAGAGTGAGAAGTAGTTTGTTTTGAATGAATGGAGGAATAGTGGGAAGCCCCTCAGTAAGGATGAGTATGATATATTACAGGATCTCCACATGATCTAGATGGTAAAACCAGCAAACAGATCTTCAGATCAACAAAGCTGAAAACTCTCCACCAACCTGGAGTATTGGTAGCAGGTACATTTGAACTGGACTTTCTCTGCCCCTAGGGAAAGGAAGGATGTGTAAGATCCTCACCTTCTAGAAGATGGTTCAGTGCATGCCCTAAGGCAGCCGGGTTGTTACAAAAGCAAGGAACATTATAAAAAGCATACATTGTCAGCTAGGAAGAAGATTAAGTATTCCTAGGAAATCTAGAAAGACTTCTTGAAGAAGTGGCAGCTCGGAAGAGTTACAGGGTGCAGATAGGGTGCGAATTCAAAGCAAAGGGCTGGGACCAGAGTAATAGTTCAGCGGGTAGGGAGCTTGCTTTGCACATAGCCAACCTAGGTTTGATCCCCGGCATCCCATATGGTCCCTAAGCATTACCAGGAGTGATGCCTGAGTGCAGAGCCAGGAGTAAGCCCGGGTGTGGCCCCAATAAATAAAAAAAAAACAGCAACTTCATGGGTCTGGGGAGGTCTTGAGAAAGGGCTAGTCCTGAGCTGTTCATGTGCACTGGAAATCCAGAGCTTCACAGGCCAGGAACGCCCAGAAACACCACCAGGGCTCAGATGGCTCGAGCTCTTCAGCAGAGTCATTACATTTCTCTCTGGGAGGCTCAGTTTTGACAAGCAGTTAAGTTACAAAATGAAGCTAAGGGAGGCTGGCCAGCACTGGCCACTAGTTCATGCAAAAGTGCCCGAGATTTTTTGGGAAACAAAACAAAACAGAAAGTAAAATTCTTTTTTCTTTTAATTCTTTTGTTTTTGGTTTGGGTCCATACCTGGCAATGCTTAGGCCTGACTTCCTGGCTCTCTGTACTCAGGAATTACTGTTAGCAGTGCTAGGGGTGTGTGTGCGGGCTATGGGATGCTGGGGATTGAATCAGGGTCATCCACATGCAATGCAAGAGCCCCACCCACTGTACTATTGTTCCAGTCCAAGTCAAAATTTTTCAAACACCCCCACCCTCCACCCTCTCACCTGTTTCAGAGAGTGAGAGTATGGGTAGCAGATTAATAGGACGATCTGTAAGCAGGAGCTCAGATGGTCAGCCTCAGATTTGCTGTGGCATCAGGCCACTCTCTTCCAAGGGTGAACATGGGGTTCTGAGCTTTCAGCAAACTCTGCTGTCCATGAGTGCTTCCTTGAATTTCTGGCTGGCCTAAGCTATTGCCTCACCAGCTGAGAGATAGGTTATTACATATTGCACAAAGGCCCAGAAATCAGCTCAAACCGAGCCAGACTGCTGCCACTTTCTATGCAGCGCACGGACGCCATCACTGTGAAGGAAGGAAAGGAAGTAGTAGTGCTAGCTGTCATGCATGTGTTTGCTGTAATAAATGACCGCAAACCTCGCAACTTGCCATGTACATTGGCTGTTTCATAGTCTGAAGGCTGGAAACGAGACTTGACAGTCATGCTGGACAACAGTCCAGATGTGGTCAGGGCTCTGAACTTACAGGAGGTTCTAAGGGAACATTTGCTTCCATGTCTCACCAGTGTCTGAATGCTGTCCACTCTCCATGGTATGTGGCCTCGTTCCTGCCTTGAAAGTCAGATGCATCTCTTAGAAACATCCAGCCGGCACCTCCTGGATATTGCTTGGCTCCTGGGAGTCAAAGTTGGTGCTTTGGCACTTATTATGTTATGTTTTTCTATTTTCCCTCCCTTCTCCCCTGATTTCCAAAATCAGGCTACTGGTGGTTTGGGGATTGAATTTGAATTCACTGAGGTGAAAAAAAAAATCCTTGTGTCTCCCAATAATGTCTGCTGATTCGGTGAGATGCTATAAGAAAATTTGGTCTTCTCAGCAGTTTACTCGGAATGCTTCTGATGACATTGGGGGCTCATGACAAGCAGCCTATGTCTGCAGGCTCTAGATTCACCTGGGATATCTCATTACCTGTAGGCCTTTGACTGTGATAGGCCTTTGATAGTTTAACTGCCTGGAGCACAGGCTCTGCATGTAGAAGTCTGGTGCAATCCCTAGCACACTACACAGTCCTCCCTTGAGCACCTCCAAAAGTAACCCCTAAGCCCCATGGATGTCAACATTCCACTGGCCCTTGCTTCTTTCAAGCCAGTGCTGAGCCAAGTCATGACCCTAACAGGCATATTAGAGATTTGGGGTAAAAAACGATGCTGCCTTTTTACTTGTCACTGACCCCACCAGAGCACACTGTTGGCTGAGAGTAGGCTGCTGAGGAAGGAGGGATATTTCCTATTGCTAGATTATTCTCTTGAATTGAACATTAAGCACAAACTCTTCTTCTTGTATTGGACCATACAGCCCAAGGACCTCACAGAACTTGGCAGGTGCCTGATAAATATTTATTCAGCATATCAGTATATATGTTAGATTTGCCTGAAGCCAGACTATTCTCTTCAGGGTATCGAAAATTCTCCATGAGAGAGAGTTCAGCTGCTTCCACTACTAATGCCTCATTTGTATTCTCAGAGGCATTTGAACATACCTGCATTACCTGGATGACCATTCTCTGTTAGAATCAACTCCTTTACTAAATCCCCCCTGTGAGTCTACCCTAAAAGCACAGCCTCTAATTTCAATTTTCTTTTGTTTTTCTGCTTTCAAGCCACACTAGCAGTGCTTAGGTCTGATTCCTGGCTTCATGCTCAAAGATCACTCCTAGTGGGGCTTAGGGGACCCCTTTGTAGTGCCAGGAATCAAACTGGATCTCCATGTGTAAGGTAAGCACCTTTACCCTAGGAATTCTCCAATGCTATGTTTATCTTGTTTTGAAAGTAGGTATGTCTTTTATTTAGTCTTCTTTTCTTTTTTGTTTGTTTTTTTGGGCCACCCTGGTGACACTCAGGGATTACTCCTGGCTATGTGCTCAGAAATTACTTCTGGCTGAGGGACCATATGGGATGCTGGGAGATGGAACCACGGTTCGTCTAGTGCTAGCAAGGCAGATGCCTTACCACTCCAGCCCCATTTCTTCTTTTTTCAAGGGGTTAGATCATTCCTGGCTCTGCACTCAGAAATTACTCCTAGTGGTCTTGGGGGACCTTATGGAATGCCAGGAATTGAACCCAGGTAGGTAAGGCAATGGTCCTCCCGCTGTGCAATCACTATGGACACCTTCACTTTCTTTTCATTATGGTGTCCCAGGCAAACCCTCCCTATGTCTCTTCTCATGACCTATTGCACAGTTATAGCTCAGACCAACTTCCAGAGTCCAAGATCCCCAGGTGTGCCTCCCATGTTTAGTCGATTTAATGGGACACTTTTCAACTCTGAAGAGATTTGCAGATGTCCAAGGCTAAGATGTCTTAGGGAGTGTGGCCTTGTCCACATGGGGCCTGCTCTCTGCCTCTCTGACCTACAAAGACAAAGGTTCCTACAACATGCAGGCAGGAGACTGGCCTTCTCCTGTCTGGTAGACATGCCTTCAGAGTGAGGCAATCCATCCTGGGCCTGAGCAGACCAGCTCCTTAATGCAACTGAGCTGCTCCAATGCCAGCAGGTTGAGGATGTCCAAAGGCAAGTCTGGATTCTGACTGGCACCAAGGAAATACTCTGGTCCTCAGAAAACATGGGGCCAGAGAGATAGCACAGTGGGGAGGGTGCTTGCCTTGCATGTGGCTGACCTGGGTTTAGTTCCTGGCAGCCGATAGGATCCCCTGAGCATGCTAGGAATGATTCTAGAGCTTGAGTCTGGAGAATTCCTGAGCACTATGTGTAGAGCAGAAAAAGGAAGCAAGCAAGCAAGAAAGCAAGAAAGCAAGCAAGCAAGAAAGAAAGAAAAAGAAAGAAAGAGGGCCCGGAGAGATAGCACAGCGGCGTTTGCCTTGCAAGCAGCTGATCCAGGACCAAAGGTGGTTGGTTCGAATCCCGGTGTCCCATATGGTCCCCGTGCCTGCCAGGAGCTATTTCTGAGCAGACAGCCAGGAGTAACCCCTGAGCATTGCCGGGTGTGGCCCAAAAACCAAAAAAAAAAAAGAAAGAAGAAAGAAAAGAAAGGAAGAGAGAAAGAGAGAAAGGAAAGAACAAAGAAAAGAAAGAAAGAAAGAGAAAGAAGAAAGAAAGAAAAGAAAGAAAGAAAGAAAAGAAAGAAAGAAAGAAGGAAGGAAGAGAGAGAAAGAAAGAAAGAAAGAAAAAAGAAAAAGAAAGAGAAAGAAAGAAAGAAAGAAAGAAAGAAAGAAAGAAAGAAAGAAAGAAAGAAAGAAAGAAAGAAAGAAAGAAAGAAGGAATGAAGGTAGGAAGGAAGGAAGGAAGGATGGACGGAAGGAAGGAAGGAAGGAAGGAAGAAAGAAAGAAAGACAGAAAGAAAGAAAGAAAGAAAGATAGAAGAAAGAGAAAGAGAGAGAAAGAAAGAGAGGAAAGAAAGAGAAAGAAAGACAGAAAGGAAGGAAGGAAGGAAGGAAGGAAGGAAGGAAGGAAGGAAGGAAGGAAGGAAGGAAGGAAGGAAGGAAGGAAGGAAGGAAGGAAGGAAGGAAGGAAGGAAGGAAGGAAGGAGGAATATGGATTGGAGGATCTGGCTTACTTCAGATGGAAAGAGTGTGCAGGTCCTCTCTGCAGGGCATGAAGTACTGCCTATCTTCTGGGGCAACTGTGGCCCAGCTCTGGTGGCCAAAGGCTATTCCTCCTGGCCACTCGGAAGGCTACTTTATTATCACTATCTATGAGGCAGGCTTTCTTGGAGCAGGTTTATGGGTGAACTGGGGGCTCTAACACATCAGCAGTGGTCAAAACTCCTGAGTTGAGTGGGTTAACGGGGGCTGCTATTTCCCAGCACATGCTACAGTGGAAGATTTTTCTTCATTGCTTTTAATTAGGGACTGGATTAGCTTTCCTTTAAAAAAAAATGAATAAAACCACTCATAGGGTCCAGAAGCACTGGTAAGCTGATAGGAGCGTCCCCTGTGCTTCTGAGAGTTGACCTGGATCACCCCCCCTCTCTCCCCCTGGTTCCTTCAAGGGCTCCACGGCCAAGCCCTGGTCTCTTTCAGATGAAATCCCTGTCCAGCCAGCTGGTGGGTGGCCCTGCCTTGGTGCTACCCTGGCACTCTAGGCACACACACAAAATTGGATGTAGACCATCACTAGACCCAAAGTTCCCTGTGAACATGCATAGGTCTCATGTTTTCTATGAGGTCAGCCTTAGGTCTGTGCTCTGCCATGTGAGTGTTACAAGCTTATCTGAAATAGTGACACAGAAAGATCAAGGGGATGGCCTCGGTCTCAGAATCCCAGAACACATGTCCACTGGGTTCCTGCCAAGAGATCTACTGGTTCTAAATCCTGTCCTGCTATGGACTGAGTCAGCATGAGGATGGGAAAGTGGCTGTCATGACACCAGGCTAGCGAGGAAGGCCCTGTGCCCTCCAGAGTGAAGCCCTAAAGCAGTGGGTTTTCTCTGTCTCAGCCAGGCACAAACATATCACACATGTGGCAAAATCACACTGGTTACTCTTAAGAGCTTGGCCTAGCAGAGCTTCTTTCAACACACAGCAGTGCCCAAATGCTAGAGGGTTTGTGAAGTCAGCTCATGGCCACACTTCTCACAACGAGGGGGTTTGCTGGGACAATGATAAAGGGGCTTCAGGTCTTGAGATCCTTGTTTCTGAACCATTAGTGGGCTGTGCTGTGATTGCTCTCATTAAATGAGACCTGAGACCTGATATGCATGGAGCATACCTAGCTCAGGGAGTTCAGAGAGCCTGTAACAAGACTCTGTTGGCTTGTCTCCCTATGGTTTGAGTGCAGAAGGACCAGCACACCCAGCAGAGGTGTAGAACTCTGAGTCAGCTGCTGCTTTTCTTTTCTTTTCTTTTTAAATTTTATTTAATTTTGTTTTTAATATAAATATTTAAGCACCATGATTACAAACATGTTTGTAGTAGGGTTTCAGTCATAAACAGAATACCCCCCTTCACCAGTGCAAACATTCCTACCACCAATACTCCCCTTCCTCTCCACCCCTGTCTATATTCGCGACAGGCATTCTACTTCTCTCATTCTTTAACACTGTCATGCTAGTTGTTAGTGTAGTTATTTCCCTAACAGTGTTCATCACTTTGTGGTCACAATTTGATGCTGCTTTTCTTATCTCTAAGCCTCAGTTTCCTCATCCTTAAAGTGGCTCATAATAGAGCTGGCCTCTGAGTGTCATCAGGACTGCAACACACCACCTACCTTGAGAAGCTCTTAGCAAAAGGTTCGGCATGTGGGAAGCATGATTTGGATGATGGTGATGATGAAAACAATGGTGGTGATGCCATGAATTAACTGCTGGGTTCAGGAAGCACCCAGAAACTCTCTAATCCCTTTCTGAGCCAATGATGTCACATCTCCAGGCAGTTTCCTTGTCTCTCCAGGTGGAGTGTGGTCCAGAGCAGACACCCGGAACCTCTCATCAGAAAAAAACATCTTCTGTGATCTCTTCTGCATTCTTGAAGTTGCTTTGAGCAATAGGCATGCAAGGAAATACAGATTCCTATGTGTGCTTGTTTTTGCTTGGGGTATAGTATGGAAGTTGGGCCATCCCTTGTAGTGCTCAGGGATAACTCCTGTTTCTGTGTTCAGAGCTTGGGGAACATATATAGTTCTGGGATTAAACCTGGGCCAGCTGCATGCAAGGCAAGTGCTTTAAGCTCTATTCCAGTTCCCTGCTTTTTTTGTTTGTTTGCTTGCTTGCTTTTTTTATTTGGAAGGGTGGGCCACACCCACAGGAGTCCAGGACTGACTCCTGGCTCTGTTATCAGGGATCAATCCTGGTGGTGCCTAGGAGACTCTATGCAGTGCCAGGATTGAACCTGGGTCAACCACATGTAAAGCAAATGCCTTACCACCTGGACTATCTGTTTCTCTCTACATTTTCAGAGACAGGATGTCCAGGGTTGGGTTTGGTTTTTTTCGTGTGTGTTTGTCCCTCTTTTATGATGATATTGTTACGGGTTTGATCTTAGAGTGTACATGCAGGAAGATCAAAGACTGGTAGTTTCATTTCCGGGACAGGCACTCTGAGGTTTTCAGGGAAAGCCAGACACTGCTTTATTTTTCGCTCCCTCCATCTCCCTCCTCATCTTTCTCTTGTCTCTGCCTCTGCATTGACTAGGGTGGTGTTGCTGCACCTGCCACATTCTAGTTCAAGGACAAAGGGTTGACCGACCCTGTTCAGTGACTAAGACCTCAGAGTCCCCCACTTTGCTGTCCTACCCCAACTGCTCTTAAGAGGGCATACTAGTAAAAAGGGGAGTCAACCTTCTTACCTGTTGTCAGTGTCAGAATCTATGGGGGCACCTATAAACCACCAATTTTTGAATCTCAGAAAATGTCCTCTGTATAGTCCAGTTTTTCACCTTGAGAACCCCAAGTTGGAGATGGTTTGGAGAGGTCTGCAGTCACCTATGAATTCCCACCTGAGAAAGTACTGGAAAAAAAATCACAAGACCACTCTCGCTTCTGGCTAAAATACATCAGAAATGAGAATTCTGGCCCCAGATGCCAACATTATCTCTTCTTAGTAAGGAGACAGCACATTAACTAAGCAGTTGCTCATGGTGGGAAGAAAAGGCTCATGGTGGGAAGGACAGGAAGCCTTTGGCACCCATTGTCTGCACAAAGTCTCACTGAAGTCCTTTTACTAGGTTTATAGTGATAGGATATCAGAGTGGGTGCTTGCATTGCACATGGCTGACCCATGTTCAATCCTCGGCATCCCATAGGGTTCCCTCAAGCCTTGCCAGGAGTTATTCCTGGATACAGACCCAGGACTAATCCTTGAACACCACCAGGTGTAGCCCCCAAACCAAACAAAATTCAGTTCTTTCACTTAGGAACCAAGACTGTTCCTTTCACATATGTGGAAGCTCAAGGTTAGTTGGGAGAAGTGATTTCATGGGATGTGCAGCAGAGTCTGAGCTCTGAACTGGGCCATGCTACGATTGTGCTGTGCGTAGGAAGCCCATGAACCTGCCTGTGGTATGACAGCTGCCACATCCAGCCTAGCTATCTCGCCTGAAAAATCACTGGAACCTTAGGCTAAATTGACCAAACCAAACAAGCTTGGTCCAGTGACAAGGTCATTGGAGCCACGAACTGCCATTTTCCTAGTGGTTATAGTTTCACAAGTGAAATAGGGTCAAACTCCTGTTGTGATTTTAGACTCCCCACCTGTCCCCACATGTTACCATTTCAGCCTAAAACCAACAGGGAAGGACTCATAAGAGGTGGTTCACAGATTGCTGCCATTGGGCTGTATTGATTCACATACTCATATCATGCCCTGTTCTGTTGTAACCATCTGCCTCTCCAAGACTCCAGAGCACCCTATGTAGCCAGAAGCTACTCAAGAGGACACCCCAGGTCTAGACCCACCGACTGTCAATTCATAATTTCCCCCAACTAGAGGCAGATGTGGGGACTCAGGAGCAGGTGAGAGAGAGAGCATGGTGGCCCCTACGTGATTCAGCACAAACACCCAGCACCAGAAAGAGAGTGAGAAGCAGAGCAGGAATGGGCAGTAGCAAGGTCTGACACTGCCTTGAACCAAGGTGACTTGAATCTGCCTGGACAGAGGTTTCAGGAGACATGGACAAGGAGGACCAGGAAGTTTAGACCCTCAGACAACACCAGCCTACAGCTTCCTGACAGACCCAGGGCCTGATAGGGCGTGGTGCAATGCAGAGTGAAAGCAATGCCTTTCCTTTTCCCAGATGAGGAAGGTATCCCATCCCCCACACTGCCCACCCCCCCCCCCAGGTCCACAGCCCCAGCCCCACAGGATTTCTGCTGGCTTCTAAAACTCACCTGCCAGAGATGAAGTCATAGCATTTTCCTAAACATGGATGTACATGGAATCTATTATGCTGAGTGAAACAAGTCAGAAGGAGAGAGATGGACACAGAATAGTCTCACTCATCTATGGGTTTTAAGAAAAATAAAAAGCATTTTTGTAATAATTCTCAGAGACAATAGAGATGAAGGCTAGATGGTACAGCTCACAATATGAAGCTCACCACAAAGAGTGGTGAGTACAGTTAGAAAAATAACTACACTGACAACTATCATAACAATGTGAATGAATGAGGCAAGTAGAAAGCCTGTCTCAAATACAGGCAGGGGGCGGGGGAGTATGTGGGGAGGAGGGAGTTTTGGGGCATTGCTGATGGGAATGTTGCACTGGTGAAGGCAGGTGTTCTCTATATAAATGAAACCCAACTACAATCATGTCTGAAGCCTCATCCCCCTATTCTTCCTAGGTAACTTGACCTTACCTGCAAGACCCCGCCCATTTCCTGGGAGGGGTCTTAGAAAGGGTAGATAAGGTTTAAACCAGAGAGGATTAGCCGCTTTTTGATCTTTTGCCAGCATGGAGGTCAAAGGGAAGATGGCTAAAAAGAGTTAAGATGCAGGGCTAGCTAAGAATGGCTGAATGCTTAAAAGGTTATGATATAGGCCACACATGTGGTGGATAGGGCATGAATAAAGTTGATGCTTCTTGATGCCTGTCTCTGGATGAGTCTAATTCCGCTGTTCACCTAAACCTGGGACTCGCCAACTGAATGGGGATTGCGGAGCCATGTGGCCTGGGATGGCAGAGAAAAATCCCTCCATCCATCCACCTCAATCCAGCTCCATCGCTAATTATTTAATTCCATCATTAATTATTTAATTCTACAATGTCTATAATCAAAGTGCTTAAATAAAGATATTTTAAAAAGAGAAAAATAAATCGATCCTGGCAGGCTCTGGGGGCATGTGGGATGCTGGGGAAAAAAGTAAAAATAAAACTTGCCCGCCCTGGTTAGAGACCGAGACTTCCTTAAGGAATTCTGGGAAGCTCAGGACAGAGTTGGTGCAAAGGTGACCCAAACTCAGTCCCATTAGGGCCAATCTCTGATCCTGTTTCTTTTTTTTTGTTGTTGTTTGTTTGTTTTTTTTTTTGATTTTGGTTTTTGGTTTTTGGTTTTTGGGCCATACCCGGCAGTGCTCAGGGGTTACTCCTGGCTGTCTGCTCAGAAATAGCTCCTGGCAGGCACAGGGGACCATATGGGACGCCAGGATTCGAACCAACCACCTTTGGTCCTGGATCGGCTGCTTGCAAGGCAAACACCGCTGTGCTATCTCTCCGGGCCCTCTGATCCTGTTTCTAACCTCCAAATGATGTAGTGTGCTGCAGTGGACATGTGGTTATCCTGCTGAAGCCCACAGTACCAAATTACAATCATTCAAGATTTCAAGTGATGTAAGGTATCATTTACCTTCCAGCGGGGCGGGCACTCAGGTAGTGGTTACTGACACAGCTACTCAGTTCCCGCTGCTCTGCTGGGTTGAGCTTCTTCTCCAGAATCTGCTGACTCAAAGGCAGAGTTCAGTGGGAGAGCATTTGGCTGCAGATCAGTGAGCCTGGAAACAAGAGGGAAAGAGGGAATATTAAAGTGAGAGACCACCGCAATTACTGAAAACCACTTCTCCAGAGAAGGCTGAGGGACTATGACCCTGAACTGAGCTGGTCCGTTTATACTCCCGGTTGCCTCTTACCTCCAGCTGGTGCAGTAGAAAATCAAAGGTTTGGAGTCAGATCTGAGACTCTGGATTCCATTCTCTGGCTCAGAGCCTGCAGACAATTCATGACTGAATGCCAACTCACTTCCTCATGGTCAGTATAGGTAAGGGAAGTCTAGTCTCCAGGGTGGGGTGAAGAAATCAGCAGCCTAAGGAGTATAGTCTATAGTGTAGTCAGTGGTCCCCATTCCTCAAACCCTGCACATTATCACCACATCCCAGGGTCCAGGTGGCCAGGCCTTGAGCCACGTAGAAGGAAGTGAGTGTCACTTTCAAACTCAAAGGACTTTGCCTAAAAGTTGAAATGGGCAAACTTTTAGGGGCACTGAGGGGCAAATTACTCCTGCTTCTTGATCTTTATAAAGGCTAACTTTGCCAGACATAACTCTCTAAGTGAAGAATCATCTGAGCAGAACCGAGAGAAATCCAGGAGGGTTATCTGTGGCCCAATGGAAAAGTAAAAGGGAGAGAGCTAGAGGTGGAGAAGCAGGTAATTTGTGAATCTCCGAGATCATCCCAACAATTTTGAAAACATCCTGGATTCTAGACACAAACAATCCCAGGAATTGGAAGTGAAAGAGGCCTGGGGTACTTTCCAAATGCTGAGGTTTGGGAATGAGTAGCACAAGCAAACTTTTGCAATAGCAAGTGGAGTTCTGGTTGCAGACTTATTCCAAGATAGGCAAGGACATGGAGACCTGGAGAGGCAGGCTTAGCTCCAGCAAGGGCCATATACAGGTTTGGAGATAAATACACATTCGGCAGAATTTAGAAGCTACGAATGGGGAAAGCAATTTTTGCAGCTAGACAAATGGCAACACACACGCATCCGTGGAGGAAGAGAGGGGGCTGGGAAAACCCTGTCAAGGGGTTGTGTGGAGGGGGCAGAAATATAACTCTTCTAAGAATTATCATGAGAAAGGACGGGACATTGGCAGGCATTGAGATGACTGGCAAGCCCTGGGACAGAGGAGCCACTCTGACCATTGGCAGGAGCAGAGAATAATCCAAGCAAAATAGCAGCAATCACATGAGTCCTGAAGCAAATCACACACTTTGCTTGCTGTGGGGTCCATGTGCTCCCTTCATGTGATGCGCTCCCAGAAAAATCTTGAAATCAGAACAGAGATGAACCCTTGCCTTGAATTCTGTCCAAACTCCAGAATATACCACCTAGTGCTTGGCAGGGGGTGGAGGGAAAGTGAGGTATGGGGTACTTGAGATAGAGCACACAAAGTACCCTGATTTCTATTCTATCTCCTGGCCCACTCACTTCATTTCTACCCATTGTTTTGATCACTTCTGACTTTGTGCTCAGGATCATTTCTGGTGGTATTTTAGGCAACCATATGCAGTACCAGGGATCAAATCAGGGTTGATTGTGTGCAAAGCAAATACATGGACTATTTCTCTGGCCTCCTTCTGCCTTCATTTGAAGACAATGATAAGAATCAGCAAATTCTATTCATATATGTAACCACACCCCCCCATTTCTCCCAGTGTAACCTTACTGCTAATAGACCCCTCCCATTTTCTGGGAGGGGTCTTTTGGGCGGTAACAAAAGGCTTTTGGCCGGAAAGGGCAAGGAGATTTTGCCTGGATGGAGAATGGAGAAGAAGCAGGAGGGATGAGATAGCTGAAAGAGGCTAGATGCAGGGCAAGCTGACAAGACAATGCTTAAATAGGTTTAAAGATTATAGGCCACACACGTTGGACAGGGCAAATAAAGCTGATATTTCTTGAAGCCTGCCTGCATGTGAGTTTTTTACCCGCTGCAATCACCTGAACTGGCAGACCCCGCCAGGCTGATGGAGAAGATGAAGCCACATAGTCCCTGAGCTGGAGGAGAAAGGCCTTCCATCACCATCCACCTCCATCCAAACCTATCCCAAAGGGCTCTTGATGCAAAATATATGTATGTTACACACAGTGGCTGAATGAAGCAGTGTGGGGTGATGGGTGCTAAGCTCCAGTTGATAGGGTGAGGTTAAAGTCTTCCATGTGCTTTTTTCATTTCCCCGGATTCCTATCATCTGGACACTAAGTGCCAAGCCAAATCTAGAGGCCTCTGACCGAAAAATTGTCATCCAACGAGAATTCAAATAAATGCCATCAACTTCAAGCAGAGCAAAGAGTATAGTGGTCATTGAAGGACACCAAAAGAAAGAATGTGCTATTGAAACCTGATCTGGGATTTGAAGGGAAGAATTTAGAAAGAGTTATGAAGCCTAAGATCTAGCAAGTGAGAAGAGAACAAACTCCAGCTACAAGACCAGATGCTGGAGATGGAGAAGAAGGAGGGAATGTCTTGTTTACAAGAGGATGATAAAGCAAAAAAGGAGGCTGGGGAGGAGGAAGAGCCCAAGGCCCACGCAAGCCCAAGACCAAGTGCTGGACTTTAGAGTTCACCTTACAAGGGGCTGGAGCCATAGAACAGCGGGCAGGTTTCAACAGTACATGTAGAGACCCCTACGTTTGATCCCAGCATCCCATATGGTTCTAGAGAGGGCATCTGATAAAAAATATTTCCAAGTCCGGATAAGATGAAACCTGGTCCCTCACTTGTCAGTGGCAGTTAAGTGAGCCCCAAAAGCACTCTCTGTAGCTCGCCAAAGAAAGATGCAAAATCAGCATTCTTACTCCACTGCTCAAATCAGCTAATATAGAAAAATTTTCAAAACTACCCAGACTGCAATTTGAAGCACCCAGTCACGTGTAAATACAGAGCTGATGACTATTACACGTATGGGAGAAAGAGCTGACATAAATTGCACTTTGCATTCACCCAACCTGAGTTTGATCTCCAGCACCCCATATGGTTCCTCAAGCCCCACCAAGAGTGATCCCTTCGTGCAGAGGCATGAATGAGGAAGCCCTGGAAACAACTGGGTGTTGCCCCCAAACCCCAAACCAAACAAAACGTGAAGTGCTGCAAAACAAAAACAATTGCCCCTTAGAAGAGGCAAGTTTCAAGACTTAATGTGCAAGCCATCCAGTCATTCCTATGGTGAGTGAGTCATATTGTTTCCTTTAGAGTTCGTGTGTGGGCCTCATTTATCCTGATGGCCAATAAGGGCATTGTGTTAAAGTTGGAAGAAGACTCTGCTTAGAAGCCATACCTGATTTTTTTTTCTAGCTCATGACCTGGACTTGAATCCAATCCTGCCTAGGGAATAAGAAACCTTGGTTGTGAATGAATATTGGCAAGCTCCTGGGTTGACATAAGAAAGACTCTATGGCCTTCCCATCTAGTTTTCAGAACTTATGCATTATTGACACTAAGCAAATTAGAACTTTCCAGGGAGTCTCATCTCAATACCAATTGCTATCAAGAAGCAATCTAACAGTGATCCTCTTGTTTAAAGGGGAGCAAGAGAGATTTGTACATGGCTTAAAGTGCCTTGCTGTGCCTGTAGGCAATGCGTGCTCGATCTCCCAAACACCTCATATGGTCCCCTGAGTACCATAAGGAGTGACTCTATAGAGTCAGAAGTAAGCCCTGTGGGCCAAAGAGATAGCATAGAGGTAGGGGCATTTGCCTTGCATGCAGAAGGGCGATGGTTTGAATCTGGCAACCCAATGGTCCCCGAGCCTGCCAGGAGCAAATTTCTGAGTGTAGAGCCACGAGTAATCCCTGAGTATTGCCGGGTGTGACCCAAAAACCAAAAACCAGAAGGAAAAAAAAAAAAAGAAGTAAGCTCTGAGTACCACTTGATCTAGTCTCCAAAAATGCATTTTAAGAATTTGGCAACAGAGAGATAGTACAGCAGGTAGGGTACCTGCCTTGCATACAACTAACCTGAGTTTGATCCTGGTGTCCCCAGAATGGTCCTCTAAATCTTGCCAGGAGTAATTTCCTGAGTGCAGAGCCAGAAGTCAACCCTGAGCATACCAGAGATGCCCCTCTGCAAAAAAAAAAAAAAAAAAAAAAGAAAGAAAGAAAGAAAAGAAACTAAGGTATGAGAGTTGGATCTGTATTATAGAAGCATATGCAATTCCACCAGACTGCTTTTACTAATTGTATATTATCACATGGATTTTATTTTTATTTTAATCAAACACTTCAATTGAACTAAAGTAAGGGTCCCATTAGTTGTGGGTTTTGCATCTTCTATCATTTCTAAATTACTGAAAATTTTCATTGGAACCGGGTCTTAATTATTTTGTTTTTGTTTTGGGGCCACATCCAGTGATGCTCAGGGGTTACTCCTGGCTATGCACTCAGAAATCACTCCTGGCTTGGGGGACCATATGGAATGCTGGGGGATCAAACTAGGTCAGCTCCATGCAAGGATAACGCCCCTACCACTACGCCCACTGCACCAGCACCCAGGTCGTAAATTTTTAAAAATAAAAGTTAACCTAAGAAGAGGCTAATATAAAATATTCAGCTTATTACACATGACCCGAATTATATTCATAGATTTCATACTATTGAACTAAACTTCATTCATCTTTTCATCTGGTATTTCTGAAAGAAACTCTACCTGTGTATTAAGAATAAGTCTTGGGGCCAGGCGGGTGGCGCTAGAGGTAAGGTGCCTGCCTTGCCCTGCGCTAGCCTTGGATGCAACCCACGGTTCGATCCCCCCGGTGTCCCATATGGGTCCCTCTATCCAGGAGCGACTTCTGAGCGCATAGCCAGGAGTAAACCCCTGAGTGTCACTGGTGTGGCCCAAAAAACCAAAAAAAAAAAAAAAAAAAGAAAAAAAAGAAATAAGTCTCACCCTTATGTCAAACTATGAACTGAAGGGTGATAAATATATGTTTATCAGTTATACCCCTCATGTGTGTCATACCAACAGGGAAGGCTATGCATGGAGGAGGGAAAAGGAAAACATCTAGAACATCTCTGTACTTTTTCTCTTAATTTGGCTGGAAACCTAAGACTGCTCTAAAAACTGACTCAGATACTAAGAAGGAGAGCAGAGTGTTTGGGTTTGGGGGGCCTCACCAAGTCATGCTTAGAAGTGTATTCTCTGTATCTGAGCCTGGGGTCATATCCAGGGCATAGAGGGTACCATATATAGGAGATCAAACTGAGGGTTTCTGCATGCAAGCTCCGGCACAGCCCATGTACTATCCTCTTAGTCTCCATATCTGCTGTTTTCTTATTGTTTCTATTCCCTTTGCTGCCATGGGGGTCTCTGATGACTGAGGACCACACTTGCCCACCAGGATTGCCCATGGTTGAGGTTGCTCCCACACTGAGCTGTGGTGCTCACTGGAGCTTGTGCACTGGAGCTACAGTGCTGGCTCATTCTCTGCCTTGGGGAGAGGGTGCTGATGGGTGCTGGGGTGCTCACACAACTGCACTTGCTGGGGCCACAGTGCTCACAATATAGTTAGCTGAGATGCTGTTCAGGGGTTATATTTGCTAGTCACAGTAATCTGCCTCTATGCATGCCTGCTCATATGCCTGAGACCACACTCTGTTGCCTTTCTGAGGGGACCCAGGAGAGCAAAGCTGCCCCCCCAAACTTCACTCTGCAAATATGGGCAGCCCTGGAAGTGAAATTCAAAGCTTCTTGCTTTCAAGCCACTGAGACCTTCTTACTGGCACACTGCTCCTAGGGCCATTTGTTTGGTCAGAAAAACATCATTTCTAAAATAAGTTTCACACTGCAAAGTTGAAACTCTTTTTTTGTGTGTGTTGGATAGAATTGTCCTGGGGCTGGAGAGATAGCACAGTGGTAGGGTGATTGCCCTGCATGCAGTCGATCCAGGACAGACAGTGATTCGGAATCCCGGCATCCCATATGGTCCTCCGTGCCTGCTAGGAGTGATTTCTGAGTGCAGAGCCAGGAGTAACCCCTGTGCACCACAGGTTGTGACCCAAAAAACAAAATGATAAAACAAAAATATAAAATGAAATAGAATTTCCAGGGTGTGAATCGGTCATAATATGCTTATTTATTTTCCTGCCCATGAAACACTGGACAATAATAACCAATCCTATAATGAATGTCCTTGCAACATGCACCTAATCTTAGGGCAGAGTCAGGAGTGGAATTGCTGAGTCCACGGGGTGCAAGCATTCCCAAAGCAGTTAACATCCTTCTGCACACCCCCAATACTGTCAGAAACTTTCCCACTCAGATTCCATGAACCATCAGCAATAACACACAGCTAAACCTTTGCCAGTCTTGTAGTGTGAACTGGGACTTCTCTGTCTTCTTCATTTGCATTTCCTTATTTGTCACTTGGGGTTGAATGTACTGCCAGAACGTTTTGTGGCACGGATTTTCCTTGTATGAAAACAAGTGCTCCTTCTCTGAGGCCCATTCTGTATTGGGTTACAGTGTGGTTTTTTTTTGTTTGTTCTGTTTTTTATTTAGTTTGGTTATCTATACAGAGTTTTTTCTGGGCTTACTTCTAGCTCTACAACTCAGAGATTACTCCTGGCAGGTTTGGGGGGGACCATATGGAAAGCAAGGAATTGAACCCGGGTAGGCTACATGCAAGGCAAATGCCCTACTGCTGTGCCATCGCTCCAGCCCCTGGAATACATTTTTTATGTGCAGTTTTGTTATAGATCCTGTCAGTGGCATGTTGCGAATATTTGCCCATAAGTAACCCAGTGTTTTGCTTTACCCTAATATTTCTGGATTTTTTTGTTTTTTGTTTGTTTTTGTTTTGTTTTGTTGTTTTTTTTGTTTTGGGTCACACCCGGCAGCGCTCAGGGGTTACTCCTTGCTCCCCACGCTCAGAAATAGCTCCTGGCAAGGCTTGAGGGACCATATGGGACCATATGGGATTTGAACCATAGTCCTTCTGTATGCAAGGCAAAATGCCTTACCTCCATGCTATCTCTCGGCCCCCCTACCTAATATTTCTGGATAACAGATGTTTAAAGCTTAAGGTATTTCTATTTAGAAAATGTTGACTGGCCAGCAGATGTTGTGTTTTAATCAAGAAATATTTCTTTCCTCTGAGTTCCAAAGAGTCTTCTAAATCTCTTAGAAAAATGTGATGATTCATGAGTTGGAGTGACAGTACAGCAGAGGCATGCAGAGTCCTAGGTTTGATTCCCTGATACTGCATAGGGTTCCCTGAGCCCCAACTAAGTACAGAGTCAGAAGTCAGCCTCTGAGCACTGCCAGGTGTGGACCAATAAAAAAAAAATGTGATGATTCTGCCTTTCTTTTATATATATATATTTTTTTTTTTATTTAAAACACCTTGATTACATACATGATTGTGTTTGGGTTTCAGTCATGTAAAGAATACCGCCCATCACCGGGTGCAACATATAATCTTCCATGATTCTGCCCTTTCCCAGTGAAACGTTTATATGTTTTCATAGTTAAGTCTTCAGTCTGCCTGAGAAAATGACTATGTGTTTTAGAGGTGCCTGCCCTACTTTACGCTGTCTTCTAGACCCATCCAGGACAATTGCAAAACCAAGATACTTCTGAGAGGACCAAGCATTGTGCTCAGGCTCCCTTCCTTCAGTTCCTTAAAAACATGCCAATTAATCAGAACTCCATCACCAGCTAAACTGAGCTCAGGCAAAAAGTGTGTATGTTTAATGTGTGTGTGTTTGTGTGTGTGTGTGTGTGTGTGTGTGTGTGTGTGTGTGTTGCTTTGAACTGAATAAACTACCATCAAGAATAAAGTGACATTTCTGCTGTTTAGGGAAGAGGAAGAAATCGCCAGGGGCAAATCTAAAAGATAAAATGCCAGAATGATTTGAAAGGGGGATTTTGAAGAAGTTCTTTGAGGGCAAAAACTGCCAAATATTGGGGCCAGAGCTATATAGGAGAGCAGGGAGGGCATTTGCCTTGCATGCAGCCAACCTAAGTGTGATCCTTGGCATCCATATTGTATGTTGATCCTTGGGAATCCATAATGTTCCCTGAGCACTTTCAGGAATCGTTTCTGAGTGCAGGGCTAGTGCATGACCGGTTGTGGCTCAAAAGCCAAACAATCAAAAACCACCAAATGCTTTAACACTATCTGATGCCCTCCCAAAGTCCAGTAGGGGAGGACTCCTAACTGAGCAAAGCAGTTCACAGTGAGTAAATGATGGCTCAGGGCAAAGAAATGGGGTGTGACCTTGCTTTGAGAGCATTCGTGCTACTATGAAAGAGGAAATGCCCCTATTAAATGAATCAGGAAGACCAGACTCAAATGCACACTATTGTCTCCACCACGTATCATCTATGCAGAAAAAGAAACAGTCTTAGCAGCACTATTTTCTATATGCATGTGGGTTGCAGGCATGTACCACTTCTTTTCATGAAAGCAGTCAGACCCAACATGCCTCTATTTATTCAGTAGGTCCACACGCCCCTTGTACATTTGAATTCTCCACATCTCTGGCCATTTCCTCATCTGTCAATTTTCCCATCTCCATAGAAGGTGCTGTTGTAGCTACATACCCTCATTAGTAAGTGTAAATGCCATTTTTGGGTGATTAGGTTTCATTTTATCATTGCCATTTATGCTTCTCTCTATATCTATCCTCCCCCCAACACACAACTTTTTTTTTTTTTTTTGCTTTGAGAAGTACTGCTTCTATATTTCAGGCAAGGGATAGAGACACATTTAAAAGAAAAGAAAAGGAAGAAGGAGAGGGAAGCAGGCAGAGCTGGCTTAAATGTGACTTACCGGGGCCCGGAGAGATAGCACAGCGGTGTTTGCCTTGCAAGCAGCCGATCCAGGACCAAAGGTGGTTGGTTCAAATCCCGGTGTCCCCATATGGTCCCCCGTGCCTGCCAGAAGCTATTTCTGAGCAGACAGCCAGGAGTAACCCTGAGGCACAGCCGGGTGTGGGCCCAAAAACCAAAAAAAAAAAAAAAAAAATGTGACTTACCTTAGTTCCTAACTGGCTTTTCACCAACTAAACAACTATCTAAGTGCTCTAGGTCATTTGTCATTTGTTTATATCATAATCTTGTGTATATCCCTTACCTGCTCTAGGTCATTTGTCATTTGTTTATATCATAATCTTGTGTATATCCTTACCTGGTGCTCTCTCTAGGTTATTGTATGTTTTATCACATAGTCATCAACATTTGGTGCTTAAATTATTTGTGTATATGTTATCACATGGTGTTGTAAGTTATTATATATATCATCACCTAGTGCTCTAAGTTAATTGTATGTATCCTCACATGGTTCTCTAAGCTATTGTCATATTGTCTAAGATTCCATGTGGTGCTCTAAGTTATTTGTATGTATCGTCATGTCATGCTCTAAGTTATTGTATATGTTATTTATGTGTATAAATATATATGTTTGTTATTTATGTATTATCACATGGTGTTCTCAGTTATTGTACGTATCATCATATGCCTATTCTAAGTTATTGTATGTATCATCATGTAGTGCTCTAGGTTATCTGTATGTATCATATGATTCTCTAAGTTACTATATGTATTACCACATGGCTGCTAAGGTTTGTTTGTTGTGTAATATCTTATACAACAAATACTTTTTTTTTGTTTGTTTTTCGGCCACACCCTATTGATGCTCAGGGGTTACTCCTGGGCTAGCGCTCAGAAATTGGCCCTGGCTTGGGGGACCCACATGGGACACCGGGGATCAAACCGCAGTCCTTCCTTTGCTAGCGCTTGCAAGGCAGACACCTTACCTCTAGCACCACCTCGCCAGCCCCACAAATACTTTTCAATAAATAAATAAACTGACATTTTAGTACAGGTCTTAGAGGAACGCCAGACCATAATTCTTTTCTTTTCTTTTTTTGTGTCATACTATGTGGAAATATTTTTCAGAGCATTCATATAAGTACATCACACATAGGGCACCAGAAGTCAGGACAAAGCAGAGCTTCTCCATATTGAGACTCCGGTAATAAGAGCAATACCTTAGATTTGGTTTCATGGGAAGGAAGAAAGAAGGTAAAAGCAAGCAATCAGTTATGTGGAAGGAATTGAACAAAACATTTAGATACTTGATGTATGCATATAATCTCATTTAACTCTCAGAAACTTTTTTTATAGGCGTTATTTCCCATCTTAAGAAGGAAATATCTGAGATTCAGAGAAGTTGAATGACTTGCATGAGCTTATATATTGAATACATTTCTGTTCAGAAAACCAATTCAACTCAGTATCTACTTGACTTCAGAATACACAAATTGAACATTCATCTCTTCTTTTTCTTCCTTCCTTCTTCTCTCCCTCCCTTCCTTTTTTTTTTTTTAGATGGACAATGTTTACTCCTGCAATGATTAATTTCTTTAAAGAAAAAGAGCAAAGATCTGAACAAAATTAGATTCATCTGACAGACTTTAAGTTTGAATACAATGAACAGTTTACAACCTAAACCTTACTATATTTCCAACAAGAAAGATTTTTTTAATTTTTAATTTAATTTTGTTTTTGTTTTTGTTTTTTGGCCACACCCGGCATGTGCTCAGGGGTTACTCCTGGGTGTCTGCTCAGAAATAGCTCCTGGCAGGCACGGGGGACCATATGGGACCCTGGGATTCGAACCAACCACCTTAGGTCCTGCATCGGCTGCTTGCAGGGCAAACACGCTGTGTTATCTCTCGGCCCCGATTTTTTTAATTTTTATTTTTTTTATTTTTAACTGAAATCCAATTTTTTTTTTTTTTTTGGGTCACACCGGCAGTGCTCAGGGGTTATTCCTGGCTCCAGGCTCAGAAATTGCTCCTGGCAGTCACGGAGGGACCATATGGGACGCCAGGATTCGAACTGATGACCTTGCCTCCATGCTATCTCTCCCGGGCCCTACAAACATGTTAATAATCACGGTGCTTAACAAAGACACTATTAATAGAAAATAAATTAAAAATAAATCTTCAGTCCATTATCTTTTTTTCTTCTCTTCTTTTTCTTCTCTTTTTCTTTTCTCTCATTCTTCTTCCTCCTCTTCTTCATCTTCCTCCTCCTCTTCTACTTCTTCCTCTTTATTTTTCTTCTCCTTCTTTCCTTCTTCTTACTCATCTTCCTCTTCTTCCTCTTTTCTTGTCTTTTATCTTCTCTTTTTCCTTCTTCCTTTCTCCTTTTCTTCCTCTTCTTTTTCTTCTTCCTCCTTTTCTTCTTTTCCTCTTCTTCCTCTCCTCCTCCTTTTTTCTTCTTCCTTTTTATTTTTCTTCTCCTTCTTTCCTTCTTCTTACTCATCTTCTCTTCTCACACTTCCTCCAGCTTTTCTTCTTAATATACTTTTCCTGGGTCTCTGGAACTCCAATGATTCCTGTTTCTTCTGTTGAGTTTATCAAAGACTTCTATTCTCATCTGCTCACATTTTGAGTAGTTTATTCATTGTCTGATCATTTGTCTTAAGGTTATTTCCAATCTCTTCTGCTATATGAAATTGTTCTGCATATCATCCTCTGGCTCAATGACCCCATCCTCAACTGCTGTCTTCTACTGGAGAGGCTTTTCATTGAGGTCTTCATTTCATCTACCGAGTTTTTCAAGACCTGTTATTTCAGTTTTGGGTTCTAGCATTATGTTTCTGTTCAGCTCTGTTACTTAAGTTCTTTGAGCTTCCTTATATTAATACTCTAAACTCTTTGTCTGAGAGGCTTTTTAGGTCATCTTTATTCTCTATGCATGGTGTTGTTCTGCATTTTTTCCACCATTGCAACACTTGTACAGTGATTTTTACTATGTGCTGTGCTGGGGCTAATGGCTTAGAAGATGTGTGCAGCCATGGAGCAAAGCAGAGCAGCCATGCTCCTCTGGCTCATCTTATTGGATTGGGCCCCCTACCAGGTTTGGGCCCTGGAGATTGTGTTCGATGGCTTCTTCTTGGCTGTCTTGTGCAGAAAAGCAGACAAGGGAGCAAGGCAGCAGTCTTTATAATCCATAATTCTAATAAATAAGCTATCTATATATTTAAAATGTGTGGGGGTGGGTGGGAGTCACACCCCAGCAATGCTTAGAGTTAATTCTCCTCTGATCTCAGGGATCACTCGTGGAGGTATTCAGGAGACCATATGTGGTGCTGGGTATTGAACCACATCTTGTTTATCAACAAGGCAAGCACACAATTCCTCCAGCCCAGTTATGTGAGGTGCCATGTGCTGTGAAGAAAGTGAGAACAGAAAATGTGATGTGGAGAGCAATCGTGACATTGTCTTCAATGAATCATAAAACCTGGGGTTGGGAAAGAGCTGGAAGGGCTGAAAGCACAGGCCTGGTGTGCATGGACCCTGGGTCTGTTCCATGGGAATCGTGGCATCTAAAATACCACTTGGCTGCCCAGCACTGCTGGGGAGGCTCTGTCCCCTCCCCAAAAGAACACAGGACAGAGGTACAGAGACAGAAGAGGGGATAAAGCAACAAGCCCTGGCAGAGAGCCAGGGCCAAGGACCAGGGTGTGGGCTGTACTGAATGTTGAGAGGAAGAAACCAGGAACTAAACAGCATTGAAGAAGGAGAACCTCAAAGAACCTCAAAGAAAATATTAGTGCTTGATGCAGACTCAGTCATGAGATATCCAAGCTATCTACAACCTCCCAAGCATTTGAGGGTGTACCTCATGCACATGAAATGGGGTGTCTGGAGGTTGCTGAGGGTATAATTTCCTTCCAGCTGGAAGCTGTAACTTGGGAAGAGATGAGGAGAGATGGAGAAGACACCAACTTTGCCAAGTTGAAAATCAAGTGTCTTAGGGCTGGAGTCATAGTACAGCATGGAGGGCATTTGCCTTGCAAGCAAACTGGCCCTAGGTTCAGTTTCTGGCATCCTATATGGTCTCCTGAACCTGCCAGGAATAATTCTTTAGTGCTGCCAGGTGTAGCCCCCAAACAGAAACAAACAATCAAACAAAATCTTTATCCTGTATGTACACTGCACAGAAACAATGTATAGGAGGCCATAAAGCTGAGCACCTAATGGGAGGGAGAGACTTGGGGGAGCCATGAAACAATCTCCAGGGAAAAACCATGGAAGAAAAGTTTTGGAGCCAAATATATACTTTTGGCTAAGGGCTAAGTAAGCATAAATAAGAAAAGTGAATGAGATTGACCGTATGGAAAAGGGAAACTAGCTTTAAGAGAACCAGTCTTTTATATCAAGATACCAGGATAGAATTTTATCTCTGTCTTTGCTCTGGGGGTACATTGCAATATCAAAAGCTCACTAGCTCCCCAAAAATGACTTATGAAAGGGAGGGAGAACTGCAGTAAGAAAGCAGAAGTATCTATCCCCTGGGCTAGAGACAGAGGTCAAAGGGCTTAGTATGAGAGGCCCTAAGTGCAGTCCGGTTTCCTCTAGTCCCCTGGGCATCCCAAGGTGGACCTGGTGGGCCCCTGTATCATTAAGATTAAGCAAGAAACTGTCCAGTCCTCAGAACCAGTATGAGTATGGCTAGAAGTGATCATAGGGCCCCCTGAGCTTGGGCAACCCCCACTTCCAAAATAAACACAGTGCAACCAAACAAAATAGAATTCTTTCTACCTCTAGAAGTGTTAGAGAGGCAGAGAAGAGCCACATTTGTCAAGAACTGAAGAGCAGTAAGAAGACTTGATGGAGCTGTGGGAAATACTGGAGAATGTGGTGACATTTTGCAAACAAAGCTGAGGAAACTACAGTCACAGGAGGGCTCCTGATAGCAGCAGCAAGGGAGTTAATGGATGACAGGAAGCACCCAAAAGTAGCAAAGGTTGGCAGCACATTTCCTAGAGAAAAGCAGAAGGAGGGGCTAGGGATGTAGATACAGAGGTAGGGCATAGGGCTGGCAGGCAGGAGGCCCAAAATTTAGGCCTTGGCAACCTGAGCACCTCCAGGTGTGGTCCTGGCAGCCCCAGAAAAATGCTGGGCCCAAGGACCAAACCTCAGGCCTGGAATGATCCAGTAAACATTAAATGACATTTAAAATCATACACAGCAGAAATGTCTCAAGGAAATGCTGCTGTGGATTCAGCTCTAGATGTGTAAAGGTCATAAACCACTGCAATGGCTTACTGCCCTGAGCTCTTAAGTCTGGGCAAAGTAAGTGATGGCCAATCACTAAGTCTAAATAATGCTTTCATCAATCATTATGAAAGCTGTCACTTACTGAGGACTCACTACGTGGCCAGCATTGCTTCTTGAATCCCTTTTGCGATTCTATGAAAATCATCTCCCTTTATAGACGAGGGAACTGAGGATTAAAGAGCTTAATCAGCACAAGTGTACTTGGCTGGTAAAGAATCTGGAATCTCATAAAGAATCCAAGCCTAGAAACCAAGCAGGTCTCTTCCAAAGGGCAAGAAGCGGTGCTGTTTTGAAGACAAAACCTTCAGGAAGAGGATTTAGGGAGAGATAGTCGCAAGGAATAAACTGTAGAAAAGTCGTCGGTGGGGGAGGAGGGAGATTTGGGACATTGGTGATGGGAATGTTGCACTGGTAATGGGTGGTGTTCTTTACATGACTGAAACCCAAACACGAATCATGTATGTAATCAAGGTGTTTAAATAAAATTAAAAAAAAAAAGAAAAGAAAAGTCGATCCCACTAGAAACAGGGCCAGAGAGATTAATGGGGGGTGGTGGCATTTGCTTTACCTGCAAGTGCGTTAGCTGTAAACCCTAGTTCAAATCCCCAACACACTTGTATGGTCCATTGAGCACCATGACAGGTCACTAGAGCACAGAGCCAGGAATAGCTCTGAACACTGACTAGGGTTCTGCCTGGTAGAATCTCATGCCTGGTGTGCATGAAGCCCTGGGTCTGATCCCCAGCAAAAAATAAAAGTTCTCTATATAAAATTCTGTGGGGTAGCTTAGACCCTGGGTCCCACAGGCTGCCTGGGATATGCATCTGGGTGAACCTTTGTCTCTCTGGACACCACTGCAAAGCTGTCCAGGGACCAGAATCCCCATGGGTCCCAGGGTTTCAAAGCAACCATCCAGGGGTGGCACAGAGTGGGTGCCCAGAGCAAGTGGCTATAAAATGCACCAGGCTCCAATGGCCCCACCTGTACAACTGACCAGTCCAAGTCTGGGAACTAGGGGCCAGGATACATGTGGGACTGAGAGAGTAAGAGGCCTGGGTCTGATGCCCTCCACAGGCTCCGTCTGTAGAATGCTGCAGTGTCCTTCACCTGTCAGCTGTCAGGCTCTGGCTAAACAAAGGGTCTGATTACTACCCCACCCTGTAAGGTTTCAGGGGTTTCCTGGATAAGATATGCCCACTGGGCACTGGGACACTCTGGGATTAAGGGCAAAGGTGAGGGAGGAGTGGTGTCACCCACTCTTCTTCTGACAGGATCAAGGCAGAGGGTGATTCCAGACATGGCCCCAAGGGAAATGACAGGTTACCTCCAGCCTGTTTGCTTTTTTCCTGCCTTTTTTCTTAAATAAAACTATGACCTGAGAAAATAGCCCCAGTTCAGGTCATCTGGTGCCTGCGATATGGCCCACGTGGCATCCGAAGCAGCTGCCTCTGCTGATAACCGTGGGGCTCAGCACCCCCAGCCACCAACATGCCAGGAGTGGGACACGTGCACTCTCAGCCACTTTTCCGGTGTCCCCATGCCACATAGGGCACGCTGACATGCCACAGACATGAAAAACCAAACATATTAAGCCAGACACAGACAAGCTGACTTGCCAAGCGTGCAACACACATGTTTACACACAATAAACAATTGTCTACACAACCACACATGAACACAGTATACATGTACATGCGACACAGAAACACCATAGGAATACACAGCACACAAGTTTATGCAATACATATTTAATGTGTACAACATACATGTCACCCAGTACACTGCCTGTGTGACTTGCAAACATGCATGCTCACATGCCCAAAACATGTATGCACAATACATGGTGTAATGCAGCACACCATATGTATGTTCATGTGACACAATACATGTGCACTTATAACAACCATGTGCACACAATCAAATGTGCATACATGCAGGCCACACACACCTAATACACAACACCACACACATGTATACATAAAACCCGCATACAGTACACTCAGCACATATACACTGCACAAGAACACCTGCACAAGGACACATGTACACACACAGATTCATGCATAGCGCATCTGCACTCTGTACACTGTACACAGTACACACAGCACGAATACAGAGCTTAAGTGCATGCACACCTCTGTGCACCAGTCCAAACTCACATGTATTGTTGCTAGAGAAGACACTGAATCTAGCCCTCTGTGTCCTAAAGACCAAATGTGGGAATTTGGGCTGTAGGTGCGGGAGGTGTGAGACAGCAAACAGGAAGCCCCCCCACCACCACCACCACCACAACCACCACCCACCGGCAGCCGGGTCAAAGCAGATAGCGAGTGGCAGTGAAAAGGCAGAGGTGCTGTCGGGGGACCGGGAACTGGAGCAAGACCACACTCAGAAGCAAAATTCTCTGCACTGGGACCTTTCTCCAGACCTGGTGCTGCTTCGAGTCCCCCAGTTCTCATGAGTAAAGGGGGGCCCGTCTGTTCCAGTCTTCTTCCCAGATGAATATCTTGACAGCAACCTCCCAGTCCCTACTTCCACAGTTCCTGCAGGTTAGCTCAGGGAGTCTAGGGGATGCTCAGGCTCAGCAGTTGGGGGTGATCAGCTGCTTTCCTGATATGCTCAGCAGGGGGAGAAGGGGTCAGGCTGTAGGGGAGGTGCAAATGACCATCTGGTGAGGAGAGGTGGAAAGTAGAGCTTTAAGGGGCTCTTTGAAGTTCAAAGCCAGGGCTCCAAGAGCCTCTCCTGTGACACCTCCTCCCCCCAGATGTAGTAGCCAGGTCAGAGAGAAGTTGAGGCTGATGAGTGACTGTCCTGCCCCACACCTACAGAGTCTCCCTCATCAGAGAGACCAATGGTAGCCTCTTCTCTCAGGCCCGGTGGACTTTTTCAGATTCCCAATATGCACCCAAAAGGCTCATCAGGCATATGTGGTGCCCCTAGAGAAGGAAATTGAGCTTAGCCCTTAGGCCATTTTGCCCCTCTAAGATTGAAAACTGAATGTTACCCTAACAGTGTGATTCGGTTATATGAAGGCCTGTCCTGCACACAGAATCCAAATTCTAAATTCCTGATTCAAAAATAAGTCCATTGCTTCATTACAAAGTATGTTACATTCAGACACTGTTTTTCTTTTCTTTTCTTTTTTTTTTCTAGTTTGGGGCCACACCAGGGCCTACTCCTGGCTCAGTAGTTTGGAGACTGCTTCTGGTGATGGTCAGCTGGCTGTGAAGTGCTGGGGAGGGATCCGTGAGTGCTAAACCCTCCTGAGCTCAGTCCCCTGGGGCTCTCTCTCAGAACCTGCAGCTGTTTTTGGCAGTAGGACTGACCCCCCATTTCCCTTTTGCATTTCAACACTGAAATTTCAGGGGTACGGTGGGTGGTGGGGAAAGGGTGTATGCTGGAAAATAAACTGATATTTTTCTGTGGCATTGGGACTCACTGATGTTCATTAAGACATTCTTTACCCACTTATGATGAAACAGTATTAAACATAGGAAGTGGGATGAGCCTGGCCTTCCTCTGGCTGCAGGCCCCAGGACTTAGGTGAAGCACTGGGCCTCTTGTGGGCTCTAAGCCCCTGACCAGCACAGATTTGGGCATGTCAGACATAAGCCCAGAGGCGCCTCTGCAGGGAGACTTGCCAGCCACACCCTGTAGGGCTCCTAGAATGGTGAATGAGGATCATACCTAAATCTGTGACCTCAGAGGTGGTTGGTCCCTCCAGCTAGCAGTCCTGCCTGGAGCAGCCAGGGCTCACCCTCCTAAGGCATGGGGCTCTGTCCTGAATCTAGGACAGCAGGGCCTGTGAGCTACTTTTTGTACAGTCAACACAGGCAGGAGCATTGAAGTCAAGGTCCCCCAACCCTCACTCTCTCTGGCCATGGGTACTTGGGTTCAGTTTGGATTGACCACCCTCATGGCTAGGCTGTTTTATATAAAGACAATTTCTGGGTTCCATCTGCTTCACCCTTTGCTCACACTGTGACTTCCATCTTATTACTTTCCCTGGCCTTGTTCCAGCTAAGGCTTTGAGGCTCATTTTTGCTCATGGAAATTTTTCTGACAATTGCCACCCCTGCTCTTAGCTCCCTGACACCCCTGACACCCAAGGAGGCGGTGGTGCTAACCCTACAATTACATTAGGTAATGTGTCTCTGTGGCCTGTGAGTCTGTCTTCCTCACTTCCCACCCCAGTAACACCATCTCCCCCCACCCCACCTACCACCCCCTACTTTTCTTCCACTCAGTTCTCAGACAAGTCCCTGGAGCTGTGATTTGAGTGAGACAAAGAATGAGAGATGAAGGGATAGTCTATGAAGCCAGCTGTCACTGACTGATCCTGCAGCTATTAGTACCTATTCAACCCCAGTTCTTGGGCCATGGTTAACTCCATCCTCCTTTCTCTCAGCAGAACTTTGTCACTGCTTCTCAGATGTGTTTCTGGGAGGCCTGATCAACAAGACTAATATGCAATAGATCAGAAAGTCTTGAAGGAGATGTAGGCTCTGCATAAACTATATACTCCAGACTCCCCCTGCCTCTCTATGGGCCTCCTGTGTGCACCTCTGGAAGATGCTCCTAATCTTGAAAGGGAAGTCAGAAGGGAGCAAAACAAAGGCTGCAGAGATCAGACATCTGGGAGGGCTCTTGCTTACCACAGCAGATCTGGAGTCGATCCCAAACTTAAATAAGGTCTCCTCAAGACTCGCCAGGATGATGCCTGAGTGCAGAGCCAGGGGTTACCTCTAAGAACCACTGGGTATAACTCAAAAACAAAAGCAAGAGCAAGACAAAGACCAGATGGTTTTGCTCATGTGTGGAATATACAAACAAAGAGAGGGAATCAATGGCAATGTTGATGATAACAAAATGAACCCCTTCTGTTATAGTGAGTCCCCTGGGTTGGGAGCTGCACAGTGCTGGCACCAAAACTGGTGCAAACGGAGTGGAGTGGCCAGACCATAGGGGGTGAGTGGGCTAGTGCAGAAGGGGAGCAGAGGACAGAGCAGAAGCCAAGGCACCTAGACAGAGAAAGTACAAGATGAGTCCTTTATCCTCCACTGAGCCCTTCCATAGACCTCCTAGACAAATTTTCAGCCCACAACATACCCTGTGGAAGCTTCCAAAACACCCATTTGCACCTCTCTATCTCTCATGGGGATCCCAACCTAAGAGTCAATGATCAGGCGAGCCTGTCCCAAGGAGAAGGGCAGTACAAGGGCTCCCGGGGGGTCTCCCTGAGATATTCACACAGGATCCCTAACCCATGAGTTCCCTTGCCTCGCCCCTAGAAGGAGTCTCAGCATTTTGACTGTTAACAAGGGAAGAAATACGGCCCATGTTTGGCCAGTGTTCAAGTATGTGGGTAACAAGAGAAAGGGTCCTCCCTAGGTCCACTGAAGGGGCATCCCTAAATCCTAAGAGTGAGCATCATCCCCTGATCCTGTATTCCATCACATAATCATGCCAGCACACACGATACAAAAGTCTGCAGGGCTTGCTAGACCAGGCTGTCTGGGAGGGCCAGCCTCTCTCTATGTGTTCAAGAATGGAAAGTCGAGGGGTCATTTGGGGGAAGTTTGGAAAAAAGGAAGAAAAGCAGCAATTCAGCTGGCTGCAAACACTGCTGACCCAAAACCAGCCCAAGACAACAGGAAGTGATAAGGACTGTTCTCAGTGGCTGAAAATATGCATTCTCATCTCTCCTTTAAGATAGAACTAGGCTCTTCCCCATGCCCTCCAGATGGAAGTGGCAATAAAGGAACTATTATTCCGTGCAGACTTTTTCACAAACAAGGAATCAGGGGAGAGACGGCTTGGGGCTAAAGTGCCACCTTTCACACGAAGATTCCATTTGTTCACTCTTGGCTCCACAGGGTTCCCCAGAGCACTGCCAAAAGTACACCTGGAGGCTCCCACTAGCATGACTGGGGTGACCCCTGCAGTTCCAATTCTCAGTTCCGATTTCTCAGGCCTTTGCAATGAACTTCCTAGTCTGGGATATCAAGGAACATCACCTGAAAAAAAAGGGGGGGGGGCCTGGGGGCTCCTGATGCACTGCTTGGGAGAGCTCAAATCAGTCAGTCAACAAAAGACTATAAAGATGGGGCCAAGGATATAGTTCAGATAATACAGCATATAGAAATGAGAATTTTAGAAAACACTAACCATGAAGAGCAGACATAAGTAACTGGTAAATTGTATGTTCCTACTTGCTGCAGACAAATGAAAATTTGTGGGTTTTTAGTTGTTGTTTTTTTGTTTTTGGCCCACAACCTGGTGATGTCTCAGAGGCTACTCCTGGCTATGCGTCAGAAATTGCTCTTGGCTCGTGGGAACATATGGGATGCCGGAGGATTGAACTGTGGTTTGCCCTAGGTCCCAGTGCGTGCAAGGCAAATGCCATACTGCTTGTGTCACTACTCTGGCCCCCAATTGACAAATAAAAATTTAGTGAGGCTAAGCATTTGGGTCTGGCTGATGGTAACTGCAGGCACTGAGCTGTTCACTCCCACATTCTGGAACTGTGGGTTTTAGCTGGGGAAGAAGGAACTGAAAGAAAAGGTGTAGACATAGGCATGCTGTGATGTCAGGTCTTCTGCAAATCCGGTTTTTGGTGACAACGTGGGCCCTGGATGGGGCTGGAAAGTAGACAAGAGCAAGCCTAAAACCACTCAGTTCTAAGCACCAGAAAGCAAAACAGACCCCCACCCCCCGCAATCAAATTCTCAAAATGCATACAGAATGAATGAAGTCTGTCAGAGGGCTGGAGGGATTTCCTGGCGACAATACAGCCAGACAAGAAAACCAAATGACAAAAGAAGATTCCTCTGGTTCCACAGTTGCAACCCTGCTGACACCAGGCCATAACAGAGGCGCCAGTTCTCCCAGCGGGAGATTCCTTCCAAGTAATTATAGAGACATTGTCTCAAGGGGGTGGAGTGACTGCTGAGGCTGGGAAATTCTGAGTGTGGTGGAGGGGGTCCTTTGCTCTCAGAGGCACCAGGTCCATGGTACTTGACCCATGAGTCCACCTGTCGAGTCTTGCCCTGGCTTCCTGATCTCTCCTAGATAGTCCACTCTTGTAGAGGCATCCTTTTGAGGAGTTTTCCAGAGGCGGAAACTGGGATGGGCATAATGTAAAGGGCTTGACTACATACATCGCATGCTCAAGACTCAGAGATCCATCCTCCCCACCACCACCACCACCACCACCAAGAAAGCCCAAGTAGCCTGAGCACTGATTAAGGCACTGACCTGGCTGGTGGGAACTTCACTGAGTGCAGACTGAGACATTCTAAGCATTTCTTGAGAGGTTCCACTGCCACCCACAAAAAGGGGAAAAGTTCAGGGGAAACTAAGAGCTAAAAATGACTCAACGCTGACAAATTGTTGTGAAGAAGACAGAAGGGAGTGAAAGAGACTCACGTGGCTATTGAATAAGAAGATTTTTTATGAATTCCAAAATAGCCAGACTGGTATAGAGCCTTGCCCAGGCACTTTCTTGCCAATGCCACCTTCCTGGTTGCTTTTGTTGTAGACCTTAGTCATCCTCGACTACCAAGGACATGGCAGAAAGGGGACTTGGAACTATACACCCTCTCATGGCCTAAGACTCTTGGGATATTTTCCAAAATAAAAAGGTTTTGAAGAGTCATTCTGGCTCCAATGAAGGAAATAAATGGCAGCAGATACTTAAAAGCCATCAGTGAGCCTTAAGAGGGAGAATTCGTGGTGAGCAAAGGCATGTGAATTTGTCTAAGGGAAATATTCAAAATAATGAGATTAGGGGGCTGGAGAGAGAGCACGGAAGTAAGGCATTTGCCTTTCATGCAGAAGGTCATTGGTTTGAATCCCGGCATTCCATATGGTACCCCGAGCCTGCCAGGAGCGATTTCTGAGCGTGGAGCTAGGAGTAACCCCTGAGCGCTGCCGGGTGTGACCCAAAAACAAAAAACAAAAATGAGATTGGTTCCCAAATTTTCTATCCCCTGCTGCAGTGTTCTCTTTGCTTCTAGGTACCTGGCATGACATGCAGACCAGACATGCAGCTGCAGCAGGCCCAGTGCCTCAAAGACTGAAGATGGTATTTAGCCCAGTGAGCAGATTTAGAGTCGTCTTGGACATCCCTTTAGCTGCGAAAAGATGTTTTATTCTCCAAATGCCACATATGTTTTTAAAGAACTTTTAGTAATAGCATCTTAGCAGTGCAAAAAGGCCCAAAGTTTTGACAAGGAAATGGAAGGCATCAGTGTGGGCAGAGTTTTTGGCCAAAGATTACTGAAATTAATCTGTAATGACAGGAGAAGAAAGAGATGGAGGGGGCAAAAGAGGTGATCTAGAGGTAATGTGAGAGAATGACATGGTCTCATCTGGGGCGTAGAGGAGAAATATATATATATATATCCACTAGACCATCACTACTGTAAGCACAGGACCCAAGGTATAATCAATCAATGAGACTTAAAAATGAGTCTGTCAGAGAGAAAGGCTGTGAGAGGAAAGTCTGTTATCTCTTGTGGAGGGAAGTTAATATTGGTGATGGGATTGAAGTTGGAGCCTTGCATGTCTAGAACTCTCTTGTTACAATTTTGTGAATCATGGTGCCTACGTTAAAGGGTAAATATATGTTTATGTTTCAAAGTTTAAAATAACTGAAGCAGAACAAACCTGGAACTACAACAAGCTCTGGATGTTCACTATCATCTGGATGACGCAGACTAGCCCAAAAGTGAACCTTCAGGAATCAACCCACCCTTCCTGATAGATGTGGGCAGCTCTCAGCACAGCAAAGTCCCATGGACCTTGCTATTAGGATTAAGACGCATCTGCAGACCTTTTGATGGAGCTGCCAGATCTGTGTGCAGTGCTCATTTTTAGTAAGGAAGATGAAGATATAGCCCTGTTCCTGTTTGCCATAGTCCTTAAGGCTGGGGAGGAACAGGGATGAAAACTGCAGAGCGAATGTCACTCCCCCCACATTAATGTCATTCACTCAGAGCCAAAAAGGCCAAAGAAATAATGTGGCACGTCACGCCAGTAAATAGTTCTGAAAAGGAGGCTCTCGGGATGTGGCTCTCACTTCCTGTTGATGAGAAAGGCCTGAATTGAGCTTTTGCACTGTTTAGAGCCTATTCACTCTGCTGATGTGTTTTCCTATTTCTGACCCAGCAGAACTGGGACAAATGCACTGCTCTAGGCAAAAACAAAAAAAAACAAAAACAACACACACACACACACACACACACACACACACACACACACACACACACACACACACACACACACACACACGGAGAGGAGAATTATTTTCTTATACACCATCATGGCCAGAAACAAAACAGAGTTTTGTTCTGACACCACTAGCTGCTTGTTGCAGGGACAGGGGTTGGGATGGGGGAGGGGTTAGAAGACTGATTGCAGGTGTTCTGTGTGGACAGGCCTTGTGGAAGGCGTTGTAATAGAACTGGGGGCCAGAGAGATTGTACGGTGGGGAAGGAGCTTGTCTTGCATGCAGTTGATCCAGGATCAATCTCCAGCATCCCATATGTTTCACTGAGCATCAACAGGAGTGATTACTGAGTGCAGAGCCAGGAGTAATCCCTGTTCATCACTAGGTTTGACCCAAAAACAAAAAAAATAATAATAATAAAGGGGAATCAGGGAGGCAGCTAAAGGCCCCAGGAGAAGTCAGAATTCCTGGCTAGGCAGCTGCACACCAGTGCTTCAGCTTTCATTTCACCCACCGTCATAGCTGGCAAGTACTATTCGTTCCATTTTTTCAGAGGAGGAAACTGGGCCTGCTGGAGGTAGAGGGACCTAGCTGGTTCCCCTTCTAGAAAGAGATGCAGGTCACACTTGGTATTGCCACAAAGAGACACTGACTCTCTTCCCAGCATCTTCCATGGGGATCATAGGTCCCTAACCTCAAGAGACTTGCCCACAGCCCTGGATGGTGGCAGCATTGAGGTGTGAACCAAAGAAGCCCATCTCCTGGGCCACAGGACTGTCCTGCATAGGCAGGAGCCATGGGGACTTGGGCTCAGAGCTCATATAACTCCCAGGCCACAAGAACATCACCTTTCTGCCAAGCAAGAATTTGGGGTGCCAATAGCTTCAGTGGCTGCAGCATCATTGGTGTCACTGCAGGATGGGTGAAGCAAGGAGAATTGCAGGGGTGGTCCTCCACCTCCCAACTGTCCAGACCCAAAACAGCACATGGACCTCCTGAGGGGTAACATGGAAGCATCCCTAAACAGCAGTATTGCACTGATCAGCAAACCTAGGTGTTACCCATCTTGAGCACATTGGATACCCCCAAATCCTCTAAATACTTTATCTTTGATTCTGTCTTCTCGTCTGTGAAGGAGGGGTTCAAGGACTGCCCCCTTCCTGGGTGTCACGTAGTGGCCAAGCTGTCACAGGCACCACACGTGCCCCAGTCTCCCCAGATGGGTCCTTGGACTCCCCCAGCAAAGAGCAGGTTCTTGGGCCTCAGGCACTTTCTGAGTGTGGAAAGCTGCTGAGTCTGGGAGCCAAGCCCTGGATTGAGGAACTTCCAGGGTGCAGTGAAGATGGGAGTGGGGGTTTGTTCACTGACCTGCACTTTCTACTCTCTGGAGACAGCACTAACCAGAGTTCTGCCAGTGTGCAGAGGAATGCACTACCGGCCCAACTCCCTGCCTGTGCAGCCCTGATCCCCTTTCCCAGTGTCATCTGGGTTCTCAGGAGTCTGAGACCCCAAGGCAGAAGAGCGGCTAGGCCCAGGGCAAAAAGGCACATACACTCTGGTGTGAAGGCAACATAAGGTTCATCCCACTCAACATTCAAGGGTGGCTGATTGAGGCCTCCCAAGCACTATTGGGATATGAGTGTTGGGGGAGCAGTGAGGAGACAGTAGGTAAAGTCCCTGCCCCTCAAGTAGAATGAATAGGTGGAAGAATGAACACGGTTATGAACTGTGTGCTGTGGGAGAAGAGCCTGGATCAGAGGAGGCTGTGCTGATGAAGATGTGCAAGGTGCAGATGAAGAAAGTGAGAGAAGCAACTGTCAGGGCAAGGGCCACCCAGAGAGATATGTTCTAGATGGAGGTGGAAGGTGGGGGCTTGGGGGTGGGGAGCAGTGAGAAGACAGAGGGCTAGGGGTTACTGCAGGCTGTAGGCCCTGAGCACTGCTTCCACTCTGAAGGAGAATAGCTTTGGGGCACATGCTTGTTATTTCGGGGTCACTCAGTGGTTCTTGGGGTCCCCTACAGTGCTGGAGATGAACCTGACTGTGGAGTCTGAGCTGTGTTGAACATCTGCTCCGCACAAGGGGGAAAAGTAGATGGGAGATGGAACAAGGGGTTCTGAAAGAGGAAGAATGGGACCTCAGCATTAGAGAAGAGACTAAATGGTAGGGTGGGAGGCCAGGGCACCCCAGAGGAAGCAGCCATCCCACTGGGAGGTAGGTGTGTGTGCTAATTAGGTAAGAGGAAAAATAGGGGGAGAAGACAGTGTAGGAGTTAGGGTATATGCTCCAGCATGCACCTGACCTGGCTTTAATTCCTGGCACCATTAGGGTCCCTCAGGCCCTGTGTTAGACTATAGCCCTCTCCCAAAAAGAAGTGAAGCGGCTTGAAGCATGATGGTGAGGGAGGTGGGGCCAACTGAGGGGATTCTGGGGCCAACAGCTGGCCAAGGTGGAGGAGGGTGAAGGACCAAGAATTTCACTTGGGAATGCTAACCCAGATCTGCATTAGATGTACTGGGCACTGGGAGGCTGCTGGGTACCTGGGCTGGGATTCAGGATGGGGTTCTGGGCTGAAGCGAGGGGTGAGTGGGGCAGAACACGTTATCAGCCACCTGCTGGATAAAACCCCTGAGCTCTGAAAGGCACCATTGTAGACTCTGGGGCACATCTAGTGTAAAAGCTATTGAATTCTGGGATTTGTATGGTGTAGACACTGGTGAGCTCTTGAACATACCCAGTATAGACGTTGTGAGTTTTGGGACACATCTAGTAGAGAAGAAGCTAGTGAGTGCTGGGGTGCATGTGGTATAAACACTGGTGAGTTATGAGACATACTAGTTTAGATTGGTGAATTCTGGAATGTATCCTATATAGATGTTGGTGAGTTCCGGAATGTACCCAGTATAGACTGTGAGTTCTGGGAAATACCCAGCATAAATGATAGAGGTTCTGGGATGTATTCGGTGTAGACACTGATGAATTCTGGGATGTATCCAGTATAAACACTGTTGGACCTGGGACACACTCACTATAGATGCTGATGAGCTCTGAGACATGTCTAGTGTAGACACTGGTGAACTCTGGGACACACTCAGTGTCCAACTCGCTGCCAACCACAGAGCAGAGGAGCAGGTGTCAGGGAGGGGCCAGAACTCAGTGCTCGCTCCAGCGCTCGATTCCGCTCTCACTCTACCCATCAGCCCCACTCTTGGGTAAATAAGGGCGTTTTCTACCAACATGCACAAGCCAAGGCAGATATTTACTGGGTAAACATGCACCTTTTAATTGGGCGATTCCTCCCTGCTGTGGCGTGAGAGAGAGTTTGCGGAGCAGCCGGATATTCAGGATTGCTTGCTTGCTCGCCTCACAGGTGGCGGGAAGGTCTGGCTGTTGCCCTGCTGACATGGTCATAGCTACCTCCTTCCTCTTCTCACTCCCTACCTCAACCAGGGCAGCAATGCCCACAGCAGTGCCCTGAGGCCCAGCTGAGGCAGGCACAGATACTGCATTGTTAGCCTAGGCAAGAAAACAAACAGCCTGGCACCCTGCCTTCTCCTACCTCCCTGGTCCACCAGGAACATGGAGGATAGGGTACACTGAGCACTGCCCCTCCAACACTACGACATGGCTGTCAGCTGAGCCGCAGGCTCGTGGCTGGTGACGTGGTAGGAGAAATGCCCACACTGAGCAGGGCATTGAGAGCAAAAGGACAATGACCCTCTTTTCTGGGCACATCGGTTACTGGCTGACTCTAGGAGTGAGAGCCATAGCCCAGCCTTCTCTCTCCCTTGCTAGGCTTGGGTCAACTTCCTTTCCTGGGTAGCAAAGGAAGCCCTGCTCCCCTGCTAAAGGCAAATGGGGGGGTTGGCTGCAGGAGAGCCAGCCCAGGAAATAGGACATAAAGATCCTCCTGGAGATAGCATGGAGATAGGGTATTTGCCTTGCATGCAGAAGAATGGTGGTTCAAATCGTGGCATCCCATATGGTCCCCCGAGCCTGCCAGGGGCAATTTCTGAGCTTATAGCCAGGAGTAACCCCTGAGCGCTGCCAGTGTGACTCCCCCCCCCACACACACACACACAAAAGAGATCCTGCTGGAGAAGGCGCTGCAGCCCTCACCCCCTGGGCTGAGCAGCTTGGTGTGCTCACTGGGCTAAGGGCAGAGGGCACAGACACATGCTGGTGAGTACAGGTCAGGTAGACAGGAAGAGGCAGAAGCTGCTGGAGCCATCCAGTGGTGCCAACTGTGTCCTAAAGGACATCCGGGCTTGAAGTTGGGGTCAAAACCAGCTGAGAGAAGCAGGTGCTGAGAATGAGAGGGGTTGGAGATGATCTGAGAGACACGAAGGCTCCAGCCCTGCTCGGCCTTCAGTATTAAAGCTTTAGGTCTGCATTGCCCAGTGGGCACTGGGCACTCAGTTATGCCTACAGTAAACCCAGCTATAATAAAGAGAAAGGAAGGAACAAACTTTGGAATCCATGTCCCAACATGGTTATGTGCCTTCTCTGATTATTCACTCAAAATCAATGTCCTGGGCCAGGATGTGGCACCACAGAAAGTATGTATGGCACACAGGAGACATGGTTCCATCCCCACTCAGCAAATAGACACGAGAAAAAGCTCCTAGAAAATAGGCCAGCCAAAAGTGCTGGATTCTTTTGGGGACAGTTGTTTGGAACCCTATTTTTATTGCTGTGAAAGTATTGGATTCTTGCAAAATGATTTTGGACACACAGGTTTTTACTTTGGCTTTAAGCATGTGCCTAGTATGGGTTACAAGGTGGATGATCAGGAAATGGGGTGCAGAGTGAAGGAAGGCAGCTGCCAGGCCCTGTTTAATCATCAATGGAGACAGACTAAATTGATTAAGGATGGTGGATCTGGGAGGAGTGGAGGGAGAGAGTCAGGTCATGGATGGGTCACTCTGGAGGGAAAGAGGACGTAGAATGAAGGTCAGTGTTTGAAAGATGGGGTGGAAAAGGAAGAGTGATGCAGAGCCACAAGAGACAGAAAATCCAGAATGGTTTGGATAGGGTATCACCACAGCAGGCAGGAGTGATGCCACTGCAAGTCATGTGCTGGGGAGGTATAGAAAGTAGTCGGGGGCTGACATGAAACCAGGAAGCAAGGGCAGGTGGAGGGCAGGTTTGTGCAGCACAGACAGAATATGCAGAGCACATCTGGGGCCCCTAGATACTCAGCAGGCCAGGGCACCAGTCCCCCAAGACTAGGACCTCAGGGGTCTTTGTATTTGAGTGAGTTTTCTCTGCATCACCAAAGGCTACTGAGCCTGCAGAGGGAGCTTACTTGGAGTGGATGGAACAATCTGGAACATTCTGGAAAGGAGAATTAATCCTTCTTGGGCACAAACCATACAATCTAACTGGTTGAAGTCAGAGCTGTAGGGCTGAAAGGTGGCATGCTGGGGTGTCTCTGTGGGAGGTACATGCTTGCACCAGGGACAGGGTCACACACCAGCACATGACACAAGAGACCCAATGTCCCCTAGCTTGCACATACCTGCTCTGACCCTATGGAACAAAGTTGGAAGGGATATGAGATGTTGTCAGGGACTCAGAACTAAATGGAAGAGGAGGAGGAGAAGGAACACTGGAAGGAGGAGAGGGAGAATAAGAAGAAGGAAGAGGAGTCCAGAGGGAGGAAGGGAAGAGAGGAGGCAAAGGGGAATAAGAAGGAGGGGGAGGAGTTCAGGGAGGATGAGTGGAAAAGAGGAGGTAGAGGGGATTAAGGAGAAGGGCAGGAGTCCAGGGAGGAGGGGCAGAAAGGAGGAGGCAAAGGGGAATAAGGAGGTGGGGGAGCAGGCAGTCAGGAAATACTTTATCAACAAAAATTTGAAGGAATCAAGGCCACATCTGGCCCAGCACAGAACCACTCTGGCATTAATCACCTAAAACCTGGCCATTGTTTCTATTGACTGTGGGAGGGCCTGGGAACTTGAGATTATCAGAAACAAGGGGACAAGAGATCACAAGCCTCAACTACAACAATGTTTTCAAAATAACTCTACTATGGGCCTGGAGTGATAGCACAGTGGGGAGGGCATTTGCCTTGCACAAAACAATCCAGGGTTCAATTCTGGGCATTCCATATAGTCTCTGAGCCCCACCAGGAGTGATTCCTGAGTGCAGAGCTGGAATGAGCCCTGAACATTGCCGGATGTGGCCCCAAAAAGCAAAATAAATAAATTATCTCAGAGCATTCATCAAAGGACTTAAGTATAGGAGTCCATGATTTTTTCTTATTGGGGCCCCATCTGCAATTCTAGGTCAAATAAACTGAAAATTGGTGTCAGAGGAGGCTGCAGCTCTATTCAGGTAGATATACTCAGGTAGAGATACTCAGGTCCTAGAGATACCCCAGGTATCCCAGAGTCACTGGGAGTCTCCACAGCTCACTCTGCAAGGCTCCATATGGTATTGGGATCCAAACCTGAGTCTGGCACACATTAAGCATGGTCCCTGTTGGATAACCAGTTTCCATTTTAGTCAGGATATTTCTTCTTTGCTGTTGCTTGTTACTCACTGGATGGAAGCACTTTTGGATTGAAGCACCTTTTGGATTGGTGCCTTAGACCACCTGTTCTTAGACTACCCTGTGTGTGAACTTTGGGTTTCCAGGAAAGTCCCTAGTTCTCAGGGAGAAACAGCTTGTGGTTTCAGTTTATCCACAACTGAGCTATCTACTTTTTAGGAGCAGCAGGCTTGCTGTGGAAATTACTGAACTTGTTTTATCTCCTTAATCGTGTGTGGATTATTTCCTGTGTCAGTGTTTGCTTCCAGACCTGTTTCTGCCCAATACCCAAGGATTGGGCGATGGGACTTCCGCTTCACTCCCTAACCACTGAACTACCCCCCTACCCCTGTTGACCGGACTCAATCATTTTGAAAAAGTGGAGGCAGGATCACCCTCAGAACAGACAGAAGCCTGGAGTTCAGCTTTGTGGGGCTGGACGGTGGAGGAGCAAGTCGTATTGGCACCTTCAACTCATTTCAGGACCTTTATCAGGGGAGCAAACTCCAGGAAGCAAACAAGAGCTTCCAAGCAGGAGCTCCTCCTGTGGCAGGTACTGGAGGGGAAAGAGCTTGCTTGGCTGCAATTTATCAGGTGGGAAGGAGCTATGGGGACAATCCTTTCCTGTCAGCTGAGTGTGGGTCCAGATTTCAAGGACAGCACCCAGTCTTCACCTGCAGCTAGGGGGTAGGTGTCTATGGCCCATGCTGGCCTCATCTGGACAAATCTAGAAACACAGGCAGTGTTCTGACAAGGAGCTGAGCTTTCCAGGACCTCTTCCCACAGAAACCACTTGCTGATTAGTTTGGAAAATTCAACTGAACTACTACTGCCAGGAAGGACTTTATACATGGTCCATCTGGGGGAAAGGATAGTGGTTAGAGACCTGCAAAACACACACCCAGTCTAGGTTTAGTTCCTAGTACCACATGGTCCCCTGGCCATTGCTGGGTATAGAGGTCCCCAGCATTGTAGGGTGCCAGCTTCTCCCTGGTATCACTGGGCCCAAGCAGCACCACAACTTCAGGCCCTTGCCTTGACCCACAGCTGGTTGGCCAAGAGTTGCCCCAGGCCTCCTGAGCACTGCTTGAAAAAAAAAAAAAAGGACCAGAGAGATAGCATGAAGGTAAGGCATTTGCCTTGCATGCAGAAGGTTGGTGGTTCAATTCCTGGCATCTCATATGGTCCCCTGAGCCTGCCAGGAGCGATTTCTAAGTGTAGAACCAGGAGTAACCCCTGAGCACTGCCAGGGGTGACCTAAAAAAAAAAAAAAAAAAAAAAAAAAACAAAAGAAAAGGAAATAAAAACACTGAGAATTCATCCAGCTCAGTGATGCAAATTGTGGGGTTCACCTGAGGGTCAAGAAGAAGTGGGAGGGTTTGAGAATGAGCAAAGTGTGTGTCCTGGAAATGTGGTGTTGGGAGTGTTTCTGGGTTCCTATGGGAATGCCAAGGTGCTGCCTTCCTGCCCCAGCCTCACACACCGGCCACCAACATGGGTTTCAGGGAAATGGGGAGTTGGGGGAGGGGACAGATGCTTCCTGGATGAGTCAATTGCAGGCTACTGGTCCCTCTGTTTAGTGCACTGGGTCCGGATCAGAGCAGCCGCAGACATGTAGCATAAAGGTCGGGCAAACATGCTCTTTCTCTGAGCCGAGGGCAAAGACCAAGGAAACAGGGAGGCCACCCGAAGGCCCACTCTCCAACGCTGAAAGCAGAGATGGAGGCAGGGACGCCACCTTTCACCCTGTTCCTGTCCCTTGAAGTGATGTCATGAGGGTAGGGGTGACAGAAGAAGGAAGGTGGTTTGTTGTTTTAGAAGGGGTGTTGGTCATGTGCTCACTGTGGATTGGTCTGGGACCCAGAGATTCAGGTGAGCAAGGCGCTCTGGGCAGCCCTCACACAACCTGATTACCCTGGAGCCTCCCAGGAGTTTTGCTCTGGCTGGGATTTCATGGCCAAAGAGAGCAGAAAAAGCCATGGGAGAGAGAAAGCAGAGCCTAGTTTTGGATCTGGGCCACCTAGCTCTGAACCTCCAATTCAGTCATCCTGCCCACGTTCCCTCATGAGACTTAGAAAAGCTCCATGAGTTCCCATCCCTGAAGAGCTGTTGGCTAGAAAGACAGCACAGGAAGGAAGAAGGCACTGGCTGAGCACATGGCTGACCCCCTGGGCTCCATCCCTGGAGCTGATATGATCACTGAGCATTGGAAGGAAGCCTAAACACAGAGCCTGGAGTAAGTAAGCACAGCCAGGTGTGACCCTAACACACACACACACACACACACACACACACACACACACACACACACCACATGCGTGATCCTGTGCTGGACTGAATGAGACTGTGCTTTGAGGAAGACATCTGGATTGCTGCAACCCTGAGAACTGCCCCTCTCTGGTCAACAGATTTTATGTCCTGCGTGTACCCTGTAGACTGCCCATAAACTCAGCACTTTCCCAGGGACTCTCAGCAGGTGGGAGTCGGCCATACTGGCACCTGGTCATTGATCATTGTGTGTCACCGTGATCACTGTAGAGGCCGGGAAACAGGGAGACTCTCACCAGAAGCTTGCAGATGCATTTGGTAACTCCTGGCTGCTGCCCATTTCTTCAAGAAAACCCCTAAGTCATGTACCCCTAAGTCATGAGAGAAAGGGAAGTTTGATGGGGTTCCTGGGCCTTTGTCAACTCTATGTCCCCAGGTTGTCACAACTCCTCCCAAGAATACACATGGACAAATACTCTCTTCTCCTACCATTCACTCACACTCTTCTCACCATGCATACACTTACACTCACTCTTCCCACCATGAGCACTCACACTTCCCACAAGGCACGCACACATGTACTCACACCTCCCAACACACAGTCACTGACTGGCCTGCAATTTCCTTCTCTGGCTACTGCAATTCCTGAGTGCTGGACACTATCCTGACAGCCTCTCTCAGCTCTCCCCTGCTTTTCTGCCCTGCCTCACCTGAAGTTTGTGCCCTCGAGCACTCAGGCACTCTAGATAAATTTAGCTTTTTCCCAAGGTCCTTTGCTGACTTTGTACCTTGACAAGCAGGCCTGACTTGGCTACTTCTCAGGAAGCCTCTGGGACAGCTCCCTTACTCACAAAGCTCTTGTCTGAGCCTGCTGACCACTGTACCCCTTGCACAATGTCCGTTGAGTCACCTCAGGCCACGGCCTATAATCTGTGAACCAATCAGAGCTTGCTCCAGGTGCCCATGTCTTTCCTTCCAGCTCTGGCCCTGGGAGCCTGTTTTCTCCTGCCCAAAACAGCTTGAGGCTACTGCTCCAGCTGCCAGGGCCACTTCCATTAGGACAAAGGAAGAAGCAAGTGAGTGACAACTGGAGAAGGCCCTGCTTAGCTTGCCAACTCCTACAGTGGGCCCGGCACCGGCCAGCACAAGACTAGGCAGTGTGACTAGTCAGAGTCAGTCTCCACACACGGCTCCCCGCCAGGCCCTTTTCACTTTAACTATTGTTTCCTCCCCTCTGCTGGAAAAGATTGGCTAAGCCTGGAGCAGGAGTAGAGCTCTAGGCATTTCACCAGGGCAAAGTGGTTAAGGGACCCCAGAAAGAGTGACTTTTCAGAACAAGAGAAAGGCTTAGGAGTGCCCATCTTGGGCTAGAGATACAAGGCTGTCCACAAGCACAGAAGGGATAACCAGGAACTGAGAGGAAATTGCACAGGGCACTTTCTGGAAGGTTTTTGAAAGGGGGCAGGTTTGCTCAGGCCCACAAAAGATAGAGATGGGGAAGGTGGAAACAGATAGAGGAAGGGAAGTGTGTGTGGGGAGAAAAGAACAGCAGGTCCACGGAGCCTGCCAGGAGCAATTTCTGAGTGTAGAGCCAGGAGTAACCCCTGAGTTCTGTCAGGTGTGACCGAAAAACAAACAAGAGAGAGAGAGAGAGAGAGAGAGAGAGAGAGAGAGAGAGAGAGAGAGAGAGAGAGAGAGAGAGAGAGAGAGAGAGAGAGAAGAACAGCAGGAAGGTGGGGACACAGAACTGAGCCCCTGGCAGGCCTGTACATGGTTTGGAGATATTTGTGATATTCTCCTCCTCTGGAGAATGGAGAAAAGGGAAGGAAGAAAGAGGAAACAAAGTGAGCAGTAGACGGAGGCCGGACAGTTTGCTCCATCATGCCTACTCTCTGAACCCCTCTTGTCAGCCCTGTGCCAGGAACACTGGGGTGAAACATGTGAGAAGAGCAGGGGTACATTGTCCAGGGCAGCATCCACTTAGGAGAGAGAAAGGATGAGAGAGGGGGAAACCCTCACCTTGTATGCAGGGTCATTGGGGCCTCATGGAGAAAGTGCTGCTGGACACCATCTATTCCCCCCCCAACAAGAGGCTGGTCTCCCCCACCAGGGTCACTCTTTAAACCAGAGTAAACATTCACGCTTGGGCCCTGTTTGTTCTGCATGGTGTTCACTTGCAGCCCTTGCCCTCATGCCCCCCAAGCCTGCTGGAGATAAGGCTGAGAGTGACAGACAGGTCCCCTGGGGTGTGCACTGAGCAGTTCCATTCCTTCCCTGATGATACTTGCGCTGTGGCTTTCAGGAAAGTCAAAGGGCTCCACCTGGAAACACCCCTAAGGAAAGTAGAAAGTTCGAAAGCCTTGCAGAAAAATGCCTAGGCCATGGAGTCGGGGAGCATTTAGGAGACCTGTCCCAAGCCCTGACCTTCATAGCCACAATGACACAGAGACCTATCAAAGAAGGCAAACTGAGGCACAGATGGGAACATGTAGGGTCTAAAGGGGTCTGGCATACATGCAGCAAACTGAACTACTGCCTCCCCACTTCCCAGGCCTGATTACCTGTATCTACCCTTTCCAGAGCCCCTGGCTAGGGCTGATTTTGGGGGACTGTTCTGTGGTTGTCACTGCCACTGGGATGATCCTTCCTTCTCCCTGCTTCCCCTGATGGCCCAGTTCACTGGGTCTGACTCCCCTCTCCCTCATTTTTTGACTACAACACTCCATGCACCCCAGCCCACCCACTGGCACAACCACTGTCAGGACACAGATCCAGTGATGGGGCACAGTCCCCTGCTGGGGACCAGCACAGTGAGGGGATCTGATGTCCCTGCTTTCCTGATAAATCTCAGAAAGGTGTGTGTGTGTGTGTGTGTGTGTGTGTGTGTGTGTGTGTGTGTGTGTGTGTGATGACTGATGTCATCAATAATTCCCTGATTATTTCTGGGTAAGATAGTCTTCTAGAGCAGTTGTATTTTTCTTGACATCCATGTTTCTTTGGAATAAAACGAAGGGGGAAGGACCCGCAGAACCTGCCATCCGGGGAAGCCAATGTTCAAGGTGGGAAGAGGGGAAGAGGTAGAGAAATACACAATTTGAACAGAAACTCCTGGATATGACCAAAATGAGAGAGAGAGAGAAAGAGAGAGAAGAGAGAGAGAAGAGAGAGACACACAGAGATAGAGAGAGACTGAGAGAGGGAGAGAGAGAAAGAGAAGGAAACCAACTGGGTGTGTCCAAAAGGGTCTGCCGGCTGTGGGACCTTCGAACCTGTTTGTCTCTGCTCTGTGCAGGTCTTGTTTACAGGGTCGAAAGGAACCCAGGGTCGCCCCATGCAAGGCAAGTGTCTTTTGCCCAGCTCACCCCAGGCCTCTACAGCTGTGATGCTGGTGGCTTTGAGGACAAGTGTGGGTATACCCTTAAATGCTCCAAGGCCATGAAATACTGAGGATGGAAGCAAACCATGTGCTACCTGAGCCACATCTGACCCCTGGGTCCAGGCTTCAACAGTGAGTGACCATGACCCCAGAATAGTGAATGGGAGGGATCCATTTGGAATTGGCTTTTTTAATGTTCCATGTCCATATTCTCAGGAGCATAGATGAAAGCCAAGGGGCTCGTATCTGTTCCCCACAGCCCCCCTTTCCTTCCTGCAAGCTTTTGGCAAAGGTCATGCCCTCATCCCAGGGTGAGGTAGTCAAGCAAAAAGGCTGTGGGAACCGAACTCAAAGGCAGCTTCACAGCTGGTTTCACCCTGCAGCCCACCCCCAGAATTTTGTTCGTGAAGACCATAGGAAAGGAAAAAGGGGCAAGATCAGTGCAGGAGGGGGCTGGGCCTGGGTGTCTGCACAGAGCAGAGCTTCTCTGAACGATTTGGAAGTACCCTGCTTTAGTGTGGGCAGGGTGCCAGGGACCTTGAAGGGCAGGAAGGGAAATGGAGAAGCAGGGCTACCCCTTTTCTGCGTCCAAATCCACACACTATTGGGCTTCCACCCTGGAGCTCCCTCAACTCCCCAACTCAACTCCCCCAACCTTGATCTGCTCCGCCTCCTTGAGTGAAAAGAGTCAGTGTTGGATTATTGGGGGTGGGGGTGGCCTTATTCCTTCTGCACCAGGAATCAGCTGGAGGTCAGGAAGGAAGCAGAGGCCTGGCTGGGCTGGAGATTGTGGAGAAATCAGAGAGGACCCTGTGCCAGCCCTGCACATCCCCTCCTCCGGCTGCCTCCTCCTAGTTGGGTCCACATGGGGTGAACAGTGAGAGAAACAGTGGAAATGTAGAGAAAGGAGCAGACTGGAGAGGTCTGGGGGGCAGTGGACTCTGTGGAGCAAAGAGAAGTGGGTTTCCCTGTTCTTTGGGGACTGATGCCTAACCTCCAGCCGGACAATGCTTACTGTGCATACACTGTGTCTATGTGTATGAAAGTGTTTGTGAGTGTATGCATGCTTGAGTATCAGCGTGTCTATGTGTGTGGGAGTGTATGTGTGAATGTGTGTATGTGAGTATGTTTGAGTGTATATTGGGGTATGATAATGCAGTTTCTTTCTGCACACTGACCAACTCTTCATTCCTCCCAACTCCTGACAGTAAAAAACACTAGAACAGGTTATAAAAGAAATAAAACATGTCTTAGGGACCTAGAGGAACTCCAGAGGCTTGGATTATGTGGCCCTCATGTACTGAGCCTGATCCTGCAGCTCTGTTGTTTGAGCCTGGTGTGCCCCTACATCAACAGCAACCTGAACTTACTCCATGGTCAGGAGCATCAACAAAAAAAACAAAAGCAAAAGAAACAAACAAACAAAGAAACAGGGTGCAACCCCACAAATGCCACAAGAAAGATGTGAGTGAATGGCCCAATCAGAGAGTGCGACCCCCAGTGAGCACATGAGAGCACGATGGTGAACTCCACGAACCCCACAACCATAACCATGTGCCACTGAAGAGCGTGAGCCCCCGTGAGCGCATGTCCAAGCAAGCTGCTAATGAAGATGAACCTTGGCCAGTGCACGAGCACTTCAGCCAAGGAGATGGCAGGCAGTGGGGATGGGGGTTTGGGGACCCTGGCGTGAAGCTTCCGAAAGCCATAAAACTCAAGATAGGATCTAAAGAGAAGAAATGATTGTGTGCCCAGCTCTCTTGCCAGCTCAACGTCCAGGCTGAACCCCCTTTGGTAAGTCTGGAAACGGGGGCGGACACTGATAAGGCTCTGACTGGAGCCAGTTCTTTACCCCTCAGGAGAGGAAAAACCTAAGTGGAAACAAAACACCCTGATAAAAAAAAAAATTTGAAAGATGACCCCCCCCCCAAAGTCCAAAGTCCTTCCTTCTGATAAGTCCTAGTAACACTCCTTATCTGCACAGAAAAGCAGAGGCGCCCCATCCCTATCATCTCTCCCCCTTTCACTATCTGTCCCCTAAAGTTTTTCCCCAGGAGCAGAGCCTGGAGAACTGGGCAGAGGTGGGCGGGTTCTCCTTTCCTGAAAGCCTGATCCCTTACTCCTGCTGAAGAACCAGTGGTGCCAGTCTTTACACCATATATACATGACCCCTCCCCAGCCACCCAGAACCACCAAGAGTGAGCCCTGAGCACAGAGTCAGGAGTAGCCTAGAATACTGCCAGTATATATATGAATATATGAACATATTCCAGTAAAGCACTTGGCTTTATTGGGTGTGCATATACCCCCATACTTGGTTGCAGTCCCAGGATACTAACACTGGGGCCACTAGCAAGGGCCAGCAGTGATGAGGGGCATTCTCAGGGATCAGACTAGAGGCCTCCCACTTGGAAGGCAAGTACTCCCCACTGGGCCCTCCCCCAACCCATCAGGTCTACTCCAGTCCCACCAGGCCTTGTGGTTATCTCAGACTGCACATCTGCAGCTGAGCAGGACTGGGAGCACTGGGCAGGAAGGCCAGGCAGTAGCTCCTGGAGAAGCACCTCTTTTCTGTATCAGCAGCACCTGGCCCTAATCACCAGCACCCCCACTCACTGCCTGCCTGCCTGGCTCTTCATGATGGTGACACTGCCCTGCCCTTAGGAACTGGCAAGAAGGCACTACTGTGAGATTCTGACCCAGCTCTCAGGGTGGCGCAGCCCAGTCACCCCAAGTGGGCACAATCTCAGTGGATTCTTTGTTCCTTCTTCCCGCCCCAGTCTAGGTTCCCAAGGCCCTGGCCTTGTCTCTCAGCCCTGGCTCTTAGGCTGGGTTTCTGCTCCGCCTACATCTGTTTACCAGGCCAGAGTAAGAAGTAGTGTAGGATGGGAACATGACAAGTGAAGGAACCTTAGGCATGCTTCCACTACTTGATACTCTGGGAGGCAGAGTGAGAAGGGAAACAAGGCAGTAAAGTGGCAACCGAGGATAAAGAACTACAGCCACCAGCCAGAGACAACCCCATGATCTGCTATAGCCCCTAGCAGGAAAGAAACAGCACCCCTCACCCCAAATCTCCCTCCTTTATTTTATTTTATTTTTTTTTTTGGTTTTTGGGCCACACACAGTGATGCTCAGGAGTTACTCCTGGCTATGCATTTAGAAATCACTTCTGCCTTGGGGTACCATATGGGACGATGGGGATTGAACCCAGGGTCGTCCTGGGTCAGCTGCGTACAAGGCAAATGCCCAACCACTGTGCTATTGCTTGGCCCCAAATCTCCCTCCTTTAAATGAATAGAAAGTGCCCTCCCAACTATTCCCCAGATTCACACTGCCCCCAGATCTTTCTAGCACCAAGGGGGCAGGGGGTGGTATCTGAGAGGCCTGGATAGTGTTTAGTGAGTCAAATCCTGGGGTGCTGCAAGGAAGGGGAGGAGAGTTTGGAGCTAAAAAGAGGATTAGACCACAGAGGCCCTGCACAACAGCCCAAGAAACTAGAGTCCAGCTGGATACCAAGGACTTGTTCAAGGGCAGGGCACTGAGGAGCTGTACTTTATGCTGGAGGTGGTGGGGAGACTCAGAGATTTAGCAGGGCTCAAGAAGCCCCATGTAGGCTTAAGAAGCACTTAGGCCCTGGATGTGACTCAATGGAGAGCACTTGCTTTGCAGGATAAGACCTGCATAAAACCCACCAAGAGTTGAAAGGCTGGAGTGCATGTGGACTGAGCCCTGGGTTCCATTGCTCCCCCAGTCCCACCCACAAATAATCACTGATGAGCTAGAGAGACAGTTCAGCAGGTAATTGTTTTCCTTGTACATAGCCAACTCAGGTTTAACCCCCAGCACTCCAGATAGTCCCTCGAGCCCACCAGGAGTGATCCCTGACTGCAGAACCAGAAGTTAGGCCTGAGCACCACCAGATGTGGCCACAAAGTACAAACAAAATCAAGCTTTTATAAGGTTACCTGAAGAAACATGCAAAATCAAAAAACAATATGTGATGCATCTTTTTTTGCCATATAAAAGATAAGACTTAATGTATGAATAGACATAACCTTGAACAATTATTTCTCAATTTTTTTTTTAAAAAACTGGGAAGAGGGGTTGGAGAGATAGAAACAGCAGGGAGAGCACTTGTCTTGAATACAGCCGACCTGGGTCTGATCCCCGGCATCCCATATGGTCCCCCAGGCACTGCCAGGAGATTCCTGAATGCAGAGCTAAGAGTAACCCCTGAGCATCTGCCAGTTGTGACTCCAAAACAAAACAAAACAAAAACCTGGGAGGAGCAGTTTTAGCATAGTGCTAAGGGGACATGTGACTCTAGGGTTCAACCCTAGAGTTCCTACATGCAGATCATGAGCTTCCACCCCTTGAGCCCTCTTTCTGCTTTTATAATCTAGGGGCATTATTAGTACTCTAGTGACTTCAGACTCCCCTTTCCCTCTCAAGACAAGGCAGAACCTTAGCAGTATTCGATCTCCTTATACTATCTGGAGCTTGATCAGATCTAAATACCCCAGCCTCTATCCATAGTTGACATTTTCCAAAAACTCTAATGCTCACAAAAGTCAGGAAGCATTACAAGGGCAGAGTGAGCTGCATTCTCCAAACACACAGAGGCCCAATCTAAGACTATTAATACCTAGCCCTCAAAAGAGGGGAAATTACAACTCAAGAGCCTTTCCTTGAAGAGTTCAAATCTCTGAATGGCCTTGAATTCATTCTTTAGACATAGACAACTACAAAGCTGCAGAATGTCACAGGTACCCCAACAGTTCCTTACCTCTATTTTATCATTCCCACTCCACCACCAAAGAAACCGAGTGTCCAGGTTTCTTTCAAGAGCAGTCTGTTTTTTTTTTTTCTATTCTGGAGCTACCTAAAAAGCCAGACTACCTGGTGTACTTTATCCCTGGCTTGTTTTGTTCAACCTTATGTGGCTGCAATACCATGTTCTTGCATGCAAGACAGCCAGATGGGATTCTCTGCTGCATAGCATCTCACTGCCCTTTCCACGCACTCAGAACCTACACTTACTTAATGTCAGCTGTTCACACTACTGCTGATAGGTCATAGGACAATTTTCAACTTGGAGTTACATGAATTAAAGTGCTTTGAACATGGGGCCGAAGTGATATAGCACAGTAGTAAGGTATTCGCCTCACATGTGGAAGACCCAGGACGATCCCGGGTTCGATTTCCGGTGTCCCACATGGTCCCCCAAGCCTGCCAGGAGCAATTTCTGAGCACAGAGCCAAGAGTAACCCCTGAGTGCTGCCAGGTGTGTCCCAAAACCAAAATAAATAAATAAATAAATGACAAAAAAAAAGTGCTGTCAACAATTGTGTGTTTTTAGTGCATTATAATAACACATCTCTGTTGAGTATAAATCTAGGCATTAATGTGGCTAACACATGGGTTGGTGAGCCTGTGTTCAGCTTTAGTAGATCCTCCCAGAAAGTTTTCCAAAGTGATTGTTATAAATTATTGTATTAATTTACCCTCCCAGTACCAGAGATAGAGTCCCCAATTCTCTTTATCCTCACACCTGGTATGGATGTTGGTTTTAGTTCATCATAGCCATTCACATGTAGAAATGCCTCCTTATGGTTTTCTGTAGAAATAATGTGTCATATCTTTTCATATGCTTATTAGCCATCTAGACATTCTCTTTGGTAATAAAATTTTGAGAATAAACCATGGAATGTAGTTATGCTGTTGACATAAGCAAAAACTCCTTAAACAGAAAAAACAAAAACAAAACAAAACAAACAAACAAACAAAAAACGCTGCACAAGGAGGAAAAAGAGTCGGCCAAGCTTAAACTTTAATTTCACTGTTCACCAAACAACATCATTAAAAAGAACAAAACCACAAACCACTGAGTGAGGAGATACATTTGCACTCATGGCCAGAATTCTTGGAAACTGATAAGAACAATTCAATAGACAAGCACACAAATGTTTTCTTTTGTGAGATTATGTAGTCTTTAATCAAGAAAATTGAATCTGAGGCTGGAGCAATAGTATAGTGGTAGGGTCTTTGCCTTGCATGCAGCCAACCCAGGACAGACCTTGGTTTGATCCCCAATCCTCAGTGTCCCAAATGGTCCCCCAAGCCAGGAGAGATTTCTGAGAGCATAGCCAGGAGTAACCCCTGAGTGTCAGTGGGTGTGGCTCAAAAAGAAAGAAAGAAAGAAAGAAAGAAAGAAAGAAAGAAAGAAAGAAAGAAAGAAAGAAAGAAAGAAAGAAAGAAAGAAAGAAAGAAAGAAAGAAAGAAAGAAAGAAAGAAAGAAAGAAAGAAAGAAAGAAAGAAAGAAAGAAAGAAAGAAAGAAAGAAAGAAAGAAAGAAAGAAAGAAAGAAAGAAAGAAGAGAGAGAAGGAAGGAAGGAAGAGAGAAAGAGAGAGGAAAGGTAGGAAGGAAGGAAGGAAGGAAGGAAGGAAGGAAGGAAGGAAGGAAGGAAGGAAGGAAGGAAGGAAGGGAGGGAGGGAGGGAGGGAGGGAGGGAGGGAGGGAGGGAGGGAGGGAGGGAGGGAGGAAGAAAGAGGGTTGGAGAGATAGCATGGAGATAGTGCATTTGCCTTGCATGCAGGACGGTGATTCGAATCCTGGTATCCATATGGTTCCTTGAGCCTGCTAGGAGCAGTTTCTGAGCGTAGAGCAGGAGTGACCCCTGAGCGCTGCTGGGTGTAACTCCTCCCCCAAAAGAAATAAAATTGAATCTGGAAAGAAAATAAAAATAGGGCCCGGAGAGATAGCACAGCGGCGTTTGCCTTGCAAGCAGCTGATCCAGGACCAAAGGTGGTTGGTTCAAATTCTGATGTCCCATATGGTCCCCCGTGCCTGCCAGGAGCTATTTCTGAGCAGACAGCCAGGAGTAACCCCTGAGCACCGCCGGGTGTGACTCAAAAACCAAAAAAAAAAAAAAGAAAAGAAAAGAAAAATAATTGCCACTTCCTATATAATCTAGTTTAGGCTGATAACTCTGAAGCCTTCTCAGAATTGGGGGGGGGGGATATGCATATTTCTACATGAGCCACAGCAGCCCAGTGCCACATCCAATACCCTCCAACTGGATGCTGTCTAGTCCAGCCCTTATGGAAAACAATACAGTATGGAGGAGATTCCTCAAAAAACTGGAAATTGAGCTCCTATTTGACCCAGCTATACCACTCCTAGAGATATACCCCAGGAACAAAAAAACACAATACAAAAATTGCCTTCCTCACACCTATATTCATTGCAGTGCTATTTATAATAGCCAGACTCTGGAAACAACCAAGATGCCCTTCAACAGATGAATGGCTAGAGAAACTGTGGTACATATACACAATGGAATATTATGCAGTCATCAGGAGAGATGAAGTCATAAAATTCTCCTATATGTGGATGTACATGGAATCCGTTATGCTAAGTGAAATAAGTCATAGGGAGAGAGATAGGCACAGAATAGTCTCACTCATCTATGGGTTTTAAGAAAGATAAAAGATATGATTGTAATAATGCCCAGAGACAACAGAGATGAGGGCTAGAAGGACCGGCTCACAGTATGAAGCTCACCACAAAGTGTGCTGAGTGCAGTTAGAGGAATAACTACACTGACAACTATCCTAACAATGTTAATGAGAGAGAGAAATACAAAGCCTGACTCAAATACAGGCTGGGGGGGGGTACATGGGGGGTAGGGGGTATTGGTGGCGAGAAAGTTGCACTGGTGAAGGGGGTATTCTTTATATAACTGATACCCAACTTCAATTATGTCTCTAATCAAGGTGCTTAAATAAAAATATTATTAAAAACATACCCTCCCACAGAAACAGCCCAGCTATGCAAGAACTTAACTTTCTCAAACTGCCAAGCCACCAAATTTGTGATTTCTGTTTCTGCAACACCTCAGAACTTTTAATAGTATCAGCCCAGTAGTATCCCAGGAAATCTAATGGGAAAGTTACACAGAAATCTCTCAAGCTGGGCCAGAAATATAGCACAGCGGTAGAGCGTTTGCTTAGCACAAGGCTGATCCAGGAATGATGGTGGTTCGATTCCTGGCATCTCATATGGTCCCCCAAGCCTGCCAGGGGTGATTTCTGAGTGCAGAGCCAGAAGAAACCCCTGAGCGCCAGAGGGTGTGACCCAAAAACCAAAAAACAAACAAACAAACAAAGTCTCTCAAGCTCAGTGAGCCTGAACAGTAACACAGAAAGCTCAACTAGCACCAACCACAGCCCAGGAAATCCTTAGACAAAATGACTTTAGTAACATCATGGAGAAATAGCATGTTTATTTCCTATTGACCCCTGTTATCCAAGTTTTGACAACTTCATTTGCCTTTGTGTTGTAACAAACAATATGAAGTAAATTTGTGCCAGCATGGAGGCAGGTTAGGGTGGTAAGTGGGAGATTGGCAGCACTGGTTTGAACATTTAATGCCTGAAATGACTGTATTATGAACAATTTTGAAAATTATGGTGTTATAATAAAACAAAACTGTTAAGGGAAAAACAAAAGGAGAAAGCTGAATCCACACAATTTCAGTTTTCTCTCTCTATTTTTTTTTGGGGGGGCACACCCGTTCGACACTCAGGGGTTATTCCTGGCTATGCGCTCAGAAATCGCCCCTGGCTTGAGGGGACCATATGGGACCCCGGAGGATCGAGCAGCGGTTCGTCCTAGGCTAGCGCTTGCAAGGCCTTACCTCTAGCGCCACCTCTCCAGCCCCATTCAGTTTTCTTTCTGCATGATCTTTTGCATAAAAAAAAAAAAAAGAGGGACCGGAGAGATAGCACAATGGTAGGGCGTTTGCTTTGCATGCAGTCAAATAGTGGTTCGAATCCCGGCATCCCATATGGTTCCCCCGAGCCTGCCAAGGGTGATTTCTGAGTGCAGAGCCAGGATTTACCCCTGAGCACAACCGAGTGTGACCCAAAAAACAAAAACAAACAAACAAACAAAGAAATCAGGATTAAAATTCTTCTCTGGGTCCCAGTTGGTACTCTCTTGGTTTGGTTTGGGAAATCAGGTCACAGTAATCCTCAAGGTCAACTTGAGCCCTGAGGACCCTGTTCAGGACTTCAAAAGCTTGGTAGAAGCCCGGAGAAGGGCTCCCCTCCTTTTTCAACTTCATTCTCTAAGGAATGCTTATAACAGTGTCTTCATTCATCTCTCTTGGGTCTTTCTCAGACAGGGGCATTTTCCACCCAAACAACACCCAAATGGCCCTCCTCCCTACACACACGCCCATCCTGTTCCTACCTCCAGTTCCTCTGATACTTCCCAAGGAGCCCAGGAGGCAGCTAAAGCAGGAAGAGGTCTCTGCAGGCGAAAGAGGTTGTGCCAGTGAAAGAGTAGGGTCTCCAGACAAGCTCCCAGACCTACTGAAATACTGAGTCTCACTACTGTCCCATGGGGAGTAAGAAATCCAGGTGCCGGGCCCGGAGAGATGGCACAGCGGTGTTTGCCTTGCAAACAGCCGATCCAGGACCAAAGATGGTTGGTTCGAATCCCGGTGTCCCATATGGTCCCCAGTGCCTGCCAGGAGCTATTTCTGAGCAGACAGCCAGGAGTAACCCCTGAGCACCGCCGGGTGTGGCCCAAAAACCAAAAAAAAAAAAAAAAAAAAAAAAAAGAAATCCAGGTGCCAGGCTGGAAAAACTCTTGTAGTGAATACAAATATCTTTTCCTTTTCCTTTTCTCCTGTCTTATTCAAGAAAAGTAAAGCCGATAAGTACAGCAGGAAAGGTGTTTTTTTTTGCATGTGTCTGACTCTGTCTTGACAGCACCACCAGGAGTAATCCCTGAACACTGAACCAAGAGTAAACCCTAAGCACCATCAGATGTGACTCAAATATACTCCCAAAATATAGAGGGGGGGGGGAGAGAGATCCTGAAAGGCAGCAGCTTAAAACCAACATTAATAAAAAGAAAGCCAGAGCCCCCCCAAAGCTCCTGAATGTCCACAGATGTCAGAGAAGAGTAGGCAGAGAAAGTAATGACCCCTGAGGGTAGGTCTACCATGGGGGAGTAAATAATGGCAAGAATAATGGCTGTGTCTCTTCATTTAGCTCAGGCACATAGGCATGTTAATAAATACTTGCAGAATAATAGAGAAAAATATAAACTTTAAAAACAACAAATACTTAACATTTGATGTCATGTATTTTCACTGTCTCTTGTCTTCATAGCACCTTCATAAGGTAACCTTTTTCACTTCCTTTTATAGAAGAGTGAACTGGCGCATCAGGAATTGACATCCTCCCATAAAGTCAGGTCGTCAGTCAGGCAAAGTGCAGAGTCTTTGCACCTGCTTTGCCAATGTAGGGTCCTAAAAAAACCCCTGTGATCCTGATGTTCAGCTGACTGTGATCCTTGGCACTATAGGTGATTTTAGTGACACCAGAGGCAAGGTTAAGTGAGCACCACAGAAAAGGGAGCATGCACTCAACTAAGTTCCTGAGCATCCGTGAGTACAGCCCAGGACATCCCCAGCATTACTGGGGTGTCCCGGTATCTCCAGCACCAGAGGGTCAGAGCAGCACAGCACCCCAGGCCCTGGCCTGACCCCTAGCCTGACTAGCTAACAATCAGCTGTGGGGGTTTCTGGTGCCTCCTGAGCACCAACAGGAAAAAAGAAAAAAGTCAAAAAGGGTTGACAATTCTTATAGTCTGATCAGGAGCAGAAAGTGGGAATTAATGAACATGAGGAGAGTTACATGGTATAGTTAGTTCTGATTAGAAACAATGTAATGTGAACCACTTATGTTATTGGAATTTTCTAGTAGTCACATAAAAGGAATTGTTAAAAATTGATGCTGAACCTCTATCAGGGAAGACCTTACCACTGTCCTGGCATTGACTTACTCCAAAGAGTGTTCTTTTAACACCCAGGCGACTTAGCAACAGCAACAACCTGCTTGCAGGGCAGGGCTCTCCTCATCTAATGGTGAGGTGAAACTAGAGGACCCTCCACATCATCCTGACTTCAATGAAGGAAATGCACTGAAACCAGAATCTTTAACTACAGGAACCTGACACCAACAACAGCTAATGTACAAAAACACTTCACCAGGACCATAGAGAATGTCTCAGAGGTTGGACAACCTAGTATGCCTGGAGCCCAGAGTCCGTCTTATGCCAGAAAACTTCAGGGGTAAGGTCTTCTTGTATTTAGGCCAAGGCCTTTTTTTTTCCATTTTCCCCATACTTTGCTGGGCCTATGCAAACAACAATTGCCACTCTCACATCATTATTATTGTATTTTTTAAAACTCTTATTCTTAAAAAAAAAAAAAGAAGAAGAAGAGCTTACTAAACTTAAAAAAAAAAAAGTAACTGTAGTAAAATGCCTGTCTTGAATACAGGCAGGGGAAGGGAAGGGGGTGGGCATTGGTGGTGGGAATGTTGCACTGGTGAAGTGGGGTATTCTGTTAATGACTGAAACACAACTACAATCATGTTTGTAATCATGGTGCTTAAAGAGTTTGTATATACATATACATATATATAAACTCTTTAAGCACCATGAGATATATATGTATATCTGTATATACATATATATATATATATATAAACTCTTTAAGCACCATGAGATATATATATATATAAAGAAGTAGTAAATGAGTCCTAAGGAGTGAAAGATGCAGGAAGAGATAGGACAAACTACCTGTAAGCCAGAAAATCATGTCTAAATATGGTGATATTCTAGGAAACATATGGAATGCCATGTTCAAACCCAAATCAGCCAGTAATATTGTACTGATGCCAAAACAAAAACTGTCTTGGACACATAATTCTACATAAGTGCACTAAAAAATATCACTCTACAACCAAATTATAAGAAGAATTTCTCATCCCTTTCTTGGAGCTTTCCAAAGCTATAATAAACTTCACTAATGAAATCAATTTTTTCAAAATCATCCTGATTGTTGCACTACAGCCTAAATGTTCCTTTCTTTCCTTTGTAAAACATCAATTATATTTCATAGGTACTTAAAATATTTTAACTATGTAAAGACATAATTTGAATATAATGTATCTTATAAAATACAAACATTTTATTTTATGTAAACAGTTTGTTATAACAATGATGTTGGATAATTGAAAAAGTGATTAATAAATTAGTTTATTATTTAATAAACATAGATATATCATTAATATAAAATTTGATGCTAGTTTTTTTAATTCATTACACTTAACCTGTGTATTTATAATATTCCCTTCCAATATGCAATTAGTTTAAATATGTCTACGTGATTTTTATGGTAGCTTTAGTATCTCATGTGTATTTTATACTTCTGTTCATTTCTTTTTTGGTTGTTGTTGTCTTGTTTTTTTGTTTTACGATCATACCAGGCTGTGCTCAGGACTTATTCCTGGTTGGGTTCCAGGGACCACATGTATAGCTAGGCATCAAACTTGGGCTGGCTGTGTGCAAGGCAGGCATTCTACCCACTGTATGATCACTCCAGACCAATATAATCCTTTTCTTTCCAGGGGTTTAAAATGTTTTTGCTTTTAGTGCTGGAGGCCATTAGAGCTGACCCCAGCAGTGCTTGGGAGGCTATGTGGTGCCAGGGATGAAACCTAGAGCTCTGAGCATGCCAGGCCTGCACTCCAGCCCCTCCAAGGACAGAATTACCTATGGAGGTAATTCTGGGACTCACTGGCTGGTTGATTTCCTGGGGCCTGCTGCCTACCACTGCAGTTCATAGTATTTGCCATGTTCATGCTGTGTTCATGCCTGAAATAGACGAGTCAATAGCAAGGGCACTGAACAAGGAACCAAATAGAATCACAGGAGAAAATGCATTTCAGCCAGGGGGTATTGAACAGTTTCTTGGATCTTACTGAGCCAGTCAAGTTTCTCCTCTTTCCTGATTTCTCTAACACTTTTATTAGCCAGAGTTTAACATATATCACCTGAGGGTCAGAGCTGATGTAATTAAAGGTACTTGTGCCAATTAACTCAGAAAAGGTGAAAGTAAAAATTAAAAACTTTATAGGTGTATGACAACAGCCAGCTCCCTCTGGGCCAAGTATCTCACAGAAAAGCACATCTCAGTTTATATTGGTCCCATCTGATACCTCAGAACCACATGGGGGTTCAGAACTACCATGTTGACTGCACAGATCTAGAGCTAGAAATCTTAGTAGAAACATCAGGCATGATTCTGATTGAAACTGGGGAGAAAAGTGGGGAGAATGGAAATGGGAAAAGAAAGCCATGAACCAAGTTCAAAGCCCAACCTTCTCAGAACCAGCATACTACTAACATGGCAGACCCCACGTCGCATATCATGGTGAGACTCTCTCTCTTTTTTTTTTTTTTTTTTTTTGGGTCACAACCGGCAGCACTCAGGGGATACTCCTGGCTCTATGCTCAGAAATCGATTGCCCCTGGCAGGCACAGGGGACCATATGGGATGCTGGGATTCGAACCACCGTCCTTCTGCATGAAAGGCAAACGCCTTACCTCCATCCTATCTCTCCAGCCCCCGAGAGACTCTCTTTCTTTTCCAAATTTTGATCCCAGCCAGAGGCACTGCTTTTCCAAAACTGAAAGGGGCCTTTCTTGAGGTAAGTCAGCTGGAGCCAGGGCATCTCCTTAGGGCAGAAATGAACACACTGTCCCACACCTCATCTGGAGCCTGGTTTACAGAGATCCGGGACCCAGGCCCCAATCTCAGCTTTGCTGCTGAGTTGTGAGATGCTCAACAGTTCATTAGCCCACCCGGGCATCTCCTGCCCACCTCTTCTGTGAATTTAGGACAGGGTGATTCAAAGACCCACCACAGTCGCTAATGGCACAATGTTGCATTGTTCATGGTCTGTTAAAGACTGGGAGTGTGGGTGGGGGTGGAAACAAAGTCACTCACATTTTTCAGACAATAGTCAAGCACAGAAGGAGAAAGCCAGGAGCCATGGACAAAAACCTGATCGCAGATAAAACCCTGAACAATGTGTTCATTGAATCCACGAATCTGACCATTTCACCGACACTTCCTGGAGGTGCCTTTCTGGGGCTTTGGGTCCTGCACAAACAGCAGCTGAAATTCCACAAGAGGAAAGTCCGAGGCTGATTCTGGCCAAACAGACCTGCCTTCACTTCTAGAGACCCAGAATTCTCCTGTCTGCCCGGGAGGCAGGGAGGGTCAAGGTATTAACCTAGAGCTTAGAAAACAACCTATAAAAGTGGGGGAGGATTGTGTGAGGGTTGGGGATGCCTGAATTTACTGTTTACTTTCAAATTACAGCTTGTACTTTTATCTGAGTCCCTTTCTATAGGGGTTCGAGGTCTCTAGGAGAGGAAAGCTCATTGAACCTCATGGTCTGTCAGAGAAACCATTTCATGGGGAACTCCGTGCCACTTACTATTTGCTTTGCTGACTAGAACTTCAAATTGTGACTCTTCCATTTCTCCTCTATCCTGTATGATTTGGGGGTCACGCCTGACTATACTCAGAGATCACCCCCGGCAGTTTTCCAAAGTGCCGAGGATCGTAGCAGGGTCTGCTGTGGGTAAGGCAAGTCCTTTACCCCCTGCACTATCTCTCTGATCCCCATTCACTCTTTGGATTCTAGGAAAACCTTGAGGCTTATCTTTGCCATAGCTATGAATCTAAGTGCAAAATTCATGAGCATTTACCCCAATTGCTCTAGAAAAAAGTATTGGCTACCTTGTGGCATTTCTCTGGACTGTCTTTGTTAATATTAGGAGATGAGAAAACAGCCAGCCTTCTCTGGGAGTACTGGTCATTCCTCAGTAGCACTTCACTAGCCTGCATGATCCCACACCAGCCCCCAACCTCTCACTTCCGTGCCAGTTCTAGAAATAAGCAGAGGCCGATGGCAAAGGTCACTTGGCTGCAACCAAACTAAGCCAGAATTTAACTCCGGAAATTTTTGCAGGCACCCCTGGTTGCTAGGTAGGACTCTGGACTGATTTCCAGACGTCAGACCATGCTGAACTCCAATCTTATTCTGCTCCAGGGTCTGGAGACTCCTGTGCTGAATTCTTTCCAGAATTAACATCTTTGAGCACTTCCTTAAAATAAGAGCCACTGGCAAATTGGAGAGTTAGCTCAGAGTTCTGGGTGCAAGTTCAGCATGCACAAGGACCTAAGTTTGTTCTCTGGCACTACTTGGTTGTAGCCCCTAATACCAATGGTCATGAACATTGAACTACCCAGCCCAGCTGGGCTGAGTATCATCCACCTCACCTCACCAGAGTTGCTTGGGAGGCCAAATAAACAAAACAAAAACATAAAAGGACTTTCAGGTCCCCCTCCCTCATCTCATACAACCACCCCCACCCATACAAACCCCACACATATGTAGTTAGAATTCAATTACCTTTGGGACAAATTTAATTAAATGAATTTGTGGAAAGCAATGCAAATTCCTTACGTATCTGAACCACAAACTGAAAGCATTCTACAAGGAGGCATTTACAGTCCATTGCTTTCACACCTCAGAAGCCAGAAGCGCTGCCCATAGGGAAAAATATTCAACCCTATTTCAAAATGCTGAACAGGCAAAAGACCTTTGATTCAACAGCTTAAAGAAGTGGAAGATGTTACACACAATATGTACCAATTGCTTAGTAATAGAAAGACAGATAAGCAAAGTGGAATCTGGTCGATGATGACACAGATATTGAGCAGGGTCACAGGAGGCCACAGATGAAAAGTCCCTAGCATGGACCAGAACACCAACAGTGGGGTCGAAGCGGTGGCACAAGCGGTAAGGCATCTGCCTTGCCCACACTAGCCTAGGACGGACCGAGGTTCAATCCCCAGGTGTCCCATGTGGTCCCCCAAGCCAGGAGCGATTTCTGAGCGCATAGTCAAGAGTAATCCCTGAGCGTCACTGGGAGTGCCCCCCCACCCCCGAAAAAAAAGGCCAACAGCTTCAAGGGACTGAGCTCACCAACAGGGCCTGGTTCATTAGGAGCTGGAGGCCAGGGAGAAAGGGACTGGCAGCCAAGAATTTCTGCATAGGAGAGAAACATGATTCCACATACTATTTGAGACATGCTAACAAAAAATGTGGGTCACACTCACATTCAGAAGCAAACCATCTATGTCGAACTCAAAAAAAATTCAGACCTTGCTATTTGTTTTTGCTAAGTTTGGCAACCCTGATAATTAAACCTCTTGCCAGAAAATGTCTTTTGACCTCAGAGTGAAAGTCTATTAGACTGAGTGATGGTAGGAGAAAAAGAACCTTTACAAACTGGGGCAACTTTGTCACCTCTGGAAGTCAAACACTGTCTGAGATCTCCTTCTGTATTTGCTTGCTTTTCTAGAACAGCGTTTCTCCACCTAGAGCCATCTAATTCCCTGTGGGACCCCAGCATACCCAAGGTACCAAGAAGTGAGGTGGTGGTCTGTGGTCCTTTTGCCCTGTAAAGACAAACACCCCACAAACACCCTAGCCACAGTTCTCTGACCTCACTAGGTTATCAGATCCAAAGTGTTTATTCATAGGCACCAGGGGGCCGGCAGGGAGGACCTGCCAGTTAGCATCCTAAGCTTCCCTGGGCCTGGAGTCACATTCTTCCTGCTCCTGCCCCCAACAGATGTGGGGCAGCCACATAGCCTCTGCTTCCTAATCAAAAATGTCATCTCTGCAGAAGGAGAGCGACTGGAGAACACATGGCCCAGTGGCCCAGAACAGGCCCCAGAGATGCGCTTAAGAGCCAAAAGGCTGCTGAGAAGGGGTTCAGAAGGGCATTGAGTCCTTACCAAATCTGCCAGACCACCCTCCACCTCCCACTGAGTGTGGACCTGATGCACAAAAAAGGCAGCACCCTGGGGACCTTGGGAGGGGCTTCCACCCAGTCCCCATCTCCTCACTCAGATGTCCTGTCCCAGCCATAGGGGTTTCCACACCGTTAATCATTACAGGAAGATGAAGATGAAACCAATCACTCTGCCAGGGATCCAGTCCCCCAGTGTAGCACTTGGAGCCACTCAGTTCAAAAGGAATTTTCCAGAGGAAAATTCCATTGGCTGCTCCCCAACACCACTTTCCTGACTGACTGTCACCTGCCCCCAGAGCTTCCACACTTCCTAAGGTCCTCCCACCCCTCACCAGAAGAGAAGAGAGCCAGTAGCTCACTCCAGCCCCTCTGTTCTGCCCATTGAGGGAACTAAGGCTGGAGGCAGCCAGGCTTTCATTGCATATATATGCCCACATGAACGTGTACACATGTATGTGACTGCTTCTGCCATTCCACATAAAGCTTCCCTCCCCTTGAAGAAAGATCTCCAAAGGTTTCTGCCCAGGGCCACTGGGTAGGAGTTACAGGAGAAGATGCTCTTTGGTCTTCTTTCCATATTGCAGCTTCAGCATCTGAATTAAATTCTTTGTGTTTATTCCAAAGCCCTGCCTGGCAGTGCTCCAGGGCTACTACCAGATTGGTGCTCATAGGTTGCTCCCAACAGTGTTTGGGGGACCATATTGTGCTAGGACCTAAACTCAGAGCTCCTGCGTGTAGAGCCTGGACCAGTCCACTGAATCTCTCCCCAGCCCTTGCAGTAGATCCCCAACCATCAGGTTCTCCATGTGCCCGCACTGGGAAAGCATCAGCAGGGAAGGCTACATCACCCTCCAACCTTCTGGTCCAGAAACTCCTGGGTAGGGCAGGGCCTCAAGAAACAGTGTATTTCAGAGTACATTTTTTGGATAGAGGGTCAAGAATTTCATTTACCCCTTATAAACCTCTGGCCTCAATCCTGGAGCAGAATTGAGAGGCCAAAACTGATTCAAAGCACAGGCTCTTTTTTTTTTTTTTTTTTTTTTTTTTTTTTTTGGGCCACACCCGGCGGTGCTCAGGGGTTACTCCTGGCTGTCTGCTCAGAAATAGCTCCTGGCAGGCACGGGGGAACATATGGGACACCGGGATTCGAACCAACCACCTTTGGTCCTAGATCGGCTGCTTGCAAGGCAAACGCCGCTGTGCTATCTCTCCGGGCCCAAAGCACAGGCTCTTACTGCATCTCAAGAGGCTGCTTCAGAGAATGAACAGCACAAGCATATAGTCCATATAGACCCCCACAAGGGGGATCTTATTTGGTCATGACAAGGCTCCAGATTTGCCATGTGGATGGCCTATGGGGGTGCTCTGCTGAGATACACCAGAAATAAACCAGCATGGTCTAGATCTCACTTATTAATGGAATCAAAAAATAGTTCCAGTAAGGGAACTCAAAGGGCCAGAGCATAGGCTTGTATACAGGAGCCCCAGGTCCCAGCCCTGGCACCACAAGGCCCTAAGCATGACCAGGAGTGTCACTGCCAAAGTAAATAAACTCATGAACACAGAAGAAGATGGGGTGTAGAGGGTGGAGTGGTTGGAGAGACAGTGTTCAAAAGGCACCATTTCCCATCACAAGAGAAATGAGTCTCATGGATACAAAAAAAACAGACACATACACAGCACAAAACACAGCAAAACACACCTTGTCAACATAGGGCATGGCAGGTTTGAGAGTGCTCAGAGTTGAACATAAAGGATCTCATTGCAGGAGAAAACTGAGACTACGCTATTGAGGGGGCTTCCTGTATCGATCATTTGTGCAGCAGACACATATTGTATCATTACACTGCATGCCTTAAGTTGTTACTACATGCCTCTCCCATCATGGCACAACTGGGGCCTCTGAGAGCCAATGGAAGAAAACACATTTGCCCTGGAAGAGCAGCCTTTACTCTTTGAGGCTGGGAGGAACTCCAGACAGAGCAATGACTCAAAGGAGGAGAACATAGCTTTGCATATGCAAACCCTCTATTCCAGCCCTAGTACAACATGGTACTAGAACCCTTTCAGGAGGGATTTCTGAGTACCCTTGGTGTGGCTCAAAAAATCAGGCAAGAAAGGAGTGGAACAACAGTAAGTACAGTAGGGAGGGTGTTTGCCTTCCATGTTCAATCTCTAGTATCCCATATGGTCCCCCAAACACTGCCAGGAGTGATTTCTGAATGCTGAGACAGGAGTAACCCTTGAGCACTGCCAGGTATGTCCCTAAAACAAAACAAAATAAAAATCAGACAAAAACAATCAAAAGCAGCAGCTGGGGGTCTCTGGGCAGAGAAAGACCTGACCAATGGCCCAGGGGCTTTCACTTGTTTTTCACATTCCTTTGAGGTCACCTGCCCGGACATGTCTCCCTCAGCCTGGCCTCTCTGGAATTGGCCAACAGATGTGACTTAATGGAGTACAGATGGAGTTTGTTATCTTCCAAACCATGAATCCTGGACAAGCCACCACAGCCGAACCAGAACACTCATTAGAAATGCCCCAGCCAGGGGCCAGAGAGATAGCATGGAGGTAAGGCGTTTGCCTTGCATGCAGAAGGACAATGGTTCGAATCCCGGCATTCTATATGGTCCCCTGAGCCTGCCAGAGCGATTTCTGAATGTAGAACCAGGAGTAGCCCCTGAGTGCTGCTGGGTGTGACCCCAAAACAAAACAAAACAAAATGCCCCAGCCAGAAAACCTGGCCATGAAGATGGGGTGACCACCAGATACCTGCCATGCAGATATTAGAGCAGCAATGTTCTAAGATACCTTCTCTTGCATGCTGACTTGTTCTTTACAAATACCTGCCACAGACTAAGGACAGCATTAGTGAAGGTCTCCCTGATAAGCAAGTCACCTTTCTAAGTAAAGTGGTCTGTAAAACACCAAAGAATGACATGGAGTGGCAGGCTAAGGTAATGAGGGGATGACTCAGAAGTCCTGGGGCCTCTTTAAGGTAAGAGGGAACAATAAGTAGAGGCCACAGAGGACAAGGAGTCAAACATTTCTAATGTCAGAAGAGGAGAGTCCTGCCAAGGGGACCACCCAGATGCCAAGGCTCTGCAGATGTCAGGAGTAGAGAAATACCCCAAAGGTTGAGCAGGGAGGTGATGTGGGGAGGTTGCAGCCTACAGTAAAGTCTGATCCTGAGACTGTAGGGTGGAGGAAGGCTTCCTAAAGGAGGAGGAGCAGGAGTGGCTTCTGGTTCTGTGCCTCCTCTCAGCAGACACCAGCTGTTCACTTCTCCCTACATCTGACTCATGCCCCAGGCCTGTCTGTGAATGGCTTTAGGCGGTTCTTCGAGGAATCAGCAGAGTCCATGAGAGTTTCTTGCCTCAGGATAACAGGCCAAGGAGCCTCACCAGGGCAAATTGCATGTGTTTAGCATGAGAAGGTCAAAGTGTAGGAGCAAGTCTCAAAAAATGGGTTACAATGCTGCAAGCAAACAGACACAATGAACACACACACACATACACACATATTCTCTCTCTCTCTCTCTCTCTCTCTCTCTCTCTCTCTCTCTCTCTCTCTCTCTCTCTCTCTCTCTCTCTCTCTCTCTCTCTCCACACACACACACACACACACACATACACCTCTGGCCTCCTTCTCTCACACCACTTCAGCAATGAAGGCTGAAGAGGTAGCACAGGAAGTAGGCACTTACCTTGCCAGTGGTTGCTTCAACTGAACCCAGACTTGATCCCTTATATTGTTTCTGGTCCCTGGAGCACTCCCAGAGATTACTCTTGTCACAGCTGAGTGTGGTCCCCAAACCAAGAGTGATGAGAAGATGTTAATATGCAGGTCCTGGGGTAGCTCTATGGTGGAATTCCTCCCTTTCAACATGAGGCCACAAGTAATGTCCTCTGCACTGCCCTACAGGCATGAGTGCCATCCTGGGGGTAGTGTCCCTTGTAAGCACTGCTACCAAGCATGTGTGAACCCCTAGTCATCACAACAGTAATGCCCAACATGAAGGAAGGGGGGAAATAAAATATATCTCGTCTCAGAGAATGGCAAAACAGAGAGCATCTGGCCCGCTCCACTTCAGCCTTGTCACCGACAAGTAAATTAAATTCTAGTCTGGTCTTGTTATCTGTGAACATGAGGCTGACTGTGAAGTCAAGACTTTTCGGAAAATCAATGTGAACCCTCTGTGACAATTCATCTGTCCACAAAGAATTCACCTGATGAGACAATTTCATCCTTCAGAAACTATGTGTTAGCCATCCTTTGTATCAACAGTTCTGATAAACTAAGATTCAGAGCAGTGATTGAGAGGAATGTACATCTGAGGCATGCTAGCACACACATAACAGACAGATGGGCATATAGGTAGGTGACCAGCTCAGATACTGTCAATGTTTGCAGTCAGGTGTTTTAAAGGGATGACCAGGACCCTGGGTAGGAAGGATGCATCAGGAAAGGAAGGAATAGTCATGATCCCAAGGACAGTGCCTTCAGCTCTCAGAGCTGAAGCTGGTTCAGGTCAGGGACACAGAGGATATAGTCCACCTGCCCTAGATTTGAATTAGTGGGCACAATGAGAATTAGTCATCCAACCCACCTCTTCCCCTGCCAGGCCAACACTTATCCCACCCACCTCCCTGAGCACATGTTGGGGAGACATGCACTGTATGGAGAAGTGTAGTCTCTTCTTGAGGTTGATGAAACCTCCAGGAACCCTGTCTGGCCACCAGACATGCCTGGAAACAAGCGGGTCCTTTTCTAGGAAGGTTCCAGAGAGACTGGGAACTGCCTTTTCTCATGGAGCAATATCCCCCTACAAGTCCCTGGCCCACTCTGGGGCACATCCTTGTATCCGAAGCTAGGGTCCCTGGGCTCACAGATAACAGCCACTTTCTCTGTCAAACAAGCCTTAATTTAGATGTCTGCTGGAGTCTAAAACCACTGTCCGTCTCCAAGAATGAGATCAGAGGCCAAGAAGCAACAAACAGAGCCTGAGATCCTCATGACATCATCAATGACATCCATAGTGGTGCAGTGCATGCCTGAGAGTTAAAAACTAAAAAAAATGCCTTACTCAAGTATTTGCTGCATGAGGAAAGAAACGGGGCTGAGGGAATCAGAGAGATAGTACAGGGGTTAAGTATCTGCCTTGCAACTGGCCACACCTGATTCACCTCACCTGAGCATAGCTGGGTGCAGCCCAATGGGCCAAGCACTTCAAAGGTGACCTGTAATTCCTGCCACTGCAGAGCCTGAGCAACAGTGCATTCTCAGGTCTGTTAAACCACTGGCCCAGTTGGTTGAGAATCTCCAGGAGGGCTCCCCATGTGGACTAGGTGGAAATCCCTATATTGGCACTAGAGTCCAGACTTCTGGGCCCTCAGGCAAGCTCAAGATTGCCAGAGAGGCCAGAGTGACTTGGATGATTGGGCAATGATGCTGGTGGGACCTCCCTGAGGGGGGACAGGCTACATGAACATCTGCACACCTGCAGACACAGCCAGAGAGAAGACACCTGCCAGAATATTCTGGTCCTGGGAGCCCCAACCAGTAAACACAACATGTGGGGGCCCTTAAGGGTACAGAGGGTAGCACTGCAGGCTTCAGGTGTAAAGCTCAAGGCAGGGCAGCTGGCAGGGCTTTGAGAACAAACCCACAGACTTGGCAGCTGGAATAACAATACTTGTTTTCTCCTGTTCCGAGACTGGGGGAAAGCAGTGAAGGGACAGGGCCTTAGTCTCCCTGCCCATTATGCTCACACAGGAGGGGAGAGGAGTGTGAGGAGACAAAGCCTCAATCTCCCCCATCTGCTCAGGAGGGAAGGGGAGAGTGGGAGACAGGGCTTCTTTTTCTTTCCCTTACTGAAGTCACTCTTCCTTCCCATTGGGGTTCTTCCTCCCCGTCTAACATGCCCCAAAGGCCCTGTCCCTAACTCTAAAACCCAGGGCCTCAACATTGGCATTCACTTCAGGCTGCCTCCGAGAATGGCAGCTCCAGATCATTGGGAGTGAGTGGGTCTCCTGTGATGTGCAGCCAGAGGTGACAGGAGTCAGCAGGCCATGCATGGGGTCAGGGAGCTTTCCACAGCCTGCTGCCCCCTGGCTCCCAGAAGCTTTCTGAGTGTGCCAGCCCCCAGGGAGAGGGAGGACTGCCCAGCTGGACCCCATTAGCCAGCCTTGTTTTCCATTCCAGTTTGTCACTGACCTGGTACTGGCATGCCTGCCTGCCCTGGGCTGGGAAAGAACTGGGCACCACCTCCTGCTGAGTCACTATACGGGGACTGGGAACTTACATAACAGGACAGGTTCCGGGTGTCTGTGCCCAGGGATAGGGGAGAATGAGGCAAGGCTAGGGGCAGCGGGAGGGCCAGGGCCCCATGCTGTAAATCCCCCAGGAGGAGGTGAGGAGCAGGCAGCAGGCAGCATCCCAAGGATTAAAGAGAGATTAGCTTGTAAACAGCCACCTGTAGCCTGCCCCACTTGCCTGTGGAATGCAAAGCCAGTCCAGAAAGCAGCAACTTTAGTAAAGGCCAGCCCTGTCTAGCCAATGGAGGGGGATGTGGTTATGGGAGCGGGAGGCCTCAGTCAGTCCAGAAAGCAGCAACTTCAGTAAAGGCCAGCCCTGTCTAGCCAATGGAGGGGGATGTGGTTATGGGAGCGGGAGGCCTCAGTGGGCAGAAATGGGCCCCTTCCAGGCCAGACCCCTGGCAGGGAACTGGAGGTTCGGGTCTGCAGGAGATATTCCAGAGACACAGTAAAGAGGCGTAAAACCACTTTGAAAGAATCTTCTCAACCCCAGCCTTCAGCCACATCTGCTAAAGCAAACCCAGTCTCACACCCTACACAGAAGCACTGAGAAGAAAGTTCTCAGTCCATACTGCCCCTCCTATCCAAGCATCCCTTTGTTGGGGTTTTGCTCTATGCACACATACTTCAGCCCATGAAGCTGAGAGATCAGAGGCTAGTTCCGGGGAAAACCAAGAACTCCTCAGGAACCATGTAATTTCTGCACACCCTCCTAGGGGTAGGGGGTGCTGAGACTGTGGAGAGCATAGTCTCCTCATGCACACACAAAGACACATGGAATCCAGGATCCAACTGGCGCTAGGAGAGAGCTACCAGAGAGACAGAGACAGAGAGGCAGAGAGTGAGTGGCAGGGGTCACCCTCAGCATCAAGGATGGTGCCAGGGTTAAGGCTCCAGTTCTTGTTAAGGCAGAGGCCTCTATCACTGAATTAGCACCTCCACATAATTAACTCCTTTTTGTTTTTGCTAGTGTTGGGCCACACCCAGTGGTGCTCAGTGCTTACTCCCGGCTCTGCACTCAGGGATTACTCCTTTGTGATGGAGGGACTATGTGGAAGGCTGGGATTTGTGCCTTCCCCATTGTACTCTCTCCATTCTCATTATTTACTCAACTCTGGCCAGAGTGATCTTAACCATGTTACTGTGAAAATGTTCGAGATGCCGAAAACCCTAAAGGGGCATTTAGCTTAATGAATCAATATAAACTGTGCACAGGAGTAATAGGACAGCAGGGTGGGTACTTGCCTTGTACAAGGCTAAGCTGGGTTTGATCCCTGGTAGCCCATATGGTAGTCAGGAGTGGTTCTTGAGCACAGAAGCAGGAGTCATCCCTGAGCACAGCCAGGTCCAAATAAAACGTGCTGTGTCTGTGGAGTCTTTTATCCCAGGACTCCTTCCTTCCTTCCTTCCTTCCTTCCTTCCTTCCTTCCTTCCTTCCTTCCTTCCTTCCTTCCTTCCTTCCTTCCTTCCTTCCTTCCTTCCTTCCTTCCTTCCTTCCTTTCTTCCTTCCTTCCTTCCTTCCTTCCTTCCTTCCTTCCTTCCTTCCTTCCTTCCTTCCTTCCTTCCTTCCTTCCTTCCTTCCTTCCTTCCTTCCTTCCTTCCTTCCCTCCCTGTCCCAACTGATATTCTGTCCATGGAGTTCAGACACATTACTTGCTGGTTCTGCTTTGGGGCCTCTCATTCCCTAAAGAGCACTTGCACCCCACTCTATCCTATGTGTGTCTGTACCCTGAAAGCCAGGTCCAAAAGACTGGGCAGACTGATTCCTTTGGCAGGCAGACTGCTGCCTCCAACTGCCACAGGCACATGAAGCCTGACTGTGTTTCTTCATCAACTGCTTCTCATAAACTTAATTTTGCTGTTTGCAGCCCTATGTGCCTAATGCAGGCTGCCCATACAAGTATGATTTTGCTTTCATCTTCATTAAAAGTGTTGTATTAAATATTATATACTCTTCCCAACTACTTCCTCAGTTTTCAGATAAACTGGGTTTCCTGTCCTCTTCCAAAAGTGGCCAACATTTGTGTTGAATGTATGCCTAACTTTGACAGCGATATTCAGTGCTATGCTGTGTGTTAATTTAGCCACTTTCAAGTGTGAGTGGACCATGGAATATAGACACATTAAACATAAGGGTCTCTATCCTCCCATTCCTTACTTTTACTGCATTAAAAAAGCACATGCCCTTGGGGCCAAAGTGATAGCACAGCGGCAGGGCACTTGCCTTGTACGAGGTTGACCCAGGACGGACCTGGGTTTGATCCTTAACATCCCATAATGCCCCCAAGTCAGGAGTGATTTCTGAGCTCATAGCCAGGAGTAACCCCTGAGCGTCATCGGGTGTGCCCCCCCCCAAAAAAAAGCACATGCCCATCAGAAACACCTTGAAGAGACACCAAGTTCCAGCCCTGAGCCCCACCAGGAGCGATATCTGAGCACAGAGCCAAGGTAAGGCCTGAGCAGCCCCATTTGTGTTCCAAAGGAAAAAAAAAATCTTAAGAATCTCATTTTCGGGGCCGGGCGGTGGCGCTAAAGGTAAGGTGCCTGCCTTGCCTGCGCTAGCCTTGGACGGACTGCGGTTCGATCCCCCGGTGTCCCATATGGTCCCCCAAGCCAGGAACAACTTCTGAGCGCATAGCCAGGAGTAACCCCTGAGCATTACCGGGTGTGGCCCAAAAACCAAAAAAAAAAAAAGAATCTCATTTTCCAAGGCCCTGGAAATAACATACAATTCTCCAATGGTCCTTTTTCTTTATCCTGCAATGTGGTCTTAGATCAGCAACAACACAAATACTATACCACAACCCATTATCATGATAAATTATAGCCTATGTTATTATTTTGCATGATAAACCGTCACTTACACTATTTATTTTGCCAATTTTTCCCTTAAACTTTTAAGAGCAGAGAGTAAATAGACAAGTATCCCTATGCCCTTTAACACTCATTAAACCTAATTCTCCAGAAAATATTCAATACTCATCCACAGGTCTTAGAATGATTTGTCAGTTTGGTTGTCTAAAGGACTTTTTTTTTCTTTCTTTTCTTCTTATTTTTTTTTTGTATTTTTGTTTTGTTTTTCAGGTCACAACCAGTGATGGTCAGGGGTTACTCTAGCCCTGCCCTTAGGAATTACTCTTAGCAGTACTGAGGGACCATATGGAATACCTGGGATCAAACTTGGGTCAGCTGTGTACAAGGTAAATGTCCTTCATACTGTATTATCTTTCCAGCCCTGAGACAATTCGTTTAGAAAAATTTTAAGAAGAACTCGTGGGAATAATATTTTTGAGTGCTTGCGTGTGAATGAGTTTATCTACTTTAGGATAAATTTCACTGGATTCAAAATCTCTACTTCACATTTTCTTTCCCTGACCAAGGAGCATTATCATAAATAGGATGATTAAAGAAAAAAATTCTCTTGGGACACAGCAAGAATATAGCTAGAGTATAGCAATAGTAACTTGCCTTGCACAAGGCTGACTGGATTCAATCCCTGCCACTTCTTATGATCCCCCAAGCCCTGAGCAAAGATCCAGGAGTAATCCCTGAGTATCTACAGGTATGGTCCCAAAACAAATGAAAAACATAAATTTTCTCTTTCCACTTATAGGATACTCTTTTTACCAACAGGCCTGAAGAAAATTTTCTTTTCTTTAAAGACTAAAAAGTTTAAAATAGATATTTATATAAAGGAGACAGAAAGACAGTATAGTGCTTCCCTTGCCTGCTGCTGACCCAGGTCCCATATGGTTCCCTAAGCACTTGCAGGAGTGACTCACAAATGCAGAGCTAGGAGTAAGTCCTGGTAGTATTAAGAAAGCACTCTCAAGATAGCTCCCTGCAAACTATTTATATCCCCAAGCACTTCATGTACTCTTTCCATAATTTCTATACTTGCCTTTCCTTCTTTCTTTACTTTCATTCAGGAAAGTTTTCTTTGAGTTATAATGATTAGTGTTTATTCTGTTTCCTTATTTGAATGTTCTTCCTCAGACTCCCATTAAGTTATGTACTTGCCAATCCAAAAGGATTTTCATGTTATTTCAAAGCCTTTCAATAAACAAAATATGAAAACACTAATTAAAAGTATTCTTTTTTTTTCTTTATTTTTTGTTTTGGGGCCATACCTGGTGGTGCTCAGGGGTTACTCCTGGTTCTACATACAGAAATCACTCCTGGTAGGCTCTGGTGACCATATGGGATGACGAGAATCGAACCCAGGTCTGTCCCAGGTTGGTCGCATGCAAGGCAAATGCCCTGCTGCTGTGCTATTGCTCTGGCCCCTAAAACTATTCTTATGGGGGCCATACTCAGAGGACCCTGGGAAATACCTAGGTTACATCTGGCAGTACTAGGGGTACCACACAATGTTGAGGATCAACCTAGGACTTCTAAAGTACGTACTCTAGTTTGTTCATGGCAGCATTAAAAGCAATAGTCAAGGGGCTGGAGGGACAGTAAAGAGGCTAATGCTCTTGCCTTGCACACTTCTTTTATTTATTTGTTTGTTTGTGTTTGTTTGTTTATTTATTTATTTATTTATTTTGGTTTTTGGGTCACACCCGGCAGTGCTCAGAGGTTACTCCTGACTCTATGCTCATAAATCGCCCCTGGCAGGCACGGGAGATCATATGGGATGCCGGGTTTGAACCACTGTCCTTCTGCATGAAAGGCAAACTCTTTACCTCCATGCTATCTCTCTGGCTCCGCCTTGCACACTTCTGACCCGAATTCAATCCCTGACATCCCCTTAAAGTCCCCTGAGCACTGCCACAAGTGATTCCTGAACATAGAGCTAGGAGTAACCCCTGAGCACCATCAGGTGTGGCCCTAAAAAAAAAAAAAAAAAAGCACTAGTCAAAGGATGTACAGGAGCTGGAAAAGTAGCACAATGTTTAGGGGCAGACCTTTTATGTGCATACCCCAGTTAGATTCCAGCACCACATGGTCTCTCCATGCCATGGGCAGCAGAGTGGCCTAAGCAATTGCAGCAGCTCATGCAGGCTCTTGTATTAAAGTACCAGCCTGTTGGTCATTAATCACTGGTGGGACACCACTTAGGAGGCCCCAAACCTAGCAAAAAAAAAAAAAAGAAAAAAAAAATAGAAAAAGAAAAATCGGGGCCGGAGAGATAGCATGGAGGTAAGGCGTTTGCCTTTCATGCAGAAGGTCAATCGTTCGAATCCCGGCGTCCCATATGGTCCCCCGTGCCTGTCAGGAGCAATTTCTGAGCATGAAGCCAGGAGTAACCGCTGAGCACTGCCAGGTGTGACCCAAAATCCACACACAAAAAAAAAAAAAGAAAAGAAAAATCATGGAATCAACCTCACTGACCATTAACAAATGGCTATAGAAGCTGTGGTGTCTTCTCCCAATGGAACACTAACAACCTTTCAGTAGAAGATGCCATCTTGCCTTCTTTTTAGCATCTTGCCTTTTGGGGTAATAAGGCTCAGCAAATAAGGATGTGAAAGACAATTTCATTCATATATTAAACATAATTATAAAGAACCAAAGCAGCAAAAAATAAAAAATTAGATTCTCAAATACTCTATGGCTTTTAGAGGTCAAGAGCTGGGGCAGAAGAAATTGGGTGAGGATGTAAGGGCGACAGCAGGAGGGGGCTAGAAAACTGACTGTGTTGTGTTGAGTGGCAGGGCAGGTGAAGTTGTAATCTCTAAATCAGGGACACTATAAACCAGTAAAAAGTGCAGGACTTCCACACCTCTCTCCAATGAGTGCTTCTGTCTCCAGCAAGTGTCTCTCTTCTCCTTCCTTCCAGTAGTGAGGCCCAGCAGAGGCCATTGTCTGAGTAAAGCGCCACTAGCACACAGAGAGTTTGGGGCAAGCCTACAGCTGGTTTGTCTGAGGGACAGAAATGCAGGTGAAGAATCTCCACCTCCTGCCAAGCCAAGGAAGACAGGTCAAAAGTAAGTATAGGTCTTGGGTTCCTCTTTGGTTTTGCTGCCCCGAGTAGGACTACAGAGAGCCATTTTGACTGATTCCCACCTTCTCAGCAGATGATCTGGGAAACAAGGTGTCAACTGCTCCCCAAACCTCCAAGACTCACCAAGAAGCACATTTGGAAGGCCTAGCAGTCCCCTCCACCCAGTCTCAGGTCCTGCAATGGAGGAGTCTATTCCCCAGCCTGTGAAGGCCTATGGAACATACAAGTCTTACATATTTATCCAACAGGCCCAGAGAAAAAAATAGGCATGAACTACAGAAATAAATAACTGTTCAAGAGCAGAACATGCAGGCTCAGCGTGGGCTATGAGGGCACCAAGGCCAGTCCCTTCATGAGCACTCCTGCTGGAGTGACCTCAGAGATGCCTTCCCTGCAGCTTGTCCCCCCTCCACATACAATACCCAAACTGGCATACAAGACAGGAGGACAGGAGGCTCAGACTTGCCAGTGGGTTCTTACCACCCTAGATGGCTTCCCAGAGGTTACTAGCATCACTGTGAACAAAATTCTTCTTTCAAAGAGAGAAAAGGACTCAAATAAAGAGCAGATGCCTAAGAGCCACCAAAGTTTTGAATATCCTGAAGACTGTCTCTGAGTAAAGCTTTTCTTCCCCACATTAGGAGATTACTACCGCCCCCTCCCATACCCACTAAACCTCTGTTCTCACCCATAGGAAAAGAATATTCTGGAAAGAACAGAGAATTAGAAGTCACTAGTCTTATTCGGGTTCCTAGCTTACCCAATTATTATCTGGGTGGCCTTGAATAAGTTTCTCAACCTCTCTGAGCTTCAGTCCTAACACCGTAGAGAAAGGATGGCAGAAAGACCTGACAATGCCAATTGCAAAATATCCATCTGATAAGTTTGCTATAAAAGGACACATCAGAGGCACAAAAGAAGATAATGATGCAAAAAAAAATTATCTTTCACTAAATGGAATCCAACAATTCTAATCTCTGGGAAAAAAGGAAATAATCCAAAGACATAAATTCACCAAAGGAGTGAGATGTATGAATTTAAGCAGTAAGGAGGTTTGAATGGAAAGGGCTCCATTATTTAACCATTTCAAAAGAAATTCTAACTTAGTTGGCAACTATTAAGCGTCAAACAGAAAAGTGAGTCCATGACCATCAGGAGCTCAAAGGCAGATGAGGACCAGGCATCTTGCATAACCTTACAAGCCAGCCAGGCAGAGAGGAGTGGATAGGGCAGGGAATCACAGATAAGTTTGCAACTCTGTAAAAATGAAGCTTGGTAAGCAGAATCTCTGCAAACTGACAGCATATAATCAAGGCCAGAAAATTCAATTCAGTTGTTCCCTGGGCAAAGAAGCACAAGTTGTTTCTCAAAAAGGAGGGCAAAGGAGATGCCTTCCTCCTCTTCTTTCACTTTCTCATCTGAGCTCAGTAGCCAACACCAAACCTGAGTAATTTTCTGGCAGCTACCAAGACTGAAATACAGAATAATGCAGAAATAAATCAAGACTAGATACCAAGACTCCCTGTAACAATGCAGGGAAAACAAGGCATTGAAATCACAAAATAAATACAGAAAATAGGATTAATTAAATGTAAAAAAGAAGAGTCCTCATGATTTGGTCTCTGAAACAAATGATCAGCCAAGGTCACTGGAAAGAGGGATGGCAAACCCACTCATTTTCTTCAAATAATGAAGTATTTCTGTCTTCAGCTTGCTTGTTAGATTACTGGTTCTACCCTAATCAGTATTCATACTCCACCCTAGAGGGTAATCTGATGATGAGATTACTGGATCATTTCCTATTTGGTATTTCTTCTCTACTCTAGGGTGTGGCATGCATCTTTTAAATAAAAGCCTGGGTTTCAGAAGGGATGGGACTCATTGTGTCTTCCTCTACTAAGCTGCTTTGCTTTTTAAAAGCAAAAGGCTTGGGGAGGAGAGAGCATGGAGGTAAGGCGTTGCCTTGCCTGCAGAAGGACGGTGGTTGAATCCTGGTATTCCATATGGTTCCCCAAGCCTGCCAGGAGCAATTCTGAGCATAGAGCCAGGAATAACCCTTGAGGGCTGAGCGCTGCCGGGTGTGACTCAAAAACAAAAGAAACAAAAAAATTAAAAAATAAAAATAAAAGCAAAAGGCTTGTGTGGTGGGATTCCTGGCCTGAGTGTTGGAATTTCCAAACCTGTTTTTGTACCTTTTCACTGTGTGGATTATTTCCTGAGTTAATGTTTTCTTCAAGACCCACATCTCACCAGATTTTAGTTTTGGAGCCTTGGGCTCTGTTTATACTTGTTATTTTGCCTCTTTAACCTTCCTTGGTTGGAAATTGGAAGTTCTTAGGGTGGAGAGAATGGGAAAAACAGCAAAGGTTGAAGGCACTAGCCTTGCATCCCACTGCTCTGGGTGTCTAGAAACTAAGAAAGTACACAGGCAGATACTTCATCCAGAGCTCCTCCAGCAATATGAGGTGAGCAAAAGATAAAGACCAACCCCTGTTTCCTAGTCAGTCCCCTCCATAGCTGCTCTATCCTGCAGGAACTTCACTGATTGTACATGTTTCCCACTCCAAATCCCAGTCTGGTAATGGATGGATTTCCCATTCTGATGAGGAAATTGATCTCTGTGTCATTTTCAAATAGTAAAAGAACTTTGAGCCACAGTTACATGTAAATCTATTTTGATTTCATCTCTATTTGCACATACATAAATACACAGCAAAAAGATTTGGGTTGCTCCTGGCTCTGTGCTCAGAAACCACTCCTGGCAGGCTCGGGAGACCATAGGGGATGTCGGGATTTGAACCACCATCTATCATGGATCGGCTGTGTGGAAGGCAAATGCACTACCACTGTGCTATCTCTCCAGCCAGAAGCAAACCCCTTTTATTAAGAGGCATCAGTCAATGAAATAACTTAAAGTTCCATCAGCAGAGGACTGGTGACACAAACTAGGTATACACCTTCCTATCCTGGTTTTTGCATAGCTACATAGAAATATACTGCCCAGGATTTGCTTTAAAATCCTACAATGGGCCGTAGAGGTAGCACAGTGGGTGGGCATTTGACTTGTACGCAGGCAATTTGGGACAGCCAGTGGTTCAAATCCCGGCATACCATATGGTCTCCTGTGCCTGCCAGGAGTGATTTCTGAGCCGCAGAGCCAGGAGTAACTCCTTATCCGCCACCCACTACCCCGCCCCCAAATAAATAAAACCCTACAACAGAGCCAGAAGGTGGATCAAAGGGCTAGTGCACATACTTTTCAGGCCAGAGGCACGAATTCGATTCCAAGCACCTTCATGAGCAAGCCTCAGGCAATAAGCAGGAGAAGATCCTAAGCACCTCTAGGTATAACTCAATAGCAAAAATATAATTCCTACAACAAAAAAAAATTTTAAAGCAGAATAAAATACTTTAAAGTTAGAACAGGAGAGATAGTATAGGAGTTAAGCCTTATGTCTCAATGACCCCAATTCAATTCCCAGCATTACATATGGTCCCCCAAGCACCACCAGTGGTTACTTCTAAGCACAGAGCCAGAAGTAGCCCTTGTACATCTGAATGTGACTCAAACATTTAAAAATTGTCAAGGGGCCAGAGAGATAGCACAGCAGTAGGGCATTTGCCTTGCATGCAGCTGAACAGAACAGGTGGTTCAAATTCGGGCATCCCATATGGTTCCCATGCCTGCCAGGAGTGATTTGTGAGCATAGAGCCAGGAATAACCCCTGACAGCTGTTGGATGTGACCCAAAAACCAAAACCTAAAAAAATATTTTAAATAAATAAAACTAAAAATTGTCAAATGATGGGACCAGAGAGGTAGCAGAGTGGTAGGACCTTTGCCTTGCACACGGTCTACCTGGGACATACCCTGGTTCAATTCCCAGCATCCTATATATTGTCTCCCAAGCCTGCCAGGACAATTTCTGAGCACAGAGCCAGGAGTAACCCTGAGTGCTTCCAGCTGTGGCCCAAAAATAAATTTCAAAAATGTTTGATTCATAATTGTGAAGGTTGTATGAGCAGTTATGTTTTATATGTACTGAGTTCAGGCTTGCAGAGGTTGTGGGGATCAAACTGAACTTATGTAAGAGGTCATCAGATAGAGGCTGATGTGTCGGGAACACTGGGAACATCTTGTGGCCATGCTGACATTCCAACCTTGAAAAGAACGTGGGCTTCTGGCCCAGACAGCATCGCAGTTACCCACACGAAAACCCGAAGCCATCTGAGAATGGGTCTGGGCGGAGAAGAAAGCGGGACTTTCAGTCTTATGTAGGCTGGATGGCACAACACAGGAAAAAGGAATTAGCTTTGTTTGGCCTGTTTCTTAGAGGCAGCAGAGAATCAAAGCATTTTGAGGAAAGGAGGACAGAGTTCCAAAGAGAGCATGTAGTAGGAGCAACAGAAAGACTATTCTAATATAAGCAATAGTCTAAGGAGTCCTCAGGACAGAGGAAAATCTCTGAGAAGTAACCCCAGAAAAAACCTTAGAAGGGTACTGTAATAACCTCCATACCAAATTGTGGTGTGTGGGGCCGGAGAGATAGCATGGAGGTAAAGCATTTGCCTTGCATGTAGAAGGACGGTGGTTTGAATCCCGGCATCTCATATGGACTCCCGAGCCTGTCAGGAGTAATTTCTGAGCATAGAGCCAGGAGTAACCCCTGAGTGCTTCCGGGTGTGACCCAAAAACAAAACAAAACAAAAAAATTGTGGTGTGCATGCCAACAAATGATTACTGAATTTAGACTGTGCAAGGCATTTGGGGAGCCATGAATTGAAAGTAGAAAACATACCTTCTAAGGCTCAAGTATCTCAACCAGGGAGAGATGTTGCTTACATTCTAGAAAGTCCCAGGAATGCAATTTACAGAATCTGAATGTGCAAAGAAAGCCTATATATAAGTCTAAAGTTGTCACCACTGTTTGTAGGAGCAAAGACTAGAAGTGGCCTATGTGCAGTTGGCTGAACAAATGGCAGTGTCGTAGATCCTCAAGAAGAAATCTCAGGAAAAATAAAAGGAAATCCTGGAGAGCTGTAGGTAATAAAAGACTGTCAAGACACAAAGGTTGAATTTAAAGAAGTGTACACTGAAAGGTGATATGCTACAATAGGCTGCAAATGACCATTTCTAAAACTTCCCAATCTATGGGTGGACACTGAGGAAGTCAAAGGTGAATTATGAAGTAGTGACAGAATTCACATCCCTCCAGGGCTGAAAGGGGTAGGTGAAGGCCTGATAATTTAGGGTAGGGACTTTCAGATTCTCTGCTCTGGTTTCAAGTTTCACAAGGGAAGTACATAGAAGCGAATGTCTCATGAAAAGGGAGGTAAGAGGGCTGTTCATGGAGAAGAGAAGACAGTACTCTCCCTCAGTGCTCACAATCTTCTAAAGGTATTCAAATACCATTCATAGGATCCACTCAACAATGCAGCCAAAATATAGCCACCTTCAAGCCAGAGAGCTAGTAATGGTAGAGAGGGGGCAAGGTGCTTGCCTTGCATGAGGCAGCCCTCGAACCATTAGGGGTCATTCTCCAACATAGTGCCAGGAATGTGGCCTGGAGTGTGGACCCAAACACGATTACTACCCCACCCCTTGGCACACACAATCCATAAAGCTATTATCAGCTGAGTTTTTCTACACCATGTACCAGCCAGAGTGTCAGGCCTCCAGCCACTATGCATTCAAGGGTAAACAAGTCTCATCTCCCTTTCTCTTCTCTTGGAATAGGAATATAGGACATAGGTCAGGTGGTGATGATGAACCCCAGGAGAAGATCTGCAAAGCTTCAATCCTATTTATTTTCCACATCTGACTATGGTAGGCAGTAGGTGTACAGAGGTCCAGATTCTGGACTGCCCTCTCCCAGCGGTGCCAGGACAAACCCCACCCCTAAAAAAGACTCCAGAAGTTAGAAAACGAAGTTCATATATGAGCACTAGTTCTGTGGGCCTAAGAAAATCACATCCTTTTCTGAACTCTCAGCTTCTCCATCAACAGATGAAATAGGTTCCATTTAGGCACAGAAGTTTCAAAAAGGAAAAGGAGCTTAGCACGCATGTGCCTCACACAAGCTGGCAGTACAGTGAGCCCAGACTCTTGTGGCCTGATTTATAGGAACAAATACCCTGACTCTTAGACACAACTGTGAAGCAGGTATACCAACTTAATGGAGCATCCAGGGGACAAAGGGGCCAAGAGTTAGTATAGCAGGTAGGACACTTTCCTTATACACATCTGATCCAGGTTCAATCCCAGACATACAATTCCCTCAAGCCCCAGTGATCACTAGGCACATACCAGGAATAAGCATTGAGTAATGCAAGGAACACACCTTAAAACAAAGAAAAATAGAGTGGCCTGAGGACACTAGATTTGAAACTATTTGCATAGCAAGTAAATTTATGTCTTTAAATATATATATATTTGTAGTCAAAAATTCTATTTGTCATACATCAATATGACTATTAAATGTATTTTATGAGACCAAAAGATAGTACATCAGTAGGGTACTTGCCTTAATCCCAGCATCCTATATGGGACAACCTGGAGTGATTCCTGAGCATAGAGCCAAGGATAAGACCTTGAGCATATGGGCCGGGTAGGTGGCGCTGGAGGTAAGGTGTCTGCCTTGCAAGCGCTAGCCAAGGAAGGACCTCGGTTCGATCCCCCGGTGTCCCATATGGTCCCCCCAAGCCAGGGGCGATTTCTGAGCGCATAGCCAGGAGTAACCCCTGAGCGTCAAACGGGTGTGGCCAAAAAAAAAAAAAAAAAAAAAAAAAAAAAAGACCTTGAGCATAACCAGGTGTGGCACAAAAGCAAACAACATTTTATTTCAGTCCAGGGGTGAAGCTCAGAGCATTTCCCTGGCATATGTGAGGACCTGGGTTTGATTCCTGCCTTGAAGAAAAAAGAAAAGGAAGAAAAAGAAATCAGTTCTAAACATTTTCTTTATAGTGTAATATCTTCTCATTATTCAGCATTTATTCTGGAATGTAACTCAGCAATAGAGCACTTACCTTATATATGTGAAGCTCTGGGTTTGATTCCCAGCACAGCAAAAAAATATAACTATAGAGGCCAGAGCAATAGTACAATGGGTCAGGTGTTTGCCTTGCATACCCCCAACCAAGGTTTAATCCCCAGCACTCTATATTGTCTCCTGAGTGAACCAGGAGTAATTCCTAAGTATGGAGCCTGGAGTAATCACTGAGCACTGCCAGATATTGTCCAAGAACCAAAAAAAATTTTTTAATAAAAAAAATCATTTAGGAAGCAAAACAAAATCAACTCTACTTCCACCCTTTAAAAACTTCTCTCCAAAATTTCCAAGCATATACTTTGCTCACAGGACAAAATTACAAATACACAAAGAAAGAGAGAGAAAGCACACAGGTGTTTCAAGCACCTTTCTTGCAAGGTCACAAGTTTAAATCCCCATCATCCCAGTCTCTACACCATCGATGAGATCTATTTTACAAACCATTTCTGGCCTCATCACGTGAAGCCAGGGATGCAAACACTGCAACTCAAAAGATATGTGAGCAGACTAAGCTATAGTACAAAGGGTACTATGTATGCTTGCCTTGCACACAGTCAAAGCAGGTTCAATCCCCAGCAACCCATAGGGTCCCCCAAAGACCATCAGGAGTGATTCTTATTCTTATTCTTAAGCAGAGCCCAGAGTAAACCCTGAGCATTAAAAAAAAAAAAAAAAAAAAAAAAAGATGTTGAGTATCGGGCCAGGAAATTCATTTCCCATGAGCACTGAATACAATTCAGAACCCCAATCCTAACTGTGAGCCTCCACCAACAATGTGAGTCCCAACAAGCATATATGCAAGCCCTAAAACTAAGGGAGCTCAAGCTGTGCCAGTATAGCAACCTGATGTGTGATTGGGGTTAGCATTTACATAAACACGTGCATATGTAACCCCCATCACCATCACATCATCATCATCACCATTATCATCAAAAAGAGTGGTGATAAGGAAAAGAAAAACAACCTGTGGAGATTGTTTTTTGGGAGGGGGGTCACACCTGGTGGTGCTCAGGGGTTACTCCTGGCTCTATGCTCAGAAATCGCTCCTGGCAGGCTCAGGGGACTATATGGGATGCTGGAATTCATGTGGAGATTTTTTTTAAACTAGCTGTGAAAAATAATTAAAACATAAATATTAAAAAAAAATCTGACTCACTCACTATAGACAGATTTGACAAGTTCAGATCTGTTGGAAGTTCAAGATACAGAGAAGAAATGAAGTTGAATAGTAGCAGGATCACTTCTTCCTTGGGGAAGCAGCCACTATGTTCTATAAAACCTTCAAAAGATTGAACGAGACCACCTATATTAATAACTGTCCGTGACTTTAGGTCTAGAGCAATAGGACAGTGAGTTGGTAGAGCACTTGAATGTGGCTGACTGGGGTTCAATTGCAAGTACCCAATATGATAGTCGTAAGTACTTCCAGGTATGATTCCAAAACCAAGAAATAAAATGAAATAAAAGACTTCAAAGTGGGCCCGGAGAGATAGCACAGTGGCGTTTGCCTTGCAAGCAGCCGATCCAGGACCAAAGGTGGTTGGTTCGAATCCCGGTGTCCCATATGGTCCCCCGTGCCTGCCAGGAGCTATTTCTGAGCAGACAGTCAGGAGTAACCCCTGAGCACTGCCGGGTGTGGCCCAAAACAAAACAAAACAAAAAGACTTCAAAGTCTACCCACTAAAATGTTAATCCTATTTTTAAATGCCTTCATGTATTTGGGCTGGAGCCCTTGCACGTGGCCAACACAGGTCTCTCTGAGTACCGCCAGGTGTGGCTCAAAAACCAAAACCAAACCAAACCAAATAAAAACACATTAAAAAAAAAACAAAACCATACTCCAAAAGGATATGCCAGGAGGCATTTTATCAGTAAAAATTAAATGGAACCCATAGAGCTCCATGTTGTTGTTTCTCATGCTATTGTCTTCGGATAAAGTGTTGGAGAAGCATCTGGCCATTCGCCTTTTTGGAACCCTCTGGAAACTTTAGAGGGCTGCAGGCCAGTTTTCCTGTGCCTAAAGGTGGTTGGGGACAAGTTGAGTTGGAGGGAGATGGTGGTGGTGGTACATGTAATTACAGATGGCTTCTGGGTCACTTGGCTTGAGGAACCAGGCCTGACAGTGACATTGGAATGCACTGACTTGGCATGCACCAAGCAAGGAGACAAGGGGGAAGCTGGTATTTCTCCAGATCATGCCTCCCAAGAGGCCTGCAACTCCCAGAACCTGCTCCCCACCTGAACAGGGCCCCAGGTAGCTGGGATGAGGACCCAGGCAGGGTGCAACTCTGGCAGCAAAATGCCCTGAAGAGGCTGATGCTAGGATCCCTTACTACTATTTCCATCCCCTGGGAGATTGTGAGACTGCTGGTCTGCATCTAGAGAGCCAGGAGGTCAGGAGTCTGTGACAAAAGCATGTTCCCACCCCCAACACGCCCCTGCCCCACCCCCTACACACCCCCAGCCGTCTCTCAGCTGCTGGGGCTGCCATCCCAAGATAGAGGTGTCCAGGACCCCTAGGGAAAGGTCAGGGACTGAAATAGCCTGTGGCAGCCGCAGCAACTTTCCTGGCCCAAGAGGCGAATAAAGTCCTGGGAGGTAACAACAGAGGGACAGGGGGCCAAGGGACACTGGCTGGGGTCCCGCTCGTGCACTCTGGCACGTCCACACAGCACCCACGTGTGATGGGGAGGGGCTTCGTGCCATGAGAACCGGGGTGCAGTGAGGAAAGATTGTAGAGCTGGGAAGGGATTATGGTCCTTAATCTGCTCCCTTGAGAGTGAATGAGCTGCTAAGGGTCGGAGCAATAGCATAGTGGTAGGGTGTTTTGCTTGCCTTGCAGGCGGCAGACCCACGACTGACCAGGCTCGACCCCCCCCCCCCCATTAGGTCCCCCAAGTCCCCAAGGAGCAATTTCTGAGCACAGAGCCAGGAGTAAACCCTGAGCGATGCCAGTGTGGCCCCAAAACAAACAAACAAGAAGTGCAAACTGCTAAAAGGTGTGGATATTTCTCTAAATGTCGCTGATTTTCAGGGGAGCAGATAAGATGTGGGGGACCATAGCCAGAAACTGAATCTAGCACTCAGCTCTGAAACCAAAATGAACCCACAAACAAGGACAATTCTCACCCTGGCCTCCTCTTACCTCTCCATTCGGGCTTCTTAACTTCTCCTGCCCCCCCTTTTGGGGTGCAGGACTCTGCAGGGAGAACCCCAGACACCTCATCTCATGGGGGATGACATGTGGTAGAGACCACCTCCAGTCTACTCATTCTGGGGAACAATCTCTCCAGTCTGGGGGACAGTGTGTCTCCATGGACCAGAAGTCTCTCATCTCCTCAAGCTGGAGATAGCGTGTCTCTCATTTCCAGGGTGTCAGGGCATGTTCTGGATGGTCTGGGGGTGGTGGTGCAGAAGGCGCATCTCCACCTGGGGCTCAGTGGAGGAGCAGCAGGATTCCATCCTGTGGAGCGCCATAGGGCAACCTCCGCCTCCTCAGAGGACAGGTCAAGGCGCTCAGTGAACACCAGCGATGAGCCCCGCCCCTGGCATGTGAATCTAGGCCCCGCCCCTCACATGTGTTGTGTCCTGCCCCTTCATGCAGGGCTCAAGCCTTCTCTCAAGAGCCCCATGCCCCACCTCCTCATGTGATTCATGCCCCACACATGGCCCCACTATGCCCACTCCTCACATGTATATGCCCTGCCCCCACACATGTCCCCACCACATGCCCACCCCTCATGCATACATGCACCACATCTTTAAGGCCTCATGTCCTCACACCTCAATGTCCCGCCCTTTCAAGTGTCCAGGCCCTGCTCCTCACATGACCCAGGGCCCACCCTGCTGTTTCCGCTCTCCAGACCTTGCCCCCCACCCCTTTTCCACACCATATCCCTGGCCAGTAGTGGAGCTTGGTGCTTTGGATGCTTCAGACTATGTTTCTAGGTAGCTGGGTTTTTTTTGGGGGGGAGGGGACGGTATTTCCAACAGGGCTTTGTGCAACAATTTTTGTTACAGCATTTTTTTCACTGAGTTTATTACCATCAGGCAATTGTGACCTTAAATTCAAAATCAGGATCTTTCCAATTTCAGGATGCCCCCCTCTGCACCCCACTGAAGGCAGGTAGAATTTTTTTTTTTTTTTTTTTTTTGGACCACACTCAGCGGTGCTCAGGGGTTACTCCTGGCTGTCTGCTCAGAAATAGCTCCTGGCAAGCACGGGGGACCATATGGGACGCTGGGATTCAAACCGCTGTGCTATCTCTCCAGGCCCTGGCAGGTAGAATTTAATGCTTCTTTGCCTCCAACCTCTCCTATTACTGGTGAATGTGTATAGGTGCACCCCAGAACCTGCCACTGTAACTGCAGTAGTTTAACTTGCTCAGTGTTCTAGGCCAGTATGAATTACTAGCCACCTCTTCTCCTTTGCTGGAGCAAGACAGTGTGGATTTGGGTGGGTAGGAAAGATGATGATACTTGCCCAGGATTTGCAAACCATGCTGAAGTCATCTTCTAGAATAGCATGTAGTCTGGCTTTCCCCTTGGATTTCTCACGGCCAGTAAATTCTGTCACTGGCTTTCTGATAAGAGAGCTGTTAATCATCCACTATTTTAAGGCCCAATGCCTTCTAGTATAAACTACAAAAATGAGGGTCTAGGGGCTGGAGAGATAGCTTAGGGGATAAGGTGCTTGCTGGCCTCACAAGCTACAGAACTTGGTTCTTGTCATCTCTTTGGAACAGCGAGAGGCTAAAATTCTGTTATTCTAGGCATTTGCCTCCTGGCAGTGGGAATTAAAGTTTGTCTTTTCTCCTTTGTCAGTTCAATTACTTTCCAGCCATATGGATCAAGAAGAAGATTTGCTTCCTCCCCAACAAAATCATGTGCAGAGACTAAATAAAGGTCTGATAAATTCCATACTCAGAGAGCTTCATCCCAGATAGCAGTGGGAGGGCTCTGAAATGGGAGCAGGGAAAATAAATTAGGGATCTGTGGACTCAATGGATATTGAAGGCCCCTGTGATAAAGGCTGAAGTTTGAAGCTCTGGCTGGAGCTGACAGATGGACTAATATGTTGAAAGTATGGTACAGAATAATGCTTCATACCTGAGGGAGAAATCTAGGTTCTGCATCCACAAGTCTCCCTGTGTGATCCCCACTTGAAAAGAATGAAAAACTACATTTGAGACATGAAGGAAATGGAAGCCAGATGGAGTGTGATTGGAGCATTTGGTCGACTCTCACAGCTCTCTGAAGGAGATAGGCAGTAGTTGGCTGGTTAAGAAGCATTTAGGAGGGTTGCTGAAAGTGCTATAACTGCCCCCCCCCCCAGGTTATTGGCCTACCAGGCCCATGGTTCAAAGCAAGAGCTCAGGGATGTGATGCTACTTGGGCCCTGTAATCCTAGAGATTGTCCAGGCTACACCTGACAGTGCTCAGGGACCCAGAAGTGTTGGAAATGGAACCTGGTGTGCAGACAGAAGACACCCTAACAGCTGTATTGCCTCTGGCCCCATCAACTTCTGCTTAATGGGTACATTCCAATTTTAGCAGTGTCATTCAGAGCTTTGCCAATGGTTATTCTTTCTCCTTGCCCTTGGCTGTAGACTAATGATCTGTTAAAGAATTCCTAGTCATGGGCCAGAGCGATAGCACAGCATGTAGGGCATTTTTCCTGCATGCATCAGACCCAGTTTGATTTCTGGAAACCCATATGGTCTCCTTAGTCAGCCAGGAGTGATTCCTGAGTGCAGAGCCAGGAATAACCCTTTAGCACCACTGGGTGTGCCCCCTCACCAAAAGAAAAAATTTCTGTCTTAAAGTTAAAGAATTTCTAGAAACACAGTTAAAAAAGGGGAGACAGGGTCAATTTTAAAAGATTACAAAGGCCCCCAAATGATCTTCCAAAGTTAGCTGATAAAATGTCACAAGACTGAAGTTTTGGTCCTTCTGAAGCCCTAAAAATCAAAAAGGTACAAGTATCTATGTCAATTCAAAACAGCAGGTTAGGGCCCGGAGAGATAGCACAGCGGCGTTTGCCTTGCAAGCAGCTGATCTAGGACCAAAGGTGGTTGGTTCGAATCCCGGTGTCCCATATGGTCCCCTGTGCCTGCCAGGAGCTATTTCTGAGCAGACAGCCAGGAGTAACCCCTGAGCAATGCCGGGTATGGCCCAAAAACCAAAAACAAACAAACAAACAAAAAACCCAGCAGGTTAGATCAAATTTTCAAAAAGTGAGTAATAGGGGCTGGAGAAATAGTACAGTGAACAAGTCTCTTGCATGCAGCTGACCCAAATTTGATCCGTGGAATCCCATATGGTCCCTGTGCAGTACTAGTAGTAATTCCTGAGTGCAGAACCAGGAGCAACCTCTGAGCATCATGGACTGTGGTTAAAAAAGTGTGTAAAAAATTTCTCATGCTCATTAACAATTGAGTATCTGGAAAAAAGGTGTCTGTCTAAAATCATACTTTTTCCAACAGTCTTAGAGAAGGAATCTTCTAAACTGCCCCTAAGGCCAAAGATAATATAGTTGTTAAGGCACTTGTCTTGCCTGCAGTCAACACAAGTTCAATCCCTCGCATTATATCTGGTCTCCCAAGCATCACCAGAAGTGATCCCTGAATCCAGAGGCAGAAGGAAGCCAAGAGTACAGCCAGGTGTGACCTAAAAACAAAATAAACAACAATAAAAGTAGATAATCCAATAGGTTGGAGAAGAAGGCCTGAGTGACAGCGCAGCAGTATGGTGTTTGCCTTGGACAAGGCTGACTGAGGACAGACCTGGGTTCAATTTCCAGTGTCCCTTATAGTCCCCCAAGCCAGGAGCGATTTCTGAGTACATAGCCAGGAGTAACCCCTGATTGTCACCAAGTGTGGCTCTAAAACAAAACAAAACAAAACAAACAAAAAAACCAGGTTGGAGAAGGATCTAGAAGGTATTATAAAAAAGGAGCATCAAGGAGCCGGCGAGGTGGCGCTAGAGGTAAGGTGTCTGCCTTGCAAGCGCTAGCCAAGGAAGGACCACAGTTCAATCCCCTGGCGTCCCATATGGTCCCCCCAAGCCAGGGGCAACTTCTGAGCACTTAGCCTGGAGTAACCCCTGAGCATCAAACGGGTGTGGCCCGAAAAACAAAACAAAACAAAACAAAAAAAAAAAGGAGCATCAACTGGTTCCTTAAAGGCTGCCTTCACTCACCACTCCTATTCAACATAGTACTGGAAGTACTTGCCCTAGCGATTAGGCAAGAAAAAGATATCAAGGGCATCCAGATAGGAAAGGAAGAAGGCATGCTCTCATTGTTTGCAGATGACATGATACTATATTTAGAAAACCCTAAAGACTCTGCCAAAAAGCTTCTAGAAACAATAGATTCATACAGCAAAGTGGTAGGCTACAAAATTAACATGCAAAAAACAATGACCTTCTTATACACCAATAATGATAGAGAAGAAATGGACATTTAAAAAAATTCCATTCACATTAGTGCCACACAAACTCAAATATCTGGAGTCAACTTAACTAAAGAGGTGAAGGACCTATACAAAGAAAACTACAAAAGCTTGCTTCAAGAAATAAGAGAGGAAACAAGGAAATGGAAACACATACCCTGCTCATGGATTGGCAAAATTAATATAATTAAAATGGCAATATTCCCCAATGCACTGTACAGAATAAATGCAATCCCTCTAAAAATAGCCATGAAAGAAGTGAATCAAACACTCCTGAAATTCATTTGGAACAATAAATACCCATGAATAGCTAAAGCAATCCTTAGGAAAAGAAATGTGGGAGACATTACTTTCCCCAATTTTAAATTGTATTACAAAGCAATAGTCATTAAAACAGCATGGTATTGAATAAAGGCACATCCTCAGATCAGTGGAATAGATTTGAGTAGTCAGAGAATGTTCCCCAGGCATTCAATCAACTAATCTTTGATAAAGGGGCAAGAAATCCAAAACGGAGCAAGAAAAGCCTCTTCAACAAGTGGTGTTGGCACAACTGGTTAGCCACTTGCAAAAAAGTGAACCCATCTAACACCATGCACAAAGGTCAAATACAAATGGATTAAAAACCTTGATATCAGAACTGAAACCATAAGATATATAGAACAACACGTAGGTAAAATACTCCATGTCATTGAGACTGAAGGCATCTTCAAGGAGGAAACACCACTCTCCAAACATGTGAAAGTAAAAATAAACAGCTGGAACTATATTAAGTTGAGAAGCTTCTGCACCTCAAAGGAAATATTGCCTAGGATACAAAAGCCACCCACAGAATGGGAGAAACTATTTACTACATTCCCATCAGATAAGGGGCTAATATAGAAAATATACAAGTTACTGATAGAACTTAACAAGAAAAAAAATTTAACCCCATCAAAAATGGGGAGAAGAAATTAACAAACATTTCCTCAAAGAAGAAATACAAATGACCAAAAGACACATGAAAAAATGCTTCACATCACTAGCCATCAGGGAGATGCAAATCAAAACAATGATGAGGTACCATCTCACACCACAGAGACTGGCACACATCACAAAGAACAAAAACAATCAGTGCTGGTGGGAATGTGGAGAGAAAGGAACTCTTGGTTTGGGTTTTTTTTGGGGGGCACACCTGTTTGACGCTCAGGGTTACTCCTGGCTATGCACCCATAAATCTCTCCTAGCTTGGGGGGATCACATGAGATGGTGGGGGATCGAACCACGGTTCGTCCTAGGCTAGCACTTGCAAGGCAGACACCTTACATCTAGCACCACTGCCCCGGCCCCACAGAAAGGAACTCTTGGGGCCAGGCGGTGGCACTAAAGGTAAGGTGCCTGCCTTGCCTGCGCTAGCCTTGGACGGACCGCGGTTCGATCCCCCGGTGTCCCATATGGTCTCCCAAGCCAGGAGCAACTTCTGAGCACATAGCCAGGAGTAACCCCTGAGCGTTACAGGCTGTGGCCCAAAAACCAAAAAAAAAAAAAAAAAAAAAAAAAGAAAGGAACTCTTATTCACTGCTGGTGAGAATGCTGTCTAGTTCCAGGCTTTATGGTAAACAATATGGAGATTTCTCAAAAAACCTGGAAATTGAGCTCCCATACTATCTAGCTATACTACTCCAAGGGATGTACCCTAGGAACACAAATATACAATTAAAAAATCCCTTCCTCACACCTATATTCATTGCAATGCTATTTACAACAGCCAGATACTGGAAACAACCAAGATGCCCTTCAACAAATGAATGACTAAAGAAACTAAACTAAACTAAACTAAAGGTACATATATACACAATGGAATATTATGCAGCTGTCAGGAGAGATAAAGTCATGAAATTCTCCTATACGTGGTTGTATATGGAATCTGTTATGCTGAGTGAAATAAGTCAGAGGGAGAGAGATAGACACAGAATAGTCTCACTCATCTATGGGTTTTAAGAAAAATTAAGGACATAATTGTAATAATGCTCAGAGACAATAGAGATGAGAGCCAGAAGAACTGGCTCAGAATATGAAGCTCACCACAAAGAATGGTGAGTGCAATTAGGGAAAGAACTACACTAACAATTATCGTGACAATCTAGATGAGTGAGAGAAGTAGAATGCCTGTGTCAAATATAGGCAGGGGATGGGAAGGAGGGGGTCATTGGTGGTAGAAATGTTGCTCTGGTGAAGGGGGTGTTCTGTTTATGACTGAAACCCAACTACAATTATGCTTGTAATCAGGATGCTTAAATAAAGATTTTTTAAATACATAAATAAAATCTAAAGAAAAATAAAAAGTGGTTCCTTAAAAAGAAATATTTTTAACCAAGACCTGAATATGGTTTTCAAATTTCTCAAAAGAGTCAATTAGGGGCCGGGCGGTGGTGCTAGAGGTAAGGTGCCTACCTTGCGTGCGCTAGCCTAGGACGGACCGTGGTTCGATCCCCCGGTGTCCCATATGGTCCCCCAAGCCAGGAGTGACTTCTGAGCGCATAGCCATGAGTAACCCCTGAGCATCACCGGGTGTGGCCCAAAAAACCAAAAAAAAAAAAAAGAGTCAATCAAGAAAGGAACAGGGAGATGGTTCACAAGGTGAGCATATGCTTTTAATTTTTTATTTTTTGTACTGGCAGGTCAGGTTAGATCCCAGCCTTGAGCTAGAGAGACAACACAAGAGATTTTTAAGATATTTCTTTTGCTTTCAGCCAATCCTAGTTGGATCTCAGACACCACATACATTCCCCTAAGCACTACTAAGAATGAACCCTGTGTACAAGGCCAGGAGAAAGCCTTGAGCACTGCTGGTGGGGCCTAACCACCAGCTACTCCCACAAAAACAGAAAGTCCCTAAGTTTTTATAGCCCCCCTGGGATAAAACTGGGAGTGAGCAACAAGGGTTGAGCTGGCTAAGTAGCCCTGAGTAGTGCTATGTATGTTTCAAAATGAAACCAAAAGGGTCTGGGTACGGTGCTTGCCTTGCATGTGGCTGACCCAGGTTCATTCCCCAACATAAGCCTACCAGGAGTGATATCTGTAGAGACCTAAGCATTGTTAGGTGTGGCCGCAACAGACATAAACACACACAAATAATTTGCCATGTTCTTTGTGACTTCAGAAGGCAGAATGAAGATATTCTCTCTCTCTCTCTCTCTCTCTCTCTCTCTCTCTCTCTCTCTCTCTCTCTCTCTCTCTCTCTCTCTCTCTCTCTCTCTCTCTCTCTCTCTCTCTCTCTCTCTGCCTCATCCAAAAGTAAGCAGAAATTATCAACAGTGAAAGCTTCTAGGGATATAGCGACTGCCGGTATTAGGGCAGTTTGGCCTGGTTGTCACCAATTTTATTTCACCCTGAGAATGACCCAAATGATCTTTGGGATAGTGATTTTGTTTGCTTTTACGTTTGATCACACCCAGCATGCTCAGGGGCTGCTCCTGCTCTGCTCAAAACCTGGGGGTGGCTCCTGGTTGAGTTGAGGACCCTGGGGTGTTAATGATGACGCCCAGGTCTCCTGTATGCCAGCCCTGCACACTAGTCCTTTGAACCATCTATCCGGCCCTGGACAGAGATTTTTAACCTTCAAGCTCCCCAAAGATATTCTTTGTCCATTGAGTCTTTTGCATCATCAGAACTTTGTGTATTTTCCTGAGTGTCCATGAGGGAAATAATCCAAAATAAAGGTCAGAGTGACAGTTCTGGGATCTCCTCCAGTTCTGATCTTCGAGGATTCGCATTTAGGCACCAAACCATGGAGTAGCAAAGGTTGAGGAAATTTCCAATGAGCATCTCAGCTGAGAAATGTATTTTCCCTCAATGATTTAGCTATGCTGAGTCTGGCCCAGACATCATGCTATTAGCCTGAGAATTGCTTTGAAGAAGGCAAAGAATCCCAACGCACCTCATCATTTCAGAATCCTCTTTCTCTGTGGCATCTGCTCCCCATGTCTCTTTGAGTTTCTTATAGGGATCTTGGGGGTGGGCAGTCTTCTGAAAAACACAAAAGAAAAATACCCCCAAAGTACCAGAATTTCTCCTTCCACCCCCATCTCAGGGATTCCCATGGAATTGGGATGGAGATTGAATACAAGCAGATAACAGTCCTGCCTGTTTGTTTTGTATCGAGAACTCTCCATGATCCATCCATGCCAGGGCTGCAGGCTTTAGGAAAGACCTCTGTGCCCCATCCTGGTGATACCTTCAAGCAGTTGGCATCAGGGCAGGCACTGAGAGAACTCCTGCTCAGAAGAATAGGGGAAAAGAACTTTTAGGGGAGTGTAAGAAATTAACCCTGGAGACCAAGAGATGGGGAATAGACAGAGATGCAGTGTGTGTGTGTGTGTGTGTGTGTGTGTGTGTGTGTGTGTGTGTGTGTGTGTGTGTGTGTGTGTTGGGGCCACGCTCAATGGTGCTCAGGTGCTTATTCCTGGCTTTGCACTCAGAGATCACTTCTGGTAGGCTCAGAGGACTATATGGGATGCCAGAGATGAAACCCTGTCTTCCATATGCAAAACAAAGGCCCTACTGCTATACTATCACACCAGCCTGATTGTACTTTCTTGGGTGGGTTTGTGTTTGAATCATGCCCAGGGATTATTAGGGATTACTCCTGGCTCTGAGCTCAAGTGATCACTCCTGGCAGTGCTCATAAAACCCTATGGGATGCTGGGGATTGAACCCAGGTTGGCCATGTCCAAGGCAAACACCCTCCCTGCAATCTTATTGCCTTGGACCCAGGCAGATGGTTTTGAATTTGCCTCTGGTTCTCATGCCTTCAGCTCTCTTAGTCTCCATTTCTCTAATTGCTCCTCCTCTGCCCTTTGGGAATGACCTTTGAGTTGACCCTGCACCCCTGTTCCAGATATGACTTACATAATTTGACTTATGAAAGTAAAATCTGTTTGCTATGCCCAGTTGGGTGAAGCCAAGGAGGGTAAACACCTGGTGCTTGGGTCTTGGACTCTGCAAAGAACAGACTTACAGGTTCACAAATTATTTTTATTTATTATTTATTTATTTATTTTACAAATTCTAAGTCTCCTTTGAGCCAGACTGTCGGCTTCTGGAACTTTCTAATCTGTTCCACAGAAAGAGGAAGAACAGACCAGAGCCCTGGGTAAGAGTGCAGGAAGGTGTGGGATGGATAGTGGGAAAGAGAAAACTCAGAGGCTGGAGAGATAGGATAGCCTATCTCTAGGTTTAATCCTTGGCATCCCATATGGTCTCCTGAGCTCACCAGGAGTGACTCCTGAACACAGCCAAGAAAGAAACTCCTGAGCACCACCAGGTGTGGCCCCAAAACAGAGACAGCCAGACAGAAGACAGACCTCAATGGTTATATATCTAGAGGACAGGACCAGTAAGATTGTACAGCAGGGAGGACAATGATCTTGCTCACAGTTGACCCAGATTCAATCCCCAGCATCCCATATGGTTCCCTGAGCCCTGTCAAGAGTATTCCCCAAACACAAAGCCAGTAATAGGCCCTGAGTACCACCAAGTATGGTTCCAAAAAAAACACACTAAAAAAAGTAAAACTGAGGCCATATAGTTAATACAGCGGGTCAAGTGCTTGCCTTGCATGTGGCCCACTTAGGTTTGATTCCTGGCACCCCACATAGACTCCTAAACTGTACCAGGAGTGATTCCTGAGCTCAGCCAGGAATAATCCCTGAGCACTGATAGGTGTGACCTCAAACCCATAATAAATAAATAAGATGGGGCCGGAGAGATAGCAAGGAGATAAGGCGTTTGCCTTTCATGCAGAAGGACGATGGTTCGAATCCCAGCATCCCATATGGTCCCCTGTGCCTGCCAGGGGCGATTTCTGAGCTTAGAGCCAGAGTAACCCCTGAGCGCTGCTGGGTGTAACCCCAAAACCAATAAATAAATAAGATGACAGGAAGAACAGGATAAGAACCTTTCATAGTTGCTTTACCCTCAGCCACTCACTCTGGAATTCTCCACAACACTCCAAGTTTATACATGATCCATATTAGTTTGGAAGCCTACCCCCTCAAGTTTACTTGGCCCTTCAAGACAAAAAAGGACTGATATATCAATGTGTGTGTATATATAGATATAGATATAAATTTGGTGGCTTTTTTATTTGTTTGGGGGAGCCATATCCAGCATGCTTATAGGATTATCCTTTCTCTACTTTCAAAAATCACTCCTGGCAGTGCTCAGGGAACCCTTGGGATGCTGAAGATAGGGTCAGCTGTGTAAAAGGCAAGTGTACTATCTCTTCAGCCTCTGTGTGTATGTATATATATATTATATACATATACATATACATACATATACATACATATATTATATATATATGCACACATATTGGTTTTGGGGCCACATCTGGCAGTGCACAGAGGTTACTTCTGGTTCTGCACTCAGAAATTGCTCCTGACAGGCTCAGTGGACCATATGGGATGCCGGGGATCAAACCCAGGTCTGTCCCAGGTCATCCATGTGCAAGGCAAATACCCTATTGCTGTGCTATCACTCCAGCCCCATCCCTGTATATATTTTTAATTTGAGCTCACATCTGTGGTGCTCAGAGCTACTACTAGTTCACTACTAGTGGTCACCCCAGAGAAGTTTGGGAGACTAGGCGGTGCCAGGGTTGGGAATATCCACACTTTGAGCTCTCGCTGGCCCCTGTCAATATTTTCTTTTTTATTTTGGGTTTTTCAGGTCACACCCATTTGATGTTCAGGGGTTACTCCTGGCTAAGCGCTCAGAAATTGCCCCTGGCTTGGGGGGACCATATGGGATGCCAGGGGATCGAACCTCGGTCCTGATCCTTGGCTAACGCTTGCAAGGCAGACACCTTACCTCTAGCGCCACCTTGCCGACCCCAAACCCTGTCAATATTTTCAAATATCTGGAGCTTGGGGGCTGGAGAGATAGCAGAGCAGTAGAGCATTTGCCTTACAACTCTGCCGATCTAGGACAGATGGTGGTTTGATTCCCGGCATCACATATGGTCCCCCATGCCTGCCAGGAGCGATTTCTGAGCACAGAGTCAGGAGTAACCCCTGAGTGCTGCCGGGTGTGACCCAAAAATACATATATACGTACGTATGTATGTATGTATGTATGTATGTATGTCTGGAGCTGAAGGGATAGCACAGTGGGGAGGGTGCTTACCTTGCACGTGACGAGACCTACTCAGGTTTGATCCCCGGCATCCCATAGGATCCCCAGAACCCACCAGGAGTGATTGATTCCTGGGTGCAGAGCCAGGAGTAACACCCAAGCACAACTGACTATAGCCCCAAAACAAAAATAAAGTCTTCTTCAAGTATCTTACAGTAACCTGGCCCCCTGGGGAAAGGGCTAATGATATCTGCTATCCCTTGTATACTTTTTTTTTTGTTTGTTTGTTTTTTGGGTCACACCTGGCAGTGTTCAGGAGTTACTCCTGGCTCTATACTAAGAAATCGCTCCTGGCAGGCAGGCTCAGGGGACCATATGGGATGCCGGGATTCGAACCACTGACCTTATGCATGCAAGGCAAATGCCTTACCTCCATGCTATCTTTCCGGCCCCTGATATCTGCTATCCCTAAGGCTCCCTCCCAGGATACAAGAACAGAGAATCCTGAGGAATTCCAGGCTTGTTATCACACTTGGGACCTACCTTTCTCTGAATGGTCAGGAGGATTGATCCATATTTTTTTCTTAAATTCTTTATTGGGGAAGTATCTGGAGCTTGGCCTGGGCTGAGAGGGAAGCAATGGCATGGAGACAATGCACCTGCATCATACATGTGGTTCCAATGACATTCAGAGCGGTTTTGATATGAGTGTGCAGATGGCTTATCATGGGCACAGGATTGCTCTCTGGCTTTGGGAAAACTAAGTTTGGAGGTTTGCTTTATAGACATGACACACTTGGGGTGCATTTTCATCCCTGTTCACTCCCATAGGCTTTGTCTTCTGTTTCTGGTGGGGAATTGGACCACACTCAGCAGGTGAGCTCAGGGGTAAATCCTGGCTCTGCACTAGGAATCACTGCTAGTGGTGCTCAGGTGACCCTATAGGATGCCTGAGATCGAGTCCAGGTTGGCTGCATGCAAAGCAAACTCATTTCTTGCTCTTCTATTGCACTGGCCCAGATTCTGTCTTATTTGCCCCGGGTTCCCCGGCTGAATGCCTACTATTACAAAGGAGAAAGGAAAAGAAATAATCTATATTGGGCCGAGATATTGGGCTGAGAGATAGGATAGAAGGAAAGATGGTAGCCTTGAACACAGCCAACCCATCTTTGATAGCTGCCACCTTTTTTAATATTCAGAGCCCTTCAGGAGTGAACCTTGAGTGCAGAGCCAGGAGGAAGCCCAGAGCATAACTGGGAGGGTCCCCAATACAAAACAAACAACACCATAAAGGAGTAACTGATATTATTATCCCTTCCGCCCAATTAAGTGTAAGACATTTAACTGGAAATCCTTCAGTCCACCCTCTATCCACCCTAGAAGGCATAATTAAGAACTCAAATCAAAGGCTGCAACCAGAAACCTGAAATAAAAGACTTTCTCTGGGAGATAAGACGCTAATCTTTACTTTAGTCTTCGAGGCCAGAGCCCTGCTGTAAGCCTTGCGCACAATCTCCTTGATATCAGGCCATGGCAATAGGACAGCAGGGAAGGCGTTTGCCTTGCATGCAGCTGACCCAGGTTCAGTCTCTGGCATTCCATACAGTCTTCTAAGCACCACCAGGAGTGATTCTTGAGTACTGGGCCAGGAGTAAGTCCTGAGCACATCGAGTATGACTCCAAAACACAACAACAACAACAACAACAAAATACTTGATTTCTCTTGGTTCGATGTGGGGAGAGTTGCTCATTCTTCCAAGCTTGGATTGAAATTAGTGACCCACCTCACACTAAAGTCTGGTCCAGAGGGACAGAGGAGCCCAGATGTGAGAGAGGTTTCATTTTTCAGCTTCATTTGGCCCCCTAAGCACTGTCAGGGGTAACTTCCAGACACTAAGTCGAGTGGCCCATGAACACACGAAGATAAGTCAAAAAGCAGTAAATGGATAACAGAAAGGCAAGTGCTTCTGAGCCTGGGCTGTTTAGGCCTGTGGGCGCCCATCCCCTCTTCCCTCCTCCCTCTCTCTTGAGTGAGCCATGTGACAGGCTCAGGGAACTGGCTCTTCCTGCCAGCAGTCATGTGAAGGGTTGGGGGTTAGAAAGGAAGCTGGTGCCTGGATCTGGGCAAAGCTTCTGACACCAGCCCTGGAGCTTTGCAAGCTCCCAGGAGCCACAACAAAAGCCCCTGGATGCCTGACCCTTGGAAGTTATATGAAAGCATAAAAACTACTGGGTTTTGTTGGTATTTAGCTTGGGGGCCACACATGTAGTGCTCAGAGCTTACTTTTTTTTTTTTTTTTTTTTTTTGGTTTTTGGGCCACACCTGGCGGTGCTCAGGGGTTACTCCTGGCTGTCTGCTCAGAAATAGCTCCTGGCAGGCACTGGGGACCATATGGGACACCGGGATTCGAACCAACCACCTTTGGTCCTGGATCGGCTGCTTGCAAGGCAAACGCCGCTGTGCTATCTCTCCGGGCCCCAGAGCTTACTATTGATTCTGTGCTCAGGGATCACTCCTGGTGGGACTCAAGGTACCCTGGGATCTAACCCAAGTTGGGAGGCCAGAGAGATAGCACAATGGATAGGGCGTTTACCTTGCACACAGCCAATCTAGGTTCAATTCCAGGCATCCTTCTATGGTCCCCAGAGCCCTGCCAGGAGTGATGACTGAGCACAGAGCTAGGTGTCACAAGATTTGTCCCAAAACAAACAAACGAAACTCAACAACAACAACAAACCAAATTGGCAAATAAACAAAAATTGGCTATGTATAAGACAAGTGACTTCTCTACTGTCCTATCTCTTAGACCCCCAGTATCTGCTGTGAGAACCTTTCAGGGAGCTTGTTATGTAATTCACTACACACTTGCAGTGTGGAATTGGGGAGAGGTGACTAGAACCCAAGAGACTATGTGCTCTGGGGTTAGCAGTGAAGGTGAACTGCTGTGCCCACAAGCTATGTGCACCAAGATCTCTGCTTTCGAATGCACAGTCCTCACCCCACATAGAATTTCTATCTGCTTCCTTCAACCAATGGCAAGAACCATGAGTATATCCCTTGGCCATTTAATTACACAAATATTTACCCATGGCTTATTTGGCTTCGTGCCGTATGTGACCGAAGTCACAGCACATTTACATAAAAATGTCTGTACAGGGGGTCCAGGGCCTCTCTTATGGCCAAAAACACTGCTTTACCGGTGTGAGGTCGCTAGTTCAATCCCAGCAACACTTCCATGAGCTGGGGGGGTGGTGGAGTCCTGGCCATTCTGGACCCCCTGACACTGCAGCAGACTATATCATTTCCAGCACCTATGCTGTCATGTGTGAGCACAGTAATGAAAGTATGTGGTCTCAGCGTGCACCACAAGGAGAAAGATAAGAGCTTCAGGGCACAGATCCAGTGTCAGAACTCAAATGTACTGCTTTAATGTCATTAATACAGTGGCAAAGAGAGATGTGCAGGACTGTGTCTGGGCCAGCAGTGTCTGGATCAGCAGTGACTCAGAATGTATCTGGTGGTTAGTGGAATTCCAGAACCTTTTTTTTTTTTTTTCCTTTTGATTTTGGGACCGGGCAGTGCTCAGGGTTTATCCTGGCTCTACACTTAGGGATCACTCCTGACAATGCTCAGGGGACCCTATGGGGTCAGGTGGTGCTAGGCAAGCATCTTATCCACTGTACTATCTCTCCCTCTCCCCCCCCCCCACCCTCCAGCCCCCGCAGTACCTTCATTGTATGATTTTCCAGTTTAGGAAATTCAGCTAAGTGGATTTCCCTCATTTATTGTTTAAGCTGAACTCCTAATGCATCAGACATTCTTCTGCAGAACCCAAACAGATGTTTACAACTTCCAGCAATGCCTGCTTTCTTCCCTGTCCCAACACTGAAGAAAGAGGGAGAGAGAGAGAGAAAGAGAGAGAGAGAAATAAGAGAGAGAGAGAGAGAGAGAGAGAGAGAACATAATAGCATTGTTTAAGTTACCAAAACAGCTCCCCAAATCATCTGAGGATTAGCTGGTATCACAGCAACAGACCCAGGAATCCCAGATCATCAGGTGATGCGGATGATGCTCATTCGCTTCTGTTTCATTTTCCCTTTTTTGGAGGTACACTGCTCAGAGCCTACTTCTGGCTCAGTGCTCAGGATTCGTGCATTGCTAGAGGTTGAACCTGGTCTCTGTATGTAAAGCATGAGCTCTTGTTTTCAGTGTGCCCTCTCCCCCTCTCCAGAGACATGAGAAAGAGAATCGTCTTTCCTTTGACACTCCCGTTCTAATGCTTTCACCCCCAATGTGTGTCTGCCTGGGGTTTTCATTGGTGGCATTTGGGGGACTTAGGTGGCAGGCATGGTCTTTTGAAGGCCTCTTTTAGTTCCTGCCAGCAGGATGTGATCTATACCATGGAAAGTTCTGGGCTGGAAGGCTTTCCTGCAGAGATAGATGAGTGCATGCAGGCAAGCGCCATTTGAGATCTCTCAGGCTCACCAACAGACATGGAGGGAGATAAGGGACAGAAGTAGAGACTCATTGCAATAGCAATATGGCACCTCCTGAGCCCCCCCCTCCAAAGCACCCCATTCAATGGCAAGAATCACTGCATTTCCAGAGGAATAGGGGATTAAGATACCTAAACCTAGATCAGAAAATACAATAGACTTGAGATCCCGTCTCTATGGGGAAGGAAGACTCGGAGAGCACTGGCAACAGAGCCATGTGCTGGAAACATCCATAGCTACTGTGCTCTACCATTTTACTCCCAGGGCTATTTTCCAGCCCAGAGAATGTGCTGGTGTCTCTGCTGTTCTAGGTGAGTCCTAACTTACCTTGTCCTTTATAAGATGCTGCTTTCCCTTTAAGAGGCAGCTGCGTCAGAAATCAAGAAAAATTCGGCAGATGCGCAGTCTGGTCTATTGTACCTGTGCACCCAGAGCTGCTGATGACTGAGATTGAGCTCCAGGCTGTCATATGGCAGAGTGCCAATCAGCTCACATCACAGGAGCAATTTACCTGAAAGCTTCAAAATTATATGATGAATCACAAGTTTGCACTAGTTACAATTTGGGGGGGGGGGTGTTTGGGAGGGACTCCAGGTTCACTCCTGTTGGTTTTTATCCTAGTAGTGTTTGGCAGCACTCTAAGCTTGGAGCCTTCTCCTTCACTTTCATTCTTTTGTTTTGTTTTGAGGGCACACTCAGAGGTTATGCTTGGCTCTGCCTCAAGAATTACTCCTGGTGGTGCTCAGGGATCATATGGGATGCCAGGGACTGAACCTGGGTTGGTTATGTGTTGCATTAAATAATTAACGATTGTGAAGGATGGAGGTGATGGATGGAGGAATCTTTCCCTGCCATCCCAGGCCACGTGGCTCTGAAACCCCCATTCAGCTGGCGGGTCCCAGGTTTAGGTGAATGGCGGAATTACTCATCCAGAGACAGGCATCAGGAAGCATCAACTTTATTCATGCCCTATTCACCACATGTGTGTGGCCTATATCATAACCTTTCAAGCATTCAGCCATTCTTAGCTACCCTGCATCTTAATTCCTTTCAGCCATCTTCCCTTTCACCTCCATGCTGGCCAAAGACCAGAAGCGTGCGAGAGCCAGCCAAAAGCCCTAATTCCCTCTGGTCCATACCTTATCTACCTTTTCCAAGACCTCTCCCAGGAATGGGCGGGGTCTTGCAGGTAAGGTCAAGTTACCTAGGGAGAAAGGGTGGGGGATGAGGCTTCATCTCCCCCTTCTCTGAAATATAAAAGAACCTTTTGTAATCCTGACTCCACCTTTAGCCAAAGGTGGGTAATATTTTCAAGCAACAACGTAATAAAGTGAAAATTAACATACCACCCTTTTCAAAAACATAACATTTCTGCAAAATATACTATACACCTGTAACTTAATATTTTCTTAATGCTTTTCTAGCAAGCACTATTCCGGAACTTTCAGTTATGTGCAAGGCAAACACCCTCCCCACTGTACTCTCTCTCTCCCTCTGTATTCTCTCTCTCTCTCTCTCTCTCTCTCTCTCTCTCTCTCTCTCTCTCTCTCTCTGTCTCTCGCCCCCTTCTCTATAATTCTTAAGACACATGGAGCTGTTAGCTGTCCTCATGCAGAATTAACCAAGCAAGCAGTCATTCAACTCCCTAAAACCAAACTTTGCCAGACTAGTCAATACACAGCCACAACATCTGGCCCTCATGGTTTAAAATTGTTCCTGTGCCCAGAGTTGTGGGTTCAAAGCTCACCAAAGCAGACACTCAAGAATAACTGGACAATTTCTGGAAGATAAAATGGATAATACACGAAGAAAGAGAGCTTGCCTTGCACGTGGCTGACCTTGATTCTATCCCCAGCACCCTGAGCCTCATTAGGAGTAATCGCTGACTCAGAGCCAAGAGAAAGCTCTGTGTACAGCCAGATTCGGCTCCAACTCACGCCTCCAAACCCCAAAAACAAAAAACCCAATTAGACAAATATTGCCAGTATATGGGTACATGGTTTGAGGACAGATGATGAGAAAGAAGCCTAATTCCAGCCTTCAGGGAGCTGACAAAATCCTATCAAATGAGGAAGATGTGCCTTTATTTAGCACTTTATTAGCACGAGGGTCAAGAAGCATCTGGAATCAAATGTTCCCAGAGGATCCTCAGCAAGGTTCTGGAGCAATAGGCCAGCGGCACCTGGGTTCTATCCCTGGCACCCATATGTTTCCCTGAGCCTGCCAGAAATGAGCCAGGAGTAAGCCCTGAGCACTGGGTGTGGCAAAAAAAAACAAAAACAAAAACAAAAAAAAAACCCCACACAAAACAAAACAAAAACACACACACAAAAAAAAAACAAAAAGATAATTAATTCCTTTATGCCTGAGAAACACAACCCGGGTGAACACTAGCACAGACTTCTAGGAATCATCGACATGCTCAGTTTTGAATTCACTTTTGGTCCTTATGAGATCCAACACCTTTGACCGGGGTCAACTTTTTGCAACCCCCATTTTCAATGATGCAAACCCATACGGAGCAATGACCCAGCTGACGAGGGCCTCCTATTAGTTTCTAGTACACCAGTAGGTCCAATAAGCTAGATCTGAGTTTTGTTTGTTTTGCTTATTTTATGTTTATTTGTTTATACCCAGCCCTGCTCAGGGGCTACTTCCTGATCTGTGCTCAGGGTCCAGTTATGGGACCACATAGTGTTGGGATTAAACTTGAGTCTTTTGCATATAAAGCTTGCACTTAGCACGTAGAACCATTCCTCTCCATGTTTTTTTGTTTTATTTTGGGGCCACATCCATGGGTTCTTGGGGGAAGGGATCACTGTTCTGGCAGTGCTTGGGAAGCCATATGCAGTGCGGGAGATCAAACCCAGTTCAGCAGCATTCAAACACCTTCCCCGATGTACTCTCTTTGACCCTCCACATCTGGTTTTGACTTTGGTCCTAGCAGCAGCTGTCGGAGGAGTTTCTGTCCTGTCACTTACCATATGTCTATTTAAAAAAAAATGGGTCTGGAGAGATAGGATGGAGATAGGGCGTTTGCCTTGCATGCAAAAGGATGGTGGTTCAAATCCCGGCGTCCCATATGGTCCCCCAAGCCTGCCAGGAGCAATTTCTGAGAATAGAGCCAGGAATAACCCCTGAGCACTGCCAAAGTGACCCCCCCCCAAAAAAAAAATGACATGAAATGAACGAAACTGATAGTCATAATGGGGAGCTCCTTCCCTAAATACTAGCCTGTCTCTTTAAGGCCTGTGCTGTGTAATCTGATAAAAGTTATCATATAACCCAGTGTCTATCCAACGAGCTATATAAAAAAACAAAACAAAAAACAAACACACAAAAAAACCAGCTTATAAATACAAGGGACTAATGTGGCCAGTAGGTCAAAGTGAATCCCAGGTAAGAGGGTGGGGAATGAAAGAGAAGCCTTACTTCCACTTTCCTTCTCCACCAGTCTATTTTAAACTCCTGCTAAAGAAAGCTTGGCCAAGGAATAGAATCCAGGGGGCAAGAAATTGCCTCTCTGGGGGCTGGAGTGATAGCACAACAGGTAGGGTTCTTGCCTTGCACACAGCCAACCAGGTTTGATTCTCTACATCCCATATGGTTCCCCAAATCTGCCAGAAGTGATTCCTGAGTGCAGAGCAAGGAATAAGCCTGAGCACCTCTGTGTGTGGCCAAATCAAAAACAAAACAAAGAAAAGAAACTGCCTCTCTGATCTAAAGGCTTGTACAGTGCAGACCTCATTGCACCAAGAAGAGAGGGAAGCAGTGGATGAACTCGGAAGTAGGTTTAAGTATGAATCATTACACACACAAACTTGCCAGCAAAACCAGGAAGCCACAGGCAGCACTTTGGTAACTCCGTTGGAATAACAATTATAAACGGATTATAATCACTTAGCCAAAGCTGTGGGTCAGAAGACAACCTTCCCAAGAAAACATGAAAACCAAAGCCAACCCAACCCATGGTTATTTAGAACCCTAGATAAGAGCAAAATGAAGAAATGTTTGTTGTACTATTCCAACAGGTCGGGCCACCTCCTATCTCCATGGCTAGAATTCCTATTGCTCTTGGGTCCCTGGCATTTAGGACCAGTGCTGGAAGTGTGTGAATAGGCTAGGCATCACCAAGCACAGGGGGCATGCTAAAGTGCCTCCCCAAGCTGGTATGGAAATGGACAGAAATAGATACGTGCCAGGAGGGAGAACTTCTGGGTCAAAGGACAAGGATTTGGGAGTTGTCACAGCAATGCACTGATGTGATGTCAGAAAAGTCCTCTCTGGTGGGGAGGCTAGTCTGGTAGAGAGGAAGGAGGCTAGTCTGGAACACACAAGGCAGGAGGCAGAGGTGACAGGACCAGTGTTTGCTGTTTTGATGAATCACTGGCAGCTGGGCAGAGCCCAGTGGGAACAGCTGATAACTCCTTCAGTCCTTAGGGTGCTGGAAAATGAAGCTACAGAGGATATTTCAAGTTCACCTCAGTTAGGGACAGGGGACAAGATGGAGGGTCATGTTGAGTATTGGATCCTCGGCATAAGCTCAGACACCCAAGATTCTGGGGACTCCTGGGGTGGCCAACTTCTGGGAACTGGTAACCCCGAGTTGTCTGGGCCTCCTAGAAAACCTGGGTAGGGGTAGGACAGACACAGCTCAGGGACTGGACAGGCCCACGAAGGGTGTCTGGAATGATCTTACATTGGGTTGATTTCCAGGCACCCTGAGCTCAAGATGTGTTTACAGTGAGTTATCTGACTCTGCACACGGTGCGATTAGGTGTGGTTGCCAAGGAGCTGACCACAGCCTATAGGGCTTGGGACAAGTTCCCAAACAACTCAGAACTCCATGGGGAACATGGGGAGGTTTTAATTACAAAAGCAGGTGGGGGGAAAACTTAGAAATCTCATTGAAGGAAAATTGCTTTGCCCATTCCTAGATGCCAGGATACAAAATGCCAAGTGTTGGGACTCTCACATCCCATCCCCCACCTGTCCTAGCTAAGGAGCAGCGGGTGAGAAAAGCAAATGGAGCATTGACAAAAAAGCTGAGGATCAGCATCTAACCCTTTAAAATGTGTAGAACCAGAGGAGGCCAGAGTGATAGGACAGCAGGGAAGGCGTTTGCCTTGAATGTGGCAGACCTGGATTCAAACCTCATCATTCCATATGGTCCTGTGAGCCTACCAGGAGTGCAGAGCCCGTAGTAACCTGGGCGCTGCCAGGTGTGACCCCCCCCAAAAAAAACCCTAACAATGAAAATGTAGAATCTGGGGCCGGAGCAATAGCAATGAGGAGAGTATTTGTTTCCCTTGCTTGTGACAGATCATGTTCAGTCCCCAGCATGCCATAGGGTCCCTGAACACCACCAGGAGTGTTCCCTGAGCACAGAGCCAGGATAAGCCAAGTGCCACTGGGTTGGCTGTGTTGGCTGACACACAAATCCCACCACATAAATCACCCCAGAAGCCCCTTTTGTCAGTCTGATGCTTTAAGTTTTAAATCCTGTGTGCATTCATCTTTTCAAAGATTCAGGATTCAGGGAATACCCACCCCAGCCACTTGCTACAGATGAGCCCTCCCACTGAAAGGTCCAACGTGGGACAAGCAGGACCACTAGCCCGCCAACCCCTCCAAATTGGGCTCTCACCAACCAGAATGGCTTGGGCCCCTCTTTGGCAAAGAACCACACATAGGCACACAGTCGCAGAGATAATTTTTGTTTTACATTTAAATATAAAAATACTACTCTGCTTTGGGGTTAAAAACAGGCCACACTATAACTTTTTTCTTCACAGGTAGAGCTAAGAGTCTGCTGGCACTGGGAGGGCCTTCAAGTGGGAGAAAGAAGGGTTCTCATCTCACTGCACCCTGGGGTCAGTGTATACCTCCATAACCCTCCCTTTTTGGGCTCCCCTGCAAGAGCTTTCTCCTTTCCCCCCAATACAGACGTGCACACCTGACACATAGGTGGAAGCCAGTGGTTAGGTTCCCTCACCCGCCCCACTAACACTTGTTCTAGAAAGTTCAGTGAGAGGAAATCAAGGAGGTGGCAGTGAAGAGATTAGGAACTGGGGCTCCTGGGCCCCTTGGCCAAAGAAGCCGAGCCATCTTAATGAGGCACGAGGAATAGAAAAAGACCAGCGTTTCCCAACTATTCATTTACAGCTATTTGGGAGGGAGTAGGGGAAGGGGGGGTGCTTGGTTAGGGGTGGGGGGCATGGTGTGCGAGGCGAGTCCGTTTTAGTTCTTGTACTGGAACGGCTCCTCCCCGGTCTCATTGAGCAGACACGTACGGACAATGGCTTCCGTCACGGAGAAGGGATCACAGTTGGCGGAAGGACGGCGGTCCTCAAAGTAACCCCGTTTCTCCTGGCCCACAGTCCGAGGGATGCGGATACTAGCGCCTCGGTTTGCCACTCCGGCCGAGAAGTCGTTGATGTTGGAGGTCTCGTGGAAGCCCGTCAGGCGCCGTGCATTGTCCAGGCCCCCCTTGGGGTCGTAGGCGCGGATGTGATATTGGTGTCGCTTGCTCAGTCTCTCAATGGCCTCCTCGATGAACCTGAGGTGCACAGATAACACGGGCATGGGAGGCCAATGAGGAGAGCGCTGGCCCTCCGTATGGCTGATCTGATCTGAGTTCCATTTCTAGCATCCCATAGGGTCCCCGGAGCACCTCCAGGAATGACCTCTAAGCCCCACCAGGTGAGAACCGAAAAGCAAGACAGAAGCAAAAACATGGAGGTGGGGGTTTCCCATCAGGTCCCCTGAGGGACAAAAGCAGCAAATTAACAATGTGAGGAGGGGTGGTGGTGGTCCTAACTGCCCATGAGGATCAGAGCTTAGGATTTTGGTGACAAAGATTCTATTCGATTGGCAGGTTTCTTCCCACGTGTGAACTGAATTTGTTCACCTAGGCTGGATGAACCCAGTCCTTATTTATTTTGGGGGGCTCCTACTCTGCAGTGCTAAGGACTCAGTCATTCTTAGAAACAAATCCAGTTTCTAATCTGTCAGCCTGCCCCACCATGATCCTTGCACTCTCTACAGAAGAACATAATTCATTATTTTTCTCCTGGCTCTGTGCTCAGTCACTCCTAGCAGGGATTGGGAGACCATCTGGAGTGCTGATTGAGCCCACTCAGCCACATGCAATACAAGTGCCCCACCTGCTGTAGTATCTCTCCAGACCCCTTTCATTCATTACTTATGTTTGGTTTGTTTTAGGGCCACACCTGGTGGTGCTCAGGGGACCCTACAGGATGCCAGAAATCAAACCTGTATAGGTCTGTCACTGCTGTTCTACTTCTCCAATCCCAATAATTCATTATTTTACAAAATAGTAGGTTTCAAGAATCTATGGCAACCAAGAGCTAGAGTACTGAACTGGAACCCTGTTCATGCCAAGAGGGTAAAAATTGGGAGGTGGGGGTGTCACTCACTTGAGCCCGTTGTCCTCACGCATAGCCTTGGTGCTGAAGTTGGTGTGGCAGCCGGCACCATTCCAGTTCCCAGGAATGGGCTTTGGGTCGAAGGTGGCGATCACCCCAAAGTCTTCACACACACGGTGCAAGATGAAACGGGCCACCCACAGGTGATCACCCATGTCGATCCCTTCACAGGGTCCGATTTGGAATTCCCACTGTGGAACAGAGAGGGTCAGGTTGAAGAGGAAGCCAGGATGATTTGCCTGTCTCAGTCTTGAACCACTCCCCTTTTAGAATAATTTGATTTTGGGGCCACACTCAGAGGTGCTCAAGGGTTACCCCTAGCTCTGAACTCAGGAATTATTTCTGACGGTGCTCAAGGAACCATATGGGATCACAGGGACTGAACCGAGTCAGCCACATAGAAGGCAAGTGCCCTCCCTACTTTATTTATTTATTGATATTTGAATCACAACTGACAGTGTTTAGGGTTTTTTCCTTGCTCTGCATTCAGAATTACTCCTGGCAGGCTCAGGGGACCATATGGGTTGCCAGGGATCAAACCCAGGTTGGCCACATACAAGGCAAATGTCCTACCCATTGTGCTATCACTCTGTGCTTGCCCCCCACCTAAGTGGAAGAAAAACACAAATATGAAAGGATGGAATCAGAAGCCAAGCAGTCTCAGGTACATAGGTGGCATTAAAAAAGGACAGAACTAGGGGCCAGAGAGATAGCATGGAGGTAGGGCGTTTACGCCTTGCATGCAGAAGGTTGGTGGTTCGAATCCCAGCATCCCATATGGTCCCCCAAGCCTGCCAGGAGCAATTTCTGAGAATAAAGCCAGGAGTAACCTGAGCACTGCCGGGGTGTGACTCAAACACCAAAAAAGAAAGAAAGAAAGAAAGAAAGAAAGAAGGAAGGAAGGAAGGAAGGAAGGAAGGAAGGAAGGAAGGAAGGAAGGAAGGAAGGAAGGAAGGAAGGAAGGAAGGAAGGAAGGAAGGAAGGAAGGAAGGAAGGAAGGAAGGAAGGAAGGAAGGAAGGAAGGAAGGAAGAAAGAAAGAAAGAAAGAAAGAAAGAAAGAAAGAAAGAAAGAAAGAAAGAAAGAAAGAAAGAAAGAAAGAAAGAAAGAAAGAAAGAAAGAAAGAAAGAAAGAAAGAAAGAAAGAAAGAACAGGACTAAATATTCATACCAAAGGCAACAATAGAATTGAAAGACCCAAACTTTAACAAACTTTAACTCCAACAACTTTAACAACTTAAAATGAGCCTGTTATACTGGCAGGTTGGGGAAGAGGGGAGGGGATGGTATGGGATGCATTTGGAGAACATTGATGGAGGGAAGTTGGCACTGGTGGTACTGTTGGCCCTGATTCACTGTATGTCTGAACCCCAACTATGAAGGACTTTGTAAATCACAATCATTTCAATAAAATAAAAATTTAAAAAATAAAGGAAATCTAAATTTAATAAAAAGCATAAAATAAAAAAAATAATAAAGAATGGGGCTGGAGTGATAGTACAGCGGTAGGGCATTTGCCTTGCATGCAGCTGACCCAGGACAAACCTAGGTTTAATCCCAGGCATCCCATATGGTCCACCAAGCAGGGGCAATTTCTGAGCGCATAGCCAGGCATAACCCCTCAGCATCACTGGGTGTGGCCCCAAAACCATCACAATAATAATAATATTAATAAAATAATAATAAAGAAGTTTGGTTTTAAAAACCCCATATGCTGTACCCAAAGTCTTCCACATGCTGGGGTGGGGGCAGGGTTACCTGAGCAGGCATCACTTCAGCATTGGTCCCCCCGATCTTGATGCCAGCATATAGGCAGGCCCGGTAATGAGCTTCCACAATGTCACGCCCATAGGCTTTGTCGGAACCTACACCGCAGTAGTAGGGACCTGTGGGGAGGGAGTAGAGAAGTCAAGTTGCGTAAGACAGAGAGGGATCCTGTAAGCTCCGGGACTGTGTCGGAGCAAGGTCTGGCAGGTGGGGCTCCCTCTGGACCCTAAAAGTCTTCAACACACTCCACCTCACCGTGACTACGACTCCCCGCACAGATTTCAAACTACACACACAGATTTGGGAGAGATGAAAGCTGGGTCAGCTAATGTGGGACATTCGCATAGATTTTCCCAGGCCTAGGGACTCTCCTTGCAAAGTTGAGAGGGTACGGGAGGGCAGCCTTACCTTGGGGCCCAGGGAAGCCATTGGAGGGCCAGCCGAAAGGGTGCCCATCTGTGCCCAAGAGCGTGTACTCCTGTTCCATCCCAAACCAAGGGTGCTGGTTGCTCACCATGTCCATGATGCGTTTACAGGTGTGTCTTAAATTGGTCTCTATTAGCAATGAGAAAAAAGTTATGTTAGGGAGAAGCCTGGAACAGCCAACAGTGCTCGAAGCTGACTTTGGAGCTGCATGAGTCAAGCCCCATTGTTAACCAGCCAGAGCGCCCCATCCAAGCAAGAGGGAGGCCAGGGAGACACTTGTGAGTAACCACTATGGAGGGTTGGAAGGACTCAGAAAATAAAAAACCATGATTCTAACTAAAGTGGGTCACAGCCATACTATGCCCAGTGGAGCCAGAACACAAAGCACAATCTCAACTAATCTGCAGGCCAGCCCCCTGCCCCCCACTGGGAGCAAAAGTCAGGGGCTTAACCCTTTTATTCACGGGACAGCTACGTCCAGGCAGCAGGATGGTCCCGAGGATCTCAGGCTTGTGTGCCAAAGCAACAGACAGTTGGTCCTGAGAATCCCATTTTTAGCAGTTTCCAGACTGAGTGCGGGGCTTTAAAATACCAGCTTGGGACAAAGAGAAACGTCTCCTTCCTGCTTAGCTCTTCTTGGCCTCCTCAGTTTAGGGTCAGAGCCAGACTCTAGCGTTGGTGTTCAGAAAACCATACAGTCAGTGTTGGGGAGAGGAGAGAACCCAGGGTCTCTGGCATGCAGAGCTCTTTAGGCAGTGCTCCTGTCTACAGAACTCTCTAGCTCCACCATGGGATTTAAAAAAATTAAAACCAATCTCAAGAACAGCCTAAGTGAGCGCTAGAAGTTTCCATTTGTACAAGCTGGAGAACTGGAGAACCTGTGAAATTGCTGGCATCCTAGGCTTCAGTGCTCTGACCTTTGCCACAGCATGACGTGACTTTCAACACACAGGCTTCTTGGAACTAGCTTGGAACCAGGCACTTGCTATTGCCAAAGTGGCACTGGCTGAGGACAGAAAGACATGCCAGGACACCGAACCACCATTGAGTTGCAATGGGTTGGCTTGGCTTTGGGAACAATGAAACAAAAGCCCCAGGCTGGGAGCATGGAGCAGGTGGGGGGTTGCACTGTGGGGCCTTGTGCTCAGATTTATGCCAATGGCTGATGAGAGAAAAAGACAATGGCCACATGCTGGAGACACAGCTGCCCAGGATGAATGGGCACATATGAATGCATGCAGTGAGCCAGACCAATGCATATGATGCGCTGATGCTTCCCACTGTAAACTTGGCCGATACAATCATTCCTTCTAGCAAGTTCAATGCCAGTGGGCCAACTCCACAACCAATACCCTCTTAGCCTTGGAGTGGGTAGAAGGAAATGTTGGGGGATTCTGGAAGAATCTGAGTGAGGCCATGCATAGACAGTAGCCAAAGATCATCCTGCTGTTGAGAAGGCAGGAAGCCCAGGAAGCTGTGGTTTCAAGCCTTGCACCCTCCCACCCCCAAAATCAGGCCTGACAATGCTCCTCCCCCACTTCTGGGTAATCCCTCCTCACCCCCCCCCCCCAAGCAGCAGTCCTGCTGCATCCCTGTCCCCAATTCCCATGCACACCTGCTGGTTTTCGGTTGTACTTAAAGACCTCACAGAAGATCAGTTTGTTGGGATCCTTGCGGAAAGGGTCCCGAAACATGGCAGCTGGGACGAGATACATGTCACTGTTGGAACCTTCAGACTGGAAAGTGCTGGAGCCATCAAAATTCCACTCAGGCAACTCTGTAGGGTGGGGGGACAGACAGACACACATGGGGGTGAGGCCAAGTGGGTGTGCATGGGAGCAGGGAGCTGGGCAGAATAGAGACATGACCAAGGCAGCCTCTTGTTTGTCATCCACAGCAGAGCCCCATGTCTGGGAGGCCAGATGCTGGGAACACTTCCTATCCGGGGACCCATCTTGCTGCCTTAGTCTCACAAAAACCTCAGTCTGGAGCAAAAACACAGCAGGGAAAGTGTTTTCCTTGCACCTGGCCAACCTGGGGTTGATTGGCATTCCCTGAGCTTACCAAGATTGATTTCTGAGTGCAAAGCCAAGAGTAACCCGAGCACCGCCGGGTGTGGCCCAAAAACAACAGTAACAACAAAACAAAACAAAAATAACAAAAAAATGTGGACAAAGGACAGCATCCCGGAAGATAGAGCCATTCAGACTTAAATACACTTGCCCTCTTTCTAGTCTAGAAGGCTGAAGAAAGTACACCAACGCATCATAACGGAAAACAACCAACCAAATTAGTCCACTGACAAACCAATTTCAGGGCTCAAAGGGAGAAGCCAAGGGTTGTGCACAGGCACACATGTGGACAGGGAGAGCCTTTCCCATCACTGGGGGCTGCAGGAGCACCTCTGAGGTAGCCCTGGAGGATTCCAGCAGGGCTGGGTAGAACCCCCACTCCCTGAAAAATTGAGGGCTAGAGAATCCAAGGGTTAACGACAAGTAACTTGCATGTCACCAGCTATTTATCTGTGGTTTCTGGCACATGTGCCCCCCTGAACTTTGCCAAATAATGGGCAAAACTGCGGATAAGCTGATCAGACAACAATTGGAATCTCAGGGCCAGAAAGATAGCTCAGCAGGTAGGACGTTTGCCTTGCATGCAGCTGACCTGGGTTCAATCTCCAGTATCCCATATGGTCCCTTGAGCCCACTAGGAGTAATTCCTGACTGTAGAACCAGGAGTTACCCCCTGGGTACTGCTGGGTGTGGGCCAAAATCCTAAATACCCTACCCCCACCCCCACCCCCCAAAAAAGGCTGGAGCAATAGCACAGTGGATATGGTGTTTGCCTTGCATGTGGCAGTCTGGGTTTGATTCCAGCATCCCATATGGTTCCCCAAGCCTACCAGGAGTAACCCCTGAGCACAGCAAGGTGTAGCCCAAAAGGCCAAAAAAAAAAAAAAAAAGAGGAAAAAAAAAGAATCCCCTTCTAGAAGCTTAGCTTTCCCTGCCTCTCCAAAGTCAAACAAAACAGAAACCACTTCAGGGCTTGTTTGCTTTGCATCCAGAACCCCAAAAGCAGTGAAATCTGCAATCCTAGTCCAAGAGTTCGCAAAGCAGATGGTCAGCCTAGCATAGTGGTTCCCAAACTGAGTTCCTGAGGGTGACTGGGGGATCCCCAGCAACTCTCCCACCCACCCACTCCTAATTTTGTCTTCACAGGACTGGCTGGATCACAGTGAAGGTTCATTTCGAGCAAGTATTTTTGGATTAGATTGGATTTTGGTTTTTGGCAGCATCCAGCAGTGCTCAGGGTTGACTCCTGGCTCTGCATTCAAGGATCACTCCTAGTGAGGCTTGGGGGACCCTATGGGATACCAGGGATGGAACCCGGTTTCTTGGTTGGCCCTGCATAAGGCCAGTCCCCTCCCCATTGTGCTATCACCTTGGCCCCCAAATAGGAGCTTCATTTCAATCAGGGTTCCCTGTTGCCCTGCTCTAAAGACAAGGAGATTGCAGGTGTGTGTGTGGGGGGGTGGTATAGGCTAAAGGAAGACACCCCCTTACCCCCCACTCACCTTCCACACTCTTGGGCTCGCAGTCAAGTGTCCGGGTCTTGCATCGCAGGCCCTCACCAGTGCCGTCAATCCAGATGTACATTGCTTGGACCTTCTCGCCTTGCGGCAGGGACATGTACATCTGCTTGATGCCTTTGTTCAGATGGGAGCTTGTGGAGGTTGCCATGCTGGAAGATGTTCTTGGGAGAAAAATAAAAACGCAGATGAAGCCCTTAGCACTCCCTAAGCCTAAGAAGGCCCTTGGCAAGGCCACAAAGCAGTGATTGTTTTGTTTTGGGAAGGGTGTTGAGCATTTTATTGATTATACCTGGAAGGGAATTCAAGATTTTTAAATTTGTTTGGGGCCACACTTGGTTTACTTCAGGTTCTGAACTCAGTAATCGGTCCTGGTGAGGCTTGAGGAACCTTGAGGTGCTAGAGATTGGACCCAGGTTTACCATGTGCAAGCAAACAACCTCCAACTGTACTATCTCTCTGAATCTCCAACCCTATTTGTTTATTTTGGTTTGGGGGGGGGGGTCCACACCCAACAGTGCTCATGGTTTAAGTCTGGCTCTGTGCTCAGGGGATCACTCCTAGCAGTGCTCAGGGAACCATATGGGGTGCTGAGAATAGAACCCCAATCTGCCACAATCAAGGCCAGAACCTTCCCCCTGTGATTGTTTTGGCATCTCAAGATTTTTATTTATTTTTTGTTTGTTTTTTGGCCACACCTAGTGACGCTCAGGGGTTACTCCTGGCTATGTGCTCAGAAATCACTCTTGGCTTGGGGGAACCATATGGGTCGCCGGGGGATCCAACCACAGTTCATCCTAGGCTAGTGCATGCAGGCAAAGGCAGACACCTTACCGATTTGCAGAACCGCTCTGGCCCCTCAAGATTTTTATTTTTATTTATTTATTTATTTTTGGTTTTTGGGTCACACCCAGCAGTGCTCAGGGGATCATATGGGATGCCAGGATTCGAACTGATGACCTTCTACATAAAAGGCAAATGCCTTACCTCCATGCTATCTCTCTGGCCCCAAGAATTTTATTTTTTTTTTTTTTTGGTTTTTGGGCCACACCCGGTGACGCTCAGGGGTTACTCCTGGCTATGCGCTCAGAAGTCGCTCCTGGCTTGGGGGACCATATGGGACGCCGGGGGATCGAACCGCGGTCCGTCTCCTAGGCTAGCGCAGGTAAGAATTTTATTTTTAACTAAAAATTCCATCCAAGCTTGAATCTACACGGGAGGCCTGAGCTTTAAGCTTTTGACATAGCTGGGAGGCAATTTCTTTGCTAAGAAATTTCTTTGCCATTTCTTTGTTAAGAGGAAGCCCAAGAAACCCAGAAGTTCAGAGTCAAAATTCCTGGAAGTAGGATCTGGGATCTGAGTTCTTGGAGGCAGCCTAGAAAGGGTTGGTGGTCAAGTTTTCTCCCTTAGTCTGAATCATTGTAGCTGATTCCTCAGGCCCCTAAAAACAAAAACTACAACCCACTTTGATGGTAAGGGAAAAGCAGGCAGCTAAAGAGATTTAAACACTGGAGTCTGGAGTAACAGTACAGTGGGGAAGGCACTTGTTTTGTACAAGACCAAACTGGGTTCCAACCCTGGGATCCCATATGATTCTCCAAGCACCACCAGGAGTGATCCCTGAGTTCAGAGCCAGGAGTAAGCCCTGAGCACGGCTCAGTTTGGCCCCTCCAAACTAAAAAAAAAAAAAAACAGTCTTCCTACTAGACATAAGAGATTTAAGCAAGGTTTAAATACCAAACTGCAATCCAGGAATACCCCCACCCCACGAAGTTTTAGCCCATAATTTCTAGAACCTGACCATTCCTGAGCCCCATGGGACCCACTTGGTAAAAAAAAAAAAAAAATACAAAAATCCCCACTTGGGCCGGAGCAACAGTACAGTGGGGAAGGCACTCGCCTTACATATAACAGACCCAGCCTCGACCCTTGGCATCCCATATGGTCCCCTAAGCCCCTGAGCACCACCAAGTGTGGCCCAAAAATCAAAAAGAAAAGAAGAAAAAAAAAAAAATCCCAATTTCTGAGAACAGAGAAGCTTCGCAGGGCACCAGCCCAACCTCACAGCTCTCAACCAAACACAAATCCCTGAGCCCCAAACCAGTTCCCCACAAGAGGAAACACCCTCCCCGTGCCTCCCCCTCCGGGTCCGGGGTGTCTGGGAAGGAACATACTGTCCTCCAATAACTTGGGCTAGTGTCGTTCTGAGGCGGTTTTTCATGGGCAAGTATCCATGTCTGGCTGGGTGAAAACAGAACCACAGGAGTATCCGGTTCTTCTCGGGCTGGGTCCAACTTACCCCTTCAAGGCAGACCAAGGCCGAGAAGAATCCATTCCTGACCCCCTCAAACTCCTATTTAAACCCATGAGGCCCCCCTCAAACCTAGAAAGTCCCTTATTCCCTGAATGCAATTTTGGCACCCGGCTGTTTCTGGGTAAGGGGAGGCGGAACAGTGGGGTCATGAGGTGCATCAGCAGAGAGCTGTCCAAGTTCACAGAGTGTGTGTGTGCGGTGGGGTGGGGTGGGGGGTCCCCCACTTCACACTCACCCCATCCACAGTACGTTAACCTCCCCCCTGTCCCTTCTGTGGTGCTTAGAATGATGTCGCCTCTCCAGCTTGGTGCTGTCGGCCTCCTCCTCCAGGAATGGGTGTGAGCATTTTCGGGGTGTAGGCGACTGGCACTGGGAGCGACAGGGCGAGGAGCAGTCAGAAAGTTCCTTGTGGGCCGGCGGCGGCGGCGGGTGCAAAATGCTGCAGGGTGCCAGCTGCTGCTGGCCTAGGCCGCGGGTCTTGCACGGGTTCCTCTCGCCCGGGCTCACGGCACCACCGGGGCTCATCCCGTAGGCCGCAAAGCCGTAGTAGTTGTGCGGCGGGGGGCCGGGGGGCTGCTGCGTGTCCCCGTCCAGCTGGGGGTCCCCATCCTCCTCTCCCAGCGGGGCTTTCGGCCAGACTTTACGGCAGGGGGGAGCGGGGACACCCCACTTCCCGCCCCGCGGTGGTGGGGAGCCCGGGTAATCCACCTTGATGATCGATCAAACCCCTTGGGAGGGAGGGGGCCCACTCCAACGTCCCCCCCGTGCGGATCTCAGGGACGAGCCCGCCGCCACGGGGCCATAATCCCTCCGAGGCGGGGACGGGACGGACGACGAGGCTAGGGCCGGTAGTGGGGCCTCCCTCCGGGCCGGCCATGCCAAGCCCCCGCGGGAGCCCCTTTGTTCGGTCACAGAGGGAGCCCCCCCTGGCACCCCGACTCATCCCGGGGGGCCACCCCACACACACATCTGCCTCTCCCAGGCCTCTCCAACGGGCGTCCACTAAGAGCTCCCGTCTGGCTCCATGCACCGAGCCGGGGCAGCCCTCGAAGCCCGGAGGAGGGTGCATGCATGCAGGACGCACCCCGCAGGCCGGCCGCCAGGGGCGACGCGAGTTGATCAAAACAAGCCCCCGCCCAAGCTCGGGAACCAGACCCGGGGCTTTGGGACTCAAGAGGGCCTCCAGGGCCGGTGTGCATCCCTGCGGGGCGCTTACCTGGAGAGCGAGCCGATTGCAAGAACAAGGGACGCAGGCGACGAGGACCAGGCACACGCAGGGCCGCGGGCAGAGAGAGAGAAGAAACGAGCAACCGGTCACTCCAAGCCCATCCTCCGCTCTGCACCGCCTGGCGCCGCCGCCGCCTTTTATAGGCCTCCCGGGCCGCGCCCCCTAGAGCTCTGATTGGCTCCTCGAGACCGGCGCGCGGCCTGAGCGCCGCGGCTATTGGTCGAGCGCAGCGAAGGGGCGGGCCAGCCTCTAGGGGAAGAAAGAAAGGGAAAGGGCCGCGGGGGAGGGGTGCTTGCCCCGCCCCCTGCCCTGCCCTGCCCTGTCCTGCCCCGTGCCACCCGGCCCTGCTTGCTTGCTGGCCTTTAGGGACCAGAGTTTTGCAGAAGCATCTTGGTTGCAGACCCCAGAGCGCCCCAGAGCTAGTGGGTGTTAGAACCCACTAGCGCTCATCTATCTTTAACTGTGCCTTTTGTTATTGGGGATCCTCCCCGTGCCCCCCCCCCTCCATCTTCTTGGCTCTGTTTGCTCCAGTGAAGTGGGCAGCGCTGGGCCTGGGCATTAACTAGAAGTCTTGGCTGAGACGATTCTTCTGCAGGGCCTTCTCACCTCCCTCAGCCCGCAGCCCTCAGCGGGATCACATCAGGGGTCTGATGTGAGTGAGGGGTTCTGCATGAGGGGGAACTGTTCCTGGAGGATATGATCTTTCTAGAGAGGTCTTGTGGGCTTTGGGGAGACGGTGTGGGGCTCTGTTTGATCCAGCCGGTTCCACCTGTAAGACTTTTCAACCTCTCTGCGCCGGTGTTTCTTCATCTGCAAATAAGGGGGTTCAAGGGTTTTTTTGGAGTTAGCCCACCAGATCTGAAATTCTGAGCACCAACCAACGGAGAAGCTGGAAAGCTTCACTTGCAAGCTGTCTGTGCAGTTCCAAAGTAGTGTCCCAAATGGTCCCTTAAAACTTTCTCCCTGGCTTTGCTCCTCAAATATTGAATGGCGTGTTCTTTTGAGTGTAGGAAAGGACAGGGGAAAAAAAAAGGTTGGAGCAATAGGACAGAATGACTGCCTTGCATGTAGCCTGTAGTGGTTTGATCCCTGGTACCCCATACGGTCCCCCCCCCAAAAAAAAAAAAAACCCTGAGTGCAGAGCCTGAGAACTCTGAAAAAGTAAAAGAGAAAATAAATTCCCACTTTCTTATCTCAGTCTTGTTTGAAACATGCCTATGTGAAAGACAAATTAAAGGGATCATGTATGTACCATGCAGGATCACATATATACCACGTGGGATCATATATATACTATGCACCACACAGACACAATTCACCTCCTGGTGGCCTTGCCTGCCTCTGCTTGTGTGGGTCACCTGCATTCTCTGATGGTGCCAAACCTAGATTGTATCTGCCAGGCACACCAGAATTAGAGATGTGGACATTTTTCTGGGGGAAGTCAAGCTGTCTTGCTTCCCAGTGCCTTTGGAAGAGGAAAGGAAGATGTTTGTTCTTCTGGTTAGTTTTGGGACCACAAATATGGCCAAAAGATGTTGCCTGTAATCACACACACACACACACACACACACACACACACACACACACACACAGTTGGCTTCTCTGCCAACATTCCTGGAAAAGTGGGACAGGAGATAGCATGGAGGTAGGGTGTGTGCCTTGCATGCAGAAGGACGGTGGTTCCAATCCCAGCATCCCATATGGTCCCCCAAGCCTGCCAGGAGCGATTTCTGAGCATAGAGCCAGGAGTAACCCCTGAGCGCTGTCGGATGTGACCCCCCCCCCCAAAAAAAATCAAAAAACATTCCTGGAAAAGTGAGTCAGTTTTTAGGTGATGCAGGTGACATTTCCTTGAGCTTTGGGAATGTCTCAGTCTGGGTGGCAGTTGGGCTAGGTAAGGCCTGGTGGGAGCTATTTGCTTTGTCAGCTTCCTCTGGATTCTTCAGACTGAAGGGAAAAAGTTGAGTTTCTGATCCATGTAACCAGAAACTTTCATCTGGACTCCAGATCTGACTATCTTTGTGTCAGCTTTTTAGGTAACAAGTTTGAAGCTTCAGTTTCCTGGACTGCTCACCCATTCTAGGGCCAAGATGATTTCTGCGAGGGTCAATACAAAATGGTCTATGAAAGAGCAATTAGGAGAGAGCCTGGAGCTCTATCCTGGAAGTGATCATTGTGATTCCCTAGAAGCTCTGAGGAAATAGAATTCTTCCTCTCCCCTCACACAGCCCAATCAATACAATTTGCTATTTCTATGGCAGATGCCACTGTGAATTAGAGGAAAAGAATGGTAGAAAAAGGCCAATTTCTCTCTCTCATTTTTTCCTCATACTGCCTTGAGTTCCAGCAGTGGCCAAGAAAAGGGTGTCGTTTTGAACAATGTTTCTAGAATCCCAGCTGCCTAAACACCAAAGTCTGCTCTGTGTGTCCTCACCAAGGCCCCAGGGGGGACTGCAGCCTTCCAAGAAAGTGTAAAAGTACAAGCAAGAGTACAGAGCCAACTGTTTTTTTTTTTTGGGGGGGGGTGGGGGTTACCCTGTGTTGCTGTGTGAGCACCCACTTGCCTGGCTGTACCCCTCTGCCCTCTGAAGCAAGGTATTCGTCCCTGTGCCCTCCAAGAGTACCCAGGGTGGTGTTCGATAACGGCTGTTTGTTGACCACACAAGAGTCTTGCGGCACCATCAAGAGAACAAATGCTTTGAGCTCTGATGATCAGCATGGAAGGAGATTTGCTTTGATCCAGTCATGTGACTAGGGGTGGCCCAAAAGGGGTCAAGCCTCTGCTTCTAACCCAAGAAGTTTTAGGTAACTGAAACCCACCAGAGAATCAGCCACTCCCACCCCCCAAGGAGCTCGAGGCCTAGAAAGGGAAGCTCAAAAGGGTGAAAAAAAAAAAGCAAAAGATCCTTCAAGTCTCTGCTCACCCCCAGATACTCATTCTGTACTTTTGGAGAAGTTTCAGAGAGCCAGGCCTATCCCGGCCAGTTTAACTCTACTGCCCTTAGCTCTCCCTCCTGCTTTTCCCCAAATTGCCAGCTGCCCCAATGTCTTCTGCCCCATCCATGAAAAAAAGAGCATTAGAGGGTCTGAGTTTGCCTTGCATGCGACTGTCCCAGATTTAGTCCTTAGCCTCCCATAAGGTCCCCTCTGAACCCACCAGGAATGCTCCCTGAGGGTAGAGCCAGAAATAACCTCTGAGCACTGCCCAGTATGGCCAAAATACAAAAGCACAAAGAGCATTAAAAGGCTTGAACCCACAAATTGTCTGGTTCAGGGTACAGGCTGTCTCTGAGCACAGGGCAGGAGGAGGTTCTAAGCTCTGAGGATGCTTTGAAGTTACATTTCTCTCCGGTAACACAATAACCATGTCCCAGAAGTGGGTGGTTGTGGGAGGGCAGAATTACAGGTGAGGTTGATTTCCCAATCTGCATGGGGTCTAAAAACAATTTCTTTTTTCTTTTTCATTTTGAATCACACCTGGCAATGGGATTACTTTGGGCTCTTCACTCATGAATCATTCTGGATGGTGCTTGAGAGACCATATGGGTTGTTGGGAATTGAACCTGTGTTAGCCACATGCCAAGGCAAATGTCCTCCCTGCTGTACTCTGGCCTCTCAATCTTCATCTCTTTTGTGGTTAGAAATAAAGACCTTGGTTGTTTGTCTTGTGTGTGGCAACCTGGGTTCAATCTGCAGCATCCCATATGGTTCCCTGAGCACCGCCAGGAGTAATTCCTGACTACAGAACCAAGAGTAATCCCTGAGCACTGCCAGGTATGCCCCCCCAAAAAAGAAAAAAAGAAAAGAAAGAAAGAACGAAAGAAAGAGAGAGAGAGAAAAAGAAAGAAAAAAGGCAGAAAGAGAAAGAGAGAAAGAAAGAAAGAGAAAGAAAAGAAAGAAAGAAAGAAAGAAAGAAAGAAAGAAAGAAAGAAAGAAAGAAAGAAAGAAGGAAGGAAGGAAGGAAGGAAAGAAAGAAGGAAGGAAGGAAGGAAGGAAGAAAGGAAGGAAGGAAGGAATGAAGGAAGGAAGAAAGAAAGAGAAAGAAAGAAAGAAAGAAAGAAAGAGAGAGAGAGAGAAAGAAAGAAAGAAAGAAAGAGAGAAAGAAAGAAAGAGAGAGAGAGAAAGAAAGAAAGAAGAGAGAGAAAGAGAAAGAAGAGAGAGAAGAGAGAGAAAGAAAGAAATGAAGGAGGGAAGGAAGAAAGAAGAAAGAAAAGAGAGGGGGGAAAGAAGCAAAGGAGGAAATTTGCTCAATTCAGTCCCCAGCCTGAACCCAGTGATGTTTCTTTATATCTTTCTAATTCTTTTTTTTTTTTACATCTTTCTAATTCTTGAGATGATCGGACTGATCATACCCGGGACTTCCATGTTCACATCTCAACTCGGGGACCCTGAAGAGAGCTTCGTAGTAGAGCACTTGGCTTGCAAGTGCAACTCAAGTTTGAGTCCTTGAGTTTAACCCTCAGCACTACCTTACATGCCTCTGGTATTCTCGTAGCCCAACACTGCTTTTGGGAATTCCTGGTACTACCACACAGTATGTGATCTTCAGGCATCCTCACTATCAAGTGACGGGACACACAGAACCAAGAAAATGGGACCCCCAAATAATTGCCACAACAACCACCAAAGAAAAGGAGTAGATTTGCCTTGCATGAGGTTGACCTGGGTTCAATCCCCAACCCTCCATTTGGCCCCCATACACTACATAGGATCCCAAGGATCAACTCAGGGCCACTACATGCAAGGCAAGTACCCTGCTTGCTGTACTATCACTCAGGCCCAGACAGGTAAATGTTTAAATTTTGCACTCCCAGCTTCATTGTTTTGTGAATCTCAGGTTTTTGTCCTTCAATTCTGCTTTTGTTTAGTTTGGGAACCACACCCAAGCCTTGCTCAGGGACTACCCTTCGGTGGGTGTAGGGCAGGAAATCTAGAGAGATGGGGTGGTGGATTATAGCTGGGATCGGTCACAGATGAGGATTAAATCAGGGCCTTTAAGTGGCCACAAATTTGGGGGTTTTGTGTCAGACACATGCCAGGTAAGCATATGCTCTGGCCCCCAAATTTTGGTTTTTATTGTCTGTGAATGGAGCTAACTGTGTCCTCTAGGTGGCTGGAACGATTATTACAGAATTTGTTGAAAAAAGTTTGGAGGGGCCAGAGCAGTGGTGAAAGCAGTAAGGCTTCTGCCTGGCCCTCGCTAGCCTAGGACTGACTTGCGGTTCGATACCCCGGGGTCCCATATGGCCCCCCAAGCCAGGAGCGATTTCTGAGCGCATAGCCAGGAATAACCCCTGAGCATCACCGGATGTGGCCCCAAAACAAAAAACAAAACAAACAAAAAAAGTTTGGAATTGTGCGCCGTGGTCAGAAACACACACAGATTATCCTAAAGTAGAGCCCTTTCCCTGCAGCCGCCCCCTAAGAAACTTGATCTGGAACCCCAGTCTCTCCACACCTATCCCAGTATATCTGAATCCTGGTGTATTTTCTGTAGGTTTCATATTCTCAAAGACAAATTGTAATGCAAACAAACAGACCCAGGCAGTGAGTTTGGAGACGTGGGCAGTCCTTGGACTCTTCTGGTTCTTTCCTACTTCCCTCACACCCGCTCTTGTTTACCAGTCTTGAACCTCAGGCGCATTTGTGTGGGTGCGTAGTGCCCCCTGCTGGAATTCTGTGAGGCAAATCAGATGGTTTCATGAAAGAGGCCCGACACCACCTCCTTTGGGGGGAAAGGGGGTCACATCCAGCAGTGCTTAGAGCTTACTCATGGCTCTGTCTGAGCTCAGGAATCAATCCTAGTGATGCTCTGGGAACCTATGGGATGCTGGGATAGAACCTGGGTCAGCCACATGCTAGGCAAGCACCCTCACCATGGTACTGTTGCCTGGGTCCTTAGTAAGTAATCTAATGTCAAGGCTCAGAATACACAGCGTGGCTGACAAGAAATATATAGTCTGGGTCACTGCAATGTCTTCTCATTTGTAGTCAATCTTCTCATTATTTCTAGCCTCCCCAATACTTCTCTTTTGGAAAGCATCTGCAAACCAGAGCTGGTTGCTAGGGAAACCAGCTTGTATCAAAAATGGAGGGGGAGAGTTCCTCCAGGGAGGAGAGAGGGAGATAGTCCATTTCTGACGACCAATGATTACATTGCTCACACCAAAGTAATGAGTTTCATAAAAATACAAGGGAGGGGCCAGAGAGATAGATAGGACATTGAGGAGCGCTCTCAGTTGATTTGGGCTTGATCCTTGGCATCTCATAGGGTCTTCTGAGCTCATCAGGAGTGATTCCTGAGCCAGAAATAAGCCCTGAGTACTATGATTTATCGCCCCCTCCACGCGCGCGCGCCACACACACACACACACACACACACACACACACACACACACACAAATAACCATGGGAAGAAGACTTTGGAAGAACTTAAGGTTGACAAACAAGGAAGATTTGAGGAGATGGAGGCATGAAATTTGGGTGCCTTTTCCTCTCCCCAGGCCTCCTTCCTATCTGGCAGTTCTTAAATAAATTGATGGTTTTCTGGACATCGGTTTCTTAGGTTCAAATGCCATTCTAACAAATTCACCAAATTTGAGGTTGTGCCCTGGGCATCTGCATTAAAGAGCCAATAGACCAGACGCACATGTAACAGGCTGGGCTTTAGGCTGGTGTCTCAGTCAAAGGTGGTCTTGGGATCCAATTTCTCCCGGAGAGAGGGAAGAAGAGCTCCAGACCCCGCTGCTGCACCTGGTTCAGGGGAAGTGTTCCATTAAATATTGGTCCTGGAGCCGGAGAGATAGCACAGCGGCGTTTGCCTTGCAAGCAGCTGATCCAGGACCTAAGGTGGTTGGTTCGAATCCTGTTGTCCCATATGGTCTCCAGTGCCTGCCAGGAGCTATTTCTGAGCAGATAGCCAGGAGTAACCCCTGGAGCACTGCCGGGTGTGGCAAAGAAAGAAAGAAAGAAAGAAAGAAAGAAAGAAAGAAAGAAAGAAAGAAAGAAAGAAAGAAAGAAAGAAAGAAAGAAAGAAAGAAAGAAAGAAAGAAAGAAAGAAAGAAAGAAAGAAAGAAAGAAAGAAAGAAAGAAAGAAAGAAAGAAAGAAAGAAAGAAAGAAAGAAGAAAGAAAGAAAGAAAGAAAGAAAGAAAGAAAGAAAGAAAGAGAGACAAAGAGAGAGAGAGAGAAAGAAAGAGAGACAAAGAGAGAGAGAGAGAAAGAAAGAAAGAAAGAAAGAAAGAAAGAAAGAAAGAAAGAAAGAAAGAAAGAAAGAAAGAAAGAAAGAAAGAAAGAAAGAAAGAAAGAAAGAAAGAAAGAAAGAAAGAAAGAAAGAAAGAATAAAGAAAGAAGAAAGAAACTGGTCCTAAGAAGTGTCTGATCAGGGATGGAATGATAGGACAATGTATAGGGCCTTGCCTTGCATGTAGCTGACCCAGGTTCGATCCACGACATCCCATATGGTCCCCCAAGCACCACCAGGAGTGAGTTCTGAGTGTAAAGCCAGGAGTAACCAACCCCTGAGCAATGCAGAGTGTGACCCCAAAACAAAAACAAAAACTAAAAAGAAGAAAGAAATGTCTAGCTTTAAGTGTACATGCAACCTCCATTGATTCCTAATAGTTTTGCACTAGCTGGAGGTTGCTTTGAAGAAACACTGGGGAAGATTAAAGAACTACAGTAAGGTGAGCAATTCAGAAACAGGTTCCATGATCCCAAAAACGAGGAAGACAGTAGATTACTGAGATCTGGAATCTGCCTTTAAGGTTCTTTGGTGTCTTCTGGAACATCTCAGATCTGTCCAGCATCACTTTTAGAAGGTTCTGGAAGCACAGGAGCTGGAAGCAGCTCCTAAGCACCAGGTATAGTCTTAAAACAAACACCCTGGGGCTGAAGCGATAGCACAGCAGATATGGCATTTGCCTTGCTCACAGCTGACCAGAATTCTATCCCAACATCCCATATGGTCCCCCAAGCCCTCCAGGAAGGAATACTGAGCACAGAGCCAGGAGTAAATCTGAGCAACACCGTATGTGGGCCCAACACAAAAACAAACACTATCTCCTCAAACACAACATCAACAACAGCGGCAGCTAAAACAGGGTAAAATGTGATGACTAATTTTATGGGAAGTCTCTGAGTGAAACGTATAAAGCATAGATGTGGTTAAAGTGCACATTAGAGGTGTAATAGATAATGTGGAATTGAAGCCAAAAAAAAAACAATGCAAAACTAGGGAGGTTCTGAGCTATTGCTAACAACACTTTAACAGCAAAACAGGAGGCATGAGAGTAAAAGTTTACCTCATTCTTAAGAATTGGAGATTAAAAAAAAAAAAAAAAAAAAAAAAGCCAAGGCCTGAAAGCTGGAAACTTGAGGGAGTGGATGAGAGGTCATAATTCCAACCAGGGAAAATTAAAGAACTATAGTAAGTGAGCAATTCAGAAACAGGTTCCATGATGCCAAGAACGAGGAAGACAGTATATTACTGAGACCTGGAATCATAATTGGTTGGAATCATAATTCCAACCATAATTCAGCTCAAAATCAGTCTTGGCTGCTTCTTTTGTGGCGCCCCCTGCAGGAGCAAATAGAAATGCACCTACTTTATAGAGTCAGCAAAAGCACAGTGGGCGACCCCTGAGCATCACTAGGTGTGGCCCCCCCAAAAAAATAAAATAAAAATATACCCTCTCTCCTTGATCCTGGGTGCATCCTTGGGCCCGGATGAGGCCGAGGTGCCATGTCTGTGTGCCCTTTGTCAAAGGAGCAGGTGTTAATAGAGTTCCTGGCTCTCTCAAGTAATGATCAAGAGAGAATTCACAGTGAGTCCTGACCTCCACAGGTAAGGAGACTTAAGGGGCCATGGTGGTGTTAATTAGGAAGAGGGGAGTCCTTGACTCTGCACCATGTAGAAGTTATTTCTTCTCTACTCCTAAAGAGCTTCAGAAACGAAGAGATAATAGCACAGTAGGGAGGATGCTGGCCTTGTATACAGCCAGCCAGGGTTTGAACTCCCTGTACCGCATATGGTCCCCCGAGTACTGCCAGGAATGAGCTCTGAGCACTGCTAAATTAATAAATAAAGACCTGCTGGATTCAAGCGGGTCTTCCCACACTCCCCCTGTCCTGTGATCCTTGGGGTTCTAGGACTCAGAGCACTGCAGCACTGACCCCACAGCCAGGTGAGGTGGGAGGTGGCTGGAACCAGGACAAACTGTTTCACTTCAGCCCCTCCTGGCCAGGCATCAAGGCTGCGAGTCATCCGTGCCAGTGGAACATGGTGATCCAAGGCTTTGAAGATGGACTCTCTGAGCTCCTGCCTTCCCCAGAAGATAGCCAAAGTGGTCAATGATTAGCACCCCTGGCAACCTGCTCTGTCTGGCTTGACCTTGGGATCCCCATGAGGCAACTTCTGGGTAAGATGCTCCTCAGCCTTCCTGGACACCCCACTAATGTCTAGATTAAATACCATTGTGAGCAAGAAAGTCATCAGCGACTGCAAGAATGTGTTTTGTGGGGCCAAAGTGATATCACAAGGGGGAAGGTGTTTGCCTCACACGTAGCTAACCCGGCTTCAATCCCTGGCACCCCATTTGGTTCCTGAGTCTGCCAGAAATAATTCTGAGTGTAGAGCCAGGATTAATGTCTGAGAGAAAAAAATGGAAAAGAGAAATATGTATTATTAGTGGGCCACACACCCAGCAATTCTCAGATGTTACTCCTGACCCAGCACTCAGGAATGACTCTTAGCTATGCTTGGGAGGACCCTATCGGATGCCAGGGATTGAGCCAGGGTCAGCTGTATGCAAGCCAAGCACCCTCCACATTGTGCTATTGCACCTACCTCAAGGCAGGCACCTTAACTAACCCGTGTTCTATCTCTCTGGCCCCATTGCTATGTTTTTATTTTTAAATTACTTATTTTAGCTTTGGGATACACCTGACAGAGATCAGGGGTTATTCCTGGCCTTGTACTCAGGGATTACTCCTGGAGGTGCTCTGGGGACCCTATGGGATGCTAAGGATTGGAAGCTGGGTTGGCCATGTATAAGACAAGTACCCTCTCCACTAGACTGTAATTTTGGCCCTGCAGAAATGTATTGAGTTCCTTCAGGGATCTGACCCTGCTCTCAAATGAACTCCTGGAGTGTCCACAGGTCTGACACACATGTAAGCCAAGTGAGTGGGCAGCGGTGCCAGCCTGTACCACTGAGTAGACTATGAAAGTCCTGCCGTAAAATGCATGGTGTGGATTTGAGATGTCAGTGGCAGGCATGGCTTGTAGGGGAGGTTGGAGGGAGTAAAAAACATCTTTTGGGAGATTCTAGAAATCTTCCAGAAGCCATGAGCAGGTTTCCTGGCAAATTCTTCCCAAAAAGACACTTTCAGCCTGTGTTCTCCCTGAACATGGGTCTTGTTGGCTTGTCCTATCTCTCTTTGCTTGCTTGCTCTTTCAAATTTGTTCTTTGTCTGTCTTTCCCTGTCTCTTTCTCAGTCTCAGTCTCTCTGTCTCTAATTGGGCCACGCCTGGAGAGGCTCAGGGGTTACACCTGACTCAGCACTCAGGAGTCACTCCTGGCAGGCTCAAGGTACCATAGAGGATGCAGGGATCTGGCATAGAGATCCCCATGCCATAGTGATCTGGCAGGTTGACCACATGCAAGACAAGTGCCCTACCTGCTGTGCTATTACTCTGGCCTAGCTCATGCTCTCTCTTAAATCCATATTCCTTTCCTTCTTTCACCTCACATTTTTCCAAGTATTATTAAATTAAAAACTATCTTGCAGGGCTGAAGTGATAGGACAGCGGGGAGGGCACTTGCCTTGCATGCAGACAACCTGGGTTTGATTCTCAGAATCCCATATAATCCACCAAGATCCTCCAGGATCCATCAAGATCCTGAGTGCTGAGCCAGCAGTAACCACTGAGCACTGCCAGGTGTGGAAACTGCCTCCCCAAAAGAAAAATGACTATCTTTACACACACATGCATGGACACACACGCCATGTACACCACTTAATTAACAGGTGCATCTTCTGAATGGTGTTCAGAAGGCCTGGAGCCCCCTCTTGGTGATTCGCAGCTAACCAGGTGGTGGTTCATTGTGGCCTGAAGATATGGTGCCACTTGGGTGCTGTGGTGCCTGTGATAATGTGATTCATCTCAGTAGTGCTAGGGATCCTCCAGGGCTGTACACTGCAATGCTCAGGACACCACATGGTACCAAGGATCAAACCAGGGTGGGTCACATCCAAGGCTTGTACCTTTATCCCTGTGCTATCTCTCTGGTCCCCCAAGCTAATTTTTAATTTAATTTTGTTGTCAATATTCTGAGGCCACACCTGGTAGTATTGAGGGTTTACTTCTGACTCTGCTCCCCACTTCTAAAGGTTCTCAGGGGATCATATTGGGTGCCAGAGATCAAGCCTTGGTTGGCGTATACAAGGCAAGGACCCTACTTGTACTATTATTCCCCCAACTTAATTTTGGGGGACACACAACTTAATTTTGGGGGACACACAGTTTACTCTGGCTCTACACTCAGGAATTACTCTTGGCAAGCTTGGGGGACTATATAGAACTTTAGGTATAAACCCAGGTCAGCTGCTTGCAAGACAAATACTCTCTACCTACGTCCTATCGCTCTGTCCCTGCAACCTAATGCTTTTTCATTTATTATAAATGAAATTTATAATTAAATTTATAATTTAAGCAATACATGGCCCTGGTGGAGGCTATTCTGGGCTCTGCCTGGGGTTAGTTATTTGTCATGTTCAGAGGTCCATGAGGTGCTGAACCTTAGAATCACTCAGGCAAAACAGAAAAAATGAAGAGGCTCTTTTGTGGGGTGGTGGTTTGTTTGCAGAGTTGGGGATCCAAGCCAGGTCACATGCATTCTTGAGAAGCAAATGTTGTCTGGGTGGCCGCTGAACCACTTGCTACTGCCCATTTCTTTTTTATTTATTTTTAATAAATGTCTTTAAGGACTATGATTTCAAGAATGTTTGTATTTGGGTTTAAATATATATATATATAAAGAATACCCCCATTTACCAGTGCAACATTCCTATCACGATCACCAATGTTCTCTATTCCTTCCTTCCCCATCCCCTGCCTATATTCAAGATAGACATTCTATTTCTCTCACTCACTACCATTGTCAGTCATGGTAATAGTCAATGTAGTTATTTCTCTAACTGAACTCACCATTCTTTGTGGTAAGCTTCATATTGTAGGCTGGACCTTCCAGCTTTCATCTCTATGGTCTCTATGTATTATTATAATAATGTCTTTTATTTTTCTTAAAACTCATAGATGAGTGAGACTATTCTGTGTCTATCTCTCTCCCTCTGACTTATTTCACTCAGCATAATAGTTTCCATATCCATTTATGTATAGGAAAATTTCATGACTTCATTTGTTTCTGATGGCTGCATAATATTCCATTGTGTATATGTACCAAAGTTTCTTCAGACTTTCATCTGTTATCAGGCATCTGGATTGTTTCCAGAGTCTGGCTATTGTAAATAGTGCTGCAATGAATATAGGTGTAGAAGGCCTTTTTGTTTGTGTTTTTGTGTTCCTAGGATATATACCTAGGAGTGATATAGCTGGATCATATGGAAACTCAATTTCCAGTTTTTTGAGGAATCTCCATATTGTTTTCCATAAAGGCTGAATAAGATGGCATTCCCACCAGCAGTGAATGAGATTTCCTTTTCCCCTATATCCCCGCCAACACTGATTGTTCTTATACTTTGTGATGTGTGCCAGTCTCTGTGGTGTGAGAAGGTACCTCATTGTTGTTTTGATTTGCATCTCCTTAATGAGTAACTATGTGGAGCATTTTTTTCGTGTCTTTTGGCAATTTGTATTTCTTCTTTCAAAAATTGTATGTTCATTTCTTCTCCCCATTTTTGATGGGATCAGATTTTTTTCTTGTTAAATTCTGTCAGTAACTTGTATATCTTAGATATTAACCCCTTATCTGATGGATATTGGGTGTATAGTTTCTCCCATTCTGTGTATCCTTATCACTATTGTATCCTTATCACTATTTCCTTTGAGGTGCAGAAACTTCTCAGCTTAATATAGTCCTGTCTGTTTATCTCTGTTTCCACTTGTTTGAAGAGTGATGTTTCCTCTTTGAAGATGCCTTTAGTCTCAATGTCATGGAGTGTTTTACCTACGTGTTCTTCTGTATTATGGTTCCAGGTCTGATATCAAGGTCTTTAATCCATTTGTATTTGCCCTTTGTGCATGGTGTTAGATATAGGTCTAAGTTTGCTTTTTGCACGTAGCTGACCAGTTATCCCAACACCACTTGCTGAAGAGGCTTTCCTTGCTTCATTTGGCATTTCTTGACCCTTTATCAAAGATTAATTAGTTGTATGTCTGGGGTACCACTGCCCATTTCTAGTGCTAAGACTCAGACACTCAGGAGAGAAGGCTTGGCAGTGGGCCAAGAGTACCCCTCAATTCCTTGCTACCCAAAAGAATGTCTTGGACTACATGCACCCTCAATTCCTTGCTACCCAAAAGAATGTCTTGGACTACATGCACCTACCAATACCAGGGGGCACTTGCTCAAAGAGACTGCGATACTTTGGAAGACACACAAATGGGGTCAGAAAATGTCAAAAGGATCAATTTTATGGGATGCTGTGGTCTGGCCTCAAATGGGGAGGGTGTCCCCTTTTCTGTTGACCCTCTGACCAGAGTTGCTTTCTTTAAAGAAACCTTGGTCCTGATGAGCCACCCAGACCTCTGTGTTCAAGTGACCCAAGTGACCTCAACTGGGCAAACAGCATCAGATCAAGAGAACCGCCGCAGGGACTTAGGGGCGCTTTGAAGCAGAAGCCAGGAGGAGGCAGACGCCCTTGGAGAGTGGCCAGCGTTTGCTTTGGAGGACAGCGAACCCTCAGATCTTACCCACCTGGGCTGCAAACAAGGGGCCTTGGTACCACCAATCCCTGAGATTTTCATCTTCTGCAAAATCTCTTGTTTTTCCTGAAAACACACAATGATGCTCTAGGGCAGCCAGAGAAACATTCCAAAAGACGATTCGTTTTTAGATGGTTTCTCTAATTGAGGGTTTGGGGACTGCTTCAGGTGTGCAGTGTCCTGTGTCTGTGACATAGCAAAGCACCAGTAGCCCAACCCCGCCATGCCCTGGGCAATTCGACATTCAGGACTGCATGTTCCAGAATAGCATGGTTGGCAGGAGGTCTGGGATCTCAGGGACCAGCCTTTTCAGACCAGCAAGTTCATGAGAGGTGGGTAAGCCGTGGGGTCCAGATGGGTGCTGACTTGTGCCTCAGCAGAAAAACCCCAAGAGTCTTCTGGAAATAGCACATTGTGTCTTTTCTCTCACTTCTCTCTCTGTTTCTATGGGGGAAGAGGTAACTCACTTGTTTGAGTCTTGGCTTCTGCCAAAGTAAAGGGGACCAGTTCTGAGAATAATGGTAAGGAAGACATAGCTTAGGCTGTCACATGAATGCTTCTGCCTCACCCATTGATTCTACTTATACTTTCTAGCTCAGGGGAATCCTGTGTTGTGTCTGGGATTAAACCTGGGTCAGCTGTGTGCAAAGCCAGTACCCTGTCCACTGCACTATCTCATTGGCTCCTGATCCTCCATTTCATACATATTGCCATGAAAAGGTTCATGGACTTGCCTTTGAAATAGTCATTGTCCTCATTTTCCTTCCTAAAGAACTCCATTTTAGTTGTGAGCCTTCCCTGGTTTTTTAGGGGAGTGGTTAGCATGGGGCCAGCATGATGCAAGAAATGAGATAGATAATGGCCTTAGGGGTAATTTGCTGCTGTTGGATTCAGATGTTAGCCTGAGATCCAAGGAAAGGTCATGGGGGGAGTTCTACAGGGTCCCTGGGTGCAGTCCCCCCATTCCTAAAAGAATATACATCTAGAATTCCAGCTCTGAGTGCTGATTGTGGCTCATATGGGCATTGGAACTTAATGCTCAACCCCCCAAACTTTGGTTTACATCAAAAGCAACACAATTTATTTTTTTAAAGGAATGTTCTAGAAACACAAACATGAAAAAGTGCTTCTGCTAGAGGAGAGCTCATCAGGGCTCTGAATGCTGGTGGGTGCTCAGGTTCAATTCCCAATATACTGTGTCTACCCCTCCCCGCCCAGCACACAGCTAGTCCTGAGCACAGCTAGACTCAAGGCCAGGGAGATCTTTAGGGGTCCAAGTACATCAGAGTCTGATTCCCACAATCACATGGTCCCCTTAGGTACTGCCACATTGAGCCCCAGAGATCACTAGCACTTTGCACCTAAGTACTGGTGCACCTGAGGCCCCTGAACAGTGCTTAGTAGTGGTCCCTAATATTAAAAGTTCTCCTCATCTCGAAGCCTCTGTTGAGGATCCATAGCATCTTGAAGCCATGATGTTGTTTAATGAGGACAAACCCTTTGAATTTAAAAGCAGTGAAACTAGCAGGGAGCAGACTCTGGGTCTAAGTGATCATAGAGTGGGGAGGCCTAAACTTGTGCCAGGTAGTCAATCCCCGTACCCAAGCATGGTGCATCATAAGGTAATAACAGTATCTTCAAGGTCAAAAATACTACTGTTACCCCCATCACTCCTTTGTAACCTTATCTGCTAGTAAGACCTGCCCATTTCTGGGAGGGGTCTTTGATAGGTAACAGAGAGGTTCCCGCAGGGGCAGGAGGGAGATTTGGAGGATGGATTGGGAGAGATTCAGGAAGGAAGGAAGAAGCAGAAGGAGAGAGAGCTGGCAGGATGGAGGTAGAAGAAACATGTTAAGATGAGAGGGCAGCTGGAATAGGCTGTTTAAATGGGTAGCCTAGGTGGCTTGGGCCTTGAATAAAACTGATGTCTCCTGAAACCTGACTGATGTGAGTCCTCCTCGAGGCTATCCTGAACCCTCAGTCCTGCCGGCTGAAGGGTGTTGCAGACACCTGGCCTGAGCTAGAGGAGAAAGACCCCTCCATCACCATCCAACCCCATCCAGGGCTGTTATTCAACAACTACAAGATTAGTGAATATCCATCTAATCATGAAGAATTTACTGGAGGCCTGTCACAAAGAAACAGTCAGGTCTGCTGCTCCGATGGGGCCTGTCTGCACATCCTGGCAGGCCTGCGCATTCCACAGTGATTCCATTTTCCGTGAGGTCTAAAACTTGCTGCGGGCCCGGAGAGATAGCACAGCGGCGTTTGCCTTGCAAGCAGCCGATCCAGGACCAAAGGTGGTTGGTTCGAATCCCGGTGTCCCATATGGTCCCCCGTGCCTGCCAGGAGCTATTTCTGAACAGACAGCCAGGAGTAACCCCTGAGCATCGCCGGGTGTGGCCCAAAAACAACAACAACAACAACAAAAAATAAAACTTGCTGCAGGAAACTCAAAAAAGCAAAAGCAACAGTTTATGGGTGAGAAGGAGGGTGATCTCACTGCCATCCACCAGAGGGCGGCCACCCCCACAGGCTCGCAGAAAAGGCATCTGCTGTGGGCCTGGCATTAACCATGAAATGGACAGAAGGCCAAGGAGAAGTTTTAGAGGTGTGGGAGAAGCAAGACCCAGAAACAGAGCTAAAGTCTGTGTGCTGCCTGTTAAACTTAGACATAGGGTCATGAGGGGAAAAAATCATAGGATTTGGGGCTGGAGCAATAGCACAGTGGGGAGAGCATTTGCTTTGCATGCTGCCAATCCGGGTTTGTTACCCCACCTCCCACATGGCCCCTGAGCATCACCAGGAGTAATTCCTGAGTCCAAAGCTAGGAGTAAGCCCTGAGCATCCCCGAGTATGGCCCCAAACCAAACCAACAACAACAAAGAAGCATAGAATTCGGAGGCTAGAGATATAGGATGAGTGAGACATCTGGCACTGGGTTCCAACTCTAATACCCTAAATCCCACTAGGAGAGAGCACCTGAACACAGAGCCTGAAGTGAACCCTGAGTATGGTGAGGAACAAATAAAAACGAACCAGGCCACGTTGTAGCATTAAATAATTAACGATGGTGGTGGATGGTGAAGGATGGATGGCGAGATCTTTCTTTGCCACCCCAGGCCACGTGGCTCCGCAACCCCCACTTAGCCGGCGGGTCCCAGGTTTAGGTGAACGGAATTAGACTCATCCAGAGACAGGCATCAGGAAGTATCAGCTTTATTCATCCCTATCCACCACATGTGTGGACTATATCATAACCTTTCAAGCATTCAGTCATTCTTAGCTAGCCCTGCCTCTTAACTCCTTTTAGCCATCTTCCCTTTGGGCTTCATGCTGGCCAAAGACCAGAAGCTCTCGAGAGCCAGCCAAAAGCCCTAATCCCTTCTGGTCCATACCTTATCTACCTTTTCCAAGACCCCTCCCAGGAATGGGCGGGGTCTTGCGGGTAAGGTCAAGTTACCTAGGGAGAAAGGGTGGGGGATGAGGCTTCACCACGTAGTGTGGATAAATGAAGGACCAGGCAGCTGTACAGTGTGTCCCCTGGGTGCTGACTAAGCCTCAGGGGGCATGAGTTGGGCACTTCCTGTGGAACCTGGAACCTCAGAACACCTGATCCTGTGTGTTCTCTGTATTGGTCACAGTTGTGGGAAGAGTATGGTAACATGAATAGCACAGGTGAGTTGGGGGGGAGGGTCCTTCCTGAGCCTCCCTCTTGTGGAAAGTTATTGGAGATCACACATATGGATTTGATGTCCTCCAGGCCATCTGCCCCCTACAAGGCTGCCATGTGTACAAGAGCATATAAAGGAAGATGCTCAATTTTAGGGTCACTGTAGGCCGGCCCCTCCTCTCCAGGAGAGGTGATAGTGAGTCATGAGGAGAAATTGTCTCCTAGGGCAACAGTACTCTAGGGGAGCAAGCTGAAATTGGGAAAAGAGAGAACTTGAGTTAGATCCTTCCTCTGGCCCCTACCTAGGGGGACAAATATGAACACTGTTGATGTGACCCCTCTATAAAAGGAAATCAGGGGATAGAGAGATAGCACAGTGTTAGGATTTTTGTCTTACACGCAGATGACCCAGGATGGACCTGGGTTCGATTCCCAGCATCCCATATGGTCCCCTGAGCCTGCCAGGAGTGATTTCTGAGCCTAGAGCCAGGAGTAACTCTTGAGTACCACTGGGTATGGCCAAAAACAACAACAACAAATAAAAACAAACAAACAAAAAAGGAAACCACAGCTGGCACCATAGTACAGCAGGGAGAGCATTTGCCTTTCAAATGCAGATCCAGGATCGATCTCCGGCATCCCATATGTTGTTGTCTTTCCCAGGAGTGATTCATGAGCACAGAATAATCAGCATTGCCATGTGCACCACCACTCCCCACAAAAAAAACCCCACAGAATTAATGTGTTAATCTTGCCCCAGTTCCCTGTTCCCTGGTATCTTTTACTTCCCACCTTCTTCCCTTCCTCCCCTTCTTCCTCTTCCTTCCTTTCTTGTTCTAATTTTTTTCATTCTTTTTTTCTCTCTTCCTCTTTTTTTTTTTTTTTTTTTTTGGTTTTTGGGCCACACCCGTTGACGCTCAGGGGTTACTCCTGGCTATTCGCTCAGAAGTTGCTCCTGGCTTGGGGGACCATATGGGACACCGGGGGATCGAACCGCGGTCCATCCAAGGCTAGTGCAGGCAAGGCAGGCACCTTACCTCTTGCGCCACCGCCCGGCCCCTATTTTTTTTTTTCAAAATTTTATTTAGAAATTTCGTTTTCTGGGACCGGAGAAATAGCATGGAGGTAAGGCATTTGCCTTGCATGTAAAAGGTTGGTGGTTCAAATCCCAGCATCCCATATGGTCCCCAAGCCTGCCAGGAGCGATTTTTGAGCATAGAGCCAGGAGTAACCTCTGAACACTGCCAGGTGTGACCCAAAAAACAAAAGAGAGAGAGAGAGAGAGAGAGAGAGAGAGAGAGAGAGAAAAGAAATTTTGTTTTCCTTTTCCCTCCCTTCCTCCCTCCCTCCATCCCTCCCTTCTTCCCTCCCTCCATCCCTCCCTTCTTCCCTCCCTCCCTCCTCCCCTCCCTCCCTCCCTCCCTCCCTTCTTCCCTCCCTCACTCCGTTCTTCCCTCCCTCCTTCCCTCCCTCCCTTCCTTCCTTCTTCCTTCCTTCCTCCCTCCCTCCCTCCCTCCCTTCCCTCCCTTCTTCCCTCCCTCACTCCGTTCTTCCCTCTCTCCTTCCCTCCCTCCCTTCCTTCTTCCTTCCTTCCTCCCTCCCTCCCTCCTTCCTTCCTTCCTTCCTTCCTTTCTTCCTTCTTTCCTTCCTTCTTTCCTTTCTTCCTTCCTTTCGATTCAGGGCCTCACAATACAAACTCAGCATCCTACCACTGGGCTTATGCAGGCCCCTTGGTGTTGCTGAATTCCCCTAGTTCCAAGCCCACTTCCTCGCCCTCCTCTCTCCTTCCCCAAGCACTTCCTGGACCATTTGACCCCTCACCCCTGTGGGCAAGCCCCCAAACCCACAAAGGTTCCCACCTTTATTCCTTGCCTCTCTTTGTAAATATCTAATGACTGGTCAGTCACGGGGCTTAGACAGTCCTGTGAACATTTTTCTTCGTTTCTTGGTTTATGTTTTTTCCTTCCTGGACCTCCCAAGTGGTGCTCAGGAATCCAGGGGTCTCTCCTTAGGCTTGTTAGCCAGAGGGTCCCATGCAAGGGCCCAAGGCTGTGGTGCTGAGCATGACCTAGACCCCCAATTATGCTCAGAAAACCCTGCAGTGCTGGGTTCTAACTGAGCTTGCTTGTACCTACACATGCAGGCCAAGTGCTTTCACCCCCATGCCAGCTCTCCGATCCCCACTTCTTTTTCTTTTCCTTTTTATTTATTTATTTATTATTTATTTATTTTTGGCCTTGGGTCATATCCCACAACACTCAGGCATTATTTCTGGCTCTGTGCTCAGAAATTACTCCTGGCGGTGCTCATGAGACCATATGAGATGCTGAGGATGGAACCTGATAAGTTGCATGCAAAGCAACCATCCTCCCTCTATGGGACTCTGGCCCCACCCACTTGCTTTTTTATCCTAACGCTATCCTGGTTCATGCTGGCATTTCTCCCCTTCCCATCTAGAGATCGTCGGTTCTACAAATCTTATTATTCTGCTAGAGGATGTCACCTTTGTTGACTTTTTCAACACGTTTCTTTCTCTCCCGGTAAGCATTTGCCAATGGTAATGCCAATGGCTTGAGCTAGCGTTGACTGGTGAATCTCGTGGAGCCTGATGCCAACTAGTTGTTTTGTTTTTTTTTTTGGTTTTTTTTTTTTTTTTTTTTGGTTTTTGGATCACATCCATTTGATGCTCAGGGGTTACTCCTGGCTATGTGCTCAGAAATCGCTCTTGGCTTGGGGGGACCATATGGGACACTGGGGATTGAACCTCGGTCCTTCCTTAGCTAGCGCTTGCAAGGCAGACACCTTACCTCTAGCGCCACCTCTCCAGCCCCTGGTTTGTTTTTAATCAAGGTCTTACCAAACTCAAAACATTAATTTGAGCCAATAAATATCCACCAGAATTGCCAAAAAGATAGTATGGCAGGAAGGGCATTTGCCTTGCATGTAGCAGACCTGGGTTTGATCCCTGGCATCCCCTTGTGTCCCAAGCACCACCAGGAATGATCTCTAAGCACAGAGCCAGGCATAACCCCTGAATATTGCTGGGTGTGACCCAAACACATTATTTTAAATTCAGAGTCCTAAGACAGATGAATGTGGCAGTGAAGGTTTGCGGTGGGGTGAACGTTCATTGTCTATGCATATCATATTGATTCCATGGAATACACGAAGAGTTCAGGTCCCCTGAGCCCTCCAATCTGTGGCCCCAAGAATTGCTCTTGCAGGGTTGTGGTTGTTTTCTTGATTGTTTCACAGGTTTTTGGTCAGATGCCATTTTACACTGTTGAGCTGGCTCAGTGGAGCCTATGGCCGGAAATCCCCCCCAACTTGGTAAGTAAGAGTGGTAGGCTGGGCTGTGAAGCTGAAGGGGGGTAGCGTGTGAATAGACATGGAAACAAGACCCAGAGGGCAGAGCCAAGGGCAGACGGTCAGGCACAGGTTTGGCCTTACTACCTGTGCCTACATGAGTAAATCTCATAGAGGAAAGATCCAGGAAGTATCCAGCGGGGGATGGATTTGCCTCCGATGGGGTGGCAGTTTCTATTGGTTTTTCTATTGGTTTATTGGTATTCTTTTTTGGAAGGGAGTTTGGTCCACACCCAGCAGTGCTCAGGAGTTACTTATGACTCTCTGCTCAGAATTATTTTTGGTGCTAAGGGGACCTTATGGGATGCCAGGGATCAAACCCAGGTCAGCCACTTATACCCATTGACTCTAGCCCCTTGTATATAGGTTTTCATCCACACATCTTCTTGGATCAAAGGCCCCAAACGTGAGGTTATGTCTTACCCCATGCCAAGCTGCATTTCTTGGCAGTTTGTGTTGTTTTAATATAAAATATTAAGTCTATAGTCCTAGTGTTGGGGTGAGGCCTTTCTCAGCACAGCGCCTTTTACCCCTCTGCCTGCGGTTCTGAAGATGCAGGACAACGGCATAGAAATTCGTGAGCAGTCAGTTAAAATTTCAGGAGTAAGCCAGCTTTATTTCACAGCCCTAACTGTCATGTGTGTTTCTTCACATGGCTTCTATGCTAAGCCTTTTCCAAGCAGCTTCTTGTCTGCTCCTCCTCTGGCTATATCTGCCTCTGTCTCCCAGAAGCTCTCTGTGCTTCCTTGCTGCTTTGCTTCCTTGCTGCCTCCTCCTCTCTCTGCCTCTCTCTGCCTCTCTCTCTCTCTCTCTCTCTCTCTCTCTCTCTCTCTCTCTCTCTCTGCCTCTCTCTCTCTCTGCCTCTCTCTCTCTGCCTCTCTCTCTCTCTCTCTCTCTCTCTCTCTCTCTCTTTCTCTCCCCCCCCAGGAAGTTGGGGGAGGGAATGCCCACAAAGTTGGGCTCCATTTTTATCTTCTCTCTAGATTGCAAAGTACAAAGGGCTGCTGATATGGTTGGAGAAGTACCGGCTGCCCCTTTTCTGCAAGACAGACTTGTGCTTCCATTACCTTCTCTGCCAGGAGCTCATCAGCTTCATCAAGTCCCCAGAAGGAGGTCAGCCTGCATATGTGTATGTGTGTTATGTGTGTTTGCATGTGTGTATCTGTGTATATGTGTATGTGATTGTGGGTTAAGTATTGTGTTATTTTGCATGCATGTTTGTGAGAGTGTGTGTGAATGTTTATATGACTATACATGTGTGATTCTGAGTGAGAATGTGTGATTATATGTATGTCTGAGTATATGTACATGTGTGGGTGCATGTATGTGAGTGTCCCTGTGTGTGTGTCTCTTTCTCTCACTTACAAGCTCCCCAATTTTTATTCTGCATCTGGAGGAATTTTGATTCTGCTTGTAGATGTACCTTGAATGCCCAACCTGGTACTTGGCAATTAGCAAGCAAGTAGTACACTGTTGATGAAAGATTGAAGGACTCTGGGCTGGAAAGTTAGCATAGCAGAGAGGGCTCTTGCTTTACAATGTCACTGATCAGTTTCAATCATCCCATAAGGCCCCTGAGCCCAACAGAGTGATTCCTGAGCACAAAGCCAGGAGTAAACTCTGATCACTGTCAGCTGTTGCTTAAAAAATAAAAGTATAAGAAAACACAATTTTCATGGAGGGTGGAGTTGATTTCTAGTTCAACTAGCCAAAAGAAATGAAGTTCTGCCCCAGGGAAGTTAAAAGGCAAGGATTCCATTCATTGCGAAGTCAACCATGCTCAGGGAGTCTGGACTATTACACAGCAGCTCAGCTAGGACCAAACACAGCCCACTCAATGCTCAGTGACTTCAATAACCCCATGGGAGATATAACACAATTACTATTTGTTGGCTCTTATTGATCTACATTTTGACTATTCCATTGGCTTTATATGAAGTAAATGTGTTTGTGCCTCCAAGGGGGCAGGCTCGGGTGGTGGTTGAGAGATTGGGGACACTAGTGAAGGGAAGGTCACATGATGGTTGGATGGGTGTTGGACCAGTTAATGCCTGGAATGACTGTAATTTGATAGATCAGTGTTATAATAAAAAACTTTTGTTTTTTGGTTTTTGGGCCACACCCGGTAACGCTCAGGGGTTACTCTTGGCTATGCACTCAGAAGTTGCTCCTGGCTTGGGGGACCATATGGGACGCTGGGGGATCAAACCATGGTCTGTCCAAGGCTAGTGCAGGCAAGGCAGGCGCCTTATCTCTAGCACCACCGCCCGGCCCCATAAAAAATTTTTAATGGAAAATAAATTCATAAATAGCACCTAGCTGTAATAGCAGTTGCTAACTGTAATAATGTTACAGTTAAGAGATTGTTGTTCATTTTAGATTCCTGAATGTTATATGTGACTTATCTCCTTTGTCTCAACAAGTGCATCATAAACTTAACATGAATAAAATGCTGTGTAAGTGGAAAAAAAATGAATCCTGGGGCCAGAGTAGTAGGTAGGGAGGGCACTTGTCTTATACACCACTGACCCAGGTTTGATCTCCAGCAATCCTGAGTCTACCAGAATTTACCCCTGAGTGCAGAACCAGAAGTAAGCCCTAAGAATTGCCAGGTGTGGCCCCAAAACAAAACAAATCCCATCATTGGAATTTTTAAATCAAATTCTGCCATACATAAATCCCTCCTCAATCTAATGGAAAAATTAGGGGGCACCCTCCTTCAGTGGACTGGGAAGACTGTTGAGATGAGAAGCTTTGAATGGAGAATGTCTATGCTTAGTGTGCAATGTGGAAAGCCCCCTGGAAAGGGCCTCATCATCTGGACCTAGTCTTCCTGTGTGTGTTTGTGTGTGTATGTGTGTTTACATTTTACTTATTTTATTTAAACTTTGTGGTTTACAAAGTTGGCATTTCATGTTCCAATATCAATCCCACCACTAGCATAACATTTTCTCCATAATTGTCCCTGGATTCCCAGCTAACCCCAAGTCTGCCCCTTTGGTAGGTATGAAATAATTTACCCTGTTTCCCCGAAAATAAGACAGTGTCTTATATTAATTTTTGCTTCCAAAGATGTACTAGGTCTTATTTTCAGAGAATATCTTATTTTTCCATGAAGAAGAATATGGTACATATTTATTGTTAAATGAAAATAAAGGAAATTCATTACCTGTATATGGTATGGTAGTACAGTAGTTGTCAACACAAACCAGACAAACTGTAAGTCCTACAGTAGCCATTTAGGGCAGCCCTAGCAACCAGTTTACGGTAAATTAATTTTCCTTCCAAGACAGAACCTAGGGGGGCCATATTTTTTGGGTGATGCCTTATATTTCACCCAGAAAGAAACCTGTATGTAGGCCTTATTTTCAGAGGATGTTTTGTTTTGGGGAAAACATGGTACTTTATATTGCTATATGCAACTAAGTGGTAATGGAATTATCAGGGGGAAAAACTTTAGCAAAAGAATATTTGTGAAAATTGTTATCTCTCTCAATGGGGTCATTAAGTCATTGTCTGAAGCTATTACTAAGCTGTTTGTTGCTGGTGGATCATTCTGTGTTATTGGTTTTGTTTGTTAACATTAGGTAGTTTCGGGCCTGGAGAGATAGCACAGCGGCGTTTGCCTTGCAAGCAGCCGATCCAGGACCAAAGGTAGTTGGTTCGAATCCCAGTGTACCATATGGTCCCCCGTGCCTGCCAGGAGCTATTTCTGAGCAGACAGCTAGGAGTAACCCCTGAGCACCGCCGGGTGTGGCCCAAAAATAAAAAAAAAAAAAAAAAAAAACATTAGGTAGTTTCTATGCTACTTTGCTACTTTGATGTAGCACTTTAATTTGGTGCCTTCCTACTGGGCTGTCAATATTGAAAAATTAGGAGGTGTCATGTAGACACATTTACAGCTGCACTCTCTAAGAATCCCCAGTTCTGTAGCTAACATGGCCTCAGCTGTGGGTCATACCTGTGACCAGGGCTTCTAGAAGTATGGAAAAGTGGGAGGAGTTGCCCTCATTCACCCTGAGAAGACCAAAAAAATCTTCACCCTCCCCAATACCAAAATACCTGGAGTTTTGGTCCTTTAAGCATCTCTGCAGAGATCAGTGATGAATTTGGGCCATTGGCATGGTGGTAATTGTGGGATGTGGATGCAGCTGCCAAGGCTTCAGCAGTGCAGGGACATGCCCCTCTCCTCTGAGAGCACCCCGGTAGGACCCAGTCCTTCTGTGGATTCCCGTTTTCCTACCCATTCCAGATGGAGGTCCAGATGTGAGCCTTCAATCAGGTTCACTTCCTCTCTCCCTTCTCCTGGCAGCCAGTATGATGAAGTGGAAGAAGGCTGACCAGTGGCTGCTCCAGAAATGCATCAGCAGTGTGCGAAACATGTGGCGCTTTTCCACCTACCTCAAGGGCAGCGCAGGTGGGTGCCTGGAGCTTATCCTGGGCTCCTGCTCAGTCTCACCCTTCCCAGAAGGCCCTGTGCTCTACAGATAGTGTGTAGAATCAAATAATTAAAGATGGATCTGGATGGAAGTGGATGGTGAAGGATGGATGCCTTTGTCCTTAGGCCCTGGCCACGTGGCTTCATCCCCCATCAACCGGCGGGTCTGGGGTTCAGGAAAGTGACGGGTATTGAACTCACTCACAGGCAGGCATCAGGAAGCATCAGCTTTATTTATACCCTATTCACCACATGTGTGTGGCCTACATCATAACCTTTCAAGCACTAGTTATTCTTAGCCCTGCATCTTAACTCCTTTCAGCCATCTCCCTTTGACCTCCATGCTGGTCAAAGACCAAAAGAGGCAAAGCCCAAAAGGGCAAAGACCATAATCCCCTGGGTCAAAGGCTTTATATAACCTTCCAAGACCACTCCCCGGAATGGGAGACCCCTCCCAGAAAAGGGCGGGTCTCAGGTATATACACCTAAATCCAGGGTGGAGTTACATTTCCCCCTTCTCTGAAATATAAAGACCCTTTTGTAATTCTGACTCCACCTTTAGCCAAAACCAGGGTGGAGTTACAATAGTGATGCATGTTCCCAGTGCCACAGAAAATGGCTCTAGAGGCTGGAGTTATAGTACAGCAGGGAAGGCACTTGCCTTCAATGTGACCTGGGTTCTATCCCTGGCATCCCATAAGATCCCCAAGCACCACCAGGAGTGAGCACTGTGTGCAGAGCCCCTGGAGACCTAAAAACATTTTAAAGCTTTATAATGCAATGTAGGTATCAGTTTTTTATTTGTTTTTGTTTGGGGGGGCACAGTCAGTGATCCTCATGGGTTCCTCCTGGCTACTAACTCGGAAATTACTCCTGGGACCAGCGTGATAGCACAGCAGTAGGGCTGGTGATGCTTAGGGGACCATTTGGGGTACCAGGGCTCAAACTTTTTTTTGGCTACGTACAAGACAAGTGCCTTAACTCCTGCATTCTCTCTCCAGTCCCTCAACTGATAGTTTTTTTTTTTTAACTGAAAAAAGGCCTAAAGACCCCTAGTCCTCCCTATCCAGACCAGGATAAGGCTTTTTTTTAAATTTCTGCAGATGATAATTTAACCCAGAGGAATGGCAGTGGAACTGGTTGGTGGGCAAGGGTAGGGGCAGGAACTAGCAACTATCCCAGAAGCAATCACTTTTGTTGCTTTTATTTTGGGCCCCAACTAGTCCTGTTTAGGGCCTTACTCCTAACTCTGTGCTCAAGGTAGTACTCAGGGGACCATATGTAGTGCCAGAGTTCAAACCCAGGTCAACCACATGCAAGACCAGTAGTACCTCCCCACCCCATACCATCTCTCAGCCCCAGACACCGCCCCCTCAGTGTCTGCAGATTTGATAACCCTGGTCCTACTTATCTGCCTCATAGGTGAAGAGTTGTTTGATTTCTGGATTCTTGCTGAGAAGATCCTGAGCATTGATGAGATGGATGTGGAAATGAAAGATCATTATCTGTCTCTCCTCCTTGTACTGAAGGCCACCCACCTGCAGGAGGGTTCCAGGGTGGTGACACTCTGCAACATGAACATCAGTAAGATACCCCCCCAAAAGCATCTTGGATATACCATCCTTCAGTCCAGGCACTGCCAGCCCAATCCCCTGGCTTTACTGGTCGCCCTCACCATGACTATGGATTGGTGATAGTGGTGGGGACTCCAGCCTTGAGCAAGAAGAGGTGGGTAGTAACCTGCTGTCCTTAGGCTTAAGGCTTACCTTAAGTCTATCCTTAAGGTGTGATTTTTCCAGGGATGTTTCTGGAATGATTCACCAACAAGCATGCAAACCAATTAGGATCCAGTTATTGGGCAATTGGCCCCATGTATATTTTTTTCTCTCTCCAGTTTTTGGGCCACACTCAGTGGCACTCACGACTTACTCCTGAGTGATACTCAGGTATCACTCCCTGGGGGGCTGAAGGGGCCATATGGGTTTCAAGGGATTGAACTCAAGTTGGCTGTATATAAGGCAAGCACCTGATGGCTTTGCTATCACTACAACCCAAATATTTTTCTCTCTGACATTAATCACCCTCTTCCTCTCTAATCATATAGACAACTGAGAGTTTGTGATTTTTTTTGGGGGGGGGCCACACTCGGCGGTGCTCAGGGGTTACTCCTGGCTGTCTGCTCAGAAATAGCTCCTGGCAGGCACGGGGGACCATATGGGATGCCGGGATTCAAACCAACTACCTTAGGTCCTAGATCGGCTGATTGCAAGGCAAACGCCGCTGTGCTATCTCTCCGGGCTTGAGTTTGTGATTTTTTAAAAGACCTAAAAACTCCCTCAGATGATTCCATTTATACTCCTCCTCCAGTCACATCCAATCCCAAGGAATCTTGTTGGGAGGCATCTATCTCACAAATACTGAAAAACATATAGAATCCTCCTTTCTAGAGGGAAAAAAGGAAGAAGTTCAAAGGGATTTCTGGAAGCTGTACCGACCATATAACTAAGCTCACTAGGGACCAGAGCAATAGCACAATAGGGAAGGCGTTTGCCTTGCACATGGCCAACCCATGTTCAATCTCCCACATCCCATATGGTCCCCCTAGCCTGCCAGGAATGATTTCTGAGTGCAGTGCCAGGAGTAACACCTGAGCAGCACCGGATATTGCCCAATAATCTCCCCCCCCCCAAAAAAAAACTCACTATACCCTCAGCCCAGCCCTGTCCCAGGGTTCCCCCTGAACAAAGTTGAGCTGACAGACATGAAACAACCAGTCCCTTGGCCTCGTCACTGTAGGCGCATGACCATGTTTCTGTCTCTGTTCCAGAGTCCCTCCTGAACCTCTCCATCTGGCACCCCAACCAGTCCACTACCAGGAGAGAGATCCTGAGCCACATGCAGAAAGTGGCACTCTTCAAGCTTCAGAGCTACTGGCTTCCCAACTTCTATATGCATGCCAAGATGGTCCTGGCCAGGGAGGAGCAGTGCCAGGGCCTCATGCAGGAGTATGACACCCGCACCTGCAGCATCTGCTACACGCATGATGCGGAGGTGCCTCTGAACATGAGTATCAAGACCAGCACTCACCCCCAGAGGCAGTACTCAAGCCAGAAGATGAAGAGGAAGATGTGGCAGATGATCAAAGAGGACTCGTGGTCTCAGAAGATGATCTCTGGTGCCAATAGGAGTATCCTGATGCCCTGGCAGCCGTGTGCCCTGAAGAAGGAGGAGGAAGAGGAAGAGGAGGAAAAGGAAGAGGAGGAGGAAGGAAGATATGCTTTGTCCCTGCCTCCTGCAAAAGTGCCCCTCACCAAGCAGAAGATGTTCAGTTTCCTAGACAGGGACCAGCTCTGCACTGGAAGAGCAGCCAATAGGAAGGACACCAAGCCCAGCCTGCAGATGGAAGGTCTTTTTGAGAAGAACTTCCACCTTCACTTACGCACCATCACCCCCATCATTTACCAGACATCTCACCTGACGGCTAGGAAGGCCCCAAAGCACAAATTCTCCCTGGAGTCCATCCGCTGGGCTCTGAGTGCCGATATCTATGCCGGTGGGCCTTTTCACACCCACCTGAAGAAGCGGGACCTCAAGGTGGAGATCAAGCTCTTGGAGCTATGGCAGGACCTGAACCATTTCCTCAGCGTCCTAATGCACAACCGCAACACTGGGAATGCTGTGTTCCTGCATGTGCTGGGCAACCGGATCTGTGAGCTCTACCTCAATGAGCAAACCAGCCCACCACTGCCCCTGAAGCAGAGGACCCTCCGGGGCTTGCGGGAGATGCTGCCTTCTGGGGATGTCAACCTCTGGGTCCCCAAAGCCCAGGAGGAGATCTGCAAGGTTGGTGTTTCCTGGCCTCTGAGGAAGGGATTTGTGTCTGGGAGGTGATCAGGTCAAATCTGGCCAAGCAAACAGAAAACTCCCCAGAGAAACCTTGATGTACCCAACAGAGCAAAAGGCGCTTGCCTTATCTGAAGCAGACCTTGATTCCATCCCTGGCACTGTATAGAGTTCTCTGTACACAGCCAGGAGTTAATCCCTGTGCACCACTGGTGTGGCTCCGAAGCAAAATAAAAGAACAAAGAATAAACAAGAAGAAGTTTAAGGTAGAGGTCACTAGAAATTCAGCATTTCTGCTTTGGGAGAATTGGTGAAAAGAATTAAAAGTCAGTACTTGCCTTGCATGTAGCAGGCCCAGGTTTAATTCCTGGAATCCCATATGGTGGTCTGAGCTCATCAGGAGTGATCCATGAGGGCAGAGCCAAGAGTAAGCCCTAAGCACTACGAGGTGTGGTAAAAATAATTTATAAAAAAAAATCATTAAAATTGGGTTAAAATTCTTTACACCCCTATGTTTATTGAATTTTTCTTTTTCTTTTGGGTCACACCAGGCAGTATTCAGGGCTTACTCCTGGCTCTGTGTTCAGCGATCACTTTGGCCAGGCTCAGCAGAGCATATGGGATGCTGAAAATCAAACCTAGGTCACCAGTGTGCAAGGCAAATTCCCCTCTGCAGTCCTGAAATGCTGTTCTTCATAATTTTGTTACTAAGCTGTGATGAGAGCAAGACTGTTCCACCTGCAGATGTCACTCAGGAAATTAAGCTTCTGGGGATTTGACTCATGCCTAATTTGGGATTCCATTCCCAAAGGTGGGAACCCCTCCTCTGTAATTCCAGCCCCTTTCTTTTGAGCACAGCAATTAGGGAAGCAGCAAGTGGAGGGAGCATCGCCTCTGTGTAACCTCAAGTCTGTTTTTGTTTCAGTTGCTCAGCCAATGGTATGCTGAATTTCTGAAAGAAGAGGACATTTCGTTTCTCAATTTCACCGTAGGAGGCACCTGGAGTTGGGGTGGGGCAATCATAGTGCTGGGGTGGGGGGAAAACAGGCTTTTAGGCTTTGAGTGTTTCAGTCAAGATTTTTAATTTCTCCCAGAAATAACTGGAGGTTGGTATCTAAAGATTAAATTTCCTGAGCAAAAAAAAGCTGCCTTGGAAAAAAAAAATCCCCTTAGCCTGGAATTTCTCCCCTAGAGCAAATGCATTTGATTATAGGAGAACAGGGTGGGTATAGAAGGAGCTTAGTTCTCAGCCAATGAGAAGCAAGAGGCCATAGTGCTTAGTCAATGGGAAGCAAGGGGCCATGGTTCTTGACCAATAGAAAGCAAGATTTCATGGTTCTTAGTCAATGAGAAGTAAGTCCCCATGGTGCTTAGCCAATGGGAAATAAAGGTCATGATTCTTAGCCAATAAGAAGCAAGATGTCATGGTTCTTGATCAATGGAAAGCAAGAGGCCATTGTGCTTAGCCAATGAGAAGCAAGAGATTATAGTGTTTAGCCAATGGGAAATAAAGGGTCATGGTTCTTAGCCAATAGGAAATAAGATATCATGGTTCTTGATCAACAGAAAGCAAGGGACCATTTGTTTTAGCCAATGGGAAACAAAATGTTATGGTTCTTAGCCAATAGCAGCAAAGTTCAGATACTCCTGAAGTGCAAGAGGACTGGGCTTTCTTCGGGGTCACCTCTTTCCAGCCAATGCAGTCTGCCCTCCACCTACTTTTTTTTAGACCCAGACCAAGTCGATCACCACTGAGTTTCAGAAAAAAGAGTCCATAAGCAAAGAGAAGAACGTTCTTCTTTATAAACGACTCCAGGAGTCACTAGAATTGAGCCAGGGCTTGGCTACCATGAAAGCAATGGATTCTCTGCAGTGGGAAAAAGTAGCCTTGGAGAACCTTGAGCAGGGTGGCTCTCTCCAGGTAGAACTGAAACCCCCTGTGTTTCTAGAAGGTAAGGTGTGCCCCCAGCTTTGGTTTTTACTTTGCTTCAGACCCTTCTATAAATGACTGGGAAATGTTAGTGTTCTGGTCTGGGATAGCAGACTTGCTATCCCTGTACAACTGAGACTGCCCTGTACAACACAATTATGATTTTCTCTCAATCAAAAAATGTTTGAGGTATGGCCCGGAGAGAACAATGAGCTCACCATCATGAGGAGGTGGTCAGGGGCACTTCATTTTATATCTCTGATCAGCCTGGCCTGCTCCATTTACGTCACCAAATTTTCACCAAGAATCACATCCAAAGCACTTCGAAGTGTATCTTTGTGTCTGTCTTTCCCTCTCCAAAATGAGAGAAACTGGTCCTTTGATGGGTTGGGGGTGGGGGACCCGCCCAGTGCAGATCCTGCTCTATCCCTGGCACTGCAAAGGGTCCCCTATGCACAGCCCAGTGTGACCCCCTCAAAAATAGTATTTTTTTTTTTTTTTTTTTTTTTTTTTTTTTTTGGTTTTTGGGCCACACCCTGTGACGCTCAGGGGTTACTCCTGGCTATGCGCTCAGAAGTTGCTCCTGGCTTCTTGGGGGACCATATGGGACGCCGGGGGATCGAACCGCGGTCCGTCCTAGGCTAGCGCAGGCAAGGCAGGCACCTTACCTCCAGCGCCACCGCCCGGCCCCTCAAAAATAGTATTTTGAAGTGCCACTTAGTACTGCCAGGTGTGAACCCAACTTCTTCCTCTGACGTAAATAAAACACTCACTAAAGAGCACTTTGTGAGAGTGGTTTGGGGCTACATGTCCAAAATAACATTTTGTATTTGGGTACCATTTCCTACAGTGCTCAGGGCTTACTCAGGGCTCTGTGTTCAGGGATCACTCCTGGTAGGTCCAGGGGACCCTATGGGACGTCGGATCAAAGCAAGGTCAGTCACATGCAAGGCAAGTGCCCTACCTGCTTTGCTATTGCTCCATTTCCATAGATAACATTTGAAAGTCTATATCTTCAACAGGGCAAAGGAATCCAGAGAGTAAATGAACTTTTAAGCCCACTTGCAGCCCTATCCTTGTTTGCCTCCCTTGATAGATGTGGAGAGAATGTCCTTTGAGGAACTCAGCTCTAAATATCCAAAAAAAGCCATAGAGAAGATCAGTGATGACTTCAAAATATATTCTGAAAAATCACCTACAATAGGTAAGAATGTATGTAGCTCAGGGGCTAATTAGATACAAACAGGTCAACTACCAGGAAAGCATTTGACATTCCCACCAGCCATGAGTGGTCTTGATTGTTCTATACTCAAGCAGTGATCCTATTTTAATTTTTTTTATTTTTTTTATTATTTTTTGTTTGTTTGTTTTTGTTTTGTTTTGTTTTTGGGTCACACCTGGTGGTGCTCAGGGCTTACTCCAGATTCTATACTTAGGAATCACTCACAGCAATGCTTGGGGCTGTGTGGGATCCTGGGGATCCAAATCAGGTCAGCTACATGCAAGGCAAGCATCCTCCCCACTATTCTATGGCTGTAACCCCAATATTTTTCTTTTCCTAACTATAGCTGTCTGCATGGATGTGAGGTGGCAGCCTGCTGTGGCTTTGCTCACATTTCCCTAATGTGATACTGGCAACTTTCTTGTGTTGGCTGACCTGGCTTCAAGTGCTTGGCCAATTTTTGGAAAATGAGTTTTGTTGTTGTGTGGCTGTGAGGGTTCTTAACACACTCTACATCCCTGACTTAAGCTTATTGGATCAGGGATCCACGAGGCCTTTCTCATTCTCTGTAACTGTTTTTCCCATTCTCCATTGTCCTTTGAGTCAAAAAAGATTTGATTTTTGGTTTTTAATTTTGATCTAGTATTTTTTTTCTTTTCTTTCTTTCTTTCTTTCTTTCTTTCTTTCTTTCTTTCTTTCTTTCTTTCTTTCTTTCTTTCTTTCTTTCTTTCTTTCTTTCTTTCTTTCTTTTTTTTTTTTCTGTGCTCTTCACAGTGCTATTTTGAGCCCCTAGCAATACTTTTTCTCCCTCCAGTGAGAATTTAACTGGACTTCTAGATTATGCAGTGATCAAAGACTGCTGAGAACCTTCTATGTTGAGAATGAATTGGTTTACAATGAGTTTTCCTGCTTCTGATGGAGGATCTATGATTGGTGTCCCTTACTCCTTTATGAAAAATGAGAATTATTTATCAGCTCTCCTTCATCTTTAAAGTTTTAAAATATTTTGCTCCCTTCTACTCAAGAATCTTCCAGAAGTTTTGCAATGTTGTTCCTTATGCTGCTATTGTTGTCAAAAGCTTTGATGCTAAAAGCTATGTTGTTTTTTTGTTTGTTTGCATTTTTACCCATTTTCTAAAAGTCTTTGGCTTTGATTTCTATTCCATAGCACCTTCAGCTGCCCTCCACCTAAGTAATGGTATTAGCTTATTTTTGGTTTTCACTACTCTTGCTATTACTTGTATTATTTTGTCTTACAAAATTATAATTGTTGTATTATTATTTTTATATTATGTATGTATTATGTATATTATGTATTATTGTATTATATCTTTCAAGCTTACTTATTAGCATAAAAGTATGCTTTCAAAAAATTTAATTACTTATTTTGGGGCCATATCTGGCAGTGTTCAATGCTTACTCCTGGTTCTGCACTCAGAGATCATTCCTGGCAAAGCTTATGAGACTATATGGGGTGCTAGAATTGAACCTGGGTCGGCTGTGTGCAAGGCAAGTGCCTTCCCTACCCAGTGAACTAGCAGCTTTCTGATCCCTATTTTTTTATTGTTTGTTTGTTTATGTGGGGCTATACATGACATAGGGTTTGTTCATGATTGTGCTCAGGAATCACTCCTGCAGAACCATATGGGGTGCTGAGGAACAGAGATAAAGTCACGGAAACAGATACTCAGCTGCTAAGACCAAGTTAGGAGCTCAAATGGGAGGGTAAAACTGACTGCTCACATATGCATGCACATGACCACACATACATGCATGTGACCACACACGTGCATATCCAGTAAATCCTAATCACCTTCACATGTTGCCCCAACTTATACTCCTTCTCTAAAAGAGTAAATTAACAAGGGATTTTTGAAAGAGATAGTATATATTAATATTCAGAGACAATAAAGATGAGAGCCAGGAGGATCAGTCCATGGTAGGAAGTTAGGGCAGAGAAGGGACAATGGCAGTTGGTAATGATCATTTTGGACACGAGCTGGGTGCCAAAAGGAGGAAAGTGTTGGGCATAATACCCCTTCACTATCAATCATAATATTCTTTCACAATATTGTAAACCACAGTGTCTAAGAGGGGGAAAGTGTGTGTGTGTGTGTGTGTGAGAGAGAGAGAGAGAGAGAGAGAAAGAGAGAAAGAGAGAGAGAGAGAGAAAGAGAGAGAGAGAGGGAGCAGATTATTATCCTCACTCAAGCTAATTGCCAGCCAGCTCCCAAAATGAAAAAATAGACTCTCAGCCTGAGAAGAAACGAAAACTCTGTGCCTATCCATCTATTATCAGTGGACCCCTATCCTCCACCTTCCTTCACTGGGTACCTGTGCTTGCTACCATAATCAGTTTCTGAGAAGCCCCCATTCAAAGACATTTTCTGATATGGGACTTCTGAGTTGTTTACAGACTTCAGATGGCCAAATCACAGACCAAAGTGGTGTCCCGGAATCAACACCCCCCCAACTATTTCTAAAACATAAAAGTGACATGTGTATCTCCTTTGTATATCTTAGATGTGTTCCCTTAACATCTATAACTCTTTTTGAATATCCTTTTATATAGGGACAATTTTGCCCACTGGTATTTTTGTTTGTTTGTTTGTTTTGTTTGCTTGCTTGCTTTTTCCTTTGGGATCTGTTCAATAAGCAATGCTGGTAGAAGAGTATCTCTATTTAGAATTCATGTTAGAGCCAAGTTACGGGGAATGTTAGACTTGTTCCCTTGGCCCCCAGATGCACCAACAATACCTTGTGGCATTGTTTCTCTTTTGCATAGGCACATTAAAATGTGAAAATATTACATATGCAAACAAGTTCTTACCTAATAGAAATGGGAACACAAATTTTGTAATGCAGTTAGGCCTTATACCCTGAACATTGGCATAATGATTTGGCTTAGGCCTCAGAAGAATAGGCATTGCCATACACCCCTGAACAATCATCGATGGAAACAACCACAATTGTCTATAACATTACCAAGAAGCAAACCTCTACCAGGGAAGACCCTACCACTGCTCTGGCATTGACTTACTCCAAAGAGCGCTCTCAACACCCAGATGATTTAGCAACAATCTGCTTGCAGGGCAGGTCTCTCCACATCTAATGGTGAGGTGAAACTAGAGGATGCTCCACATCAGCCTGACTTCGATGAAGGAAATGCACAGAATCCAGAATCTTTAAATACAGGAACCTGACACCAACAACAGCTAAAGTGTGAAAAAAGTTTCACCAGGACCACAGAAAATGACTCAGGGGTTGGGCAGACTGCTATGCCTGGAGCCCAGATTCGGTCTTATGCTAATAAACTTCAGGGATGAGGCCTTCTTGTAATCAGGCCAAGGATGTTTTTTCCATTTTCCCCATATTTTGCTGGGCCTATGCAAACAACGGCGATTGTCACTTCCACACCTTTACTACTGTATTTTTTTAACATGTATCCTTTAAGAAAGAAAGCAAAACAGCTTACTGAACTTAAAAAAATAACTATAGTAGAATGCCTGTCTCCTATACAGGCAGGGGATGGAAAGGAGGGAGGGGGACACTGGAGGTGGAAATGCTGCACTGGTGAAGGGGGTGTTCTGTTTATGACTGAAACCCAACTACAATCATGTTTGTAATCTGGTGCTTAAATAAAGAATTAAAAAATAAAACTGAGGTGCCCATACTAATATTAGACAACAGACTTTAAGCTTAAAAAGCTAATAAGAGATAAAGATGGACATTTTTGGGGATTTTGGGCCACACCCAGTGTTGCTCAGGGGTTACTCCTGACTATGCACTCAGAAATCAGTCCTGGCTTGGGGAATTATATGGGATGCTGAGGATCAAACCCAGGTCCATCCTGGGGCAGCCACATGCAAAGCAAATGTCCTACCACTGTGCTATTGCTTTGGCCCTATGCTGGACATTTCTTAATAATCAAAGGAAATAATCAAGAAGAAATCACACTCCTACACATATATGCACCCAATGAGGGGCCAGCAAAGTATTTAAAAACAATTACTGATAGATCTTTAAAAAGACATCAATAACAACACAATAATAGTAGAAGACTTCAACACCACCCGTTACCCCTTGATAGGTCAACCAGGCTGAAACTTAACAAGGATATATGGGATCTGAAGGAAAAGATGGAAGAGAGTGGCTTGGTAGACATATATATGGCTCTCCATCTACAAAAAGCTGAATACATGTTCTTATCTAATGCACATGGGACATTCTCCAAGATAGACCACATGTTGGTTCACAAAACATACCTCCATAGAACAAAGAGGATGCAAATTGAATCAACTACCTTTTCATATCATGGGTTGAAATTAGAAGTTAACTATAAACAGACACAGAAAAAGAATTTTAACACCTGGAAATTAAACAGCTCACTACTGAACAGTGAGTGGATTAGAGACAAAATCAAAGAGGAAATCAAAAGATTCCAGGAAACAAATGAGAATGAAACACGAATTATCAGAATTTGTGGGACATAGCAAAAGTGGTATTAAAAGAAAAATTTATAGCTTTGCAAGCATTCATCAGGAAGTAAGAGCCTGCATAAATAATTTAATGGCACAGCTTAAAAAATTGGAAAACTATCAACAAAATTAGCCAAAAATAGGCAGACAGAAGTAAATAACAAAGCTCAGAGAAGAAATCAATGAACTAAAAACCCGCAAAAGCAATCTGAAAGATCAATGAAAGCAAAAGTTGGTTCTTTGAAAAAATAGACAAAATCAATAAACCACTAGCAAGACTCACAAAGAAATAGAAACTTAATAAACCGAATTAAAAATAAAAAGGGGGAGGGACTGAAGAGATAGCATGGAGGTAGAGTGTTTGCCTTGCATGCAAAAGGACAACAGTTCAAATCCTGGCATCCCATATGGTCCCCCGAGCCTGTCAGGAGCGATTTCTGAGCATAGAGCCAGGAGTAACCCCTGAGCACTGCCAGGTGTGACCCAAAAACCAATAAATAAATAAATAAATAAATAAATAAATAAATAAATAAATAAATAAGGGGGAGAGTGGGATCAGAGAGATAGCATGAAGGTAGGGTGTTTGCCTTATATGTAGGATGGTGGTTCAAATCCTGGCATCCCATATGGTCCCCCAAGCCTGCCAGGAGCAATTTCTTTCTTTTTTTTTTTTTTTTTTTTTGGTTTTTAGGTCACACCTGGTAGTGCTCAGGGGTTACTCCTGGCTCTCTGCTCAGAAATCACTCCTGGCAGGCTCAGAGGACCATATGGGATGCCAGGATTCAAACCACCATCCTTCTGTATGCAAGGCAAACACCTTACCTCCATGCCATCTCTCTGGCCATCCAGGAGCCATTTCTGAGCATAGAGCCAGGAGTAACCCCTGAGCACTGCTGGGTGTGACCCCAAAAAAAATAAAATAGGGGGGATTAATACAGACATTACAGAAATTCAAAGGGTAATCAGAGACTACTTTGAGAAACTCTTTGCCAGAAAACAAGAGAATCTGGAAGAAATGGATAAATTCTATAACCTCCCAAGATTTAACCAAGATGATCTGGCTTATCGGAACAGACCTATCACTACTGAATAAATTAAAATGGTAATCAAAAGTCTTCCCAAAAACAAAAGCCCAGGCCCTGGTGGGTTCTTTAATGAATTCTTTCAAACCTTTCAAGAGGACTTACTGCCAATCTTGTTCAGGTTCTTCCAAGAAACTGAAGAAAATTATTCCCAAATAATTTTTACAAAGCTAACATCACCCTGATAACAAATGTAGACAGAGATGCCACTAAAAAGAGACCTACGGACCAATATCTTTGATGAACATAGATGCAAAGATCTTAACAAATCCTTGCAAATAGGATCTAATGGCTCATCAAGAATGTCATATACTGGACCCAGAGAGATAGCACAGCGGCATTTGCCTTGCAAGCAGCCGATCCAGGACCAAAGGTGGTTGGTACGAATCCCGGTGTTCCATATGGTCCCCTGTGCCTGCCAGGAGCTATTTCTGAGCAGACAGCCAGGAGTAACCCCTGAGCACCACCGGGTGTGACCCCCAAAAAAAACTAAAAAAAAAGAATGTCATATACTATGACCAAGTAGAGTTCATCCCACAGATACAAGGATGGTTACATTTGCAAGTCAATCAACATAATACATCATATGAACAACAGGAAAATAAAAACCATATAATTATATCAATATATGTGGAGAAAGCATTTGACAAGGTCCAATACCCATTTATGATATTAAAAAAAAAAAACTCAACAAGAAGGAACTATTCTCAAGGCTATATACCAAAAGTCATAGCAAATATTACACTCAATGAAAAAAAAACTAAAAGCCTTTTCTCTAAGATCTGGCAAAAGACAATGTTGCCTCCACTTACCATTTATATTCAACATAGTACCAGAAGTACTTGCCATAGCAATCAGGCAAGAAAAAGATATCAAGAGCATCCAGATAGGAAAAGAAGTCAAGCTCTCACTGTTTGTAGATGACATGATACTATATTTAGAAACACCTAAAACTCTACCAAAAGCTTTTAGAAACAATAGATTTGTATAGTAAAGTGGCAGGCTACAAAAGGGGGCCGGAGATATAGCATGGAGGTAAGGCGTTTGCCTTTCATGCAGGAGGTCATCGGTTCGAATCCCGGCACCCCATATGGTCCCCTGTGCCTGCCAGGAGCAATTTCTGAGCCTGGAGCCAGGAATAACCCCTGAGCACTGCCAGGTGTGACCCAAAAACCAAAAAAAAAAAAAATTAACACTCAAAATTTTATGGTGTTTTATATGCAAATAATGAAAGAGAAGAAAGAGACATTACAAAAACAGTCCCATTCACAATTGAGCCTCAGAAATTCAAGTACCTTGGAGTCTATTTAACTAAAAAGATGAAAGACCTATACAAAAAATGATAAAAACACTGCTTTAAGAAATAAAAGAGGGGGGGTGGATGGGGAAATAAAAACAAAAACAATAAAAGAGCAATAAAAGAGAGCATAAGGAATTGAAAATTTATACCCTGCTCATAAATTGGGAGGATTAACATTATTAAAATGTCAATACTTCCCAAAGCATTGTACAGACTTAATGCAATTCATCTAAGGATACCCATGCCATTTTTTGAAGAAGTGAATCAAACACTCCTGAAATTCATTTGGAACAGTAAATGCCCACAAATAACTAAAGCAATTCTTGGGAAAAAGAAGATGGGAGGTATCACTTTCCCCAACTTTAAATTGTACTATAAAGCAACAGTAATTAAAACAGCATGGAAGTGGAATAAAGACAGACAGACTCTCAGATCAGTGGAATAGATTTGCATATTCTGCGATTGACCCCCAGGTATATAACTAATTAATATTTGATAAAGGGGCAAAAAATACAAGATATAGCAAGGAAAGCCTATTCAATGAGTGGTGTTGGAAAAACTGGTCAATTATACATACAAAAAAGTGAACTCAGACCTCTCTTTAATACCATGCACAGACTCCAAACCAAAATGGATTAAAGATATTGATATCAGTCCTGAAACCATAAGGTACATAGAGGAAATACAGACAAAATGTCAAAACACTCCATGACATTGAAAATAAAGGCATCTTCAAGAAAGAAATACCACTGTCCAACCAAGTGGAAGCAGAGATAAACAAATGGGATAAAACTGATAAGCTTCTTCAATTCAAAGGAAACAGTAACTAGGATACAAGGGCTACCCATAGAATGGGAGAAGCTATTCACCTAGCACTCATCTGATAAAGGGCTGATGTATAAGATATATAAGGCACTGGTAGAATTGAACAAGAAAAACCATCTAAACCAGAGGTCTCAAACTCGCGGCCTGCAGGCCGTTTGTGGCCCTCCATATAACATTTTGTAGCCCGCGGCCAGCCTTTAAATATCGCAGTATTTGCGATTATTCGCTTACCAAATAATCGCAATAAAAATTGCATTAGCAAGAAAAAAATTGCATTAAACATTCGCATACCCCGAGCTGTTCTGTTCAGGGTATGCAAATGTTTAATGTGATTTTTTTGCGATTTTTTTTCTTACTAATGCGATTTTTTATTGCAAATATTCGGTAAGCGAATAATTGCAAATACTTTGCGCCTAGCGCAGACATCATTTCTGCTGCTCCTGCCCGCTGTCCCTTGCATTATCAGAGGCCTAAGGAAGAGAAGGGAGAGAAGTTTATTACAGAATTAGATTTTGTCATACCTTCATCATGACTTCATCAAAGTCTGCAGTGAAGAGAAAGATTGATGACGAACACAGACAATTTCAGGAAAGTGGGAGACGCAGTATTTCTTTGTTGAGCACAGGGGCATCCCCACATGTCTTATTTGCTCAAGGAAAGTTGCAGTGCACAAGGAATACAACTTGAAACGCCATAATTCAACTAAACATGCCAAGGAATGTGAAAATATCAAGGAAATGAGAGAGCCAAGCAGGTTGCCAGTCTTAAAGCATGTCTAATGAGGCAACAAGATTTCTTCAAGAAAGCAACCAAAAAGAATGTTGCATCAGTCGAAGCTAGTTACATGGTTAGTGAGATGATAGCTAAGGCAGGGAAACCATTCACAGAAGGAGAGTTTGTTAAAAAATGCACATTACAGGCTGCAAGTATTATCTGTCCAGAAAAGAAAGGTCAGTTTAGCAAAATCAGCCTTTCTGCCAACACTGTGGCAGAGTGCATTTCTGACATGTCAAGTGACATTTATCAACTGTGTGAGAAAGCCAAATGTTTTGATACATACTCAGTTGCTCTTGACGAGGGCACAAATATGACAGACACTGCGCAGCTCACAATTTATGTCCGTGGTGTTGATTGCAATTTTGAATTGACAGAGGAGCTGCTCACAATAATTCCAATGCATGGCCAGACCACTGCTAATGAGATATTTCGGCATCTGCCATTGAGAATGCAGATTTGCCATGGAAGAGTTTTGTTGGAATAATAACCGATGGAGCACCATTGATTACAGGGAAGAAAAATGGACTGGTGGCACTTGTTCAAAAAAAACTTGAAGAGGAGGGTATAAAGAAGGTCATTGCTCTTCACTGCATTATTCATCAGCAGGCCCTTTGCAGTAAATGCCTGCCGTATGACAATGTGATGTCTGTTGTTGTGAAATGCATCAACCAAATCAGATCCAGAGGCTTAAAGCACAGGAGGTTCTGTGCTTTTTTAGAGGAAATGGAGTCAGAATATGGAGATGTGCTCTATTTCACCAAAGTGTGTTGGCTCAGCAGGGGAAATGTCCTGAAAAGATTTTTTGAGTTGAGAGAAGAAGTGAAAGCCTTCATGGAGAAGGATGGGAATGCTGTTTCTGAGTTGAGTGATCACAAATGGCTCATGGACTTAGCTTTTCTTGTTGACATCACACATAAGCTGAATGTACTAAACAAGATGTTACAAGGCCCGGGGCAGCTTATCAGTGCTGCCTATGACAACGTGAGAGCATTCTTCACAAAACTTGTGTTATGGAAATCCCAGCTCTCTCAGACAAACCTTTGCCATTTCCCAGCATGAAAGAAACTTGTGGATGCAGGCATACCATTCAGAGGTGAGAAATATGTTAATGTATTTTTAAGCTGGAGAAGGAATTTGATCACAGATTTGCAGACTTCAAAAAGCACAGAGCCACTTTCCAAATTTTTGTGAACCCCTTTTCCTTTGATGTTCAAGATGCCCCTCCTGTGCTTCAAATGGAGCTCATTGACCTGCACTGCAACTCTGATCTCAAAGCCAAGTTCAGGGAGATTAGTGGAAAAGCAGACATGCATGGGCAATTTTTTAGAGAATTGCCCCCCAGCTTCCCTGAGCTTTCCCGAATGTTTAAGTGCACCATGTGCCTTTTTGGGAGCACATATTTGTGTGAAAAGTTATTCTCCACACTGAAATTCAATAAGTCTGGGGCCGGCAAGGTGGCACTAAAGGTAAGGTGTCTGCCTTGCAAGCGCTAGCCAAGGATCAGGACCACGGTTTGATCCCCCGTTGTCCCATATGGTCCTCCCAAGCCAGGGGCAATTTCTGAGCGCTTAGCCAGGAGTAAACCCTGAGCATCAAACGGGTGTAGCCCGAAAAACCAAAAAAAAAAAAAAAAAAAAAAAAAAAGAAAGAAAGAAATTCATTAAGTTAAAGTATAGGTCTAGACTTAATGATGATCATCTTCAAGCCATACGTACTGAGGGTCTAAACTGCTTCCTCTCTAAAGCCAAATGTGGTTCAGATTTGTGAGAAGATGTACTGTCAAGTCTCTGGCAGCAAGAAATAGGCAAAAGATGCCATGTCCAGAAGAACTGTTCATGATTTTCACTCAATGTTCTATTCATGTTCAGAAGAAATAATTAAAACTGTTAATAATGACGTTTGAGGACTTTTTTTTTTTGTGAAATCCCTTATGCATCCCTGCCTCACCCTGACTTTGCCTCCTGCGGCCCCCAGGTAAATTGAGTTTGAGACCCCTGACTTAAACCCATCAAAAAATGGGGAAAAGAAATAAACAGACATTTCCTCAAAAAAGAAATACAGATGGCCAAAAGGCACATGAAAAAATGCCCTACATCACTAATAATTAGGGAGGAGCAAATCAAAACAACAATGAAATATCAACTCACACCATGGAGAATGGCACAAATCACAAAGAACAACAATAATCAGTGCTGGTATAAATGTGTGGGGGGGGGAGGGACTCTCACTCTCTTCTGTTGGGAATGCCATCTAGTCCAGCCTTTCTGGAAAACAATATGGATATTCCTTAAAAAATTTATAATTGAGGGGCCGGAGCAGTGGCACAGCTGACCTATGATGGACCACGAGCCAGGAGCAATTTCTGAGTGCATAGCCAGGAGTAACCCCTGAGCATCACCGGTGTGGCCCAAAAACAAAAAAACAAACAAAAAAAAAACAACAACAAATTAAAATTGAGCTTCCTTATGATCAGCAATACCACTCCTAGGGATATACCTGACAAACACAACACAATACAAAAATGACCTCTGCACTCTTATGTTCATCGCAGCGCTATTTATAATAGCCAAAATCTGGAAGCAACCCAGGTGCCCAATAACAAATGAGTTGCCAAAAAAAAAACTGTGGTACGTCTATACAATGGATGCATATATTTATTAAAAATTTAAATTAATTAAGAATGTATTTATTAAAAATATCAAGATGACATGGAGAAGTTTGGAAGGTTTATTGATTAGCAGAGTGGGATTCCAGAGGGTGAGTGCTAGGGTGACACTATGAGGTAGCAAGTCTTGGGAGAACTGGCTCGGGGTAGATCTAAGGCAAAAATTCTCTTATCGGACACAGTCAGTATTTGGGGTCAGTTAGTGCAGTGGGGGAAGGAGCATGATGGTGGATTCTAATGACTCATAGATTGAAACAACCAGACTTGGACTGATGGCCAGAAACTCTCTTGGTTTCTTCTTCACACTGACAAGACTGGAGCAATAGGACAGCGGCTGACCTGGGTTGAATTCCCAGCATCCAAGGGAATAAGCCTTGAGCATAGTTTGGTGTGGCCCCCAAATAAAAAAATAATAAACCAGACTAAAACCTTTGTAGCAACTGTGATTTTTGCCCATGTGTTCAATACCCAAGAAATGTTTCTGCCTCTTTACAAAGTTCTTTATGACAACACTGTTGTTGCTTCCTCCTCTTAGACTTTAAAGTGGAAATCATAAGAGAGCCAAAGATACTTTCTTCAACCCAACAACGGAAGACATCTGTTTTCAAGAAGAATATTTTAAGGAAACCCTCTATAAAGCCCAGGTAGGCGACAGCCAGAGAAATGTCTTTAGGCATCAATTCTCCTTCATTTCAAGGTTTCTAGACTTTTCCCCCCATTCACCAGTTATACTACTACAGACATACTTTGTATTTTAAAATGTTCGTTTTGGAGCACATGTTCGTTTGGAGGATGTTTGCCTTATACTCGGCCAACCCAGGTTCAACCCCAGCATCCCATAGGGTTCCCTGAGCTCCGCCAGAAGTAGTCCCTAAGCATAGAGCCAGAAGTAAGCCCTGAACATTGCCAGGTATGGTCCCAAATGAAATGAAACAAAAAAATAATGATAAGAAAGCCTATTTTTCTTTTTAAGAGAATTTTGGGGAGGCTGATGGTGAGTAGTTCTGCTCTGTGCTTAGGAGTGACCTCTGGTGGTGCTTTGGGGAACCACATGTAGTGCTGGGAATATGAAATATTTGCTACAGGAACATGAGATTGGGACCCCCACACCTATCCCTAGATGGCATTAACTCACATCACTAATACTAGGACCTTCTCGTGCCCATTACCCCCACTAAGTTCTATGGGTATATTCTCACGGTCTGTGACTGAGAGCAAAGAAAACTTTTCAATACCAGCTGATCATTGTGACGAGCATTGTGAACATGTGTGGGTACATGTGTGTGGCTGTGCTTACATGCATTGATGAGTGTAGGTATATGGAAAGGGAATGCATGCAGTGTGTGCTTGTGATGTACCATGTTTATGAATACGTATATGGGGGTACTTATTTTTCACACAGCGATACCCAGTACCTTGGAGTTTTCTTTCCTGGGGCAAATCCAAGGTTACTAGGCCCATCCTTGCCACCCATAAGGCCTTTATTGTTTTCCAGAAACTTCGTTGAAGTCCTCCTAAATGCATCACACTTGGAATACTTCAAGGAATTCCTCAGAGAAAGGAAGTCAGAGACTCCGTTGCTTTTCCTTATTGCCATGCATAAGATGATCACGGAGACCAATGAAAAGATGTACAATACCCTCACAGAACATATATTCAAGACTTTCTTCCATAGCAAAATCCCTCCTCGTATGTGTCCTCTCCTCTTCCTCCCACAACTTCCTCCTCTGGTCCCAGGAGTCCTGTGATGGTGATGGCTGTCTGTGTCTCTTTTTGAACTTTTTTCCAGAAGAATTGCTCCAGTGTGACACCCCCTTCATCAGAGAATTAGGGGGGCTACGGCGCATCAGCACCACTGCCTTGATTCTGGTCCAGGGCCAAGTCACGAAAAGTTTGGAAGAAAAGTGGTGAGTCCACTCGGTACTTGTTGAGCTGCTTGCTGGATTGTTTTGTTTTGTTGTTTCTGGTGGTGCTCCCGAGCTACTCCTGGCCCTGTACACAGAAATTATTCCTGGCAAGCTCAGGGGACCTGGCAAGCTCAGGGGACCCAGCATCATGGGATGCTGGGGATCGAACCTGGGTCAGTCTCATGGAAGGTAAATGCCCTACCCTCGGTGCTATCGCTCCGGCTTCTGCATTTATTTATTTATTTATTTATTTATTTATTTATTTATTTATTTATTTATTTTAGAGCCAGTGTCCAAGGCTGACTCCTGGCTCTGCACTCAGGAATCACTCCTGGCAGGGTTTTGGGTGATTCTTTGTGGTGTTAGGGATTGAACCTGGGTCACCATTCATAAGGCAAGCACCCTCGACACTATAATGTCTCTCCAACCCCTGATCACTGATCTCTCTTCCCTGCAGGTTTAAAGAATACCAAGCGCTTTTCCAACCCCGAAATACAGAGGTGGAACAAGGAACAAAAACACCCCTGAAGAAGTCCTCAAAGCTGGCAGTGACTTACTTGCTGGAAAATTGGGTGAGTGGGGTAGGAGGGGAGGGAGGACACGAGGGAAGGGGGAACAACCCACCCCCACCCCAATCCTACCCAGAGGCTTCTATGGAATCACTCACACTTCTGCTCCCAGGGGCAAGTTGTTTTTCTAAGGAACATTCTGGGACTTAGGAAAATGATTCGGTGGGCATTAAAGGAAACCCCTTTTATCATGCTCCATGGTTATAACTAATCCCTGGGCTTATGTGCCTGGAAATCAAAGCATGGTTAATCCCCTCTCAGCACCCAAATTAACAAAAAATTGGGGGCGTATTCATGGGTTACTACTGGCTATGCAATCAAATTACTCCTGAAACACTCAGGACCATATGAGATGCCAGGGATCAAACCTGAATCAGCCACGTACAAGGCATGTGCCTTCCCCACTATTCTATTGCTCCAGCCCCACCATATTAAATTCCCTTTTTTGAGGAGCCAGAGTGGTGGTGCAGAGGTAGGGCATTTGCCTTGCACACAGCTAAACTAGGACAGACTGCAGTTTGATCCCGAGGTGTCCCATACGGTCCCCCAAGCCAGGAGCAATTTCTGAGTGAAGAGCCAGGTGTAACCCCTGAAAGTCATCGGGTGTGGCTCAAAACAAAAAACAAAAACAAAATATTTCCCTTTTTTCTTTTGTTTTGGGGCTACACCGAGTGGTATTTATAGGTTAGTCCTGGCTCTGCACTCAGGAATTACTTCTGGCAGGTTCAGAGGACTCTATAGGATACCAGGGATGGAACCCCACATTGGCCATGTGCAAGGCAAGCACCTTTCCCACTGTACTATCACTCCAGCCCACATAGATTATTTCTCTTTTTTGTAAAACCCAAGAAATCAACAGGGAGCTGTACCTGCCTTGAGCTGGACACTTTCAGTCACTGACCCTCTCCACGCCTTCAAAAATTATTGGTTTCACCTGGAGACATTGAGACACAGGTTAAGTCAATTATTGAATCCAGTTGATGCAAGGAGATGAGAGGTCCCACTTTACAGTGTCTGATCCCTAAACCAAATTATCTTAATTTACTTAGTTTTTACTTTTGGGGACCACACCTGGCTGTGCTCAGATCTTACTCCTGGCTAGTATTCAGGGTTCAGGAAAACCACCTGGGATCCTGGAGATAATATCCAGGTCAGCCACATGAAAGGCAACCTCCATCTCCACTGTACTATAACTCCGGTCCCCATAAACCATTGTTTTGTATATTTGTCAGCTGGTTCTCTGTAGAATCTGGCCTGGACTATTCTTCTATAGAATGAGATGGTTGAATTTTCTGGTGTGTGTGTGTGTGTGTGTGTGTGTGTGTGTGTGTGTGTGTGTGTGTGTGTGTGTGTGTGTAGTATATGAGTTTATGCAGGTAATTATATACTTTTAACACTTGGCAATGGTTTTACTCTTATATATCCTTTTGTCCTTTTTTTTGGTTTTTGGTTTTTGGGCCACACTGGTGATGCTCAGGGTTACTCCTGACTCTGCGCTCAGAAATCACTCCTGGCTTGGGTGGCCATATAGTATGACAGGGAATAGAACCATGGTCTGTCCTAAGTCAGCTGTTATTTTATCCTTTTTTTTTTTTTTTTTTTTTGAGGGGGGCAAACCTGGCAGTGCTCAGAGGTCATTCCTCAGGGGTGGTGCTCAGGGGACAATATGGGGTGCCGGAGATAAAACCTGGATTGACCGCATGCAAGGCAAGCACCCTCCCCACTGTGCTATAATTCCTGCTTCTACTCCTATTCTTTTTATCTTCCACATTTCCAATAGGATTCAGCCACTATTCCCTTCATGTGGGATCCTTGACCCCCGAGCTCTTTTTATCCTGTTTGTTTATTATTGTTGTATTACTAGGTTCTTTTGTTTGTTTCTTTTTTCTTCTCCCATCTCACTGTCTCACAAGCACACTTCTCCAGAACCTTCGACCCTAAAGGGAAGTAAGCCTCAGAGTCTCTGCTCCAATTTCCTTCCCTTCCCGTGGTACCTAAGGTTCATTCCTTTACAGAAGTGCTTTCTGACTCAGCGCAGTCAACACCAAGGTGATCAACCCCTGGCGATGCTGATTTCTCTGCCTTTCCCGGCTTCTCTCTACCCTTTCCCAGCATTCAGGCTGTTCCAAAATGCTGGCCCTCATCAGAAGCTTCTGTAAGTACCGCAGGTTCATGTCAGACCCCAAGAAGCGCCAGGAATATGAGGACTTTCTCCGCCTGGAGCTCTACAACACAAAGGAAAGTGAGTCACTTACTCCATGCCTCTCCTCCTCTGGCCTCTCTTGTACAGAACCTGTCTTTTATGTCTGTCTTGTACCTGCCTTATATCTGGGGCCTTGGCTAAGTCCACTAGGCCTGGAGAAGAAGCAGCTTTTCGCCTGGAAACCAACAAGGAGAGTGAATGTTTCAAATATTTCACTAAGCTCTTTCCTTGAGTCTCTTTAACAGTCTCTTTGTGGGTTCGGGGGCTATGTCCTGAGCATTAAAGGTGCTCAGGGCTTCCTTTCTGGCTCTACGCTCAGGGATTACTCTGAGGTGCTTTGAGGGACCCCAAGGGATGCTGGAGATTGAACCTACTTACTTCTCTTCTTCCTCCTCCCCTGAATCCCACCCCCCACTCCCCACCCCCTGCCAGTTGCAATTTCCCTTGCAAATTCAGGGTCTGAAGTGCTGCCTCTGAGCCTCATTCCCACCTCTTAGATTTCTCCCCCAGTACATCCAGCCGGACCCCTGCCAACCATCAGAACCCAAGGAACTCAGGCTCTGAGAATGGGGATCTTGTACTCGTGAAACGCCGAATCCTTGGCAATCGCATCATCATCGTCAACTTCGCCATGAACGATAATTATTTCTTCTCAGAAATTGGGAAGTAAGTGCCCATCCCCCCCACACACACACACCTGGCTTTCTGCCTTTAGGACTTCCAGAGAAGAGAGAAGAGATACCCTAAATGCAGAATTCCCCCTGACAGTCACACTGGAAACTGTCCAGAAGTTGTCCATGTTCACTCTCTTCTCTTTGCACCCTGGAAATAAGCCTATACCCCCCACATCCCCAATATCGAACTATGCTTTGCACTCCCTAGTGAAGTGCTTGCTTTTTGAAGATGTAAGATGAAAAGATTTTTCCTGCAGCACCCCAAGTTGAATCCAAAGTTTTTTAGTTAAAACAAGGAATTCTAAACAAATTTCACATCTGGGAGCTGAAGTGACAGCACAGCTGGTAGGGCGTTTGCCTTGCATGAGGCCAACCTGGGTTTGATTCCCAGGTTCCAGTCCCCCGAGCCTGCCAGGAGTGATTTCTGAGCGAAGAGCCAGGAGTAACCCCTGAACAAAGCCAGATGTGACCCCAAAACAAACAAAAAACAAATGAAGAAAACATTTCACATCTGGCAGGTGTTTCTAAAATCAATGTACCTTTACTTTACTAGCAAGATCTTGACATAAAGCTAAAGCCATTCCTGTTATTTGAGTGACATGGTTTATTTTTTTAAGCTTTTTAAAACAATTTTTGGTCACACCCAGTGATTTCCAGAGGTTACTCTTGGTGGTGCTCAGAGAACTACATGAGTTGCTGAGGACTGAAACTGGGTTGGCTATGTGCAAGACAAACACCCAATCCACTCTGGCCTGCTGACCCAAGTTGACCCGAGTTTGATCTCTGGCACTCCATATGGTCTCTTGAGCACTACCAGATGTCTATCCCTGATCGAAGAGCCAAGAGTAACCCTTGATTACTGCTGGGTGCGGCTCCAACTCCTACTTGTCACAACTGGTTAAGTTGGTAAATCATGTATCTTAAAATATATCTTAACATGATTTTTAAAAATTGAAGAAAAGTAAGATATGACTTCCAAGGGTCCCTTTAGAAGGAGAAAGAAGGGGAAGGAAGGGAAACCATAGTACACCAGGGAGGGAACTTGGCTTTGCTCTAGGCCAACCCAGGTTCAATACCCAGAATCCCATATGGTCTTCCAAGCCCACCAAGAATGATCCCTGAGGACAGCCAGGTGTGGTCCAAAAAAAAAACAAAAAAACAAAAAAAAACAAAAAAAAAAGGGAGGGGGAGGACTGGCACCATATCACAGCAGAGAGGACATTTGCCTTGCATGCAATTGACAGGCCTTCAATCCTTGGCATCCATATGGTCCCCAGAGCCTGCCAGGTTTAATCCTTGCACTCAGAGCCAGGATAAAGTCCTGAGTATTGCTCCGTGTGACCTAAAGAGTGGGTAGAGGAGAGGAGGGAGACTAAGACAGCTTTAGTTCTTGAAGTGTCAGAGGGAAACTTGTGTCAGGTCTGGTGAGGAAAAAACAGAGTAAGAGTTAAACCAGAGGCTCTGTGAGGAAACACTCAGAAGAAACCCAAGGTGTGTTCCTGTCGGGCTCTGTCTGCTCTTGGATATCTTTTTCCAGATCTAATGAAATCACACCATGGCCCAGGAAGGCTTTGGACTTCTGGGTGTTGGAGGATTGAGGACCTGCCCTCATGGATCCCCATCTTCTCTCACTTCTATTCCCTCCTTAGATTTAATGATCTGGTGTCTTCTGCCCAAGTGCTTCAAATCAACCGAACTTATAACTTCAACGACCTCATCCTCATGAAGGCCAAGATCAACATCATGCTGAGGCTCTACCTCTGCTCTGATCTGCCTCCAAAGCTCCGAGTAAGGGGCTTTCCCCCATCTCTGAGGCCTTTCTCCAGAATAGCAGCCCCAAAGGTTGCAGGCCTCGCTTCCTATCCACAGCTGCCTTCTAGGCTCTGGTGGTGCTTGGGGAACCAGATGGGATGCTGGGAAATCAAACCAGGTCAGCCATTTGTAAGGCCAGCAGCCCTCCCTGCTGTCCTATCACTCTGGCCCTGCATCTGCTCTCTGGAGACTTGGGGACCAAGAAAAGTAGAATCTTCCTGAAGCATGTCATAGGCTCCCACTTTGTGGCAGGTGAACATCTCCGAGTCCCTAAAGGATTCCATCGTCGCCGCTATTGCTGAAGGCCACTTGAACCGAACCATCTTCTTTGGAGCCATTATGTCCCTCTTTCCTGTCATCATGTACTTCTGGAAGAGGTACTGACATTTCCACTTTCCTGAATGAGGTCACAAGTGTACGTACTTTTTTTGGTTGGTTGGTTTTTGGGGTCATTCCCAGAAGTGCTCAGGGCTTACTCCTAGCTTTGCACTCAGGAATAACTTCTAGCAGGGGTAGGGGACCCTATGGGTTGCTGGGGATCAAACCTGGGTCAATTGCATGCAAGGCAAGTGTCCTCCCAACTATACTATCTCTGGCCCCAGTTGGGCACTTTTCATCCTGCCTTTCCCCCTCTGGCTGGTCTCTGGTTTTGTGGGAATTGTGACGGAATATTCTCTCCTCTCTGCTCATACATACCCTCCTGTCTCTCACCACTGATCAAGGTATAGAAGATCGAGTGGGATGTGGGGTGTGGGGCTTGCTTTGCATGTAGCAGACCCAGATTTGATCCCCACCACCCCATTTGGTCCCCTGAGCACCTTTGGGAGTGATTCCTGAGTGCAGAACTAAACACTGCTGAGAATGGCTCTAAAACAAAACAGAACAAAACAAAAATGAACAGGTCCTAAATGGCAAAGTTCGAAGCAGAAGAGAGCAATGAAACAAGTCTACTCAGAACTTCTGATCAGGAACAGGGATAACAGAAAAAGTTAGGAAATGTCTGCATGGAGCTACAAAGAATTGTGGCCCTCTCTGACTGTGCCCCTAATTGTTGATGCCAGTCAGCACAGCACTGTGCACGTTAAATGAGAAATATCTCCCCAGGGGCCAGAGTGATAGCACAGAGGAGAGAACATTTGCTTAGCATTCTATACTGCTGACCCAAGCTTGATCACTGTCATCCCAGAGGGTCCCCTAAGTCTGCCAAGAGTGACTGCTGAGAGCAGAGCCAGGAATAACCCCTGAGTGTTGCTGAGTGGGGCCCAAAAACCAGAAAGAAAAAAAGAAGAAGAAAAAGAAAAATGTACCAACTCTTTGTAATCTGTATTTGGGACTTAACCTTTGGGGCCATAACCAGATCTAGCCCATGTGCATAAATAAACTAGATGGGTTTCCTGATGACCCAGTGCTCCTGTCCCACAGATATTGCACCTGGAAGGTGCTTCGTGCTTATGGAACCCACCAAGAGAAGTTCAAGGAGAAAAGAAGCCCTTCCAAGCCCATCTCCAAGGTCTTGCCTTTGATCCCAGGTATGTGCCCCCTCCTGCTCCTTGGAATGATACGTCCCACTTTAGCAAACCAGAATGGGGGGGAGAAGCCAGACCAGAAGGATCCAGGTGAGCACTTCATGGAAGGGGCAAGGGTTCTCTCCTGACCCCCTCCTAGAAAGGAGTGCTGATATGGTGGTGAGTTTCTGGGTGCATCCCCTTGCCTGCCAGTGATAGGCACCTTTGTCAGGGTGAAGCAAGAGATGGCTGAGGGTGTGCAGAGGGGTGGCTTGGACATGGCATCAGTGGGGAGTTCTCAGTGACTCTTAAGGACAGAGTACCCAGTGTGGCTGGCTAGCCAACTGTTCTCATTTTATTGTATTTATTTAGCTAGCTTGGTTTGGGGGCCACATCTGGCAGTGCTCAGGGCTCAGGGATGACTCCTGGCTCTGATAAGCTCAGGGGTCACTTCTATGGGGTGCCAAGGATTGAACCAGGTCAGGTGGGTGCAAAGACTGTGCCCTCACTGTAGCACTGTGTTTCAGTTCCCAAAGGATCATGGTTACATAAGCATGAGGATGAATTTTCAAATTAGGCATGAATTGAATTACCTCTGGGTGGTGTGATCAAGAGAACTCTGTCATCAATATTTTTAATTTTTATATATTTATAATAAAAATATGTAATATAAGTATATAAGTATATTTATATATTTTATTTATATAAATATATTTATATTTATTTTGTTTTTATATTTGTTTTGGGATCACACCCCACAATGCTTAGGGGTTACTCCTGGCACTGCACTCAGGGATCAATCCTGACCTGGCTTGGGTGACCATATGGAGTTCCAGGTTGGCCACATGAAAGGCAAAGGTCTTACCCTCTATACTATTTCTGTAGTCCTTTGCAGAGTTTTTAGTAGCAGAGTTCTGGGCTTCAATGTTCCATCTCCAAAGCCACTACCAGGGTCAACACCTCTTCACTGACAAGAGGGATTTTAAAAAAAAGGAAAGAGGGACTGGAGCTATAGCACAGTGGGTTGGGTGCTTGCCTTGCACAAAGCAGACCTAAGTTCGATCTCCGGCATTCCATAGGGTACCCTAAGCACCGCCAAGAGTGATCCCTGATCCCTGAGCACCACCAAGAATGGCCAAAGAAACAAAATAAAGTAAAACAAACAAGGAGAGGAAGGAGGGTGGCCAGAAATGCATGGTAGGCCCAGAGTTGGAGTGTCTGCAGTGGGAAGTTCTAGAGGATTTTAGAGCCTTTGACTCAAAAACCAATCAGTTCAAACCTCATAACAAAATATGGAGTGAGGTTTCAAAATGGAACTAAGCTTCCTGCTGTGCCTGGTTCTCACCTCAGTCTGCCCAGACCCCCTCACAAACAGATACCCTACCTCTTGAGACCTCAATGCAAATGTGGGGAACCTCTTGGGTTAGCTCTAGAGAGACTAACCCCCCCAAAAAGGATTAACTAGGCCCCTGGTCAGTGCTCACCTCCTTGTGAAATTGAGTTCACTATCTTGTGACTTTGTCCAACCAGCAGAGTCATCCCAGTATGCAAAAGGTACTTATGGCTACAAGGGCTCATGGTGGTGGTGGGGGGGGGGGGAAGGGGGAAGTAGAGGAGAGAAAGGGAACAGAAAGAGGGAAATGAGGAAGAAGCGACTGCAGAATCCAGAGCAAAGCTCATGCCCCAGGCCTGGACTCCAGGAAAGGCAATTGCCAAAAATTTCAGGTGTCCCAAGTGACAAAAGGCTGCAGGATGGTTTAAATATATAGATCTGGGTCACTTGGGTTGCAGACTTGGAAAGTTCCATGTCTGTCCCTGTGAGGCTGCTGAACTCTGAAAGTCTCATGGCCTCAGACTCAGATCTTCAGGGTGGGGTTTGGTCCACGCTGCCTTCCTGGCTTTGGTCATTTTGCCATATGTGGTCACAAATATTTCTGATATTTGCTCCCCTTTTCTGTCCCACCCTTTAGTAGAACAACCCATGCTAAAGTTCACTTTGCTGAGGGGGATCGAATGGTTTTATCCTCAACAGAATGTATCGCAGATTCCCTCCAAAACGGTGAGTCAGAGGTAGCACAGCAGGAAGGGTGTTTGCCTTGCATGCAGCCAATCCAAGTTCAATCCCTAGCATCCTATATGGTCCCAAGCCTGCCAGGAGTAATCCCTGAGTGCTGCCAGGTGTGGCCCAAAAACAAAAACAAAAACTGAGTTGCAGTAAGTCCAGAAGGAAGTCCACAAGGTATTAAGAAGGTGGCACAGAGGCCAGCAGTGCCAGGCTTCTGTAGGAGCAGGGGGTGATTGACCCCCCAAAGATGGGGAGTCATTTGCTCTGCAGCTCCTAGATGGTCATCCAGGCTCTCCTTGTTTCCATTCTGGACTTAATTCCTCTTAAATGCAGATATCGTGAGCACCTCCCATCTCTGCGGTGACATGGTTATGCCACCTCAATGGTTACCCTCCTCTCCAAGAAGGGCACCTGCTGTCCTGAATTGACTCCCAGTGGCCCAAATTCTGCCTTCGCCTCCTACCTTGGGGAGTGTGGGGAGGTCATGCCAGAATCTTGTTCATTCCACTCACCAGTACCAAATCTGCCTTGGTCTTCATGTGCCTGCCTAGACCAATGGTAAGGCTCATCCAAACAAGGATGGTGCTTCCTCCCTCTCTAGGGTATGCAATGCCAGCCTGCCAGGACTGCTTTCTTACCTAATATCCCCTCCTGGCTTTGTCCAAGCAGCCACTCTGGGATTATTCATGGTCCCTGCCATCCACACAGTTCTAAACTCTTGGGGCCTTACTATTCCTTTGTCCTCCTCTCCCTAAAGTTCTGTTCTCTCTCTCTTGCTCACTGTTCTCTCACTTGCTCTGTTCTCTCTCCTCTCTATCTCCCTCTCCCTCTTTTTATATTAGGAAACTCTGATAAACCTTTCTGAGGCATGATGGTGCAAAAAAGACAGAAGATGGAGCAAGCAGTAGACCTGTTGTCTCCCTTCAGAAGCCTTCTCTGTCCCCCGCATCCAGGGGGACAACAATTCCCTCTGGGCACAGAAGGATGAAAACACCTCCAGGTCATGCCTTGAGTGTCTCTTGTCCAGCTAAGGCTCAGTGCTGCAGAGGAGCTTCTTGGGGCCCCAGTCTTCACCCCTCCACCGCCATCAGCACTGTATACCATTAGCTAAAATAAAGAGTATATAGTCATAGCCCATGGAGCCTCTTGTCTTTGTTTGTTTGGGGACCACACCTGGTGATGCTCAGGGGGTTGCTCCTAGCTCTGAGTTCAGAGCTCTGGCAGGCTCAGGGAATCATCTGGGATGCGGAGAATAGAACCTGAGTCCATCCTGGGTCTGTTGTTTGTAAGGCAAGCACCCTAGTGCTATGCAATCTCTCTGGCCCTACCTCTTGTCTTCTTAAAAAAGAATGGGGGGGGGGAGGGCAAAGATAAAGTACAGTGAGTAGAGTTCTTGTTTTGCATGTACTCAACCCAGGTTTGAGTCCCCAGCACGCCATATGTTCCCCTGAACAAACTACCAAGTGATCCCTGTGCATAGAGACAGGAATAAGCCCTGAGCACCACTGGGCATGGCCTAAAATCAAAGGTAAAACAAAAGAAAAATCCATTTGGAAATTGTAAAGGATCATAATTTATTTATTACAACATGATTCACAATGGTAAACAAAGGGTCTACTTACAGATCATAAAGCACTATATAAAGGCAGGCCATATTCATTCCTGAGAAGGAGGCTACTCTGCCAACATGTTTGTTATTTGATGACTTGATTGATCATTACCATGAAACATAATTTTCTAGAAATGACCGAGCACATTCAAATTACACCATTTGGGGGCAAGAGCAACAACACAGCAGGTAGGACATTTGTCTTGCACACAGCTGACCTAGATTGGATCCCTGGCACCACATATGGTCCTCAGAATCTACAGCATCCAGGAGAAGCCCTGAGTGCTGCCAGGTATAGAACCAACCAAAATCTACGTACCATAAGCCCCCCGAGCTTAGACTGCAGTGAGCAAAGAGCGCTCTCAAGTGAAGGTCACTGATCGCACAGCTGTGGGTGGCACAAAGGGAGACTGAGACTTGAAATCTTCTGGAGAAGTGGCTTTGCAAATCCAACTGGACCACAAAGGAAGAAAAAGAGAACCCGGGCTGTTCCTCCTCCATGGGACTGTCCTGGGCCCCAGAGCCAGAAACAAGTACAACCATTCTCTTTTGCTCCCAAGTTCGATGCCCCTCCTAGTAGCTTGGATAAGCCAATGTTAGGTATTGTCTGGCTGCAGCCCTGAGCTCCATTCCTGTGTGTGGTAGAGCTTCTGGTGGCCTCCAACCTCTGTTAAGACTCTCTAGACCAGGAAGTACCCCAGTTCTGACAGCTAAAGCACAACCAGGCACTGCCAACTTCTGCCTAATCTGAGCAAATGGTCTCAGATAATGCAGACCTTCTCTAAGGATCAGAAACCAGTATAGTGAATAGAAAACCTACAATTACACTAGATCTCAGTCAACACTGAGTGGGAGAATGGAGTGAAGAAGCGAATAAACCTGCTTATCTTACTTTTTTTTTCGGGGCAGGTCCTATCCAGATGTTCCCTGGACTGGTCATTAAGTTCTAAGTCCCCAAGTCATAAAACAGAAATTCAACCTTTTATACCAGACTCTGAGCTGGGGTTGAAATTCTTTGTTGCTGTTTTTTGGCCACACCCAGTGGTACTCAAGGTTAGGACATAGTTGGCTCTATGTCCAAGAATCAATCCTGAAAAGCTCAGGAGATCATACGGAACGTTTGAAAATTTTTTTCCCAACTTTATTGATTTGTTGGCTTTTGGGCCACACCTAGTGGCACTCAAGACTTCATACTCCTGGCTCTACACTCGGAAATCGCCCCTGGCAGGCTGGGGGACCATATGGAATACTGGGAATCGAACCAGGTCCCTCCTGGGCTAGCTGCATGCAAGGCAAATGCCCTACCACTGTGCTATCTCTTGGCCCTGAAATTCTTTAGCTTCAAAGTTCTGCAGTTCAAGAAGGCAACATAAACCCTGACTTGTAAGGCTTCAGTTGGGATGTCATAAATGACAGATACTAAACCAGGGCCCCCTAGGGTTGCTTGGTGCACTGACCAGCAGAGTCTCTGCAAGCAGCCCTTATATATACTGTCACTCAGAGCTTACTTGTCATAAGGTTAAAAGGAATCTAATTGTATTTGTCATCAAATGGAGTGGGTAGGTCTGTACCAAGAAGAGACGCACCAGGTCACTCTCCACGAGAACTCTGGCATCTTAAGAGGCAGAGACAGGGGGAACCCTTGCTCACGACAACTCCCCACATTCCATCTGGCTCCCCACAGTCCTCTCCATCCCATGCCCACAGAGACTTGCTGGTGAGTTTTTCTGAAAGTGATGTGCATAGTCTGTGTTTTTCAGCCTCTGATAGACATACAGGAACAGACTCGGGAATTTCTCCTGGAAATACTGAGAAGGTTCTCCCATAATGGATTTCATGCTGGAAGAAAACGGAAATAGTTAGTTGCTCCTACCAGCTCCCACCTGCTTGTTTTACTGTGGCCCTGGGCCCAGAGATCTCTTCCCCTCCTCTATCTCTAAAGAATGGATCATGGGTGGGGAGGGGAGGCTTTTTGAGCCACACCAGGTGACTTTCAGGGGTTACTCCTGGCTATGCACTCAGAAATCGCCCCTGGCTTGGGGGACCAAATGGGATGTCGGGGATCGAACCAAAGTCCATCGTGGGTTAGGCACGTGCAAGGCAAATGCCCTACCACTGAATCATTGCTCTGGCCCCAGCACTAATATTTTTTGACTAGCAAATACTGAATCAATGGAGCCAGAATGAAAGTACAATGGGGAGGGCACTTGCCTTGCACACAATAGACCTGAATTGAATCCCTGGTACCATATATGGCACCCCCCCCCCAAATCCTCCCACTGTGATTCCTGAGTGTAGAGCCAGGAGACCAGGTATGGCTCAAAATAGACAAAAGAAAATGCTGAATTAGTAACTATATATGGCTTCCTTCACTTGGTGGGGCTGCCCAGAATCTCAAATTGCTTTTACAACTGCAGGGTCTTCACTCCCTGACTCAGTGTCCAATGACTCAGCAGACAATAATCAGGAACTTAAAGAGTCAGCTATGCTGCTCTTTGGCTCATTCCGAAGACCCCTCATTCTGGCCCATTCCCAAACATAGTCAAATAATGATTTTTCTTTCATCAAAATACATCTTTGGGGACCAAAGAGATAGTTCAGGGGTCAAGGCTCTTGCCTCATACACAGCAAAGTCCAGTTTTTTTGAGGATTTTTTTTTTTTGAGTCGCACCCGGCAGAGTTCATGGGTTACTCCTGGCTCTACACTCAGAAATTGTTCCTGGCAGGCTCGGGGAACCATATGGGATGCTGGAATTCGAACTACCATCCTTCTGCATGCAAGGCAAACACCCAGCCTCCATGCTATTTCTCCAGCCCCTGAACACAGAATCATGAGTAGCCCCTAAATTTGACAGGGTGTGGCTCAAACCCCCACTCCCAAAATAATTTTTCCTTTTCTCTTCCTTCTCATCAAATAGCAGGCACATTTATAATTGGCTCTCTTAATCCTTTATTGGTAGGAAAATAATACATACGATTTATTCTTCTTTTCACTGATGTGCTCTCCTATATTACGTATGAACTTCAGCAGATCAGTCACATTGTCTTGATAACCGGAACGGCCCTTCCGTTCATAAAAGTTATTCATTTTCTTCATAATATTTCCATCAATCTAAACAATAAAACATTATACAAATGCATGAAGAACCAATGGTTTTTATAAAGAATTATAACAAATAAAGTACATATCATATACATATTTTGTTTATTTTTGTTTGGGAGATATACTGGCCAATGCTCAGGGCTTACTCCTAACAGGGATGGGGATACGTATGGGATACTGGGGATGAAACCTGGTTTGGCTCTGTGCAAGGCAAGTGCCCTATCTCTCCGCCCCTATAGTTTTACATTTTACTTATTCTCTTAATGAAGCAAGATAGTTTCCATTGAAATTTTCTTACAGGTTTGTGACATCAGGCTGAGAAAATCCTCGAAACTACGCCTGCCCAGTGGGGCCTGACTGAAAAACTGTGAGTGCTGCCTGTGTGTGTCTGTCTACTATCCTGTTGCGTGAACCTCTTGGGAGTGGGCCAAAAAGAGGCTCCAGAAAACTTGCTCTCCCAGAGGACAATTCCAGGGCAGGACTCCATAACGTGAAAACCAGTTATGCTTTGCAGAAGCCGGGTCCCCTGTTTGTGACGTCAGGCTGGGAAAATCCACGAAACTACACCTGCCCAGTAGGGCCCCACTGTGAAAAACTGTGAGTGCTGCCTGTATGTGTCTGTCTACTATCCTGTTGCGTGAACCTCTTGGGAGTGGGCCGAAAAGAGGCTCCAGCAGAGCACTTTGGCTCCGCTTCGCTACGCGGCCGTGCGCTCTTTCTAAGAAAAGAACACCATCGCAGCAAGAAGAAAAAATCACACTAAGAACTGTGCTGGATCACAGAAGCAAGCATTTCTCTCCAGACTGTCTTCTCTGCTGCGTGCTCGGGCCTAAGATTTGATCCTGTGTGAGGCTTCATCCACGGAGGACTCCCCTCCCTTAGAGGCAAGTCGGCCCATCCAAAAAGGGCGGAGCCAGAGGAGTGTGCTGCCTGCATCATTTAACCAATGAATACCACCACAACACGTAGAAAAACCCACAATACAAGTGTGACAATGGGGAAACAACGCAGGCCAGCATCCAGACAGAGAATGAAGAGGACAATTCTGATGACCAGATAATGACCAGCCAACTAATCAACCTCTCAGATAAGGATTTTAGACTAGCAATATGGAAGATGCTCAACGAACTCAAAGAAACTATGGATCGAGTTGAACAGAACACTAATAAGAACCAAGAAAATATGAAGACAGAAATCACAAAACTCCAAACTGAAATAACATGTCATAGTTGAAATAACATGTCATAGTTTTCAGGCCTGAAAAACTCAGTAAACGAAGTGAACAACAAAATGGATAAGCTCTGGGACAGGGTATCAGAAGCTGAGAATAGACTTGGTGCTGTGGAAGATGAGATACATAACAATTCCATACATCAGGAGAGATTGGAAAAAAACTTAAAGCAAATGAGCAGACAATGGAAAAATTAGTCAAAGAATGGGAACAGATGAAAATAGAAGTCTATGATAAGCTCAACAGAAACAACTTAAGAATCATTGGAGTCCCAGAGACCCAGGAAGAAAATTTCCAGGAAGAATCAACGGTCAAGAACATCATTAAAGAGAAACTTCCAGAGCTAAAGAATATATGTGATCAAATCCTGCATGCCCGAAGAGTACCAACCAAAAGAGACCCCAGAAAAACCACCCCAAGACACATCCTAGTCACAATGACGAATCCCACAGATAGAGACAAAATTCTGAAAACAGCAAGATCAAAAGGGGAAATTACGTTCAAGCGAGCATCCTTGAGATTTACAGCAGACCTGTCACCAGAAACACTCAATACCAGAAAGCAGTGGTGGGAAATTGTGACAAGACTGAATGAAATGAATGCTTCACCTAGAATACTGTACCCAGCAAAACTCACTCAAAACCAGTCTTAAGAGAAAAACTGAAAGACCAAATTTAAGACAAGACTAACCAAAAGACACACCAAATTTCGATATAAAGATGGCATTAAATCCCAGGACAATTCTTTCTCTCAATGTCAATGGACTAAATGTACCAGTTAAGAGACACAGAGTGGCTAAATGGATCAAAAAACTCAATCCAACCTTCTGCTGCCTACAAGAAACATACCTGAATGGTCAGAACAAACATAGACTCAAAATAAAAGGCTGGAGAAAAATTATCCAAGCAAACAACAACCATAAAAAAGCTGGAGTGGCCATACTAATATCAGATAATGCAAACTTTATACTCAGGAAGGTTGTAAGGAACAAAGATGGACATTTTATATTAATCAAGGGGTATGTAGAGCAGGAAGAAATAACTCTCCTAAACATATATGCACTGAATGAGGGGCCAGCAAAATATTTAATACAACTGTTGACAAATCTGAAAAATAATATCAATAACAACACAATAATTGTGGGGGACCTCAACACGGCTTTGTCAACACTGGATAGGTCAACCAGACTGAAACCCAACAAGAATATACTAGACCTGAGGAGAGAAATGGAAGAAAGAGGCCTAGTGGATATATATAGGACACTCCATCCCCAGAAATCTGGATACACATTCTTTTCCAATGTACATGGGACATTCTCCAGGATAGACTATATGCTGGCACATAAAACATACCTCCATAATATCAAGAGGATATAAATTTTGCAGACTACCTTCTCTGACCACAAGGCTCTGAAATTATTTGTGAATTCCAAAGGGACTCAGAAGAAAAACTTTAACACCTGGAAGTTAAACAGCCTCATACTGAATAACCAGTGGGTCCGAGATGAAATCAAGGAGGAAATCAAAAGGTTCCTGGAAACAAATGACAATAAAGACACAAACTATCAGAACTTATGGGACACAGCAAAAGCAGTACTGAGAGGAAAATTTATAGCTTTGCAAGCACACATCAGGAAGGAAGAAGGAGCTTACCTGAGTAGCTTAATGACACAGCTATAGAACTAGAAAGTGCTCAACAAAGGACCCAAAAATAGGGAGACAGAAGGAAATAACAAAGCTGAGAGCAGAAATCAACGAAGTGGAAACCCAAAAAACAATCCGAAAGATCAACAAAAGCAGAAGTTGGTTCTTTAAAAAAATAAACAAGATTGATAGACCACTGGCAAACCTAACAAAGAAAGAGAGAGAGAGAAACTTGATAACTCGTATTAGGAATGAAAAAGGAGGGCCCGGAGAGATAGCACAGCGGTGTTTGCCCTGCAAGCAGCCGATCCAGGACCAAAGGTGGTTGGTTCGAATCCCGGTGTCCCATATGGTCCCCTGTGTCTGCCAGGAGCTATTTCTGAGCAGACAGCAAGGAGTAACCCCTGAGCAACAACGGGTGTGGCCCAAAAACCAAAAAAAAAAAAAAAAAAGGAATGAAAAAGGAGAGATCACTACTGATATGACAGAGATTCAAAGGGTAATCAGAAACTACTTTGAGAAACTCTACGCCATTAAAAATGAGAACCTGGAAGAAATGGATAAATTCTTGGACTCTTATAATCTTCCACGGTTGAAGGAATAGGATGTAGCATATCTAAACACCCACATCACTATTGATGAAATTAAAACGGTAATCAAATGTCTGCCCAAAAACAAAAGCCCAGGCCCAGATGGATTCACTAATGAATTCTTTCAAACTTTCCAAGAGGAACTACTACCAATCCTGGCAAGACTCTTTCATGAAATTGAACAAATGGAAACACTTCCAAATAGCTTTTATGAAGCCAACATCACCTTGATACCTAAACCAGACAGAGATGCTATGAAAAAAGAAAATTACAGACCAATATCGCTGATGAATGCAGATACAAAGATCCTCAACAAAATCCTGGCAAATAGGATTCAATGCCTCATTAAGAAGATCATCCACTACGATCAAGTAGGTTTCATCCCAGGAATGCAAGGATGGTTTAACATCCGCAAATCTATCAACATAATACACAACATCAACAACAAGAAAAATAAAAACCACATGATCATATCAATAGATGCAGAGAAAGCATTTGATAAGGTCCAACACCCATTTTTGATCAAAACTCTCAGCAAGATGGGAATGGAAGGAACCTTTCTCAATATAGTTAAGGCCATCTACCACAAGCCAGTGGCAAATATTATCCTCAATGGAGAAAAACTAAAAGCTTTCCCTCTAAATTCTGGCACAAGACAAGGCTGTCCTCTCTCACCACTCCTATTCAACATAGCACTGGAAGTACTTGCTATAGCGATTAGGCAAGAAAAAGATATCAAGGGAATCCAGATAAGAAAGAAAGAAGTCAAGCTCTCACTGTTGGCAGATGACATGATATTCTACTTAGAAAACCCTAAAGACTCTACCAAAAAGCTTCTAGAAACAATAGTCTCATATAGCAAGGTGGCAGGCTACAAAATTAACACGCAAAAATCAATGGCCTTTCTATACACCAATAATAATAAGGAAGAAATGGACATTAAGAAAACAACCCCATTCACAATAGTGCCACACAAACTCAAATATTTTGGAATCAACTTGACTAAAAATATGAAGGACCTATACAAAGAAAACTATAAAACTCTGCTCCAAGGAATAAGAGAGGATACGCGGAAATGGAAACACATACCCTGCTCATGGACTGGCAGGATTAACATCATCAAAATGGCAATACTCCCCAAGGCATTATACAGATTTAATGCTATCCCTCTAAAGATACCCATGACATTCTTCAAAGAAGTGGATCAGGCACTTTTGAAATTCGTTTGGAACAATAAACACCCTAGAATAGCTAAAGCAATCATTGGGGAAAAGAATATGGGAGGAATTACTTTCCCCAACTTTAAACTTTACTACAAAGCAATAGTTATCAAAACAGCATGATATTGGAATAAGGACAGGCCCTCAGATCAGTGGAATAGGCTTGAATACTCAGAAAATGTTCCCCAGACATTCAATCACCTAATTTTTGATAAAGGAGCAGGAAATCCTAAATGGAGCAGGGAAAGCCTCTTCAACAAGTGGTGTTGGCACAACTGGATAGCCACTTGCAAAAAATTGAACTTAGACCCCCAGCTAACATCATGTACAAAGGTAAAATCCAAACGGATTAAAGACCTAGATATCAGACCCAAAACCATAAGATATATAGATCAACACATAGGCAAAACACTCCAGGACATTGAGACTACAGGCATATTCAAGGAGGAAACTGCACTCTCCAAGCAAGTGAAAGCAGAGATTAATAGATGGGAATATATTAAGCTGAGAAGCTTCTGCACCTCAAAGGAAATAGTGCCCAGGATACAAGAGCCACCCACTGAGTGGGAGAAACTATTCACCCAATACCCATCAGATAAGGGGCTAATCTCCAAAATATACAAGGCACTGACAGAACTTTACAAGAAAAAAACATCTAATCCCATCAAAAAATGGAGAGAAGAAATGAACAGACACTTTGACAAAGAAGAAATACAAATGGCCAAAAGACACCTAAAAAATGCTCCACTAATCATCAGGGAGATGCAAATCAAAACAACGATGATATACCACCTCACACCACAGAGAATGGCACACATCACAAAGAATGAGAATAAACAGTGTTGGCGGGGATGTGGAGAGAAAGGAACTCTTATCCACTGCTGGTAGGAATGCCGTCTAGTTCAACCTTTATGGAAAGTGATATGGAGATTCCTCCAAAAACTGGAAATCGAGCTCCCATATGATCCAGCTATACCACTCCTAGGAATATACCCTAGGAACACAAAAATACAATACAAAAACCCCTTCCTTACACCTATATTCATTGCAGCACTATTTACCATAGCAAGACTCTGGAAACAACCAAGATGCCCTTCAACAGATGAATGGCTAAAGAAACTGTGGTACATATACACAATGGAATATTATGCAGCTGTCAGGAGAGATGAAGTCATGAAATTTTCCTATACATGGATGTACACGGAATCTATTATGCTGAGTGAAATAAGTCAGAGAGAGAGAGAAAAACACAGAATGGTCTCACTCATCTATGGGTTTTAAGAAAAATGAAAGACATTCTTGCAATAATAATTTTCAGACACAAAAGAGAAAAGAGCTGGAAGTTCCAGCTCACCTCAGGAAGCTCACCACAAAGAGTGATGAGTTTAGTTAGAGAAATAACTACATTTTGAACTGTCCTAATAATGAGAATATATGAGGGAAATGGAGAGTCTGTTTAGAGTACAGGTGGGGGTCGGGTGGGGAGGAGGGAGATTTGGGACATTGGTGATGGGAATGTTGCACTGGTGATGGGTGATGTTCTTTACATGACTGAAACCCAAACACAATCATGTATGTAATCAAGGTGTTTAAATAAAATAAAAATAAATAAAAAAATAAATGGCTAAAAAAAAAAAAGAAAATTTCTTACAAAGATGTAAGGAGAAAAATAGAGAAGTATATATTTAAGAGAATCTGAGCTTCTCCAGAGTGGAAAACAAACAAACAAACAAACAAACAAAGACATAGTCCAGCAAGTGATAAACGTGTTGAAGGAAAACATGGGCTTGAAGGGCAAACCTATTTCCTAATTTTAAACTTTTTTGGTATGGGGCCACTCCCAACAGTGCTCAGGGCCACTCCTGGCTCTGTGCTCAAGGATTATTCCTGGCAGTGCTTGGGAGATCAGAGGTGGTGCCAGGATTTGAACCAGGGAGGCAGCCTCTGGCCCCAGAGAGTATTAAGTTTCTGTCTTTTCCTGCCATGCTGCCATGTCAAGTAGCATTTTATTCTGTTAAAAATTCTGTTTTCCAAGGCTCAAAGTGAATAGTACATTGGGGCGGGAGCTTGCCTTGCATATGGCTGACTCAGGTTCAATCCCCAACACTCCATGGGGTCCCCTAAGCCCTACCAGGAATGACCTCTGAGCACAGAGCCAGGAGTAAGCCCTGAGCATTGCCAGATGTGGCCTAAAAACCAATCAATTAACTTTTTAAAATCTGTTTCCCCAAGATTGCAGTCATAGCACGGCAGGGAGGGTGCTTGCTTTGCACAGGGCTAACCCAGGTTTGATCCTCAGCAACGCACAGGGTCCCAGGAGTACTGCCAGGAGTGATCCTTGTGAGTAGAGCCAGGAATCAGCCCTGAACATTGCCAGGTATGGCCACCCAACTCCCCTCCCCCAAAGAAAACTTCTGTTTCCCATAAGTAACACAGTTTCCCTGGCCCCTGTGTATCTCAGGACAGTAGTTTCTAGATGGATGTTCCTGGATCCCCTCCATGGATTTTGGATTTGGGTGTGTGAGTGTGAGTGTGTGTGTGTGTGTGTGTGTGTGTGTGTGTGTATATGTGCATCTTGTATTTTGAGTGGGTGTGTGTATGGGAGGGGTGTGTGTTTTGTATTTTGAGCCATGGGTTTGGGATTTGGGATGTGTGTGTGTGTGTGTGTGTGTGTGTGTGTGTGTGTGTTGCATTTTGAGCCAGACCCAGTAGTGCTCAGGAGTTATTTCTGGCTGTGTGTGTGTGTGTGTGTGTGTGTGTGTGTGTGTGTGTGTTGTATTTTGGGCCATACCCAGCAGTACTCAGGAGTTACTCCTGGCTCTGCAGTCAGGAATCTCTCCTGTTGAGGATGGAACTCAGGTCAACTGCATGCAAGGTAAATGCCCTCCCCGCTGTACTATTGCTCTGGCCCCTGACACACTCCAGTAGAGACACCCCTGCAAATTTTCCAGGGCATCAGTCATGCAAGAGGGGCCACAGACAGACAATAAGAAGTGTCTGTGTCTGTCCCATCATGCACCAGGCCCACAGCACACTTTTCCCAAGTCTTACACAGCCCGCAGTGGGTCCAGCATCCCCGTCCCGGGTTTGCATCATCTCAGTGGCTCTCACAGGACCTTGCTGGGCCCCTTTCTGTAGACAAGGATAGAGGGAAAAGGGAAACGGCTAGGAGCTTGGGGCCAGGTCTGTCCTAATGAGTCTGCACAGTGTCTGTCCATGGAACCAACTTCAGAGAGGGGAGACTAGCTGGGGAGACTAGACTTGGACCAGAGACAGACCCCTGGTCCAAGTCCTCCCTGGGCCAGGTCAAGAGGAAGATCAAAGTGAGGCAAGAGAGTAGACACCATTGTACCAACCCCTCTCCCAGCCCTACCTGGAGAAGCTCTTACCTTGCTTGTCCACTGGGTGAAATCTCTTGAATGCCCAGCCGGGTCAGTGTTCAAGATCTGCACGAGTTTACCGTTGCTGTTTGGGGTTTTGATATCCGATTCATTTCCCACATCACGAAGAGCACGGTAGCGTCTGAGAACAGAGAAGGCACAAATGCATGTTACAGCCTTTGTTATAGCCTCAGAAACTTGACACAGTTAGGCTTGGGTATGCCCTCAAAATCATGTCTCTTAAAAACTTGAAAAGCCAGAGAAAAGGGGCCAGAGAGAAAGCACAGCGGTAAGGCATTTGCCTTGCATGTGGCAGACCCGGGACAAACCCTGTTCGATTTCTGTCATCCAAAATGGTCCCCCGAGCTTACCAGGAGTTATTTATGAGCACAGAGCCAGGAGTAACCCTGAGCATCGCTGGATATGGCCCAAAAACCAATCAATTAATAAATAAATAAACTACTTAAAAAACAAAAGCCAGGGCCCGGAGAGATAGCACAGCGGCATTTGCCTTGCAAGCAGCCAATCCAGGACCAAAGGTGGTTGGTTCGAATCCCAGTGTCCCATGTGGTCCCCCGTGCCTGCCAGGAGCTATTTCTGAGCAGACAGCCAGGAGTAACCCCTGAGCACCGCTGGGTGTGGCCCAAAAACCAAAAAAAAAAGCCAAAGACAAGGTCCAGCAGGTAAGGGGTTTACCTAGTATATGGACAACCCTAATTTGATTCCCCAACACCACATGGTTGCTTGAGCACCACTGAGAGGACCCCCAAAGCACAGAGCCAGGAGTAATCCCTGAGCACTGTCAAGTGTAGATCCCCAACCCCCCCAAAAAAAATAGCAAATAAATAAAAATGACCAGGAGAGAACTGGAGCAATAGGACAGCAGGGTGCCTGTTTTGCAGGTGGCCAGTTCAGATTCAATCACCAGCATCCCATAGGGTCCCCCAGCCCACTAGTAGTGATTCCTGAGTGCAAAGCCAAGAGTAACATCTGAGAAAAAATGGGTGTGTGTCCCTCTAAAAATAAAACAAACTTGCAAGAGTAGGGTCTGATGTGTGAGCACACTGTTCCAAAAAGAAACACAGAAATTTGAGAGGTCAAGACACTCCTAATGCTAAGCAAAGAGAAAATTCTGATCTCCAGAAAACCCATGAGACCCTGGCCCATGCCACATCAGAGTGACAGAAAGTTTACATGTTGCCTTGCATGGCCTAGGAAGGTCAGGGTTAAATACTACTATGAGTGTGTCCATAAGGTGCCATTACACCAGCTTCCCATTTGAGTCAGGCACTCAGTACAGCAGACCCCTTGCCATGAGGTATGGGCATCTTGAAATCCTTTGGGGTCACTTGGACCCCAAAAGGCTGGTTTCCTCTGGACCTCCACCTTGCAGAGGGCAGGTAAGTGGTGGTGAAGGGGAACAACTTTCTTTGCTTCTGTATTGCCTCATCCATTTCCTGGTTAAAAGTAAAAAAAAAACAAAACAAAACAAAAAAAACCCTCATGGGGTTTTTCTGGGATTTGGCAATATGGGGCTGGGATCACACCTGGCAATTCTCAGGGCTTACTCCTTGATCTGAGCTCAGGGATCATCCTGAAGGCTCAGGATTCTATATGGGATGCCAGGAATCAAACCCAGTTCAACCTTGTGCAAAGCCAATACCTTCCCTGCTATACTATGACTCCAACTCCAAGACCCTTATGATTTTCTATCTCAGGTAGGTCCATATGGGGTGCTGGGATCAAACCTAAATCAATCGCATGCAAAGCAAGTGCCCCCTCCATTGTCCTATCGCTCTGGCTTCAATATGTCCTCTATAGTATACTGTCAATACGATGAATAGATGATTAAGATGAGTGAAATCTACCCCTGTATATCATCTCTTTGTGCTGCCTCTCACAAGACCCTTGATTATTGTACCTTTGGCAGCACTGGGATCCACAGCCTGGCTGGCACTTACTTCTCTGAACTCCAGAAGAAGGGGTGCCCCAGCAGTTCTGGCAAGAGGCCCTGGGGCTTGTCCCCTGGGCAGAACAGGCACTGGAGGAGGTCCTGAGTCTCTTCATCTGGGCAAAGCTTCTTCCCCTCCTCTTCACTCTTAGCCTTCAGTTTCTCCCAGGAGATGTCACCCTTCTGAGCCACATACAGAACCAGCAGCCCCAGGGCCTAGGAAGGACACAGGCAGAGCAAAGGTGCTTCTCAGCATTCACCTTGGTAAGGAAGAGAAGACAGTGCCAGGCATAGATCTTCAGGGGTTTGTCTAAATAAGTCTCTGCCATGGACATTTCCAAGAAGCAAAATTCCAGAGGCTGCCAGGAAACGCTGCTTATGATTTGAACTGGATCCTAAAGTGCTGAAATCATGTATAGGAATTCTGAAGGAACTGGGGGGAATGGTATAGGAGAAGAACCACCCAATCAAATCTATTGGAAGGTTTTCATTTATGGAGAAAGTGCGAGATGCAGAGACAAAGGAAGGGGCTATAGCAGAAAATATGGTAATTAGTGCCCTCCATCGGCTGCTGGAAATTCGGTAATGAGCATCCTCCACCAGGCAGCAGAAAATATGGTAATGAGAGCCCTCTACTGGGCAGTAACGAGCACCCATATCAGGCAATAGGAAAATATGGTAATGATGCCCTCCACTAGGCTGCATGATATGGTTATTAGCGCCCTCCACCATGTGGCAGAAAAATGGTAATGAGCAACTCCACCAGGCTACAGGAAATATGGTAATAAGCGCCCTCCACCAGGCTGCTGAATACTGCAATGAGCACCATACACAGGGCTTCAGGAAATACAGTAATAAGATCCTCCACCAGGCTTCAGGAAATAAGGTAATGAGCAACCTCCATTTTCCAGGCACTGGGAAATATGTAACGAGTAAAAAGAGAGGCTAGACTTTGGAGAAAGGAGCCTCCTATGGAAATTACCTTCAGATCTGTCTTGATTTCCTCATCTCCCGCCTTATCGGTGCTCTTGTCAAAATCAGCCAGCCACACAGCATTCTTGGAATCTAAGGGAAAGATGGTGGAGGGGCCTTAAAAGGCTCATTTCTGTGGAGTGAGTCATAAGCTTAAATACACCAGCCCCAGGGCCCTTGCCAGCCTCTTACAAGAAAGCGAAACTGGAGCCTGCCTCTGCTTTGCTCTGTGCACCTCAAAGCCCTGTAAAACTAAATGAGATGGCAACTTGCTTGAAGTCTGCCAAGAGTAGCACTTCCGTTAGTTTTTTCCAGGCCAGAGGCTAGAGGAGGATGGGAATATAATCAACATCCTAGGTGGGCAATGCCTGAACCAGGAGCATAGAGTTCAAAGAACCCAGCCAATAAGTCTGCTACTGTCCTTTAAAGGGTGAAGACATCAGTTACGAGAATCCCTGTAACTGCAATGGAGGACAGTTGGGACTGGAGTATATATAGCCAGAGCCTGCCTGCTGGTCAGAGAGAGTCTGCTGGCCTGGGAGTCCAGGGGGTTATAGCCAGCTATGACTGACCTACTGGCCTTCCTGCCAGCCTGAGCGGCAGTGAATCAAGTCCAGAGAGAGGCTGCCTCCCTGCTTGCCTCCGTGCTTGACCATGTTCTTGCTGTAACTGTTACTCCTGTGTCCCAGGATTGTGTGGTGTCTCATTACATTGTGTCTCTTGGTACAGTCTCTCTGTCTCTGTCTCTGTCTCTCTCTCTCTCTCTCTCTCTCTCTCTCTCTCTTTCTCTCTCTCTCTCTCTCTCTCTCTCTCTCTCACTCACTCACTGTCTCTGTCTCTGTCTCTCTCAGGAATGAAGAAGGGAAGGTGCATTCACGGCAACTGCTTAACACAGCTTCAGTCCAAATATAGAATTGCACAGAAACCAACTAATCCCAGCATTCTGGTTCCCAGTGGCAACCAGGACTAGTGGCACACTGCCTTCCTAATGCACTTTTTCTTCGGGGTTTGACCTGGGGAAGATTGGGGCCACATCCAACAATGCTCAGGGCTCACTCCTGGCTGGCTTCAGGAGACCAGTGCCGGGAACAAACCTAGGTTGGCTGTGTGCAAGACAAGTACCTGACCTACTCACCAGAACCTCCTCACCCTCTTTTGAGTCTTTCTGGGTCCACAGAAAGTGTGGTAGATGACCGAGAGAGCTCAGAACGAAACAAAAAGCATAGAACCCGTATCCATTCTCTACCAGCAAAGTTCTGGACAAGAATCTGATGAGGAAGACGCTGGCCAATAAGACGAGCAATCCCAACCATGAGCTTCTCAAACCCCTTCATCCTGATTGTGGGCTCAGCGATAAAGAAAAATGAATGCGTCAGAAAAACGAATGATTCCACAAAAAGCATTATACGTGGAAAAGGCGGTAAAGAAGGGGACCCCAGTCTGGCCTAAGTTTTGTGACTAGTCAAGGAGCTGGGCACAGGGCTCAGTGCCCAGATGGAGCTGAGCTGAGCCACATTTGGAAAATGCCCGCGTGGGGCCTGTGGTTTTCCGAAGGTGATTTGCAAGCGCTACACTGGGTAGCACAGTGGGGAGGGCGTTTGCCTTGTACAAGGCAGATCTGATCTGTAACCCTGGCATCCCATCTGAAAGCCCAGGAGTAACTCCTGAGCACCACTGAGTGTGAACAAAAATCCCTCCAGAGCTGTATCTTCCGGGACCCCATTACGTGTCAGCATATTCCCCCAGCATCCAGGCGGATGGAAGAGAGGGATTCCCTCATCCCTCTGAGCACATCTCCTATAGCCTGGATGAACTAAACCACATCACGATTCCCTAGGCTTGCTTCCATCTCCATGCAACACCCTCTTTCCCGCAGTGGCCCAAGAAAAAGCTCAGGTTCTCAAGGGCTGCACCTATCAAAACATTGCGCGGCTGCAGGTCCTGATGCGCGCAGCCGCTGCGATGCAACTTGTCCAAGGCCTCGAAGAGCGAGGAGCACACGGACTGAGCGAAGTCATCTTCCTGCGAGCTCTTCTTGCTCCTGGCAGCTGCCCGGGCTCCCTGCAGGAGCTGTTCCTCCAGGTTGCGCTCGCACAGCGCCAGGCACACGAACAAGCAGCCGCTGTGCTTTTCGCAGCCGTAGAGGGTCAGGAGGTGCCCTTGCTGGCGGTGCTTCTGCAGGCAGGCCAGCTCCTTCTGGCCGGGCTCGCTGCCCTCGTGGAAGCGCTTCACGGCCACCTCCTGCCCTTCGTAGAAGCCCAGGTACACGCCGCCTTCTGAGGTGTCGGCCACCTTGTACTCGGGGTCGATGAAGATCTTGAGGCGGCCCAGCATGGGGCGGTAGGTGTCTCGGAGGTGCATCAGGGCGCGGCCCCAGCGGGGACTCTGCACCTTCCAGGGGGTCGCGGGGGCCTGCAGGTGGTCGCGGGCTCCGTGCTGTCGAAGCAGCTGCACCAAGGCCCGGTTGTAGCTGCGCCGGGCCATCATCACCAGGTCCCCGCAGTCGGTGCTGGCGCCCCGGAGACACAGTCGCTGGGCCGCGTCGTTGAGGCCTAATTGCACAGCCACCTGCAGCGCCGTGCTCAGCTCGCGGTCCGTGGCGTCCACGTCGAGCTGCTCCTGCTCCAGAAGCAGCCGCGCCACGTCTTCGTGCCGCCGCTCCAGGGCCAGCATCAAGGGCGTCTTGTGGCGCTCGCACCGCACGCGCACGTCCACGCCGTGGGCCAGCAGCAGGCGCGCCACGGCCTCCGCGCTCTTCTCGCGAGAGTTCCACAGCGCGTAGATGAGCGCGTTGCGGCCGCAGTTGTCCCGGATGTTCACTTCCGCCCCCAGTTCCAGCAGCGCTTTCACCACTGCCGGGTGGCCGTACTCCGCCGCGCGCATGAGCGCCGTCGCGCCGCCTTTCCGCAGCCGCGCCTGCTCCTTCCGGGCCGGCTGCCGCAGGTTCACTTCCGCCCCGTTCGCGTGCAGGAACCTCGCGGCGGCCTCGTGGCCGTACATGGCGGCCTCCATGAGCGCCGTGAAGCCGTTGTGGTCGCACTCGTCCACCCGGGCGCCCTTGGAGAGGAAAAGCTCCAGCAGGCCGACGTGGCCCATGATGCCCGCGATGATGAAGGGGGTGGCCCCGTTCCTCTTCCTCAGCAGAGGGTCGGCGCCGTGCTCCAGCAGAAGAGACACCAGGTCCTCGCGGCAGTTCTGCACGGCTGCATGCAAGGGGGCCCAGCCGCCTTCCTCCTCCTGAGCATTCACACAGGCGCCGGTCTCCAGCAGCGACTGGACTTGCTCCATGTCCTCCCTCAACACCGCGTTGAACAGAAGATGCTTTTCCCGATCATTGCTGCAGGCCCCGGCCTGGCTGGGGCTGTTGCTCTGCATGACCCAGCTGCAAATTTCCACCCAAAAGCACACGACAGAAGGAATCTGTCAGGAATCTACAGCATTAAGGAGCCTCCATGAAGTCTCTGGTTATGCATATGGCATTGGAAACGGCGATTTGCTCGTCCTTTTGGACCTTGGGGGTTCTGCCTGTGGAGGAGATGGAGTATATGATTGTGTTGTTGTATTTGTAGTTTCCATTTGCAGTGTTTGGGATTGCAACCAGATCTTGCATACGCACAAGGCATGCTCTGCCACTGAATCCCAAGACCCACCCCCCAGAATTCTGTCCCTTCAGAATGAGGAGGAAACTGTGAAGGAAGAGAAATTGGTTCTCCGAGCAACTATTTTGAAAGGCATCAGTTGCAGAATATATGTATATTTAAGAATAAGAGAGGACTGGAGAGATAGTACAATGGGGAGGGTGCTTGTCTTTTATGTGGCTGACCTGGGTTTAATCCCTGGTAACCCAGGTGGCCCCCTGAGCCCTGCTAGGAGAGATCCCTGGGTGCAGAGTGGAATAAATCTTAATCATTGTTGAGTGAACTTCAAAATCCAAAATAACTTATCCTAAGTTCTGGCCCCCACCCCCCCGGATCCTCTACCAGTGGTCCTCAAACTTTTTAAACAGGTGGCCAGTTCACTGTCCCTCAGACCATTGGAGGGCTGGACTATATAGCAAAAACAAAAATTATGAACAAATTCCAGTGGACACTTCATATCACATCTTATTTTGAAGTAAAAAACAAAATAGGGGCCGGGCGGTGGCGCTAATGGTAAGGTGCCTGCCTTGCCTGCTCTAGCCTCGGACAGACCGCGGTTCGATCCCCCGGCGTCCCATATGGTCCCCCAAGCCAGGAGCGACTTCTGAGCGCATAGCCAGGAGTAACCCCTGAGCATTACCGGGTGTGGCCCAAAAACCAAAAAAAAAAAAAAAAAAAAATAGGAATAAATACAATATGTGGCCTGTGAGCCATAGTTTGAAGACCACTGCGCATCTTCACCACGAATTGGCCCTCTACCAGTATGGACCCTAGATCTGTACCGACTGGGCACAGCCTGGGCTCTTTTATCAACATCAGAAAAGTTTTGAAGATCAGAGTCTCTCCCAAACCCTAAGAAGGATGGGACCCCTCCTATCAGGAGACACTCCTACGGAGAATGAAAGGCCCAAAGCCACCTTCCAGCTCATCATTTTGACTTGACCCTCACATCTTTTCATTGGCTAAGTCTATGTAATCCTGATGTTACAGGGAGACCATAAAGGCAGAGTAGCCTAGGGAAATTGGAGATTGTCTAGACATGTATGAAACTATCTTGGCACATACTTGCCCCAGGGTGGGCTAACATGCTAACCTGACAGTGAAAACTATGATTGAGGAGAACCTTTCCTGGAACTCGAAGAAAGACATTGGGGGTAGACAAATTAGTATGCCTGGAGCCTGTAGATGGTCTTAGGGCAGGATGCTTTGTGGGTATGGATACCCTGTTTTTAGGCCAAAAGTTTTTTCTTTATATTTTCCCAACTTTTGCTGCACCTATGCAAAATATTGCCAACCTTTATCTTTATCTTTAGAGGCATCCGCCCTTTATTTAGAACAGTGGTTCTCAAATAGTGGGGCGCACCCCTCATGGGGGGTGTGAAGCTCCATAAAGGGGGCCACATTTGACCTCAGCAAACACTTCATAACAAGCTAAGCCCTGTGTTTATGTCTCTGTATGTCTCTGGAACTGAGAATTGCTGTGTCCTGCTTCAAATCCCGTTTTGAAAAGCTATGCATTGCGGGGCCGGGCGGTGGCGCTGGAGGTAAGGTGCCTGCCTTGCCTGCTAGCCTAGGACAGACCGCGGTTCGATCCCCCGGCGTCCCATATGGTCCCCCAAGAAGCCAGGAGCAACTTCTGAGCGCATAGCCAGGAGTAACCCCTGAGCGTCACAGGGTGTGGCCCAAAAAAACAAAAAAAAAAAAAAGAAAAGAAAAGCTATGCATTGCAAAATGTGCTCATTGTAGCCATTAATCCAGACATTATCTCATTAAAAAATCAGCTTAAATTATTTTATATATTTTTGTTTTGCAGGTTAAAGTTTTTTTTTTTTTAATAAAGATGCTATTTACAGGGCCCAGAGAGATAGCACAGCGGCGTTTGCCTTGCAAGCAGCCGATCCAGGACCAAAGGTGGTTGGTTCGAATCCCGGTGTCCCATATGGTCCCCCGTGCCTGCCAGGAGCTATTTCTGAGCAGACAGCCAGGAGTAACCCCTGAGCATCACCGGGTGTGCCCCCCCCAAAAAAAAGATGCTATTTACAGTCGCTTAGGGGGTGCGAAAAATGTTTTCTTCTTCCTAGGGGGTTATGACAGAAAATAATTGAGAAGCACTGACTTAGAACCATGGGATGTGAATTACTTTGTTTTTCTCTAAAGTCAATTAGGGGGAGATGTTGGATTACGATTCAACCCTAATCAGTATTCATACTCCACCCTAGGTGTGATCTGGTGATGGGATTACTGGATCACTCCCTACTTGGTATACCTTTCCACCCTAGGGTGTGGCCTGGTTTTTGCAAATAAAAGCCTGGGTTTCAGTGAAGAAGATTCTCATTCTTAGGTCTTTCTCCACTAAACTGCTATTTTTCTTGGGAGCAGAAGTCTTGTGTGGTGAGATTCCTGACGAGTGTCAGAATTTCTGAACCTGTTCTTGCACCTTTCGCCAAAAAAAAAAATTTTTTTTTTCCTTTCTCTTCTGCTTTCCAATAAACCTTTCTGAAAGGTGGCAGAACAGAAGAGGCCTTGGGCGGGGGGGCGGGGGGTTGCACTCCTGGGTGAGATCTGACAGTCTCCAAAGAGGCTGCCAGAGTCACACCCACCTACAGCCTGTAGTGGGATTATATAGCTACATCTAGTGGGGAAAAGTATAAGGGCTGAAAAAAAAAAGGGATGTTCTAAATGTTCTCGGTTAGGTTGTAAATTCTCTATTGATCCAGCAAACAGGTGAGGGAGGGTCTCGCCATGGTCAGTCCTTATGATTATCTGGTCTGGGCTGATATTCCTGCTATTCTCCTGCAGTTAGTCCTATGACTTGAATTCTGAAGCAAACATCCGGTTTCTTTTTCCCAGCTCTAACCTTATCTGGTATATTCAGTCATGACTGGGCCCTTCTCTTGGTGGGCTTGGGAACTGCCTGAATTTTAACCCTTGCAAGCCTTACACTTTCTGTTTCCTAAAAGAAAAAAAAAAATTACAATACCATTGCAAAGAAACAGGCATTCCTAACTGTTTAGTGTATTCCTGGGGTGGGAAACAGCCAGCAGTGCTTGAGACTGTTCCCAGCTATGTGCTCACTCCTTGCAGTGCTCTGCCCCAAACTTGAATTGTGTTCTGGTTCCTCTGATCATTCTTACCAGATCTTTTTTTTTTTTTTTTAACTTTGTACTGTTTGTGTGTTTCTGTGAGTCTTGTCTATAATAAAGGCAAACTTTTGGGAGGAAAAAAATGCAGTGCCAGAGATTAAACTGACGTCAGCTGTGCACAAAGCTGGAGCCTTAACCCCAACTTCTCTGTCAGGCCTCTAGATTTTTTTTCTTTTTTTTCTTATATTTTTTAGGAAGGGAGGAAAGGAAGGAAGGAGAAAAGGGAGGAAAGAAGGAAGAATGGAAGAAGGGAAGGGAGGAAAGTAAAGAGGGAAGGGAGAAAAAGGGGGAAGGGGAAGGGGAAGCAGAAGGTAAAGAGGAAAGGCGCAGGCCTCTAGATTTTTACAAAGTAATTGGTATCATACTAGGTAAGCAACTTTATACTTTGCCTGCTTTTATTTAAAGCCCTGGTAGGGGGGCAGAGAAATAAGCCAGGGGTAAGGCACTTGCCTTGCATACAGCAGACCCATCTGATTCCAAGGATTGAATATGGTCTTTAGCATCATCAGGAGTGATCCCTGAGCACTACTGTGAGGCCAAACTCTCTCTCTCTCTCTCTCTCTCTCTCTCTCTCTCTCTCTCTCTCTCTCTCTCTCTCTCCAATCTCCCTCTCCCTTCCCCCCAACTTAAATTTATTGCCTATTTTTTGTATTTATATTTGCTTTTGTGGTGCTGGGGAGAGGAATCCTGCACGGAAGACTGGAGTGACTTTTAAAACCTTTTTTAAGAATTTCTCAGTTCAAATTTTCAAGCAATTCTAAATAATGCGACCAATTAAGCTTACTGGTGTTTGTTGTCAGAGGCTGCAGTTTATAATTGATTTCTTAGGATCGATTTCAAAGGTCCCAGAGTATGACTGCTTTTAGGACTCTAGACCTATATTAACAAACTGCTTTTCCCCTACTCTCTCAGCATTTCTGAATAGAAGCCCAAAAGTAAACTAAAGCTGGGCCTCCCATGGTTCAGTGGCACAGGTGGGGCAGGAAGGAGGCTCTTGCAAGCTTGAGGTTGTGGTTTTAACCTTAGCATCTTCCACATAACAAATATGATCCTGGGGACACTGCTGGTTTGAGGTCCTTCATACCACAGTGATGTCTGTGGCCGCCAGTACTCACCCTCAAGTTGCAACAACAACAAAAAGCGAAGGACAGAAGCCAACCCCATCCTGCATTTATGAGGACAGAGGAACAGAATGGTTTGTTGTTGTTGTCTGCATTTCCTGGCCAGGCGATTTTCTCAGTGTGTTTGCTCTTTTCTGGCCAACGGTGGAGGTCCCAGGCTTAAACTGTTCGCTCCACCAAGATCCCTTTGAGCTGCTAGTTATGCAAGCATTATGCAAGAGTTATACAAACGGCCCCTTCCTTCCTTCCTTCCTTTCTTCCTTCCCTCCTTCCTTTCCTTCTTTCTTTTCTTTCTTTCCTCTTTCCTTTCTCTTTCTCTTCTTTTTCTTTTTTTCTCTTTCTTTCCTTTCTCTTTCTTTTCCTTTCAAACCGAGGTCCATCCTGGGTTAGATGCATGCAAGGCAAACCCCCTACCACTTTGCTATCGCTTCAGCCCCACAAACAGTCTTTTCAACAAGTGCCTTTGGGGCTCCTGTGAAGAAGCAGCAGAAGAAATAATAGAGAAGTGGTTTGTGGCGCTGAGCACAGGCTCTGCAAGTAGGAGACCCCAGGTCTATCTCTGACCACACATGATGGTCCCCTGAGCACTGAGATGTCAGAAGCCATTGAGCAATGCCAGGTACGAACTCAAAACCAAACAGGGGCCAGTGAAATGGTACAGCTCGTAGCATGTTTGCTGAGTTCAATCCCGGAAACCTCTGAGCTTATCAGGATAAATCCCTGAACTCAGGGCCAAGAGCCAGCCCTGAGCATCGCTGCATGTAACCCAAAAACCAAAACAAAACAAAACAAAACCAACAAACCAACAAAGAAAAGAATAGAAAATTTGGGCCCGGAGAGATAGCATAGCGGCGTTTGCCTTGCAAGCAGCCGATCCAGGACCAAAGGTGGTTGGTTCGAATCCCGGTGTCCCATATGGTCCCCCGTGCCTGCCGGGAGCTATTTCTGAGCAGACAGCCAGGAGAAAGCCCTGAGCACCGCCGGGTGTGGCCCAAAAACCAAAAAAAAAAAAAAAAAAAAAAAGAATAGAAAATTTTTCTAGAAGGCGAAGGAGACAGTCCAGGAAAAGTACAGCAACTGCCAGGAGCTGTTTTCAGTTTCAGTTTCATTTCCTGGAAGTGCCAGATTCTCAGAAGCACCAATCACCAAGCTACTGGTGGTTTTCGGGATTCTGGCAGAAATTTGAGGGGCACAGATTAGAAACACGGTGTCTCAAGGCTGGCTTTTGGCTCTGCGACCTTGGCTCTTCCCTCTGCCTAGCTTCCACTCCCAGATCCTTCACCCCCTTCGGTCCCCAGTCCCTGCAAAATCTGCGGAACTGGGCACAACCTTGCATGAACCTCTCAGCTTTCTCCATCCCCAACTTACCACCTCAGCTCCGGCGACAGCTTCGGGGACTTATTGTTTAACTTCTGCAGAGTCAGCTGCCAGCTGGAAGCGCCTACGGAGCCAGCGGGCGGAGTCAAGAGAGGGCAGGGCAGGGTGTCTGGGCGCTGGTGGCCAGACTGGAGAGGTACCGCCTGGGCAAAGGGCACCTGCACAGTTTCTCCTGGGGTAACAGGGCTGAATTATCTCTGTCTGCTAATTCTCAGCATCCAGCCCTCCTTTATCCATGCAACACCATCCCCAATTCTCTAAATCTCAAGAGCACTGAGCAGTGAATCAACTGGGATTGTGGCCCCTGGGGGTGAAAGGGACAAGAAGTTTTTGCTTTTTATAAATGCGTATTGTTTAAGTTTGAAGTTTCCCTAAGCTTACAAGGCGTCCTGTTTCATGACCTTCAGAGCCACAGGCTAGCATTGGCCGAAAGAGATAAGAACCTGGTTCTACTCAAGGAGGGCAGTATACGCCCAATTTACTCATGCTTTCTGTTATCTTTGCTTGCAAACTTTTAGTAAGGTGGAGTAAGGCGGCCACCCCCACCTCCAGCCTTTAAGGTAAAGAAATGTAACCTTAAGTTTAATATTTTTCTGTAGGATAAAAATGTAACTTTTAGTGGTGGTCTGTTAAGTTTTAGCAATTGTCTCTTTGTGTAACTTTTAGTGATGGTCTGTTAGGTTTTAACGATTGTTTCTTTGTTTGCTAAATATCTCTTTCCTTTAACTGAGTTGTGCTGTATTCCTAAGTAATATGTAACAAACGGAATACTATTCCGTGACATATGCTGTCCCTTTGGAAAAGTGCTCTATAAAAACACTGCTTAAGTGATGGTTCAGGGTCTTTGTTCTGGGACTCATCCCTGGGCACTGGCCCTGGTGTCACCCTGGCACCAGAAAATAAATCACCCTTTGCAGATTTGCATGCTTCCGACTCTCCTTGAAACGCTCAAGATGCCGCTCGAGGGGGGGAGGGCTGATCCCCGACCCCAACAGGGGTGGTGGTGCTTCATTTCATGAGGGTGGTACTAGCGGTGTAATCAGCTCTGGGAAGCTGAGTAAGCCTTCAGACAGTAGCCCTTTTGCATCTAGGACTCACTACTCCTCAGTGTTCTGGGCAGCTAGTGTGCATGTCAATGTAGACGCCAGTTCTTCCTTTAGCAGGGTTCCACCACAACTTTCTCTCTCTCTCTCTCTCTCTCTCTCTCTCTCTCTCTCTCTCTCTCTCTCTCTCTCTCTCTCTCTCTCTCTCTTTCTTTCCTTTCTTTCTTCCTCTCTTCCTTTCTTTCTCTTCCTTTCTTTCTTCCTCTCTTCCTTTTTCTCTTCCTTTCTTTTTTCTTTCTCTTCCTTTCTTTCTTCCTTTCCTTTTCTCTCTTCCTTTCTTTATCTTTCTCTCTTCCTTCTCTCCTTCTCTCTTTCCTTCCTTCCTTCCTCCTTCCTTCCTTCCTTCCTTCCTTCCTTCCTTCCTTCCTTCCTTCCTTCATTTTCTTTCCTTTCCTTTTCTTTCCTTGCCACACCTGGCAGCGCTCAGGGGTTAATCTTAGATCTGCGCTCAGAAATCACTCTTAGCATGCTCAGGGGACCATGTGGGATGCTAGGAATTGGATCCAGGCAGCATGCAAAGTAAATGCTCTACCACTGTGTGATCACTCCACACAGTGGAGTGATAATAAATTAATTTATTAATTTGTTTTGGTAGCACACCCAGTGACTCTCAGGGCTTATTCCTGTCTCTGCACTCAGGGATCACACCCAGTAGGGCTCAGAGGACCCAATGGGGGTGGTGAGGTTAAATCCAGCTTGGCCGTATGCAAGACAGGCACCTTCTCTACTGTACTATGTCTCAGCACTAGAAGAAATTTGGGGGGAGGTGACAAAGAAGTTTATTCAGTTTCCCCTCCTGACAGCAGATGTGGACGTGGGAAATGGCAAAACCCCAAAACAAGAGAACTTGGTGGGTCTCTCCCCACGATAGACTTCCCATTTCTGTTGCTTTTTTTAACTCCTGCAATTGGGGGATGAAGGCTACAATCTTTGCAACTTCTGCCTGGGCTGTAAGATCCACCTCTTGGGGGGGGTCACATCCGGCAGCACTCGGGTTCCTCCTGGCTCTATGCTCAGACATCATTCCTGGCAGGCTCGGGGGACCAATGGAATGCCGGGATTCGAACCACCGTCCTTCTGCGTGAAAGGCAAACGCCTTACCTCCATGCTATCTCTCCGGCCAAGATCCACCTCTTTCTGAGAAACCAGGAATGCAGCTCATAGCTTGGAAATTGTTCTGTTGCTTTTGTTTTGGGGCCACACCCGGCTATGCTCAGAGTTTACTCTTGGCTGTGCTCCCCAAAATCACTCTCGGAGGAGAGGCTCGTGAGACCATCTGGGGTGCCAGAGAAATGCAACGCAAGTGCATGTAGACAACATGTGTGTGGGCTGGTACACATGTGCGCCTCCTTTTTTCCAAGTTGACTTTCATAGGGTTTATCCAGCCTTCTTCTCAGCGGTTGCTAGGGTGGTTGCCAGGGGTAGTTTGACGGTCTCCTTCCTGTTTTTGGTCCCAGGGGCAGCTTCTCCCAGTCAGGGGCCTCTAGCTTTCTCTGGGCCTGCCTGGTGCCTGGTGAGATTTTTATCAATGACGAAGTGACTTCTCCAAATCCTCTTTTGGTTTTACTACATCTCTATAATTCACTGACCTGGGCGGGGACACCCTTCCCTACTTACCTGCCTGACAGGTCATTTTATCTACACTTTTTTCCTGCTGACTTTGAGTTAGTGGCTAACAGTCAGACACTAACTAGGTGAGCTCTTACTCAGGATCACTCCTGGTGGTGTAGAAGCCCTCTTCCACCACTAGGAGGTGCCTAGTGCCACACCTAGTTCTGCTCAGGTCTTACTCCTGGCTCTGCTCAGGGGATCCTATGAGGTGCCAGAAGTGTAACCTGTCTGCCATGAGCAAGGCAAGGTAGAGAGGGTGTGTGTCTGTGTGTGTGTGTGTGTGTGTGTGTGTGTGCGCATCACGCAAAGCAAGGGCCTTCTCTGGGTGTGTGTGTATCCAGCCCCACCTTCCAAGGATCAAAAGCCTTGGAAATGGACCTCAAACCCACATCCTTCCAGATGCCCCTCCCCTTCCCAGTGTTCCTCTCGGCGCAATCCACAAGAACTCCTGTTGAGGTTTTCATTTTTATTTTACAAGAATAAAACAAGTACACGGTGGCCAGGAAACCAGCTCCAGGTGGCGACAATAAATAAGGGTGGGAAGGCGATTGAGAGTCCAGGTACCCACAGAGGTAGTGAGGGTCAGGTTGGGGGCCCAAGGTCCCTCCCATCGGCTCTTCCAGAGAAACTGATCATTAATAGTAGAAACTGACCATTGATAAATAGAAGAAACTGATCATTGATAAATAACTGCACAACCAAAATAATCATGACCCAAGCCAATAATGCCATACTCAAGTCACTCTCTCAGAGGAACCCCCTTTCCAGGAGACAATAATTAATTTCCCAAGGGGCCTGAAGAGGGAGCACACATGGACTATCCACCAATCACAGAAGTGTCACCTGAGATGTCCATCCAGTGGAGGGACGGTGGGCAGGTTCTGGATTGCCCACACTCCCTCATGGGCCCCTCTAGTTTGTAGGGAAGAAATCTAAGCCTCACCCTACCAAGGGCACCTCTTTCCAAAACAGCCTCAGGGTCGGGAGCAGCACAGGACTCCCATCCCCTTGGCCTTCAGAGGGGAGGGGGCAGTACATAGCACGAACAAGGGGTGCAGGGCCAGCTCAGACTTCACAAGTGACACTGCCCATAGCTGGTCCTCACTTGCCCTGCTTGTCTCCATCACAGTATCTCTGATCCACGTGTGTCCCCCCAATAGGTACAGAGGAGGCCCTCTCATAACCCAGAAGTCCTGGACAACTCATGCCACCATCTTCCCCTACCATGAGCTCTCCCAGCCCCAAAGGGGGACCCCCTCAGGCTTGGAACTCGGTCCTGGCCTCTGAGGAACAGGTGTCCATCACTAAGAAAGGGTAGCAGCACCCTCACAACAAATTCAGGGCAGCTTAGCTATGCATAGGCCACGGGGACAGGTGCATGTCACCAGATCCCTGTAGGCAGGGGAGCGTAGGAATCGGGGGGTATGAGTCCTTCTCCATCAGAGTGCGGGTCTTGAACTGTGCAGCATCAAAGCAACTGCGGGGGGTAGCCTGCAGGCCTGCCCGGGTCAGCTCACGGGTCTCGTGGTCCAGGTTCACCTGGGGAGCAAGGGAACACAGAGGGAGTGAGTAAGGGGCCCCTCACTTCATAAGAGACTCAGCATGCAGGCAGGTAGGAGGTGAGACCAGCTTTAATGGGGGAGCTACATCAAAGGAATATGCTAGTCCCAAATATGCTAGTCCCAAAGCCCCCCTAGTCCCAAAGCCTGATCCTCCCCAAAACCTTTTGTCCAGTCACCCTCTGGACTTGCAGGTCTTGGGATGTTCCTGGGTTTTTTTGTTTGGTTGCTTGTTTGGGGGGAGATTGGGCCATACCTGGTGGTGCTCTCAGGGTTCTATACTCCTGTTTCTACACTCAAGGAATCTCTTCTGGCAGTTCTCAGGGGGCAGTGCTCAGGGACCCATATGGGATGCCAGGGATCAAACCACTGTTGGCCACGTGCAAGGCAAGCACCCTCCCAACTGTGCTATCCCTAGGGCTCATTATCTCAGAATGCTCTTTCCTTCCCTCATTCTGCATCTCTAGAACCAAGCCCAGCCTCAACCTCCCTGTCTGCAGGGGATGCTTGTCCCCTTTCAGCCTACGATTCCCTCTCTGTCCTGGCCCTCAGCATGTACATATCTGGCGGCATGGGGTTCCAGCAGAGCCCTTGGGGTTACAGCTACTGCCCCCAGGACCTCTCTCATGGAACTAAAGAACTAAAGTTCGCTCTCTGAACTAAAGGCATCCAATGGCACTACCACGTGATTGCCACTGGGTGGCGCCATGTACCTGGTCACGGGCAAAAGCCCAATAAGCCAGGCCACACAGACTCCTCAGTTATGTATTTTGAGTCTCTTTAAAAAAAAAGGGGGGGGGGGGCCGGAGTGATAGCACAGAGGTAGGACATTTGCCTTGTACGCGGATGACCCTTGATGGACCCGGGTTTAATCCTGGGCATTACATATGGTCCTCCTAGCCTGCCAAGATGATTTCTGAGCACAGAGCCAGAAGTAACCCCTGAGGGTCACAGGGTGTGGCGCCAAAAAAAAAAAAAAAAAAAAACCCGAAAAGGGCTAGTGGTAGGGTGTTTGCTTTGCATGCAGAAGACCCATGCCAGACCCAGGTTCAATCCCTGGCATCCCTGAGCCTGCCAGGAGCAACTTCTGAGTGCTGAGCTAGGAATAACCCCTGAGGACTGCTGGGTGTGGCCCCCAAAGATAGACAAAATACAAAAACAAAAAAAGAGCATCTGTACAGTCAGAGAGATAGGGGTTGGGGGGTGGGGAGAAGAGGGAGGCATTTGCCTTGCCAGAAGTGGAGCCCTGGGCATCGCTGGGTTAGACCCAAAACTAAAATAATAATAGGGGCCTGAGTGGTGGTGCAAGCAGTAGGGCATTTGCCTTGCATGTGCTAACATAGGAGGGACCGCAGTTCGATCCCCTGGCTTCCCATATGGTCCCCTAAACCAGGAGCAATTTCTGAGGGCATAGCCAGGAGTAACCCCTGAGTGTCACCGGGTGTGGCCCAAACACCAAAATAAAATAAAATAATAGTAATAATAATAATAATAATAATAATAATAATAATAATAATAATAATAATATAAGGGCATAGCTTGGAGTTACTCCAGTCTGCTGGCTGAGTTGAGAGTAACAGCAGAGCAGTGATTACAACAGTCTCAGACACAACTCTCTCCCCACCAGCTTAATAAAGATATCTGCTCCCAAAGCCAGGGGGTCTACCTGCTGCCCAACCCTGCCCCCCCCCAGTCCTTGGTGGGGTCAAGGGGAAAAAGCAGGGGGTGGGGAGAAGGGGGTCTTGGTTTCTGACCTCCTTGGGGGCTTCGCAGCACACAAACTCCTCGAAGATCCGGCGAGCCTGGGCCTCCAGCTTGGATGCTGAACGGATCTTCTTAAACTCCTCGCACGCCAGCCAGAAGTCCAGGTTTTCCTCGCTAAACTCGGTCTTCAAAAAGGCACGGAAGGCAGCTATCCCATCTGGGGTTGGGTAGAAGGAGGAAATGAGGATCAGGTGGAGGCAGGGGCACTTCATAGGGTGATTTTAAGGGTGTGATTTCCTTTAAGGAGCACCTGCCTGCCACTGTGCTGCATGCAAATGCAAGCACTCTAGGGGACCCTCTGATGACTAGGAATGGGAGACACCCTCAGATCCAAAGCACTTGGATACTCACTTGGGCTGCTCAGCAGTGCATCGAAGGATTCTTTCCATCCCTGTACATCCTCTGAGATGGTCCTGTCAAAGATTAACAAGACAAGATTTAGGTGTGTTGGTTTATCTTGCTCAAAAAAAAAAAAAAAAAAGAGAGAAAGAAACAGACAAGCCAAGATCCAGCCCCAATCTGTACCCAAGAACCAGCTCAGTGGTTAAAAACACCCATGGATTACCCATCAAGGGACCCAAGTGTTCAAATTCAAGGTGGGGACAACCACGTGGGTTTTTGTTGTTGTTTGGTTTCAAAGGGGAGTAATTTAGAAAGTAACCAGTTTTGTGGCCTGGAGCAATAGTACAGTGGGGAGGGTATTTGCCTTGCACATGCTGAAATAAATTTGATCCCCCCCCCCTGCATAAGAGTTACCAGAGCATCACCAGAAATGATCCCTGAGTGCAGAGCTGGGAAGTGCCCCCAAGCATCACCAGGTGTGGCTCCCAAATAAAAGGGGGGCGGAGTTTCATATGCTTCCTGAGGCCAAGAAAGCCTTCCCTGAAGGTCTGCACCCTACCCTCCTACCCCACCCCCAGCCCTGGACCACAGCACTCACCTCTCTTGTTTTCCACTCCTATAAGCTTTTCTTTGGTCTGGCTTGTGGAGCAGAGTGCTCAGGCGGGACTTGAGCTCCTTAGCTCTGGAAGACAAATAACAACAGGTCACCAATCCTGCCACAGGGATCACATTCCACCTTCTTTCCCATGCTCAGCCAGGCCAGAGACGGCTGAAGGGGCACAGAAGAACTTTGGTGTCCATGCCCCAGCCCAGTCTCTGGATGCTTTTCCCAGTTTGCTTCTCTGGGGGCCCCACACCAGACCAGGAAAAGAGGTAGCTCGGAAAAGTAGAGCAGAGCCCACTGCATGGGGGTGTCTCTGTATATGCCTCAGTCCCCTCCTCGCCTTGCCTGTCTCTGACCCATGGGGTAGGAGCCGGGTTCTCAACTCTGGACCCAAGAAGCAGCAGCTGCAGAGGCCCCCCTCCCAGCTGTACATAAGGCACTTAAAAAACAGGAGGTGATAAAGGGAGCTCAGCTCTGCCTGGTGAGGGCGACCCTGCTGTCTCCCAGCTTGGAGAGATGCAATTGTTTGACGGGAGAACGAGAGAAATCAGGGACCCCATTCCCCGCTAGTCTCAACCACTCTGCCCCGCGCGCCCCTCCCACACTTTTGAAAACTCAAGTATCTGAGACCTGGTACCAAGTTCATCACTGCCTGTCAATCGTCAGCATCCCATCTTCCCACCCAGCAGGCGCCCCGACCAACCCTGCCCGCTCTCCTCCTTTAAAGGCATCTGCTATAACTGAAACCCAACTACAATTATGTTTATAATCACGGTGTTTAAATAATTTAATTAAAAATAAAGAAAAACCGGTAACCCAATAAAATAAATAAATAAAAACATCTGGTTTCTGGGCACCCACCCAGCTCATACTGACCTTTCCAAGCAGGTGGTGGGGAAGCCGGTGAGGGTCCGACACATGGCTGCGGGCGCAGGGCAGAACGTGGTGGGGAGGTAGGAGGCAGGCAGAGAAAACGAGCGGCACAGGCAGGTAGCAGCCAAGTAGCAGCCAACTAGTTCCAAAGAAGCAAGCGCCAAGTTTCCAATGCTGCTCCCAGGCACAGACGGCGACTTTTATGTCCTCTGCCGGGGGGCGTGGCGGAGCTGCGCGCCGTCGACCAATGAGAAAGCGAGAAAGACGGTAAGGGCGGGGTCTGGAGCGTGACGGGGCGTGGTTTCGGGGCGAGGCCCCGCCCCGTTCTCACGCGACTTTCCCACCTGGGGCGCCACGTGGGGCCGTCTGCTGCAGCGGTGCGTGTAGGTGTAGGGGCGGCCCTGGCTTCACAGCGGAAAAAGCCAGTGTTTTCTGCTGAACCTGGTCCCGCGCTCATTAGGGGCAACTGGGCTTGCAAGAGTAGGAAACCGGGGTTACAGGGTAGATTCCCACCCCAAAGTTCTTTTCTGGAGAGCCACCGCCGTCTCTCACCGTCTCCTCTGCATCTATACAGCGGGGAGAGATGGAGTCTGATAGTTTCATAGGCCTCCAGAATATTCTAGAATGTTCAGAGATCTGTTCAAGCCCCCAAAGGGAAGAGGATGGGGAGGGGGCCTTTATTGAACATCTAATATGTGCCAGGCATTTGTGCTAGGTATCTGTGCTGTTAGCTCTGGTACCAGAAACTCAATTCAACTGAGTGTATTGTGAGTTTTTTGGTTTTGTTGTTGTTTTTAACTATAGGTTGCTTTTCAGCAAGGCACTACCCAGAGGAGCTTCCTACATTACAGCAGAGGACGGATTGCAGAGTCAGAGCCTCCTCCAGAAGAGGGTCTGTGAGTATCTAGCACCCAAAATACACAGAAGCTGCTAGAATAGCATTAACGTGAAGCTTGGGAGCAACATGGCAGGTCAGCAAGGGAAGGAGACAGTTTCTCAGGAAGTTTAGGTTTCAGAGTTTGTCTTCTTAAGCAAAGCCTCCATGGAAGGAAAGGTTTGAAAAAAGGGCCAAGAGATTCTCCCAAACTCCCCTGAAGGAATTTAGGGAGAAATGCAGGAATAGGGGTCGAAGAAGTAGCACAGCTGTAGGGCATTTATTTACCTTGCAGGCGGCAGACCCAGGAGGGACCTGGTTTGATTTCTTGCATCCTATATAATCCCTCAACCTACCAGGGGCAATTTATGAGTGCAGAGCCAGAAGTAACCCCCTGAGTGCTGCTGGATGTGGCCTAAAAACCAAGTATTCAATTAATAAATAAAGTGTAAAAATTAAAAAAAAAAGAAATGCAAGAACAGCTGATCTAGGATCAAAGGAGGAAAATATTAGGGCAGGTGGGGGTCAGGGGCTGAATCAAAACAATGGGAAGGGGGTCATGGATTAGATACGAGGGAGGAGAGGATATAGTTCTCCCTCGAGTTCCAAGTTACCTACCAGCTCCTCAAAGTTCCAAGTTATATCCTGGGCATCTGCTCTTCTTGGACCCCCAAGCTGGGCTGGAGGGGGCAAGGAAGTGGAAGGACTGAGGGGCTTTCAGTATAGTAACCCCATAATGGCATACACCCCAAGTCCCACTGGCTCCAGCAATACCTGCCATCCTGTACAGCTGTGGGGGCAGAAGGAAGATTACTTCTAGTCACCGAGATTGAACATGGGAAGAAGGAACTCCTCTGTCCTGATCTCAGCAGCCCTGAGATCAGCCAGAACTCAGCTTAGGGTAAATGAGATTAGACAAGATCCTGTGCATTCCTGAGAAAGGCCCTCAGAATTTTCCTCTCCAGCTTTGACAATTCCCTGATGATGCTGAAAGAACAGTTGGGACCCCTGGCTTGAGCCATACCAGGCAGTGCTTGGGGGTTACTCCTGGCTCTACACTCAGAGCCCAGGGGACCATATGAGATGCCAGGGATCAAACTCAGGTGTGCAATGAGACAAGTGCTCTCGTGGCTGGGAAACCACTCCAGCCCTCTGGAACACACACACACACACACACACACACAGCTAGGGCTGAAAATTGCACACTAGGCGCCAACTCCCATTCAACAAAGGAAGCAGAAAAGCCAGAGTCAGGAAAGAGCCTGTCCCAGCAGAAGCTGGCTCTGGGCTCCACCTGCCTCCCGGTTGCCAGGGTTACCGCTGCCGGTTTCCAGGAATAAAGTTTTTGAAGTTCACCCTGTTTATCCCAACTTCCCACCCCCTCAGATAGATGGGCTTGGAGCTGCTATTTCAGTGAAACCTCCAAGGCATCTGCAGATCCTGAATCCCAATGGCTGTTTTATTGAGCATCCATCCCACTGGCTTCCACAAAATCCAACTTCAATTTCTATCTCACACACTAAGGGGGGACAGGGACCATGGAGGCCCCGGAGGCTCAGCTTCAAGATCTTCTACAGAGGGGCTTAGTGACTGGAGAGATAGAACAGTGGAGAAAGTATTTGCCTTGTTGCAGACTTGGATTCAATCCCATAGGGTCCCCTAGCACTGCCAGGAAGAAAATATTGGGGCAGGCAGGAGTCAGGGGTTGAATCAGAACAATGGGGAGGGAATCATGGATCAGATAAGGAGAGGAGAGGAAATAGCTCCCCCCCAAGTTCCAAGTTACTTATCAGCTCCCCAAAGTTCCAAGTTTCATCCCCCAAGCTGGATCCAGGAGCACCACTGAGTCTGGCCCACAAAAGCAAAATAAAACAAAAGTGCAAAGACGCTGAGGGCAGGGCTCTGTGTTGGGGTAAGCACTGCAGGTAGTGCAGGCAATGATCCGGGTACATGTCCCAGGGTGTCCCCATGAGGTAACTTTGCACTGCTTTTGACCCTTCTGAATCCTCTGCACCCTTGATAGGATATTTTTGGTTTGGTTTTGGGGTCACACGCAGCGATGCTCAGAGCTTTCTCCTGGCTCTGCACTCAGGTCACTCCTGGAGGTGCTCAGAAGATCATAGGGAGTACAGGATTCCTGCTAAACTGCAGTAGGAGAAGTAGAAATATTGATTCCTCTGTGAACCCCAGGATCATAGCTTTGATCATCTCCCCTCTTCCTGGCCACATGCTCCTGGCCTATTTGGAACAACTACTTATACCCAGCAGCAGTCACCCCAATCATCATCAGTTCCCATAGTGACCCCCCCCAAGGCAGGTGCCATTTTGTCATTATTGTACATTTGGATAAGTAAAGCTTAGAACTACCAGCTGGGTAGAACTTTCTGTTGTCTACACTGGCAACTTTGGGGGCAGGGTAGAGGGTTTACTCCTGGCCGGACTCAGGGGATGTATGATGCTTGAGACTGAACTTGGGTTGGCCTAGTACAAGGCAAGCTCTCTTCCTCCAGTGTTATCTCTCCAGTTTCTGAACCAAATTTTCTAGATCTCAGACCATGAGTATAATGAGTAGAGCAAAGCAAACTGGGCAGTGGGGGGCAGTTGTTTTCTGAGCTAGCCTGACTTCCCCTCCTTTATGTTTCTCCCATCTAATCCTCTCTCGGAACCCTCACTTTGCTCTCAGCATTTGTCCTAAGCGGTAGCTCTGTTAGGGCCTGTCTGCTCTCCGGGTGTCCTTGCACATGGGTTTCCCCAGGGCAGCTGCTCCCAATCGCCCTCTGAGTCTTTGGTGGAAAATCCCAAGTTCAAGGGTTTTTTCTATGAACTAGCCCATTTCCCATTGTGCCTCATACCCCGCTTTGTTCACCGTGACCTGGTTCTCAGCTGGAAGAAGCCTCTGAGGTCTCTGAGGATGTGTGGGGATCCCAGGGACTTTGGCTAACTCTCATTCTCTTGGGACCTGCCTGCTATGAGGGATCTAGATGGCTGTGAGGAAATGGTCTAGACAGAGACTATGGAGCAGTGAGTTTATTTTTTGTTTGTTTGCTTGGGGGTTCACACCTGAGAGTGCTTAGGGCTCTACACCTAGGGATCACCTCTGGCAGGCTCAGGTGACCCTGTGGGATGCTAAGGATTCAACCCAGGTCAGCCAAGTGTAAGGCAAATATCCTTGCTGTTATGCTATGCCTCTGACAATGCAGTGACAGTTATTTTCACTGACCCCAAACTACCCTACACCAAGGCATGGGGACCCCTGTTCCCAGCTGAATCTGGGAACAAGGGAACCCACCTGTGCCTGTGATATTGGGGACTTCTCTGGTGCTTAGGTGTGAGCAGAAGCCCCATAGCTTTGTACTTAGGGGTGACCCCAGGGCCTCCTACACGATGAGTGTCTTATCCAATGAGCTCTCTTCATGACTGGGACCTCAAAAGCTAAACCAGCTCCCCTTGTCCTCTGCACAGGACCCCAGGATCCAGCACGGCACTTCCCAAGACTGCTCTGAGTCCCAGTCCCAGACCCCCAAGTCCTTGCAGGCCAAGGAGCAGCAGGCATGGTGGGGCCAGAGCAGATATGTCCACCTAATCAGGCTACTCTGTACCCTGAGACTCCTTCTCGAGGATTTTGGGGAGTCCCTGGCTGCCATGTCGGATCCCCTTCATCCTGACCCAGTTAGTGGTTTCAAGAAGCTTCCATGGAGGGACACAGGCAGGGCTGTAGGGTTGGTGGGGCTCAGCCAAGCCAACACATGGCTACCAGTGTGGGGACAACGTGTCACATACCTGAATGGGGTGAGCTCTAAGCTCGTGCATGGCTGTGTGAATGCGGAGGCCGGGAGATAGGAGGCCCTTTCAGGAGCTCGGCTGCCATTCCCCCCCACTGAGCTGCTGTCCTAGAAACAGGCAGAGTGGGGCAGGTGGGGAGCAGTGCTGGAGGGTGCAGGATGTTTGGCAGAGGAAGAAAAGCATCAGGGACACACGCGGCTAGCAGTGTGATGAGCCACTGCCACTCTGTGCGCCTGCCAGCCCAGCCACAGAGGTTTGTGCCTCATCTGGCCATGCTTCGGGCTGACTTCTGGCTCTGTGCTCAGGGTGGACCTTGGGTCTGTGCTTAGAGCTCACTCCTGGCTCTGCACACAGAGATCACTTCTGGCTGTACTCAGGGCTTACTGCTAGCCCTGTGCTTAGGAATCACTCCTGAAAAATCGAACTGGGTTGTCCACATGCAAGGCAAAGCCCTCCCTGCTGTCCTCACTCTTGCCCCAGAAATTTATGGATGCAACCCCAGGCTTCCTATCCCCCATCTTCAATAGGAGCTTTTTCTTTCTTCCTTTGACTTTTTTGGGGCCACACCTGGTGATGCTCAGGGGTTACTCTTGCCTCTGCACTTAAGGATCACTCCTGGCGGTGATTACTCAGGGGAATCCTTTGGGATGCTGGGGATCAAACCTAAGTTGGCAGCATGTAAGACAAATGCCCTCCCTGCTTCCCTACAGATCCAATCCTCCAGTCTGTCTTTTAATGGTACCTCTCAGTACTGCCAGGTGTGGCCCTGAAGACCCTCGGACCAGGCATGGAGCCGGACAGGCCATGCGACCACCAGGCACTCCACCCTCTGCACCCTGCATCTCTGCCGAGGCTTTTGAGCAAGTCTGAGTCATTCTGCAGGGCTTCTAAGAAGATGGACCGCCACGGCATGTGAATGGGAATTTCCATTGGCAACGGCCCCCTTGCTCCTCCTATTCTCCTTTTCATCCTCTGACCAAATGGCAGCTGCTGGGAATCAGGCGCAACTGGATCTTAAAATAGAGCCCAGTCAGTGGGTCCCCACACACCCCAGGTCACTGCTTTGTAACGGACCCCGGATAGTGCTGGACACGCAGGCACAGCCCAGTCATGGAAAAAGCCTGCGGGCTTCTCAGAACCATCATACGGGAAAGCTTTGTTTGGGTTGGCCTCAGCATGGCCTCATGGGAATGGGGGGAATGTTCCCTCCCCCCATTCCTCATCATTCAAAGCCTTGGGCTCCTGGAAGGAGCAGAAATTCCTGGAAGCAGCCAGCAGGGTTGAAGAAAGGGCAATGATAGAGATGGAAGATCACTGTCTTAGGGGTATCCTCCTGAGGAGCTGGATCTTCCAGCTTGGTGTGACGAGGTTCACATGGTTCTGGACTCAAACTCAGCACCATCTCAAGGGCCATATTCCCCCAATTGGGGAAATTTTCAGCCTGACCAGAAGGGATGGGGGATACCTCAGATGCCACCAGATGGTCATCAGCTGTCTTGAAACCATCGGGAGCCCCAAGCTCATTCATGCACAAACTCGGAGACGTATCTGCCCCCTTTAAGTTCCAACTGCGTGAGAGTGGAGGCCATCTCTCCTGGGAGAACCTGAAAAGATAATGAGGTGAAGGTCTTTGAGACATGAAGAAAGAAGAGTTGCATTAAATCAGGGGCTGTGGGAGCTGAAGCAAAAAAGGCTCTTGCCTTGCACCCACTGACAGGGCTTCAATCCCCAGCATCCTCTGTTTCCCTTAGCACTACCACGGATGATCCCTGATTGCAGAGCCAGTAATAACCTCTGAGCAGCATTAAGTGTTGACCCCCCAAATTAGAGTCTTTGGGAGCCAGCATTCCCAAACCCCTATGTCTGTAGCTAAGAACTAAAATGCTTTCTTCAATTTTTTTTTTATTTTTTAGGCCACACCCATTTGATGCTCAGGGGTTACTCCTGGCTACGCGCTCAGAAATTGCCCCTGGCTTGTGGGGACCATATGGGATGCCGGGGGATCGAACCGAGGTCCTTCCTTGGCTAGCGCTTGCAAGGCAGACACCTTACCTCGTCGGCCCTGCTTTCTCCAATTTAAACGAAAACAGGAACTCATATCAGGGAGATTTGGGGTACCCACAAGGTTTTTATGCTCAGAAAAAAAGATCACTTTTTTTTTTTTTTTGGTTTTTGGTTTTTGGTTTTTGGTCACACCCGGCAGTGCTCAGGGGTTACTCCTGGCTCTATGCTCAGAAATCGCCCCTGGCAAGCACAGGGGACCATATGAGATGCCGGGATTCGGACCACCGTCCTTCTGTATGAAAGGCAAACGCCTTACCTCCATGCCATCTCTCTGGCAAGAGATCCCACAAGGTTTTTAGACAGAGGGAGATGCAGCAGCTAGTCAACCCCTGCCCCAACCCAAAGGTGCCTGATGAGGGCTGCCTCCTCTCCTGCTCCATAGCTACCCTGTGACCTCCTGGTCCCCCAAATTCTGGACCCCAGAACCCAGGAACCGCTGTCATCCACCCCAAAGCAGATTCTCTACCTCCCCTGCTGGGCATCCCCCTTTCCTGTTTCCAGGAGGCTGCAGCACACTGGGCTTTTTCTGATGACCAGTTCTCTGCTGGACTGGACATCAGTCAGAGGTGACTTTGGGTGCCGACTCCCCCATAAATCAATGAGCAGAAGAGCCTGGGGGAGCCTGGGCTTATGGGGCAGTGCTAAGTCTCTCCATAGTTTTGTTTTTTTTTTTAGGGGAGGGGAGGTAGAGCCAGGTATCTAATCAGGGCCTTATGTGTGCAAGTATTCTAGATATGGATTTTACTCATGTACTCTGTTCAGCCTCTATCTTCTGAGTAGGAATTTGGGCACTTTATGGTTTGGTTTATTTTGGGAGATCCACACCGGGAGATGCTCAGGGTTGATTCCTGGCTCTGCATCTAGGGATCACACCTGGCAGGACTCGGGGGACACTATGGGAAGCTGGGTATTGAATCCAGGTTGGCCCCACGCAAAGCAAATGACCCCTGTGCTTTCTGTCCAGCCACAAAATTTGAGCTCTTCCATCAAAACAAGAGCAACTCATATGGAGGATTTCTTCTTGGACATCCTCCCTCCACATCTTCTCTTAGGGCTTCCCACCCCCTAAAAGGGCCCCCTTCTCTGTTCCTTCAGAGCTAGAACTAAGGCTCAGGGACATGATGAAGGAATGCTGGGCTCTGACTGGGATGTAACTGAGCCCAAATTTGCAGGTCTGCATAACTCATGGGGAAAGACACTTTTTCTCCCAGGGACTTAACCACAGGGACCTTTTCAGCTTGGAGGTGACCTCCACTCCTAAATCCCAGCTGCAAAACACAGTGAGGGGACAGAGCGGTGAGACAGTCCATTCCACCCAGATTCAGGATCAATCAGTCAGAACTAGCTGATTCGAATCCTGAGCATTCAGCTGAGATGTCTGGTTCCTTTTTCATTCCGGTTCTTCATCGCTGTGACAACCAGGGCTGGACATTCTTCCCTGGACACTGTTCAGACATCCCAGGGCCTCTGCTGTGACTTCTACCCAGCCAGGCTATAACTTCACAATGTCAGGGACCTCCCCAGCACCTGAAGAATACTAATGACCTTCAGGGCTGCTCCGGGTAATGCTCCAGGGACCATGTGGCACTAGAAATTGAATCTAGATTGGGTACATGCCCACAACTCCCGCTCTATCTCTGGCCCCTGGTAGAACTCTTTGAACATTGAACTCATCCAAGTTCTCAAACATCCTTCATCAGGGGGCTCATGGAGGATCACACACTTGGGGGGGGGGGGGCTCGCATATGCCTGTCCATGCACAAGAAATTACATATGCTGTTGCATTGCCTGGGGAAATTCCAGAAAGTAGACATGGAGTTTGTGCTCAGCCCATATTAGAGGCACTGGGGATCCAACTGAAGACCTTGTGTTTCAGGAAAACTGCCTCACCCAGGAGTCCCCAGAGAGACTGTGTGGGTGCTACACTTATAGAATGTGCTGGATGTACACAGCTGAGGGTGGGATATACTTTCAGAAAAAGCACATGGTTCCAAGTGGAGTTAGAATCTCGTTTTTAGGATTCCATTTTATGTCCTCCAGAACCCCTATCCTTGTAGGATTTGCTCATCTACATGTGCTCTTCAGCTTGGCTGCTTGGGGCCTCCGTAGAGAGGCCATTTTACTTGTTATCCCCATTTTGCTTGTCAAGCAAAGTCAGCATTTATATGCATCGGGGCATTCACCAGTAATGAGCTCCTGATCGCAGAAGGATAACAAAAAATGGTTCCTTGGAGCTGGAGTGATAGCACAGTAGGGAAGGTGACCTGGGTTCAACCTGGCATCCCATATGGTCCCCCGAGCCTGCCAGGAGTAATTTCTGAGTGCAGAGTCAGGAGTAACCCGAGTGCAGCTGCATGTGTCCCCCAAATTAAAAAAAAATTGATTCCTTGATCAGAAAAGGGGTGTTCCTGGTAGGTGGATCATATCACGAATAATCAGTACTTTCAAGTGGTGGGGAGTCTGAACTCAGACTGGGGAGATGGGTCAAAGGGCATCTGTTTTGCATGAGGAAGCCAGAGCGCATTTCTCTCTCTCTCTCTCTCTCTCTCTCTTTCTCTCTCTCTCTCTCTCTCTCTCTCTCTCTCTCTCTCTCTCTCTCTCTCTCTCTCTCTCTCTCTCTCTCTCTCTCTCTTTCGGTTTGGTTTTTGGGTCACACCTGGCAACACTCAGGAGTTACTCCTGGCTCTACACTCAGAAATCACTCCTGGCAGGCTCTGGGGACCATATGGGATGCCAGGACTGGAACTACCATCCTTCTGTATGCAAGGCAAATGCCCTACCTCCATGTTATCTCTCTGAACCCTAATCGCATCTCTGAACACTGCCAGTAGATCCTCCAAGCAGTGAGACCAGAAGAGGCCCCAGGCATTGTCTAGAGTATCCCTACACCCCCCACCAAAAGCTTATAATCACATGAGTGTTTTGGTTCTAGATAAGAGAGAGATGAGAAAGAGGGAGAGAGAAAGAAAGAGAGAGATACTTGGATTTCAGGATCTTTCTGTCATGGGTTCACCAGTTACGGGCCAACTAACAGGACTCAGTTTTCCTCTGTAAATGACAAATATCACCAGCTTTTTTGCTTGTTTTGTTGTTGTTGTTGTTGTTTTGATGTTGGTGCCATACCCAGCGTTGCTCAGGGATAACTCCTGTCAGTGTTTGGGGAATCAGAGGCAGTGCCATGGATCAAACCCAGGTCAGCTGAGTGCAAGTCAAGTGCACGTTTTTCCTGCTGTCACATCTTGCTGCCCCTTACCATTCTGTATTTTTCTCCCGGTGTTTAGGGACTTTTTTCATGAGGCTCTTGGGACTGCAGGCTTTTGGGAATCAGCACCCAAGTGTTGTTTGAATTCCCTAGGCCTTTCTGGGTCTCAGAACCTGGCTCTGGGGACGAGAAAGCTGCTGATTCTGCTGGCTTAGCCCTCCCCACACTTCTGCCTTCCCTGAGTGCCTATGTGGAGCGAATCCTCCTGGGCCTAGCTATGTCATTCACACTTCCCCCCCCCCACACACACACACACCAGGCTCACCACCACAACACAAGGCAGCCTGGATGCCATAGAGCATTCCCAGCAGCCGCAGAGGCCGCCAGCACCAGCGTCAGACAGCTGCGTGTGAGTGTGAATCAAACACACAAACCCTTTGAGATTTGTCTTTAGCATCTTCAAGACACAATGTTAGGAGAATTGCTCCAAATATCGTGATGCTTTGCCTAAGTGCAGGTGCTCCAGGGAAAAGAGGCCATCAAATGTGAAAGCTCAGGAAAAAATAGAATGACACCATTGAGGACCTTTGAGATCAGAACAACAAACGTGATTCCATGGAACCATGGAACTATGCCTGGTGACATTCAGACAGAACACAGATGGACCAAAAGTACCATAGCATCCTCAGAGCTGGACTCAGGTGTGCTCACAGGCCTTGTGGGGCTGGACTCAATCACCACAGACATGCACTTCACCCTGTGCCTGGAACAGGGGTCTCTTAGCAACCTTTCCTGTTGGCCTGATTGTCCAAAGGGACAGGAGAGAAGCACTACGGAGTTAGAATAATAGACACGCTGGCTTGCGTGTTCACCAAGGCAGACACTCTGCATGCTGGGGGAACAGCGCCCCAACCAGGAGACAGATGAATGCATCCTTTGTGATCTGAGAAAAGCAGCCCAAAACCAGAGATTGCGTAACCATTGATGAGCTTTCAGGGCTTTTGTGCCTGGGATAAAAATAATGTCAGGCACAAAGGGGGCTGGGAGGACAAGTTTCCCAACTAAATTCAGCAAAAGCGCTAGCCAAGCTCTGAAAACATCAAAAGCTGTTTCCATGATGGGGTGGGGGTGGGGGTCCTTAATTGAGAAAGCAGGCAGCTGACAAACCTTAGTAACTGACTTTCATACACACACTCCCAATGTAGTAAGTTAAGTCTCTGGACCACAAAAGTATATATTCTTTTTTTTTTTGGTTTTTGGGCCACACCCGGTAACGCTCAGGGGTTACTCCTGGCTATGTGCTCAGAAGTTGCTCCTGGCTTGGGGGACCATATGGGACACCGGGGGATCGAACCGAGGTCCGTCCAAGGCTAGCGCAGGCAAGGCAGGCACCTTACCTTTAGCGCCACCGCCCGGCCCCTCTTTTTTTTTTTTTTTTTTTTTTTTTTTTTTTTACTTTAGTTCTAAGGGCTGACTCCTGGCTCTGAGTTCAGGGATCAATCCTGGCAATGCTCAGGGGAGCATAGGATGCTAGGAATTGAACCTGCACCAATTGCATGCAAGATAAGTTCCCTTCCCAATGTACTATCTCTCTGGCCCTTGGAAGGGCTATGTTTTGGTTTTGGTTTGGGGGGCATACCTGGCAGCACTCAGGAGTTACTCCTGGCATTGCACTTAGATACTCCTGGCAGGCTCAGAAGACCATATGGGATGCCAGAGATTGAACCCATGCCGGCCATGTGAAAGGCAAGCTTCACCTTGCTGTCCTATTTCTCTGGCCCCCCTCATTCTTTTGAGACGTGTCTAAATTTTTGGACCAAGTTTCAAATCTGTTTTGTTGTTGTTGTTGTTGTTGTTGTTGTTGTTCATCTTCTCATCTAACTATATTTGCTCCTGACATTATTTTGGTCCAAGCTCATTGAAAGTCATTGCAAATATCTGTTCTGCAACTAGCTTCCCTCTTAATTTTCCAATAACATTTGATGAGCAGAAGGTTTAGATTGTGCTACAAAGTGCCCCTAAGTTAACCGGCACTCTTGTCTCAGTAATGATATTTAAGTCATTGCCATCTCTTGCCACACTTCCCGCCAGGAAAGTTCCCTCCTGTTTTCTTTGAAGAAGCCTAAGGAAATGCTTCCCTTTATGCACCGATCTCTGAGAAACCCTTGAAAGCTTCCAAAGGAATTGGTGAGTCCAACCTCCATGAACCCATGACTTTTCTCATCCTGTCCTCTCCACTAATCAAAACATTGGTACCTCAATCAAAGCTGCCCCCTCCTCGTAGCATGAATTTCATGTATTGGGATTTTACTTTTGTTGTTGTTGTTGTTGTTATTAATTTTGCTCTTGGGGGATCTCACCTGACATTCTCAGGGTTTCCTTCTGGCTCTGCACTCAAGTTACTCCCAGAGATGCACTGGGACCATATGGAGTGCTAGGAATCGAACCTGGGTTGGCTGTGTGCAAGGCAAGCATCCTACCTGCTGTACTATCTCTCCAGCCATGTATTGGTATTTTAACTAGATATTGATTTAACTGAAAGATGTCTTATTGTCCCTTTAGGGGGGCTATGGGATCCCACCCCGGCAATACTCAGGGCTTACTCCTGACTTCGTGTTTAGGGATCACTCCTGGTAGTGTTGAGGGACCCTCTTTGCTGTCTCTCATTATCTCATTAGTTTTCTATTTGAGTGCAGCCTCTCCACTCACTTGTTTCTTGAAAGCAGATAATCAAGGTCCTTCATCTATATTCTGTATATCCAAGACTCTCATATACAGAAAGTCTTGCCCCTCAGCCATGCCAGTTCTGTAGTATCTGAGCACAATGGAAAGAAACCAGGTTGGGACTGAGAAGGGATGGGTCCAGGCAGTGGGATCATACAAAAGGCGTGTGCCTTGTGGCTGCTAATTGGGTCAAGGCTCTGAGGAAGGGGAGAGACTGCCTCTAAGAAGAGACCAAAGTTTGATGCTGAAGGCTCTGTGGGAAGCTTCCAGAAAGCCTGCCTCTCTTTTCCTCGGCTTCTATTTCTCCAATCTTCCCAGGTACCTTCTCTTCCCACCCCACATCCTACCCTTACTGAGGCTTTTTCAGATCTCAAAGGCAGCAGCTGCTCTGACTTTGAAGAAGAAGAGAGGGAGACCACTTCTCTTTGTACTGAGGGTCCCTTCCAATTCTTCCCAGTGGCCATTCTCTCCTGGGGGAGTCCAGGGTTCCGGGGAAGGCTCTGAGTGTGGCCAAGGGTGGATCGCAGCCCCCTGGGACTCTGTCCTCACCTCTGGGTTGTGTCTGGCTCACACCATTTTCTGATGAGCAGGAGGCATCATCTCCCATGGTGGCAGAGACCTCTATCCATTCCCAAATACATAAACTTAGACACCCTAGCTGACCCCTCCCTTCTCTGGGTCACAAACAGGAAGCAGTGACCCCATGAAGTGCACTCAGTCTCCCCATTTGGGTTTGGTTGTCATGTGGGGAGCTCAGGGACAGGCGCTTTCTCTGGGACAGACAAATGGGAGCCAGGGCAGGTGTGTGGAAACAAAAAGACTCTGGGTGAGTCAGCTGTCAGTATGCTAAGGGGGGATCTATTTGGAGGTGGCAGGTGTCTAGGCCCCAGGGTGCCCAGGCTCACCTCCAGAAGCCAGACAGGCAGCAATGAAGGAGCCTTTATTCAGCATTCTTTATTTCAGAGCACCCCCCCCACTCTGAAAAGGGGGCTCATCCTCCTCAAAGGGGGCTTAACCTGGATGCCGAGCAGCTGCTTCCTCCACAGAGCAAGGCCCTTCAGCAGCTGCAGAGGTCAGGAGAAAGTCTGCATTGGCCCTCTAGAGGGCTGGATGCGAGAGGGAGGGGGGTGAGTCCCCTACCCTCCAGCTGTACCAATCACTCCTTTTGCAAGTCCTTTTAAATTCAACTAAGACTCCCCCCAACATCCCCCTAAACCAAGAATGCATATATGGCTGCCCCCCTATCTGCAGGAAACAGCCTTTTCTGCATGTACTTAACCTCTAACCCCCAGTCACAGCCAGCTGGTGTGAGCACAGTGACCCAGTGGGCCAAGGGCACCAAGAGCCCCACCTCATGCCAGGGAGGAAGCAGATGTGCCCTAATCCAGCCAGCTGCAGGCTTCTGAGATTTAGATGGGGTCAGGGTACAGAAAAGCCCTTCCACATTGCTCATGCCTTCCTGCTCTTTTCCCAGGAGACACAGGTCCTGCCAAGTTTCCAATTTGAATCGACCTGTTTGTAGGAACATTTCATGTTGGGGAAGTTGATTTGGGGTCCCCAAAGAGTCTGGCATATACCCCTTGAGGTGTGGGACCCAAGAGAGCTATGTCTGTGTCCAGCCTGCCCTGCTTGTTGGCCAGTCCACAAAGCAAAGATTTGGGGGTGATTAGAGGCATCATGAAAATCTTCTTCAGCCAGTGTATGTTTTGAATGCAGGAGCCCCAGGTCTAATCCCAGACACCCAGTCCACAGACTCTCAGCACTCCTGGGAATAACCCCTTGACACCACTGGATTGTCTTCTTAAATCAGATTGCTTTCCTTGAGAGAAACTTCTGCTTTCCTTTCTGTTTGCTTGCTTTGGGGGCCACACCTGGTAGAGCTTAGTCATCATTCCTGGTGATTCTCAATGGATTATATGGGATACTGGGGTCAAAACCGGGTCTGCTATGTGCAAGACAAACCTTCCCCACTGTATTATCATTCTGGCCCCAATTCACTTTTCTTTAAATATAATCTTCACAGGTGCATTTTTATTATTTAAGACTGTGAGGAGGGGCCGGAGAGATAGCATGGAGGTAAGGCGTTTGCTTTTCATGCAGAAGGTCATTGGTTCAAATCTCGGTGTCCCATATGATTCTCCCATGCCTTCCAGGGGCTATTTCTGAGCAGATAGCCAGGAGTAACCCCTGAGCACCGCCGGGTGTGGCCCAAAAACAAAAACAAACAAACAAAAAAAGACAGTGGGGAGATCTCACTGAAACCCAAGATCAAATTCTTCTGGTGATGATGGCTCTCTCCTCATTATCCAGGAAACCCCATCCCCAGGGTGCCCAAACATTACAGGGACTTCTTAGGGTCATGCCCAGATGCAGTCAGAAATAAGCAGGAATAGCCATCTTACCCACACCCTAACTGTTCAATCATGCCAGCACCCCATTTCTTTTGCATTCTGCCTTTACCAGCAGCAGGGCATCTCCGTAAAAAAAAACACCTGTTCCTGTTTGTCTTGTGCCTTATGGTGTTGTGAGAACCAAAGCCCCCTGGGCCTATGACGGAGGTAGTCCCACGCCCCCAGTAAAGCCACTATAAAATATTTTTCCACTCTATAACTTCCCGCAAAATATACCCTGTAAAGAGCAGGAACCTTCCTGTTCAGCTGATATAAAGGAACCAGGTGGGTCCGAATGTTCCATCAGACAAGAACCCCTGACACAAAGTTGAGTCAGCAATAAGTTGGGACATTAATCCTATATGATTTCTGTTCAAGTGGCTGAAATGCTTGCATTATTGTATTAACCAACAAAATGCTTGAGTTGTTGAAGCCTATAACTATATAAACTGCTAGAAGATTGAACTCGGGCACTGGTCACCTCCACTGATTGCATGTTACTGGGACCTTGGCTAGCTGAATAAACTCCCTTTTGCATCTTGAATTATCAGAGGTGATCTCTGACTCTCAGCGCCACCTTGGGTGGTCAACTCAGAACTTAACAGTCTCAAAACTCTCCTTAGTCCTTGGTCATCCTTCTCCACCCACTGCCCAAGTCCTTCCTATCTTCAGAATTCACCTACCACTTCGGGCTCCACCCACCACAACAGGACCTACCTACCCACTGCTGTAGGCTCCACCCATCAAAACCGGCCCTACCCACACCTATAGACTCCACTAGGAGCCATTTACAACTACGAGCTCCACCCATTATGACAGGCTCCACTTATCAATGTAGGCTCCACCCATCATGTGCTGTTGTGTGTGTTATGAATGACCAGAAACGCATCTGAGAGCCCAGGGCAGCATTGAGGTGGTTTAATAGGTTCACAGCCTTGTGGAGAGTACAGCTGAGAGATTGTCTCTCTGTGCGGAGGTCACAGCTCAGGAGTGCCATCAGCCAGGGCATCGAGGACAGAAGAGCTGTCACCAGCCTGTTCATCTACTCCCCTTCTTCCATAATCTCTACTCTGTCCCCAGCTCTCAGTCCCTTTGGGGCTTCATACATTTTCTCCCGGACCTAGGGCATCCTAATTTGGTCCTGCTAAGGAGAGGCGCAGGGGCAGCACTGTGCAAAACCCAGCTTTGGTTGGCTCTGCGCAGCAGAGACTGGGGGGCGGGGGGTGGGGGCACCAGGGAATGACAGCCACGAGGAGCTTCCAGCCTGGCAGACTGAGACCCGAAGCAAGGAAGGGGAAGAGTGTAGTGCCCTGCAGTGCTGGGAAGACCCAGTCCTGACTTTCCTGAATGTCCCCTGCCCCTCTTGCTCCCTCCCTGAGAGCATGAGAACTCCTGCGCTCTTGCCATCTCTGTGATTCCCACACAAGACCTCTCGCCGCATTACCTGAATTCCAGTCACCTTGTGGCAGGGCAGGGAAATAGAAGGGGAAGGCCAGGGACACTATGAGGTGGCACTACGAGGAGCAGGCCAGGGAGAGACCAGGACAGGCCAGAGAGTCTGCTAGACTGAGATGAATCAGGGCAGCACCCCCAGAATTGAAGCTAGGAGGTACCCCTGATTACCTGGATATTAGGCTTTCTGGAAAATGGGGGCTTACCTCACACAGATGCCGAGGTTCCCCACCCATCATTCTAACTCCTCATGGGGTGCCACAGAGGGAAACAGCCACCATCTCAGGCAACCGCTGGGCAAAATGGGATGCATACCCCCAGAACTTAAAAATGCAGGTTTCTGGAGACCAACCCCCACCCCACTGAGTCTCTTGGTTTGTGCAAGGCTTTCTGAGGATTATAAGTGTCCAATATTCAAGAAATCCCTCTTCACCTGCCACCTGGAGATTTCCTGAACTGGGATGGGGGTTCCCAAAATACCTTCTATGGGATGGCAGAATGTTACAGGAAATCTCGTGGTCTGGGGGTGTGGACGTGGCTTTCTTGGATCTGGAGTGAGAATACTTGAGCCCAGAGAGAGGATCAAGGTGAGTATGGGGAACCCTGGGTAAGGTTCTGGGGTAGCAGTATAGTGAGGGGCGGGGTGCTCACGTGGGAAATAGAGCAGGACTGCAGACATGGGGCGCTGGGGATGAGGTATGCTTGGCTATTGCTCTAGATGTTGTAAACATTTCTCTTTGTTTCACAGACCAAATCGGGAGGGGGCGAAAGTTGGGTTCAAAGTAGAGGTCTCTGTGCCATCAGAGATGCAGGGAGGGGACTACCTGTCGACCCCCCCAAGGAAGCCCATGTTTGGGGTGTACCCATGTATGCACCCTGGTGTCTCCCACTCCTTTCGCACTCACACACAGGCCACAAAAGCAGCATGATTGTGGCTAGCTTTCACCAGCCCCTCACTGAGCAGCAAGATCTGGGACCCCCCAGGCCCAACAGTCACAGTCCCTGGGATGTGGGGGGAATCCCAAGGTGCCGGAATATCACTTCCACCTGGAGGAGAGATCTAAGTATACGCACAGAAGCCTTGGCTTCTGAGCCTGCCCCTGAGCATTCCACATCTTGGGGTCTCAGTGAAGCTCTGACGTCCTCCTTGCACTGGCCATCTCGTGGCTGAAGCACAGCGAGTATGCCTGTGTAAACAGTGTTTCTAATATTCTATTCCAGGTGTGCTCATTCGGTGAATATGGGCAGCTTCAGCTCTGGGTACTTCAGTAGGGTTGTATGTGAAGTGGTGCGGTGCAGAGGAATACTACTTGATCTACCTAGGAGTGCCCCTGTGATGCTGCAGAGACCCCCTTTTCCAAAGCCAAGGGAGCATGTCATCTTCCAGAGGGTGAGAAATGACTTGCCAGCTCTGATTCAGATGCTACACGCAGCTCGGGGATCTCAAACACAGATGGGACACGAGGTACCTTTGTGCTGTCTACACTGTGGCCGGGAAGAAAGATGTCCACTGCACTGTTGGTCAGGGAGGCAGGTGCCCCAACAGCAAAATGCTTTAGTATGAGGATCATCCTGTCTCTTGCAGCTTTTCTTAGTCAAACCAAATATGTTGGAGATTCGCCAGAAATCACAGTCCATGGACTTCCAGTGTGAACCCCAAGTTCATGAACTGAGTATGACCCCTTAAAACCTCCAGTCAGACCTCAGTTACTTGTTGTCTTGGAGTCCCCCATCTTCTTGTCTCTGCCTCCACTTATGGGTCTGGCTGCCACCACTGGGTCTCCCTGACCCCACCATCTGGTGTCCAAGCTGGTGTCTTTCCTGGGGTCAGCTGTGTGGACTTGGCGCCTCTCAGTCAGCCTCCAGGAGCAGCCCTGGGCCCCACCAACATCTGAGGAAGACCCTCCATATCTAGATGTTTACTCAGACCTTTACTTCAGTTCTGGGTCCAAGTTCCCAAAGTTTGGAGATAAAGAAAAGAGAAACTGGAGATCCAATATGGAGCCGGAAATGAACTAGGAAGTTCTGGCCAGGTTCCTGCTCTCCTCTGACTGCCTCCCTTGTCATTACATGACCTGAATGGAAGGGGTTATGGGAGAGACTGAGGACATTATAGGCCCCTGAGAGCAGCTGCTGCAAAGGAGATTCACCTTCTTCCTCATTGTCTACTGTTCTTGGAGTCTGGCAATGGGAGGTGACAGCAGAGAGGATATAAAGTAGCAGAGAGCCCTAGGGATCTCCCTCCGCAAGTGCCCACAGTCATGCCACTTCCAGAAAGCTTCTTGATAGAACAGAGGAATTCTGGAACCCTCTGGCCTCCACAGTGGCTCCACCTCAAAAAGACCAGGAGGATCTCACTGGAGAACTTTCTAGTCCAGCCAAAATGGTCTGGAATATCTGCTAGGATAACGTGGCCTTTGTCCCCTGACTCAAAGGGAAGGAAAGGAGCAGATTTATGGGATCCTCATCTCTTCTTCCAGATGGTCTCTTTCATAATGGCCCAGAATCTCCTCCCTCGACATGAATTTCTCTGCACCCTCCTGGGCCCTTTGGGAGCCAATGGCAGTGGTGAATACCACCGAACACCAGCACCAGGGTGTTCCTGGTGGGGTGCAGAGGACACTGTTTAAGGGTCAGTCTTCTGACCACATGGTCTCAGGCAGAATTGCAGGGGTGCTATATACAGATGGGCTCAGTGCCTTCTCCATGGAGAGGACCCAAGACATGATGGAGGGGAGTGGCTGACCTGGAGGAGGGTTTAGCAGCAAGGCGCTACCACTAACCAAAACATGTAGGGACATGGGCCCAGAGGATGAGTCTGAGCTCTAGAAGCTGGATTCAGCTGGGAAGTGACCCTCCATGCTCCACTCACCCCTAGCTACCCAGACCTACTCACTGTCCTGGGGGAGCCCCATCCCTATGACCAGTCATGTTAAAATATGGTTCTGGCCACCAGGGAAGCAGGAGCCCCCTCTGAGGTCTAACTCAGCCGCCTCTGGCTTTGGGACAGCAAATCTAAGTACATTTTGGACCTCAGGAATCTGGGGTAAGAGTCTTTCTCCATGAGACTGTGCACTTTGCCCTGCGCTTGGTCAAAGCAGGTGGGTGATGGCTCTTGCATGTTCTTCCTGGTGTTTTCTCGGGTTTGGAAGTCTATGTTCACCTAGAGACACAAACAGAGAGCAGAGTTACAGGTCCTTCCAGCTCTCTCACTACTGTGGAGAACAGAGTGTTGTTGAGGAAATGTGCTTCCTGTGAGAATCTAGGGAAAGCTGAACACCAGCAATTCCCCATCCTGGTGTCTAATAAAAAACATACTGATCTAGAGGGCCAGGAAGATATCTAGGCCTTGTACTAGGCCTAGTGCCTCAGGCCTTGCACTCCTGAGGATGTAGGTTGGATCCCTAGCACCCCTGCTGTGTCCCTAAAAGTCCCTGGCAAAGCTTGTCCAAGCAACACTGAATCCCAGTGCCCTACTGGAAACTGTTTGGCCCCATGAGCAAGTACCCCAGAGTCCCACCACTTAAGAAGTAGCTCCCCATCATAAAAGCTGGTTTATAGGGCCCGGAGAGATAGCTCAGCGGCGTTTGCCTTGCAAGCAGCCGATCCAGGACCAAAGGTGGTTGGTTCGAATCCCGGTGTCCCATATGGTCCCCCGTGCCTGCCAGGAGCTATTTCTGAGCAGACAGCCAGGAGTAACCCCTGAGCACCGCCGGGTGTGGCCCAAAAACCAAAAAAAAAAAAAAAAAAAGCTGGTTTATAATATGAGCAAAGGCAAAGACTCAAATCATCTAATTCCTCATTTGGGTGTGTCTGCAAAGGGAGGCAGAGGGTGACCCAGTGTGAAGTCAGGAGCCCCATGAAGCCTGTGCAATGTGACTCTCTAGAGCTCGAAGGAAAGCTGAGGCCCCAGGAGAGAGAATCTGTGTAGACCAAGCCTCTCTGGTCTCTCCCAGAGCATCTGTACCCCAAAGCCGAATGGGAGAGCTATGTAGAGCACACGAAAGCAAATTTTTCCCTTCTGCAAATAAATTCCTTCCACCTTGACTCCAGACTTCTAATTCAGAATGGCAGTGCATGTGCCTTGATTTGGGGGCATGAATAATGATGATGAATGATTAGGCAGCGCCATCCCTAAGGGTGATGACTCTCTGTGAGCCATGTCAGCTAATCAGGAAGGTTCTCATGGGCTGGAAAAGTTGGTGATTTCATGATGAGCCTCAACTGGGGATTTGAGGGAGTGGAGAGCTGCGAGGGACTGGAGCAGAGCTAATACAGGTTCCCCAGGGGTTGCCTGCCCACCCCTGGGACCCGCTACTGGGTTACAGGGAGCTGCATCCTGCTGCTACTTATTTAACACAACCCTGAAGGAGCCTAGAGAGAAGCTGCCTTTGGCCCAGAACACAATTTCCTATTCCTGGGACCCTGGGTGATATGGCCACACTCAGAAGCTCCCCAAGTTGGACAGCCTTAATTCCCCCTCCCAATCCCCCCTCCCTAGGAAGAGACACGGGGAACCAACAGTGCCAGGTCAGGCCAGGCCCCACCTCGCGTGGAGCCTGCACGTCCACAAACTCCTCGAAGATCCGGTGGGCCCTGGTGGCTAGCTTGGCAGTCGAGCGGATCTTCTTAAATTCCTCACAAGCCAGCCAGAACTCCAGGTTCTCCTCGCTGAACTCCGTCTTCAGGAAGGCACGAAAGGCGGCCACGCCATCTGCAAGGAGGGGGTGTGGGAGAGAGAGAGAGACAGAGAGAGACACACAGAGAGAGAAAGAGACAGAGACAGAGATAGGGAGAGAGAGTCAGAGAGAGAAGAGGAGGGGGAGAGAGGAGTGGAGAGAAAGGGGAAGGAGAGAGAAGAGGAGAGAGAAGTGAGAGGAGTGATGAGAAGAAAGAGAGGAGAGAAGAGGGAGATGATTGAACTGAGATCCAATCCTCACCCACCCTCTCCTCTTCCTTCTCTTGAGGGTCAACCCCACAGCTTTTCTCCAGGTCTTTTGTTGTTGTTTTATTTGGGGGTAGCCTCACCCTATAGTGCTCAGGTTTTACTCCTGGTTTTGCACTCAGGAATCACTCCTGGTACTCTGTGGGATGCCGGGGAGCAAACCCTGGTTTGATGTGTGCAAGGCATGCACCCTCCATGCTGTCCTATGGCTCTGGCCCTCAATAGATACATTTCTAATCAGACCTTCCCACTGCCACTGAGAGACTAAGTGTTGGAAAAGATTTGGATAGAGATGTGTTGTAGCAATAGCACAGCTCTAGGGCATTTGCCTTGCATGCTTTGACCTGGTACGGACACGGGTTCAATCCCTGGCATCTCATATGGTCCCCCAAGCCTGCCAGGAGTGATTTCTGAGTGCAGAGCCAGGAATAACCCCTGAGCACTGCCAGGTATGGCCCAAAAAACAGAAGAAGAAGAAGAAGAAAGAAGAAGAAGAAGAAGAAGAAGAAGAAGAAGAAGAAGAAGAAGAAGAAGAAGAAGAAGAAGAAGAAGAAGAAGAAGAAGAAGAAGAAGAGGAGGAGGAGGAGGAGGAGGAGGAGGAGGAGGAGGAGGAGAAAAAGGAGAAGAAGAAGAAGAAGAAGAAGAAGAAGAAGAAGAAAAGAAAAGAAAAGAAAAGAAAAGAAAAGAAAAGAAAAGAAAAGAAAAGAAAAGAAAAGAAATATTTGGATAGGGAGGGGCCGGGCGGTGGCGCTGGAGGTAAGGTGCCTGCCTTGCCTGCGCTAACCTAGGACGGACCGCGGTTCGATCCCCCGGCGTCCCATATGGTCCCCCAAGAAGCCAGGAGCAACTTCTGAGCGCATAGCCAGGAGGAACCCCTGAGCGTCACAGGGTGTGGCCCAAAAAAAAAAAAAAAAAAAAATATTAAAAAAAAAAAAAAAAAAAGAAATATTTGGATAGGGAGAGGCCAGAGCCATAGCACAGTTGGGAGGGTGTTTGCCTTGCACATGGCCAACATGAACCCAGGCATTCCATATATTTCCCCAAAAATCTGCTAGGAGTAATTTCTGAGTGCAGAGCCAGAAGTAATGCCTGAGCACTATCGAGTGTGGCCCCTTCATCCCCATCCTCAGGGAGCATCTCTGCAGAGTCTGTGCATCCTATTACTGTTTGCATTTTAAAATGTTTGTCAACTATTTTCACTCAGAATGGATTCCCCCTCCAGTCAGAGAATAACTCTGACTTTCTGCAAATGAACTTTAGGGCAAGATCACAGAGCTGCCTGGCATCAAGTCCCGTATGGGTCACCAGTGACTCTGGTGCACGTCATGTCTCTGTCTCTCCTAAAATGCATTTTAGAAGACAATGCACATAGATTTAAATTCTATTTGGGGAGACCAAATAGGTGCAGGCACTGACTATTCCTCCAGGAAGACCCTCAAGGTTAAAAAAAAAAAATTGCCTTGAATGGAGCTGAATAGCACAGAAGGGAAGGTGTTTGCCTTGTACCTGGCCTGCCCAGGTTCAGTCCCCAGCATGCCATATGGTCCTCCAAACCTGCCAGGAGTGATTTCTGAGCACAGAGCCAGGAGTAACTCCTGAGTGCCACTGGGTGTGGTCCAAAAGGGAAAAAAAAAAAAAGCCTTAGTTTACCCAACAGATGTTTTGTTTTTTTTCTGCTCATTCTTGGTTGGTACTTGGAGGGTTAAGGTACCTTCTCACTATTGTCAGAAAGGAAAGGGGTGAGGGGCCCCCAAATACAATGCATTAGTCTCAAAGAGCGAAGACTCAGCATTGAATCCCCAGCATGGTTGACCAAGAATCTCTAGGGGAAGGGGATTCCTAGGATTTTCTGAGCACTGGTCAGAAATCCCCAATCTCCCTCCTGAAGAAGACATGAAGGAGGGAGTCCAGAGGAGGGAGGGGAGGCTTTGGGGGAGCAAAGGCTTCTAGGGTGAGCTGGAAAGTAGAGAAGGAAGGGAAGTGAGTCCCAGAAGAGTGGAGGGAAGAGAATTGCAGGAAAGAGTGATTGTAAGAGCCCAGACAAAGTTGGTTTGGGTTTAGGGTTGGGGTTGAATAATAAGGGCCAGGGGACAGTGACAGCAGCTAAGAGGAGGCCCATTGAAGGTGTGAAAACTGCCAGATTCACGGCCAAGATCTGGCTACAATAGGCAGGAAAAAGCATCTTTGTATGTGGCTGTGGGAGTAAGCATTAGGGTGAGGGAGACCGGTTCCTGGAGAGGGTGTCATGCACTGATCCTGTGGGATTGAGTGGGGTAGGAATACTGAGGGGTTTCAGGGCTGGATTGTGAAAAAGTGAGAAGGCAGAAGGTCCATGCTCCAGGGCCCCACAGGTGCAATGCAAGAAGGCAAAAAGGCAAGTTTTCTGGAAGTTTCTTTAACCCACCAGAAAAGTGAGACTTAGAGAGCTCAGAATAACTGTGGTCACCTGCGGTGGCAGGCCTCACATGGCCTTTTCCTCCAAAGGAGAGGAGACAAGACCGCTCCCCCCAAAATCAGAGAGGTGCCCCACAAGGACCCACAGCACCTTTGGGGTCTCTGAACTGGAGGATCACAGCCACCAGGCTTGATCCCCAGACAAATTTCCCAGACACCAAAAATCTGCAAGTTCTCATAGACACCCCCGCACCCCCCAGATGCCGAGGATTTCAGCTAAATAACAAACATGGGTCCTCACTGTTCCCCGGAAGCTGACCCCAAGCCCTGCTAAATGACAGTTTGCAGGGTCTAGCAGAGGTTTTACCCCGAAAGACAGTGCCAGGAATTTGCAGGAGAGGAACCAAGAGGAGTCATGGGATATGGGGTGGGGTACAGCTCGTGTCTCCTTCAAGGCAGGATCTGGGCTGAGAAGCAACAGCTACAGAACAGACCCTATTAGGACACCCCCCACCCCAAAGCTCACAAAGTCCTCCAGACAGCCCTTCTCACACCCCTGAGCTCCGCCCCCTCTCCTGATCCTAGACCAGCTGCAGGGAGAATTTACCATGAACAATGGTTGCCGGAAGAGGGTAAAAGCTCCCCCTTTCTCCCCTCCACCCAACACCCTCTGCCTGCCAGAGCAGATGGTAGGTCCCTACCCACTGTTCCACCTTCCCTACTCTGGGCAGAGAAACTGTTGAACCCTAAGCCTGTCCCCTCACTTCCTGTTTGCCCTGACAGGAAATACAGGCAACTGGTTTATTTCCCAAAAGGTGTATCTCTGGGTGCGTCCTGGTGGATTCCTCTGGACAGGAGGCTGGGTAGGACCCAAACCTCACTCCATTTCCCACATCCAGGCTCTGCTGGAGTTCCCACCCACCCCCCTTCCAGAAATTCCCCTTTCCAGAATGTTCTCTCTGCTCCACAAAGTCTGGTTGCAAAGACATGGCCTGACTCAGATAGACACAGACTCAGGACATAACCTTGGGCACCATGCCAAGCCTCTGCTGAACCCGGAAAGGAAGGTTCACCTGGGAGCAGAGGAGAGGAGGCAAGTTGCCATGCACCCGGATGGCAGTGGGTGGTGAATAGTTCAGGGAAGGGAGAGAAGAAGCACAGGTGGGTCTTGCTTCCTAGCACCTGTATATTCCTCTTACATGGGGGTTCTTTGCTAGGATGCTGCACCCCCTGTTTTGAGAGCACTGGCTTCCTGGAGCCCTGGATGTGCCTGATTCTCCTAAAACACAGACCTTTGGTGCCCCATAGGGTGGCTTCACCCGTAGTCTTCAATGCAGTGCTTATATAAGCCAGAAATCTGGGTCACTATGAATGAGCAATGCAGCCGGCGCTGTTAGTTAGATAACAAATAGTTCAAGGTCCGGGAGATGATCGAGCCAGTCGCCAGAGTGGGTTTGAGGCCTTTTTCCAGCCCTAAATCAAACAGCACCACCAGAAAGAAAGATGCTGGCTTTGTGTGTTGGGGCCGATGGTTTTGAGCTCTGGCTGACCACTGAACTATTGCTCTCTTAGCTCGAATCCTTCTTTCTCAGCATCCATTAGAAAGAGTCAGATGGATTCCAAGATCAGAGATCTGCGAGGAAGAGCCCATCTGAAAGAAAAGCTAGAGTCCCATCTGCCACGAAATCAAAGCTTTTCATTCAGCACCGAATTCACTCATTTGAAGGCGGTGATGAAAACAACATTGGATCAAAGCCATCCTTTTGTACAGCCTGCAAAAGAAAGGGTTTGCGGCAAAACAGCTCTGGCCAGGCCAGATTTGGGGGAGTTGGGCAGGGTGGGGGGAGTCAGGTTTCTCCGTAGAACAAATTATTTCTACTTGGTGATATTTGCAGACAAGCAACTGGCATGTCCCAGGAACTCAGCATTTTTCTTCTTGGACCTCCATGTGGCTCGTTTGCCTGAAATAATGCTAGAAAGAGCCCCTTGATTTTTAGCTGCTGGTTCGAGGACTGGGAGCTGGTCCTCAGAAATTTCCTGCCAGGAGGCCAGAGCAGTGGCACAAGCGGTAAGGCATCTGCCTCGCCCACACTAGCCTAGGATGAATCATGGTTCGATCCCCCGGCATCCCATATGGTCCCCAAAAGCCAGGAGTGATTTCTGAGCACACAGCCAGGAGTAACCCCTGAGTGCCATCAACTATGACCCAAAAAAAACAAACAAAAAAAAAAAATGAAGAAATTAACTGCTAGGCCACAGAAAAGTTATTGCGGCTTAGCATGGGGCATACAAGGTCCACATCATACCACTATTTACAGCTTGTAAAACAGTACAATTTGTGAGATGGTCTGCAGGAGTCAGAAGGTTGAAAAACACTAAACTGGAAAGCTCACAGGACTTGAGGCTTTGTTTGAGACATTGAGCCAGAAAGGGTGGATGGAGAGATCTGAGGGCCAAGTGTGATAGGGGACACCCAGGCACAGAAGACACAGAGTGTCCCTGGCTTTATAATTTGGGGGGTCACACATGGCAGTGCTTAGGGGTGCTGGGGATTAAATCTGGGTCAGCCGCATGTATGGCAATTGCCCTCCTTGCTGTACTATTGCTCTAGTTTCACTATACTAATTTTGTGTGTGTGTGTATGTGTGTGTGTGTGTGTGTGTGTGTGTGTGTGTGTGTGTGTTTTGGTTTGGGGACACACCCAGTGATGTCCAGGAGTTACTCCTGGCTCTGCACTCAGGAATTCCTCTTGGCATGACTCAACGGACTCTGTGAGATACTGGGGATTGAACCCAGGTTGACCTTGTACAAGGCAAGTGCCTTCCCTGCTGTCCTATCACTCTGGCCCTGCCTCTTTACTTTTGAGTACACTTTTGGATCTTAACTGCAGCCTTACTCATCTCAGGAACCCTTGTCTTTTCTAAGACACTGACCTGGCAATCTCTTTGAAAAAGCTTATCATCCCTATTTAAATCACAATCCTAATCCAGATTAATTAGATTTTGAACAAGTTGTCAATACTTTTTTGTTTTGTTTTGGGGCCACTCTGCACTCAGAAATCATTCCTGGCAGGCTCGGGAAACCATATGAGATGCCAGAATCAAATCCGGGTCTATCCCAGGTCGGTCACGAGCAAGGCAAACACCTTACCGCTAATCTATCTCTCCAGCCCCATGTTGTCAACACTTCTTAAGGTAATTCTTTAGCCAGCACAGAGACTCAGAGTTCAAGTCCTCCAATCTTGAACTGTTGCTGGAGACCTGAATAAAGATCCTTTCTTTGGGGCTGAAGCAATAGTATAGCAGGTAGGAGGCTTGCTTTGCATGCAGCTGACAGCGTCCCATAGGGTTTCTCAAGCAGAGTCAGGAGTAAGCCCTGAACAAAAATCAGGTATGGCCCCAAAAACCAAAACTCTAATTGTAAAACCATTATGCTATTGGTTTTTGTTTTTTTTTTTTTTTTTTCAAAAAAAAATGGTTTGGGGGTCACACCTAGCAGTACTCATGACTTACTCTTGGCTTTGTGCTCAGAGATCACTTCTGGTGGGCTGAGGGAACAATAAGGAATACCTAGGATCAAACCTAGGTTGGCCATATGTGAGGTAAATGCCTGCCCCACCGTACTATCTCTCTTGCCCTGCAATTGGCTTATTGAACTTCAGCTGAGAGATATAAACTGCATCTCAACCACAAGAAAGATCACAGAACTTCCAAAGGGCAATTCCTATCATGCTTTTAAGCAAACAACCCAGTGTTAACTGGTACCACAAAACCCCTCCTGTCTCAAAAAGAAGTGTTATTTCAGCTTCCCCAGAAAGAAGAAGCAGCCCTGAGATATACAGATCTCAATATCGCTGGTTCCAAACACCAGTAAAATAGGGACCAGAACGATAGCACAGCGCAGAGAGCATTTGTTTGCCTTGTGCATGGCCAATCCAGGTTCAATCCCTGGCATTCCATATGATCCACTGAGCACTGAATAATCAATCCCTGAGAACAGAGCCAGGATTTACCCTGAGCACTAAAAAAATAAATAAATCACAACAAAAGCAAACCAACAACAACAACAAAAAATGAGCAAAACAACATAAAATCAGGCCTGTTGACCTTCTGATCTAGCCATTGCATTCAAGCTGTGAGCTAAAACTTCAATGCCCAAAACTATGCCCATAAAAATTTAGCATTAGAAGGGTCAGAGCAATAGCACAGCAGGTTGGGCATTTGCCTTGCACATCGCTAACCCAGATCCAATCGTCGGCATCCCATATGGTCCCCTGAGCCTGCCAGAAGTGATTTCTGAGCACAGAGCCAAGAGTAACCCCTGAGTGTCACTGGGTGTAGCAAAAAAATAAATAAAAAGTTTAGTATTTGTCATTGGCCTTGAAACGGGCAAGCTTCTTCAAGACCCATATATTACACATCTGAGAAGCCTCATTTCTCACCACCACTGCCACCTTCTGACGAAACACCTTTAAGTCGGGAGCCCCTAGTTACCAGTGAGAGGTGTCCTCTAGGAGAAGCCTGCTTCCCATTTTAGAAGGAGCAACCAGCCTTAGGGACCCGAACTGTGCCAGTCCTCAGGCAGAAATAGAAACCCAACTTCAGGGTAACCTTGTATCCGAGTCAGTCAGAAAAGAAGGTGCAAATTGAAAGTGACATCAATATAGCTGAGGGTGGCTGGGAAACTAAATCAGAGTGATTGAGCTTCAGAAGCACAACGAAAAGAATATTTACTGGCATCTGAAGCCTCATCAGACCCATGGCATTAGCCTGGCAGACTCCCCCGAAATGAGTGCTATTTGGGAAGAACCAGCTGGACTCTAAGCTGGATCAATACTAGCTCCCCCTCCTTATGAACTGGGGTCTTAACAGCACCTCGTCTTAGGTGCTGGAGTGATAATACAGCAAGGAAGGGGGGTGCTTGGCTTGCATGCGGTCAACCCGGATTTGATCCTCGGCATCCCATAAGGTCCCCTGAGTACTACCAGGAGTTGTAGCAGGGCAATTCCTGAATGTAGAGCCAGGAGTAAGCCTTAAGTACTGTCAGTTGTGACCACAAAACAACAACAAAATACCTCACCCAATTACATGTTCCCACTCTTACATTTCATTGCAAAGTCTAGTCAAAAGCACTGCTCAGTTTGCTTTTAGGATGGGGGCAGAATTGGAGGGAATTGCTCATCCAGTTGAAGAAAGAAGCACCTTAAAAGAAGCATCTACACCCTGGTTGGTGTTGAAATATTAGATGCCTAAAACACAACTAACAATATCTTTGTAAATTATGTTTTATAATTAAAGAAAATAATCTATGGGCCCGGAGAGATAGCACAGTGGTGTTTGCCTTGCAAGCAGCCGATCCAGGACCTAAGGTGGTTAGTTCGAATCCTGGTGTACCATATGGTCCCCCATGCCTGCCAGGAGCTATTTCTGAGCAGACAGCCAGGAGTAACCCCTGAGCACCGCCGGGTGTGGCCCAAAAACCAAAAAAAAAGAAAAAAGAAAGAAAGAAAAGAAAAGAATCTATTAGATGGGAATGAGGGGTTTCACACGAGCTTCCTCCATTTTCTAGAGAAAAGTAGGGCCAAGATCAAAGGACCAAAGAGATAACATAGTGAATAGGGCACTTGCCTCGCACATGGCTGACCTGGATTTCATCTCTGGTATGCCATACAACCCCCAAACCTGGCAGGACTAATTCCTGAGTGCAGAGCCAGGAGTAAGCCCTGAACATAGCTAGTGTGCCCCCACACTAAAATTCAAACAAACAAACAAAAAAGATTAAGAACAAGGAACTGGGAGAAGGGGGTGAGTAAGTACTCAATAGTCTGACCACATGTTTTGTGAGTGGGAGCCTTGGCTTGATTCCCCAGTTTGTGGTAGCACAGTGGGGAGGGCATTGGCCTTGCATGGCCTATGGGGTTCAATCCATATGGTCCCCTGAGCCTGCCTTGAGTGCTTTCTGAGCGCAGAGCTAGGAATAACCCCTGAGGGCTTCTGGATGTGACCCCATTACAAACACAAAAGCAAAAAAAAAAAAAGGGGGGGGGACTCTTCCCAAATCAAAACAAACAAGAAAGATAACCTCTGATCCCACATGCACATCAAAAACCTATGGAAATCTTACATGACAGCTAAGGGACCCGAGGCTGTAGCAGAGAAGCTTGGAGACAAGATGGTTAATTTCATACCCAAGGGCTGTGGGCTGGGTGGGAGCACAGTATAAGGAGAAGACCTAAAGTGTTCCTGACCAGGGACTCAGTTTCCACACAGACCTCTGAGCACTGACAGATGGAATCCTGGAGGCCCACTGTGGTGGTTCCTGGTATCCTGGCACCTTGTGTCTGAGCAACGCCACCAAAAGTTTCTGAGTCAAGACCCAGATTTTTCTCTTTCTCCACTGGGCTCATCTCTCCAGCTCTTGGAGCTAAAGTTTCTATCTCCGAAGTTGCTGAGGACATGAAGGCTTTCTGAGACCAGAGTTGCCATCAAGGAAACAGAAAAGCTGGGGCTGGAGAGAAAGCGCAGTGGTAGGGCGCTTGCTTTGCAAGTGGCTGACCCAGGACCAATGGTGGTTCAAATCCCGGCATCCCATATGGTCCCCCGAGCCTGCCAGGGGCGATTTCTGAGCTCAGAGCCAGGAGTAACTTCTGAGCATGGTCAGGTGTGACCAAAAACAAACAATAAAAAAAAAAAAAAAAAAAAAAACAGAAAAGCAGGGCTGGAGCAATAGCAGCTGGTAGGATGTTTGCCTTGCATGGGGCAGACCTGAGTTCAGTCCCCGGCATCCTATATAGTCCCAAGCCTGCCAGGAAAATAATCTGAGGTCAGAAGTAACCCCTGAGTGCTGCTGGGTGTGGCCCAAAAAAACCCAAACTAACTGAACCAAACAAACAAACAAACAAACAAAAGGCAGAAAAGGTAATGTTCTACACACTGCATTTAAAATTGATTTTCTTACCCACAGACCCCTCTCAGCAGGAAGTTGGGGAGGTCAAGGATGGAACTGTCTAGAACTGTCTGGAACTCTCTGGAACTGTCTGGAACCCGAACTTAGGACCCTGAAAGATTGTGATGCATCTGCTTCATGGAAGATTTACCAAGAATGAAGTGGCCTAGCGGCTACTTACACTTATGAGCAAGAAGCACATCAAACGAATCCGCCCACCTTGTAGCTTCCTCTGTGGATAACCTCCTGGAAGAGAAGAAACAGCTTTTGGAGCTTCCAAAAATGCCCTTCCTGGGATAGGAGAAATAGTACAACAGGGAGGGTGTTTGCCTTGCACACAGCCAGTCAGGATTAGATCCCTAGCATCCCATAGATGCCGAAGTGATTCCTGAGTGCAGATCTAGGAGTAACTCCTGAGCATTACTAGGTGTGGCCCCAAAACAAAAAATTTAAATATATATAAATATATATAAATTTATAAATTTATAAAGAAATATATATAAATATAAATATATAAAGAAATTTCTCTCATTCTTCTGCTCCCACTAAGAAGAACCAGCCAGAACAAAGGGGGAGCCAAGATAGATGGTACTTGAATTCTTTCAAGTCTGTCTCAGGAAATAGGTACATTTGTAAATCCTGCATGGGGTACAGTGAGTGGTAAACAAGCGGGGGCTGGAGAGCAGGACAGGGTTCAATGTTTGCCTAATATGCATCAGATCTAAGATGCCAAAAATATTGTGCCAAGAGGCATCTACCAGGGTGACCCCTGAGTTCAGAGCCAAGAGTAAGCCCTGAGCACCTCTGGATGTGGCTCACCTCAACTCCCCCAAAGAAATAGAGTGAAGTAAGTTAAAGACCATCCCCATCATCATGGCACCACATTGAGATCTTGGCATCAGCAAAGTGGGGCTGAGCTTCTGATTTCATCTCTTGCTGCCCCCCCTACACCTTGGGAATGGGGAAAGAGGGTGCAGAGCTCAGCAGGGTAGGGTAGTGGAGCCCCATCTGTGACATCACTCAACCTGGTGCCTGGGAGTGGGAAGGGGGAAGAAGCAGGCTCTGGTCCTTGTTGTCTAAGTGAATCGAAATAGAGTTTGAAGTTTGTTGCCCCAAAAGGCTCCTACAAGCTGCTGAGTAGAGCTAAGAAGTGTCCTTCACTGAGCTTGCTAAAAGAGATGGGTAACACACTTTGCTTAGGAATAAAAGTAGGGTGCCTGTGCATCCATTCTGATGAGAAAGAGAAATCTACATTCCTTCACATTCAGTAATGGAAGAGAAGCTGCTGGAAAACCAACCACCACTCGGATATCTGGTCAACCATTCAATAGCAATGAATGCGCCCAATAGTCTGACACTTGCGGGGGACTCCCATGGTGAGCATCCCTCGACACCCCTGGATGCCAAGTGCCCCTATTACTCACTTGAGGGCCCGGTTGGGTTTGTCGGGAAGGATAGCTGTGAAGTCACTACAGGAATCTGACTTGTGAGACAGGCAGCCCAGTCGCGTCCTCATGCCTTTGTTCCTGCAAGGATCCAAGGTATGGGCCCAGAAGCTGGGTCAGTCCTGGAAGCTGGAATACAAAAGGCCTCTCCCTCCCTGCCTAAATATGACATGAGGGGATTCAGAATGATAGTACTGGGGGAGGGTGTTTGCCTTGCATGTGGTTGACCCCACTTCCACCCTTAGCATCGCGTAGGGTCCCCAAGCCTGCCAGGGGTGATCCCTGAGTACAGAGCCAGGAGTCAGCCTTGAGCACTACCAGTGTGACCCAATCCCACTCCCACCCAAATAAAAATAAGAGGGCCGGAACAAAAGCATAACAGATAAGGCATTTGCCTCACACGGGTTCGAATTGACCCGGGTTCAATTCCTGGCCACCCATATGGTTCCCTGAGCCTACCAGGGATAATGTCTTACTGCAGAGTCAGGAGTAAGCCCTGAGCACCACTAGGTGTAGAAAAAATAATAATAATAATAATAAAATTAAAAATAAAAATATGCGTGCCGGAGAGTTAGCATGGAGATAAGGCGTTTGCTTTGCATGCAGAAGGATGGTAGTTCGATTCCCGGCATCCCATATGGTTTCCCGAGCCTGCCAGGAGCAATTTTTGAGTGAAGAGCCAGGAGTAACCCCTGAGCACTGCCAGGTGTGACCCAAAAACCAAATAAATAAATAAATAAAAATATGCTAGTGCCATAGTACAGTGGGGAGGGCATTTGCCTTGCATGAAGCCAATCTCTGACATCCCATAGGGTCCTCCAAGCACCCACAAAAGTGGAGTAGCCCTGAGCACTGTGGGGTGTGGCCCCCAAACAAACAAGTCATCTTCCTTGCCTGTGCTGCAGGTGACAGGGGTCCCAAGATACTTCAGCACATGCACAGTTGTGCCCCATAATCCCAACAGGTAGTAAAAGGAAGGATAGAGCAGAGGAGGGGGTCAAAAATTTGGCCACTTTCATGGACCCAGACCTCAGGGACAGGCATAGATGGGATGAGCAAGGGACAGCAGCATGGCGCTCACCTGCGTGGCATCAGTAGCGCGGCCATGCAGGGTCCGCTGACGGCTGCCCTTGGGCCGATGCTCTGGAATCAGGCAGGCGGGATGGGAGCTGAAGAGCCAGTCCCACTTACCTAGAATCAAAGAACCTTCTAGAAGAGATGCCACCCACCCTGCCTTCCTAGGCCCTCCCAAGGGCATGCCGGCAATAAACCCCCAAGGAGCCCCCCTCAGCCTTCGAGCAAGGGCTTCCCACCCCACTTACAAGCAAGAACAAACTCTGAGGGGCTCCCTGTGCTGTCTGGTAGCCCCAAGACACTATGCCATTTGCAGGGGAATGAGATCTGCTTGTGTGTCTGTTCTGGGCTCAGATGTGCCCAGTCCCTCTTTGAAGGATGCCCCCTTCCCAGAGCCAGTCCAAGAGGCCGGATGGTGGATCCTGAGTATGAGGAGGAGAAAGGATGGAGAATGTCCCTCCCCCAACACAGCCACCTCTCAGGAAGAATTCACAGAAAGGGGCCACCCAGATGACTTTTCCGGGCCCTGAGCAAAGAGGTCTCTGGAAAAAAGGGGTGGAGAGGTGGAGGGGTGTGCTCCCAGTGGGGTCTCCAGCCCAACAGAAGACCGAAGGGAGAAAGATGCAGGAGGGAACTTCCAGCCTTAAAAGGGTCGTATGAGGGCACTGACATGGAGCTGGAGAGAGTCATATTTGACAGAGGGACCCACAACATACAAGCACACACACAAGCACGCATGCACAAAGCCACACAAAGATCCAGCATCTCCTGACGTGTCACAGATACTTTCCTAATAGCCCCTCTGGTAAATTTGGATCCAGAGCACCCAGAAAACAAAACACAATCCTCGGGCTTGGTGCACCAGCCACAGGGTGCTGATTCCATTCAGCCTGAATGTATCTCAATCCCAGCTGGGGAAACCCTTGGCAGCATGAAGAACCTGAGGGGTCATTATTTGGAGCATCCAGCCCTCCTGGATAGGACCTTGGAGAGACCATTGCCAGGGGCCCCATTCTCTGGAGCTTAAAGCCTTTGGGGGTGGCCGGAGCAATTACACAGCAGTAGGATGTTTGCCTTGCATACTGTGGACCTGGGACGAACCTGGGTTTGATTCCCTGTATCCCATATGGTCCCCCGAGCCTGCCAGGAGCTATTTCTGAGAGCAGAGCCAGGAGTAACCCCTGAGCACCACTGGGTGTGGCCCCAAAACAAACAAAAACAATAATAATAAAGCCTTTTGGAGAGCAAAGGCAAGATCAAGGGTGTCACCCTTGCAGCAAGGAGACACCTCCCTCTTCTCCCCCAAACCAGCACTGCCTGGGATCCCCCTCAGACCTTCTATGCATGTGCTCAGCCTCTTATCATTTGAGTTTTCTCAATGCCCTGAGTCCCCCACTCCCCACAGGGCTCTCCTTCCTTATTAGCCCCCAACTTCTAAGGCAAAGTTGGAGATGTTTACCCTGACCCCAAAAATGGCCAATTGCATCCCCTTGGAGGACATTGAATTACAGATGCCTGAAAATGGGGCAGAAGGGACAAGGGAAAGAGGATATTCAGGGATGGGATGGTGTGGAAAATGAAGATGAAGAGCAAAAGCAAAAAGAAAATAAAACAGTCAAGATTTCTAGATTTCTAAAAGGGGAAGAAGTGAAGCACAGGGAGGCTGGGTCACTCAATACAAGTCATGCAATAAGGACCACACGCGAGCGCACACACACACACACACACACACACACACACACACACACACCAGCAGAAGGAGGAGGCAAGCTCAGAGCCAATGCAACACTTACTGTGCAGGAGAAATATTCATGGTCCGCGGGTCCCTGCTCTCTGCACAGTTGGCCAGCTGGGCTAAGGGGTGGGTCGGGGGAAGGCACCCTTGGGAAGAGAGAGGTGCCTTTTCTTAGCAGAAGAATCCTTGGCTGGTAAAGAGAGGTGTGCTTGAACGTACACACACACACACACACACACACACACACACACACACACACACGCTCACGTCCGCCTGCTCACACTGTCCCCTTCATTCCCCGGCAGCCAAATGCTCTTCTCTCAGCTGGCAATGCTGGGGAAATTCCGAAGCAGTGCCACGCAGCGGAATGCAGGCATGATCTACCATGGCACCCCCCAACAAGTGGACCTCCTCTTCCCGCCACCCCCAGCCTCAGCAACCTGCTTCCCTGCTTTTAACCAGGAAACAGCCCTGTCCTCAGCCACCCAAAACTGCCTCCCACCTGCCATCCTAAGGAGCTAGGCATTAACCCTTTCCTGCACCATGGATGGAGAGTCGGGGTGGGGGGATCCTCTAAAGCACGGCAGAAGTCTGACTGCTGCTCTGAGGAGCAGAAAGATGTCGCCCCAGACAGTTGCTGGCACCAGGAACCAAATCAAATCTCCTAATGAGCCAGGAGAAAAGGCGGAGGGCGTCTTACTGGGTGTAACGTGATGTCATAAATGCAGAGAGCAAGAGGGCGATGGGACAACTCACATCTAAATTCCACCCCCTGGCTCCCGAGCCCCATTGTGCAGTAGGACCAAAGCACCCAGCCAGGAAATTACCCTCTATCCCCTGCCGTGGTCTCTCAGGACCTTAGAGAGAGAGGACAGGATGGTCAGAAGTATGCATTCCCCCCCCCCCCACTCTCTCCAGCCCTTCTGGGCTCAAAGCAACCACCTAGACCCAGTTCCTCAGCTGCTAATGAGACATTTCCACCCCCTCTGCCTCCCTGAATGTGCACGGGTTTCACCTGGTGTTTCCGACAGTGGCAAGTCACTTCTCCCTTCTCCTCCATCACCTAGCAACTCCCCCCCCCACCCTGCAACTTGCATGCGTTATGAGGGATTCTTCCCTCCCCTCAGTCCCATCCTCCCACGAGCCCTGATTTTTGTCTCCCTCAAGGTGTGTGTGTGTGTGTGTGTGTGTGTGTGTGTGTGTGTGTGTGTGTGTGTGTGTGTGTGTGTGTGTGTGTGTGTGTGTGTGGTGTGTGAGTGCACGCACATGTACGTGTTTTACCCAGCCATCTTACCCACTTTGGTCCTCACCCAGCCCAAGTCTGCTCCAGAATGAGGGCTCTGCCTACCAGCTCATGCCCCAGGACTGGACAGCTGCACCAGTGTCACCTGGGAACGTGTTAGAAATACACAGTCAGGCCCCACCCCCGGACCTAGGGAATCAGAGACTTTTTCTGAGATACAGCTCCGCCTCTCAGGTGCCTCTGGTCCCAGCCTCCAGCCCCCTGAAGTTGGCAAAAGCCTGCTGGCGAGAAAGTACCCCCTTTCTTTTCATGCCAGGCTCGAAGGCTGTACCAGAGGGCACCCCACTTTAGCTGGTCCCCACATCTAGCCCCCTGAAGTTGATGAAAGCCTACTGGAGAAAAAGTGCCCCCCTTTCTTTCCATGCCAGGCTCTAAGGCTGTACCAGTGGGCACCCCACTTTAGCTAAGAAGTAATAGAAACTCCCCATAAAAACCCAATTTTGTTGTTCTTGCTCTTTGGGTTTGGGGGTTATACCTTGTGACACTCAGGGGTCACTTCTTGCTCTGAGCTCAGAAATCACTCCTGGTAGGGCTCAAGGGGCCCTATGGAATGCCAGACAATAAACCCTGGGTTGGTTTGAGTGCGAGGCAAGCACCCTAACGCTGTACTATTGCTCTGAACCAGAACAATAGTGATTTTGAAATATTTTGAAATAAAGTCTTGGTGTTCGAGGCAAACACTGGTCCAAAGTGGAAATCACGCTGGTGCCCGGCCCCTCAGAATCCCTCAGGCGTAGGCAGCAATAGTACCATTAACCCCATGTTCCAGATGAGAAAACTTAGGGCTTTTTAGTAAAAGAGGTATCAGCCACAGAGAAAGTAGAGTCACAGAGCATGTAGCTATGAATCCAAGGACAAAGAATTGCCCATTACATCCCCACAGGGCCTCACCCTTCTTGGGGTGGAAGGGTTCCTCTAGTGAGGAACCTGGCAAGTGCCCCTTACTCAATGCCCAATGATCCCCCCCCAGTCCCCACATGACTCAATGTCACAAAATAGAATGCAAAAAAGAACATGTTTTTTTGTTTTATTTTAGTTTTAGACCACACCCAGTAATGTCAGGGGTTACTCCTGGCTCTGCGCTTAGGTGTCATTCCTGGTGGTGTTCAAGGGACCATGTGGGATGCTGGAGATAGTATCTGGGTCAGCTCCATGCTAAGTAAACACCCTCCCCCTTGTGCTAACACTCCAGCCCAAAAGCATGGTTTCTTGTCTGCACATCCCCAGTCCAGAAGCCCCTTGAGAAAAGAAAGCTGGGGATTAAATTTAAATGTCAAAAAAATATCCTTCACTACTGGGCATTTCCCTAGTGCTCTGAGTCCTAATACAAAAAGATAGGTATAGGGCCCGGAGAGATAGCACAGCGGCGTTTGCCTTGCAAGCAGCCGATCCAGGACCAAAGGTGATTGGTTCGAATCCCAGTGTCCCATATGGTCCCCCGTACCTGCCAGGAGCTATTTCTGAGCAGACAGCCAGGAGTAACCCCTGAGCACCACCTGGTGTGGCCCAAAAACCAAAAAAAAAAAAAAAGATAGGTATAAACATATAAGTTCATTGATTTGGGATTTTTTTATTTTCAGTTTGGGGGCCACACTCAGCTCACTCCTGATTCTGTGTTCAGGGATTACTCATGGTTGGCTCAGGGAACCAATGGGGATTAAACTCAGGTGTGAGAAACAAGCTCTTTACCTCCTGTGCTATCTCTCCAACCCTAAAATGGTTAATTGGATTTTGAATCCAGTGAGTCAGTTCACTGAAAAACATTTTATTCTCTTTTCTTTTCTTTTTTATTGCATCACCATGAGATACAGAGTTAAAAAGCTGTTAATGGGTGAGTTTCATAGAATGAGTTTCTAACACCCATCCTGATATGCCAATGGACTTTCAGGTGCCACCCTACCTCAGTCTGCCACCCTGGAGAAAGGACGAGGCCTTCTCTGTGGAGATGGTATAATATTGCTCTTGATCCCAGGCAAGATCAGAATGGAGGGAACTTTAAAGACAAAAGCAGCATTTCAAGAGCCAAGGGACTTGGTGTGTGGACAAACATGTAGAAAGAGAGCAAAGGAAACAGAAAAGACTGGCCCCTATTTATCTCTTTGGGCCAAAACCTTCCTCAACACCAAGGCCTGAGAGATTTCTTCAGACACTCTCAGGTTCCCAGAAGGAACATGGTCTGGCCTCAGCTAGTGTTCACAGAATTCCAGGAGGGCTTTTGAATGAACCTCAAGTGCTGATGAGAAGGCACCTGCCTTGTTTGGATTCTGCAGGATGGCAATGCCTGCATTCGTCTCTATGGACTGCTTCCAAGATGACGCTCCTGAGATAGTGCTCCTGGATGGTGCTCATGAGACAGTGCTCCCAAGAGCACCCTTCTATTCATGCTCTGTTCATCTCCCTGAAGTCAGACTGTGCCCAGCCTCCAGATCCCATGGCTCCAACTGCCTCAGATTAACCCCACTTTCCCTTGACACACACTTTCCCCACCACCACCTGCTTGATCTCACTACTTCCTAGTCTCCCCAGCTGATGAGCAGATGAACTTGTGCTGCTTTTCCTTGATGAGTTAATTGGATTTGGCGTGTTAGAGGAATCACATCTGGCAGTGCTTCTGGGTCATTTCCAGTGTGGTGTATGGGATTTCCTTCTGGTGCTGCTCAGAGGACCCTATGATGCCTGAGAGTGGACTTGAGGTTCCTGAATGCAAAGGGCCTTTTGAGCCCTTGCCCAGCCCTGACTTAGTGTTTGCACTTGTCCATTGAATCTAGAATGTTCTCCTACCCCAGCCCCTCCTACCTAATGGCAGTGCTCCTAGAGGATTGGTTGGCTCCTAGCATCTAGCAGGGTGGAGTATCTGATGCCCTCCCACAGTCACCCATAGAGTAGATGCCCTGGAACAGGTCACATATGTGGCATGAGTGGCACCAGCAGCTCATTCTCCCCCCAAAAACCCAATATTTGGTGCCATATATCTTAGCACCCATATCATCACTGCATGGTGCAATGTATGTTTATGCACAGGCATGTGTGTCCATGCAACACATATGCATACCCTGACCTATGCATTTCTACACACACCTGCATGCACTCAAATGTGCATGTGTGTTCATTCATAGTCCTTGATTGTGGGCACACATGCTAATGCATGAGCACATTGGCATACACACTTGTCCCTCTTTCTAGTGTTTGCCTTGGACCTCCCAGATCTTTCTGGAACCCAGGAAGCCACCAGCCCTTTTCCCCAGCTGGTGCCAGAGTCCTGGGGCAGTTACCCAACACTAGCACTTCACCCCCCCCACATGGCAGCCCCTCGAATGGGGAGTCATCCAGACCTCCACCAGCAACTGTGCCCGCAAAGCCAGACTTTACGCCTCTCGACTACCTTGCTTGACAACCCTGCCTGGTGCCAAGCCGTGCTTGAATAAATGTCAGCTGAATGTGATTTGAGCTCATGGGAAAAATCTAAAGAAAGAAAAAAAAAAAAAACTTGAGCGTTCCTCCTTCTGACAGAACCAGACTGGCTGTGAGCTATCGGCAGGTCAGGACTCAAGTTCATTAGTGCTAGGGACAAGGACAGTCCTGCGGCCACCTAGGACATTTGCAAATACTGTTCCCAGTGACAATATACAGCCAGGCTGCCAATCAGAGTTAGTCCAATGCTATTAAATTGCATATTAAAGAGAAATCGAGTCTGCCCAACAGCATTTTTGGAAAGATTCTAAAAGCACCCAGCTTGCTCAAGGCTTGCTCCTGGCATGTACTTGGGGATCAGTCTTAGCGGGAGGGGATGAGGCACCGTATGCAACGCTGCGAATCAAACCTAGCGCCTTAACCTCCGTCCTCTCTCCCCAGTCCCTGACCTAAGAGGACACTTTTCAAAACCCTGTGGAAGAGTGGAGGAGGAAACGGAGGCTTATTGTCAAATGGCTCCCCCTGCGTGTTTATTTAATCAAAATACTGCCTCAAATAATGCCACATGAAGAGCTTTTAATGAGCCACTCATTCAACTGGGAGATTTGAAGCCAGGCTCTTCAACCAAGCTTTCCAAAACCATTTCCACATTGTAGCTTCCTAGTAACAGTAAAAAAGAAAGAGAGGGGAAAAAAAACATGAATCAACATATGTGCCATTGATTTGGGGAGTTTCCATGGAAACTGGAAGGACACGGGGAAGGACAGGATGGAAAAGGTCCATTGGCCCAATATTTCTACGCAAGTATGGTCTCTGCCTTCCTCTTGGTACTAGCAGCAACATTTCTTTCAAGCATTCAGATACTTCATTTGTGACAAGTTGGCTTGGCTGCTCATGAGGAACCACACAGGAGCCTGTGAGATTTGCAGACTCAATGCACCCGGATGTGGATGCAGGGGGTCCATTGGGACACTAACCAGCCCTCATGAGCAATCTGATGGCTCCCACACAAACCACTGTGCTTTGTCTGTCTCTTTGCAAGACACCTGCCCCATCTATTTTCTCAAAGCAGTTAGAAGAAAAATGACAAAGCTGGTGGGAAGGGAAATAAATGCCTGGCACATTCTCACACCCTGCTATTATATTTGGGGATGTATGCTGAACTTCCCTGGAAGAGAAAGTTTTCTTTTGGTATGGGGGACAGTGGCTAAATATATGCCCCCCCCCAAAAAAAAGATCTCTGATTTCGTGGGGGGGGGGGGTTTGCTGACCTGAAAAGGATAAATTGTGGCTTGACAGTCCTAAGCTCCTTCCAGCCAGTCTGGAAAATTTTTCTCCTCACTAAGGGTCGTTTCTGCATCGAGGAAAGGAAAAGAATGACTCAGTGAGTGGGCTTGTTCTAGGGCTGAGTGGGGTCCCATGATTAGGGGTTTTGTACAATGCAAATGGGACAAGTTTGTTGTGAGCAACTGTTCCTTTTGGATCCGTGACTTGTTCCACCTGTGAAATGGGCTCATGCCTCATCCTACTTCCTCTTTCATGGAGGAGGGTGGGAAGCACGTCTGCTCAGCTCTTGGCTAGGTGTTTCTTGGGGAAACACCAACTAAACAGAATATAGGTGAAAAATAGGGGCCGGAGAGATAGCATGGAGCGATTTCTGAGCGTGGAGCCAGGAGTAACACCCCAGAGAGCTGCCGGATGTGACCCAGCCCCCCCCAAAAAAAAAGAATATAGGTGAAAAATGTATGCACAATACCTGCTCCTCTAAATAATTTTTTAATGTGGAATTAGAGGGATAGCAACAGCAGGTAAGGCATTTGCCTTGCATATGACTAATCTGGGTTCTATCTCCAGCATCCCATCTGATTCCCCCAAGCCTACCAGCAATTATTTCTGAGCATAGAGCCAGGAGTAACCCCTGAGCACCGCCATGTGTGACACCACCCCCACTGCCCCAAAAAAGAAGTGTTGTGCTCACATTGATGAGGATTGAAGTTCTTTTGTGGATAGTGAGTCCTGAATGAATATTTTGGTTTGTTTGTTTTTTGGGTTTGTTGGTTTGTTGGTTTTGGGTTTGTTGGTTTTTTTTTTTTTTTTTTGGTTTTTGGTTTTTGGGTCACACCCGGCAGTGCTCAGGGGTTACTCCTGGCTCTATGCTCAGAAATTGCTCCTGGCAGGCTTGGGAGACCATGTGGGATGCCAGGATTTGAACCACCGACCTTCTGCATGCAAGGCAAACACTTTACCTCCATGCTATCTCTCCGGCCCCTGAATGGATTTTTTTTCCCCTATCATTTTCTTTCCTTCCTCTTCCTCTTTGCTTCTTGCCTCCCATCCACTACAGTCTCTACTTCATTCCCTACACTTCTGCTTTCTCATGCATCTAGAAGAAATTTTTCATGACACTCAGATGGCTTTGGGCCCTGAAGTGTGGTGCTATGGGAGATTATTGTCTAGCAGTGAGAGCCTCGAGTTTGATCCCAGTCCTGCCCCACATATGATGCTGTCATTTGAGGTCGCCAACATGCTTCCAATCATTACAACCTGTTGTGTGATCCCAGATATTGTAAAAGCTGCAAAGATCAAAAGGGAAAGGATGGGAGGGTGGTCAAAGTGAAACATTAAGCAAAACAACTCTGGAGACTTTGGGGTGATGTTAGGTATAACAAGAAATCAAGAGACACAACCAGGTGGTGCTCAAGTGGCTCTGTGGGGTGCTGTGGATTGAACCCAGGTCGGCCACAGGCAAGGCAAGCGCCCTCCCTGAGGTCCTATCCATTGCTCTGGCCCTCAGACTCATCATTTCTAATGATTTACCCCCATTTTGCTCCAACTCTGGCCCCTTCATTAAGCAAACAAATTCCTGGAGGCCCATAACCTCCGGATATACTGAAGGCGATGAAAACGCAAATCATTCTACAAATTGAGCACAGCTGTCCTCCTCTGTTTCCTGACCCACTTTATCCTTCCCTCCAGCCACCTCCCCCAGGCTCCCACCTACATACGAACTGTGGCTTCCTCTGGAACCCCCAGCCTATTTCTGGCCCTATCTAAGTGCTAGTGCTGCCCAAAGCAGGTCGGTCATTAGAGACAATGATTCTCTCTCCTCGCAGATCCTAATAGCTTCTCCTTCCTAGATTTCAGACAGGCCTCCTCTCTATCCATCCTGGAGAACTGCCATTCTGCTGTACATTCACAGAGGGCTTCTGGTCTTGGGGCTCCCCCTAAAGTCAATACCATTTGGCTGCTAGGGTCACCAACTTAAGTCACAATTAGGGACCATGGTCCCTTCTGCTTTCAACCTCATTGGCCCAAGACCAAGTTTTCAAGCTTCAATAAAGATCCAGGGAGCAGAAATTAATGCAGTGGTTGGGCCAACCCAGTCAATGAGGGTTAACTTCCATCCTCGCAGTGCATTTGGGATCAATAATGTTTTCCCCCAGCTGATGATATCAGTTCTAAATTCTCTGAAAGTCTGAGGCTTTTTGTCATTCCCATTTTCCAGATGCCAAAATGAAGGCAATTCACAGGTTGGAGCAAAAAGGACCCAAGGAAAATCCATCATGGGCCTTGAAGAGACTTGACCTCAGAAAACCTGACTCTTTTTTCCACCCTTTGTGACATCTCTACATGCCCAGCAGCATATTGCCACCTTGGGAGAGTCTTGACATGGGCACAGAATTGCCCACCCCATCTCTGGCCCTAGGGGAGAGCCCAACATCAATGACAGAGAATCCAGAGTTCTGGTCAAATTAATCTGCCACCAGGAAAGAAATTTAAGCTTCCAGAATTGGTTGAATGCAACAAAGACACGAGTAAAGTTCGCAGATTCTCGTATGTATTCAACACTATGATGGTGTCCTCAGACACTGGCAGCTTCTGAGACCACCCAGCTCCTTCGTCATCTTCTAGGAAAACTCTAAGAACGAGCAGTGAACACAGCACATAGGACTAGTTTAGGGGCTGCCAGAGCCCCCCTGGGACTGTCCAGAGAGTCCATGTCACTATTCACACAAAGCCACATCACAACACGTTTAATGCATGACCCTTTGCCTGGAACTCACAGGATCTCAAAGCTGTCATCTCCCTCCCCAATGTGCCTGCATTCCTCCATTACCCCAAAATCTACAGTCACCAAGAAGCCAACAGCAATCTCAGCTGGTAGGTTTTTCTCTTTGTTTGATGAGATTTGAGGGTACCCCAGGTTTAAGATCTCTCAAGGCTCAAGGGTGCAGTGAAAGAAAGAGTGGCCTGGTGTGGCTGCAATCTGGGATAAATAAATAAAATTGGGGCCAGAGTGATAGTACAGTGGTTAAGGTATTTGCCTTGCTTGCGGCCAACCCAGATCCAGTCCTCAGCATCTCATATGCTCCCCAGGAGTGATTCCTGAGTGCCAAGCCAGGAGTAAGCCCTGAGCACCACTAGGTGTGACCCAAAAAACAAAATAAAAAGAAAGAAAGAAAACTCTTCCTCCTCACCCTCAATATTACTATCCCAATATCCCTGAGAAGGACACAGGTGGCAGGACCCTGGTCTGGCCCAGGAGTGACAAGTGGGCCCCAACCATTGTCAAGCAACCATGGACTTGTCACCAAAAATCACAACCATGAGCGTGGGTACCCTGAAGTATAGTCAGGGAGGCGATCATGTATCGTATCATGCCTGAAACAGAACCAAATCTACTTCCATATTGCCTCCAACAAAAGCTGAGACACGCCTGCCCCCTGCCCGGCAAAGAAGCCCCAGCACAGAGCTGAGCCATCACAAGGCCACAGTGGCATCAGGGTGGGGTGGAATCCAGAGAGAACCATTGCAAGGGGCCATATCCGTGCCCTCCCCCCCGGGCTGGGTCTCAGCTAGCCGGCAGTTTTGGGGCCCACCCCATGTGGTGCCCTTAGAACCAGAGGAGGAAAACAACACAAGAGACAGGAGGATTTGCACGGTTCCTGTCTCCCTGCAGCTCATTATCTAGATCATCGGTTCTTCTGCATCGGAATGTGTCACTGGAGTTAGACACCATCTCCCTGGGAACCTCAAGCCCTGTGCAAAGCTGACTGAGCCAACGGCAGGGAAAAGACCTGAATGAAAGTGAAGGTAGCGCCATCCCACGGGATTGGAGCGGGCCAGATGCTTCTCTTTGAGACCAGAAAGCAGCTCTGTGAGTGCAAAGATTCGGGATATAGCAAGAGAACTAAAACAGCATGTGTGGCTCAGAGCGTGTCCCTCCTCCGATCCCTGTTGCAGAAGGAAAGAGATCCCGCTGGCTAGACAGAGCCTGTTTGCCCTCAGCTGTTATGCCTCACTCTAAGGGGTTCAGGGAGTAACCAAGCCAAGCACCCCCTTCCACCTTCACTCCACTCAACCCACAGAGAGAATTCTTCCTCTCTCCTACCTGCATGGCCTTGGACAGGCGGCTGGCAAGGTGCAGCTGGTGTGGGACCCAGCTGGGCACAGTTCCGTGAGGCCCTCAGGGATGCAGCGGCCACCTGCTGGCACCTGGGAGCTGTGCCACTCAGCCTGTCTCAGAGCCCCATTAGCAGGGCGGTGCCAACAGGCTGCTCCAGCCAGCACGGCTCCCCTCCTGGCTCTGCATCCTCATGCATCACCGGCAGGGAAGGAGCGAGTGGAGCAGAGCAGAGAAGCGAGCTGCAGGGGAGGGCGCAGGAAGCAGAGTGGAGGGAGGGGCCCCCCTGAGATCGATGGAGCTGAGGGCCCCTCAGACTGGCAGGGTGGCATCATCGATGAGGCTCTCGAGCTGGCAGGAATTCAAGGAGAATCAGAGGATACCAGGGAGGGACAGAGGGACCCCCACCCCAGATTGCCCAGCAGTGGGGTGTAAGGTGAAGGACCCTTGGGGGAGAGAGCACAGCCCAGCTGGGAAAGAGCCTTCAGTAGCCCCTTTGAGTGTTGGGACCAGCCCTAGCCCTTTACTACTAACCTGTCTGCCACCTTTCCCTCACCGAGGAATGAAGCCACTGAGCACTGTGTTTAGTGTGACAAGCAATGCCCCCTCCATTTTGTCTCCCTGGCTCCCTGATCAGACACAAGCACACTAGCCATGGATGAGAGTGTCCGTTCTCCTGTTCAGGGTACCCCTCCCTCACGCCCCTCAGCCTGCCATGAGGTGCCTAGGACAGACTGGTGATGCTGAGTCATCTGAATGGTTCCACTTGGGTGTTCTGCAGCCAGCCCTGGGCAACTCAGCAGCACCCGACTACCCTGAGCCTCTGATTCTAAAGTCTTCTTGCCTCGTCACCCACAGACATCGGGAACCCCAGGTTGGCTCATCTTTAGACTTGCCACCCAAGCAGAAAATGCACAAACAGAGGAAGCGGGGACTCATGAAGGATGTGGTTGGGGTACCCCAGACCCGAAGGATAAAAGGGAAAAAGGCAGCAGAGGAAGTAGGGGGTGTGTTGGGCATAATGGACATTTTAGATTCTTCTGTGTGGCCCTTCCCAGCTGCCAGCTAACAGGTGTCTAGAGATTCCCATGAGCACAGCATGGCAGTTTTGTCAGTGGTCACTTCTTACCTTCTCACCCAGCATGCTGCGGGTGGGCCAGGGGGCTACACTTCAACACAGTGGAATAATCTGTTAAAGTACCTGGAGACTGCAAGTGAGCCAGTGAGTAAGGCAAATGCATAAAGCAAGGTGCTAGGCAGAGAAGTACTCCAGAATGGACTCAGAAGTGAGCTGAGGAGAGACTCAGGGTGCAGAGGGGTGTGGGGTGTCTGAGTTTTTTCTCGAGGGGCAGAATCCTTGGTCGAAGCATGAGGCAGGAGCATGAGGGAGTTGAGGGGAAATAAAAGGAAGGTGGAATAAAAGGGTGCATCGCTAATGAATTTGTAAATAGCCTTGAGTGGAGGACCAGAGCCATAGTGCAGCCAGTAAGGTGTTTGCCTTGCATGCAGCTGACTCAGGTTCAATCCCAAGCATCCCACATAGTTCTTGGAGCACTGCCAGGTGTAATTCTTGTGAACAGAGCCAGGAGTAAGTCCTGAGCATTGCCAGGTGTGGCTCAAAAATAAATAAAATCAAGCTTTCGGTAAAGAAAGAGAGCGTGAGTCTTAGAAACTGTCCAGAGGAGATTCCAACAAGGCTGTACTTGGCTGGGTTTGGCCCGAGCGAAGAGGCAGTGAGAACCGCAGCAGACAAGACATAAGAAAGGCAAGTGAGAAGCAGAGCATGGGGAAGCAGGCTCAGTGCTCCACGGTTTGGCAAGGAGAGGGTGATGGGAGGAAGTGGAGAAGCTTCTAGAATCTCTACTAGAACCACTTGGAACCACTTAAAGAAAAACTCCAGAATGAGTTTGGGGTTGGTGGAACCCTCAGGGCAGAAGAGGAAGGTGGAAAATCAACCCCTGGTCTTAGCACAGAGGCAGAGGAGAGGAGAGATGTGGATGCATAAGGACTATCACACCATCTATACAGGAGCAAGAGGGCTGGGGCCAAAGCAATAGTAGAGTGGGAAGGGCATTTGCCTTGCATGCGGCTGACAGGTTTGATCCCCAGCATCCCATATGATCACCTGAGCACCACCAGGAGTAATTCCTGAGTGCAGAGCCAGGAGTTGCCTGTGAGCAATGCCAGGAGTGATCCTTGAGCACAGAGCCAGGAGAAACCCCTGAGCACTGCCAGGTATAGCCCCAAAACAAAACAAACAAATAAGAGCAAAGCAGCTGAGCCAGATTATGACAAGGGATTCTGAGGACAGAAACATGGAACTTGGCAGAAATGGTGTGGAAAAGATGGGGGGAGGAGGGTGGAGAGAGGAAGAAAGAGAAAGAGAGAGAGAGAGAGAAGAAGAAGAAGAAGAAGAAGAGAGGAAGAGGCAAAGGCAAAGGCTTGATGGCAGGAGGGGACAAGCGGGAGAAGGAGAATTCATGGTCCCAGGAACAAAGGAAGCTGCCAAATCCAACCATATGGACCAATTTCTCTCAACTCACAAGCACTCGGCTCCCTAGAGACTAGGATCCATATGGGCACATGCCAATGTATCAATGTATGTGCAAACAGAGAGAGAGAGAGAGAAAGAGAGAGGGGGGGAGAGATCTGAAATCTTGCAAGTCTCTCTGAAGAGGCTTTTTCTTCCGAGAACAGAATTTGAAAAGGTCTATCCAGGAATTCTGGGCTCCATGTTCAAGGGTACCCAAATAAACCTGGACAACTTCCTCTGCCTCCTGCTTTTCTAACAGGCTGCATATGGAGTGGAAGGACTAAAGTCCTTCCAGAAACCTACAGATATTTCAGCCACAAACCCATTTTGAATGCAGCCTGGAGAATGTCACATACCCTCTTCTTTCTGTGATTTCACTTCCTCACTTCTGCCTCCTCTTTGTTTTGTTTTGGGGGGAAGATGTCACACTCGGTGGTGCTCAGGGCTAACTCCTGGCTCTGTGCTCAGGTATCACTCCTGGCAGAGCTTGGGGGGACTCTTTGTGATGCAGGGATTGAGAATGCAGGGATTGGCCTGCTAAGTGCAAGGCCAGCGCCCTGCCCTCCCTTCTGTGCTATTCCCTTCTCCTAGTCTTCTTGGAAAATTCTCTTTATCCAATCTTCCAGGGCACAAATCATGCCCATCTAGATTGATCCTGGCTTACCCTGTGTTTGGCCTGGTCTTGTGCACCCCATTTATTTTGCTAGGGTTCTTGTCTGCACCAACTAGATTTTCATGGAGTATCAGCTTCCCTCTCCCCTCAAGGGGCTCAGAGCCCTGACAGCAAGGACTATATTTTTCCTCTTGATTTGCTGACCTTTTCCTGATTGTTTTTGGGTCGTACCTGGTGGTGTATAAGGATTACTCCTGGCTCTGTGCTCATTCTCTTAGAGTACCGTGGTGTTATACCACACAGACATCAGTCCTTAGCTCTGTCTATTTGAGCTAGTCATTTCACATGGGAGATTTCTGGAGATGCAGGCCAAAGATATGTTCTGCATCCTGCACTCAGCAAGCTTAAGGGAAAGCAGTGACCTAAAGCAAGAAAAATTCTGCTAGAAACAGGACAGGCTGGAACAGACTTACAGGAAGAACTTTGCAAAAAAATAAAAAAAAGATCAAAGCATTATTGCAATCTCAAAGTGAACGCTTATGTACCCATTGCCCCCCCCCCATGCCCACAGCTATACTAACAGAGCAAATAGCACTGCAGGGAGGGAGCTTGCTTGCCTTGCACGTGGACAACCTAGATTTAGTCCCTAGCACCCTGTAAAGTTCTTGTTTCCAGTCATGACGATTTTGGATGCTTTGTTACTCAGCCTAAATTACCGAGACATTGTGGAGTAACTAGATCTAATCTAAAGCCTAATCTCAGTTTTTACAGTCTATTCCCTGCCTACCAATCTTTTTGTTTTGTTTTGGAACCAGTATTCAGGGCTTATTATTCCTGGTTCTACTTTCAGGTATCGCTCCTGGAAGTGCTCAGGGAACCATATGAGGCCTTGGGCATTGAACCCTGGCTGACCATGTACAAGACTAGAGCATTGCCTATTGGACTATCAGTCACTCAGGCTCCCCACCACCACCAGGCATATTTAAGATGCCCATACCAACTCCATTTCTAATATTAAATAGAAAAACTGGGTGCAGGCAACTCAATAAATTCCAGGTTATCTGAGAAGGCTACTGTGTGTGTTTCTTCTGAAACTTGGGTCAGTCCTTCTCTTCCTCTGATAGTTTATTTCTTTTTCTTGAACAGGAACATTAATTCATTCACCTATCGTGACAGTTCATTTATCAAACACCACTTGGGGAATAAGCTTGGTACCAGCTATTTGGCCCAAAGGTCTAATTTTCCTGCAGAGCTGGCTGTGGAGGGCAAGGAATTCCATTTCTCTGCCCTTGACAATACTTAGTTTTGTCTCTCAATAAGTCATGTAAATGTATGAAATGTCAGGTAAGTGTATGAAATTCCCAGGTGGCAAAAACAGAACGAACCATCTTTCATTTTCCAAATTAGAAGCAGTCAAAAGATGGTTTTCTGGGCCAGAGTGATAGCACAGCAGGTAGGGTATTTGCCTTGCACTCAGCTGACCTAGAACCTACCCAGGTTGGATCCCTGGATCCTATATGGTTCCCCCCAGCCTGCCAAGAGCAATTTCCGAGTGCAGAACCAGGAGTAACTCCTGAGTGCTGCTGGGTGTGATTCCCCAAGCAAACAAACATAAAAACAAAGAACCTTGGACTGGAGAGATAGCACAACAACAGGAAAGGCACTTGCCTTGCATGAGACTAACCTATATTCAAGGCCCAGGATACCATAGGATCCCCTGAGCATGACAGGATGATCTCTTGAGCACAGAGCCAGGAATAAGCCCTGAGCATCACCAGGTGTGATCCAAAATCAACCAAAAAAATAAGTTCTCAAAGACATAATTTCAGAATAAAGGACCAAGTTTCCCTCACAGAATCTTTATACTCTACCCCAGGTAGACACATAGAAATTGATATGAAGAAACACACATGCCTGAGGCCTGAGTGATAGCACAGTGAGGAGGGCACTTAACTTACATAGGGTCAACCTGGGTTTGATCCCCAATATCCCATAAGGTCCTCTGAACATTGCCAGGAGTAAACCCTGATTGCTAAGCCAGGAGTGAACTCTGAGCATTGCCAGGTATGGCCCCAAAACCAAACCAAACTAAATCAACAAAAACAGTCTAGAGACAGCTGGGACGCCAAGGAAAAAGTCTGCACATTTCTGTCCCCACACAAGAGCCAATTCCTGGCCTCTCGCACTCCTGCAGGACTAATGGAGGGGGTCAATGTCACAATGATGCTGTCTGACCTTCTTAGGCATGTGGGTGAGAGGTAGCTCAGTGGACTGTATCTGACAGAATCACACACACAAGTGTGCGTGTGAGCTCATGATGAGCATGCCAAAATGCCAGCCCATCTGGTGTACATCTTCAGAGAGTGCTAGAAAATAGATGGAAATAATGAATGAACCAAGCAGCCAGGAGAAGCCTCAGGTTTCTGAAAGGAGCTAATACACTTGTCTTGCTAGTATGAAACCTTAAGTTGGATCCCTGGGGCCACCCACTTGCCCTGAGTATGGGTTTTTATTTGTGTCTGTCAGTTCAATTGTCTTCGTGATGTGAGCAATGCCCTGCCACCAAAAAGGGGGTCACCCCCCCCAATGAACACCCATGCAAGACCCACTATGAAAGGAAGATCCAGGTCTGGTGAACACTTTGGAGAGGTACCCTCACCAAATGTGCCATAACTAGAGTTTTGAGCACCACATGTGAGCAAATGTGTGACCAGGTCATTGCAACAACATCTATAAGAGGAAGGGGAAGGGGAGGGAATCAGAAATTGTAAGGTAAAATTGGGGCGGGGGTGGAGAGATAGCACAGCGTTACAGCATTTGCCTTGCATGTGGCTGACCCAGGAGGAACCCGGTTCTATTCCCGGCATCCAATATAGTCCCCCAGCCTGCCAAGGGCGATTTCTGAGTGCAGAGCCAGGAGTAATCCTTGAGCACTGCTGGGTGTAGCCCAAAATCCAAACAATCAATCAATAAAGTTTAAAAAGAAAATTGGGAGAGAGCTGGGATTGTACTCAAGGATTGTTCCTGGCTGTGCTCAGAAGTGAATCCTGGACAGTGCTAAGGACATCATAGTCAGTAGCGGGCATTCAGACCTAGGTCAGCTGCATGAAGATGATTTGCTTTCTGGACAATGAATGAACAAATGTTTGTCTTCTAAAGATGATCTATGTATTCACCTAATTAACTTCTATTTACTTACTGTGGCTGGCCCTTGCCTGAACTTAGTCCAGCTCAAACTTTCCCTGAGCAAAAAGCATATGAATTTCTTCCTTCCTCTCTCTCAGTTCCCTAACTGGCCTTTGCTTCTATCTTTCTGTCCAAATGCATCTAACACCAGGATTCACTGCTTGTCACAAAGGTAACTCAGGAGGCCGGCGTGGTGGTGCTAGAGGTAAGGTGTCAGCCTTGCCAGCGCTAGCGTAGGATGGACCATGGTTCTATCCCCCGGCGTCCCATATGGTCCCCCAAGCCAGGAGCGATTTCTGAGCGCATAGCCAGGAGGAACTCCGGGTGTGGCCCAAACACCATAAAAAACAAAACAAAAAAAAAGGTAACGTAGATATCCCATATCTGATGTGGCTATCAATCTGATTCCAAACTTTTTTTTTTTTTTTCACTTTTTGGGTCACACCCTGTGATGCTCAAGGGTTACTCCTGACTCTGTGTTCAGAAATTGCTCCTGGCTTGGGGGACCATATGGGACACCAGGGATCGAACCCAGGTCCATCCTGGGTCAGCTGTGTGCAAGGCAAACGCCCTACCACTGTGCTATTGTTCTGGCCCCAGATTTCAAACTCTGATATCGGCCACTGGGGACCATTGCAGCGATGAGTGAATGGCACAAGATTTCCCACACATCTGAGTCCATCCTCTGGGCCATCAGGGCTGGTTCTTTTGACCAGGTTGAGCTGCATCATGGACCTTAAACCAGTAGCTATAACTACAAGGACCAGCTGCTTTGGGCCGGTCTCATAAAGGACCCTAATTCTCTGCTGTCCTCTGCTTGAATCAAGAGATATCTTGTTTCTCTTCCATCCAGTGATGCTATCTCTCCAGGGACCCCAACTGAAAAAGCAGAAATTCAGAGTTGGGGAGGCCCAGCTTGGCATAGCACCATCTTTCTCTGTTGAATGTTCTGCCGAGCTAAGTCTTCCAGCCTCAATTTCCCACCTTGCTGACAGCCCCTGCACAACTGCACTGCAAGAGTCTGCGTGCAAGAAACCAAATAATCTAGGGGACATTTTTAGAATGGATTGCCACCATCTTGGATTTATTGGTGCTTGTTTCCTTTGTGTTCAAGTATCTTGACTTGCCCCAGAGAACTCCAACCTGAGTTCGTCATAGGCAAGAGGCCCCACTCCTGACGGAAACACTTAACAGGTTGAGTATAAGCTTTGCAGATAGGAGGCCCTAGGTTGGATCCCTGGTTCCCACAGAGTCCCTTGAGTGTTCTCAGAAGCAACTCCCTATGTACAGAATTGAAAGTATCCCCAACTACTGTGAAGTGTGATCCCCGGACAATATGAAAACAAAGCACCTCCTCTTCTCACCCTTTAGGGGGGTCAACCCCTCATAGCCAGTACCCTCCTCTACTCCCAGAAAGAGGCAGCTTGGGTCTCACCATGCCCTTTCTTCTGAAAGAATCTCCCTTTGTCTTGACTAAAAGCTACCCTTGAGCTGCTGTTAAAAATAGCACTCTGAACCCAGCTGAACTCCAGCTGACAACTAGAATCAAAATGCTGGTACTTGGGGAGTGCAGGCCCCATGGATAGAATCTCTACAGCACCCCTCCTCAAGCCATAGCCCTAGTTGGAAGACAAAAAAAAAAAAAAAAAAATTCTGGGTTTCGGGCCGGCGAGGTGGCGCTAGAGGTAAGGTGTCTGCCTTACAAGCGCTAGCCAAGGATCAGGACTTCAGTTCGATCCCCGGCGTCCCATATGGTCCCCCCAAGCCAGGGGCAATTTCTGAGAACTTAGCCAGGAGTAACCCCTGAGCATCAAACGGGTGTGGCCCGAAAAACCAAAAAAAAAAAAAAAAAAAAAAAAAAAAAAAAAAAAATTCTGGGTTTCTTGCAGGCTAACCCAGCTACCCCTTTTGTTATTGTTATTCTCACATTTTCACATTTCTGAAGCCAACATGTCTGAAAGATCAGTGTGGACCAGTGATGGAATGAAGGGGAGGACTCCCTACAAAAATAAAGGTGCCTGGAAAGGTTCCTTCCTCCCATATTTGATGAAAATGGGACTGGGGGGACAGTTGAAAGCACCTTATTGCCAATGGACATTTATTTTAATGCTAATCCAAATGATTCCAGTTGGGGGGGGTATATGCAAGCCCCAAAAGATTCTGACAGTTGTTGATTACACAGATGGAGGGTGACTCTTTGCCACTTGGGTTTATCTTTTCTCATTCTCATTTCCTCTGCCTGTACCCCATCCTGGTTGGCAGGAGGTAAATATGAGGCTCTGTGACCCTCAGCTCTCCTTCTTCCCTTTATTTCTCCTGTCTGAAGTTCAGGGGGTTTTAAGGGAAGTACTAGGTTGAGTGACCATTTCTCTTGGCAGAATCTGGAGTGTCAAAATCAAAGTAGACAGAAACCCCGAGAGTTCCAGGCCACTTCCCCCACACGTCTCTCCCCTCCACCTCTGCAAATTGGCATCGCCACTAACAACCAGGACAGACGACAGAATCCTCAAAGTTTTTAGGCTCTCCCTGAGCTCAGCTCCCAAGAGACCTCAGTCACCCAGGGGGACACCCCGATATGCAAAGCATCTGCAGAGAAAGTCCCCAGAGTGATGGGCCAGGGCCACAGCTGGGTGGGGGGGGTGAGGTGGGAAGACACCTGGCTCTCCTAATTCCCTTAGCCAATATCTGGGGTGCAGATATATGGGGACTGGTATTTTCTGTGCCCTAAGAGTGCCAGCGGGCTGCTGAGAATTAATTAACACATGAGGAGATAAAGCAAACCCTATGGGGTTTGCATGGGACTCAGCACATCATAGCCACAAATAGACTTCCAGGGGCTTTCAAACTGCTTTGTGGGGAGCTAGGTGGGGTGGGAATGAGGGGCTGTGCCACGAGCCTGGCTGGGTCTTGGCTTCTGAGTCTCCATCCAAATCTGGAGCAATGCTCCAGAGCAAAGCCTCCATCTGCTTCTCCCTGGCTGGCCCCAGAATGAAACTGTTGGCCCAGCTGTCAGGCCGGATCCTGCCCTGCTATTGGCTGACAGCGGTTCAAAGCTAATCTCCATGGTGCTGATGAATGGGCTGTGGCCAGGGAACAGCTGAACCCACTTACCATAAAAAAATGGAAAGGGGCAGGTGGAACCAGGACGTCCCAGTCTGACCCCTATCATATAGCTCTCACCAAACACTCCACAACTGATTGGATTACTTAGTCTGTAAATATATATGATAGTGTATGTGTGTGTGTGTGTGTGTGTGTGTGTGCGCGTGCATGTACTTGCAAGTGTGTTTCCTGCATACAAAGCCGCTCTGGCCTCTGAGTCATATCCCCAGTGATGTCCTTGTATATTCTTTATTTTTCAGGGGTCTCCCCCAGGTGGTGCTCAAGACCTAACCAGCTCTGGGAGATGGTGGAAATATTCTGTCTCAGGATGATCCCAGGCTTTGGGGTTCATGTCTCATTTTCTTAAACACACCAAATAGAAATAACGCTGGAATTAAACATGAACGCAATCTCTCCTTTGTGTTAAAATTAGCTCTTTGGATAGACTGGGAAATTAGAATTTTTAAATCTGGTAAATCACCAGTGAAAGATAGCAATGGATGGGATGGTTGCACACATAAAATATGATAAGGAACCAAAGCAAGAGCAGAGTGATAGGCTAAAGGAGAGGACATTTGCCTTGCATGCTCTGGCACCACATAGGGTCCACAAACCCCACCAGGAGTGATCCCTGAAATAGAGTCAGGAATAACTCCTACGAACTGCTGAATATGCCCCCATTCTTCAAAACCAGAATGAGAACTCAGGTCAAAAGAACTAGCAAAGGGGCCGGAGAGATAGCATGGAGGTAAGGCGTTTGCCTCTCATGCAGGAGGTCATCGGTTCGAATCCCGGCGTCCCATATATGGTCCTCCCGTGCCTGCCAGGAGCAATTTCTGAGCCTGGAGCCAGGAATAACCCCTGAGCACTGCCGGGTGTGACCCAAAAACCACAAAAAAAAAAAAAAAAAAAAAAAAAAAAGAACTAGCAAAACATAACAATAGACCCCAGACTTAGTGAAATGATGGAAGTTGTAGGAGGGAAATGGGTTGAATGAGTTGAGGGGTTTTTGGTAGTGTGGTGACTCTGAAATATTGGGGGCTGGTGAATCCTGTACACTTAGGTAATAAACTAGGTCTCTGAAATCCAATAATATTGTAAATGAGTAAAAATTCAATGTGTGAGGAGGAGTAAAAAAAATTAAATCTTGGGCCAGAGAGATAGCATGGAGGTAGGGTGTTTGCCTTGCATGCAGAAGGACGGTGGTTCAAATCCCGACATTCCATATGGTCCCCTGAGCCTGCCAGGAGCGATTTCTGAGCATAAAGCCAGGAGTAACCCCTGAGCGCTGCCAGGTATGACCTCCCCATCTGCCAAAAATTAAATCTTGCTTTTGAAGGAACTTTTCACTCACCTAAGTGAATCAGCCCAACAAGGACAAGAATTATTTACCATGAGGGTTCTGCAGTTCTCCTGAGAAGAACTAATTTTTCTGAAGATATACAATGATGAATTTGGCCACACCGGGATTTAGAGCCCTTTCTGATTGCCGATCAGACATCTCCAGGCTCCCAGTTTTAATAAATGACCTATATCATGACTTGTAAGAACCAAAGTCACTAGAACCAGAGAGATAATGCAGTGGGGAAGGCACTTGCTTTGCAGGCAGCTGACCTGAGTTCAAACCTTGACACTTAATATAGTTCCCTAAGCTCTGCCAGAAGCAATACTTGAGCACAGAGCCAGGAGTCAGCCTTGAGCACTGCCAGATGTAGCTCTAAAACCAGAAAATTAACAATAATAATGATGATGATGATATGATGGTGATGATGATGTTGATAACTTATTTTAGAAATATATCTGATGGTCTGTTGTATTTTCTTGTAAATCTGTTGACTGAGGGGCCAGAGCAATAGTAAATTTCCATTACATGCTGATTTCCAGCATCTCATATAGTTTCCCATATGGAAATATGGGGAATATTCCCCAGGAATAGTTACTGAGTGCAGAAAAGTTTCTTGGGCAAAAAGAGATCACAAAAGGTTCAAGTTTGGGGCCGGAGAGATAGCATGGAGGTAAGGCATTTGCCTTTCATGCAGAAGGTCATCAGTTCGAATCCCGGCGTCCCATATGATCCCCCGTGCCTGCCAGGAGCAATTTCTGAGCATGGAGCCAGGAATAACCCCTGAGCACCGCCGGGTGTTCCCAAAAAACCAAAAAAAAAAAAAAAAAAAAAAAAAAAAAGGTTCAAGTTTAAGAAGCATTGATCTAAGGTCAGAGTAATAGCACAGTGGGGAGGACATTTTCCTTTTATGTGGCTGACTAGGGTTTGATCCTTGGTATCCCATAGGTTCTTCTGAGCACCTTCAGCAGTGATTCCTGAGTGTAGAGCTAGGAGTCATCCCTGAGCACCCTGTATATTGCCCAAACAAAACAAAATAAAAGTGTTGATCTAAAAGATAGCCAGAATGAGGTTGGAGTATATTGCATATTAAGGTGCCTGCCTGTCAGACAGTGGACCCCAGTTTGAACCCTAGCATGAGCATTACTGGGTGCAGCCTTGAAGGTCCCAAAACACAATTAGGGTAGCCCCAATAATCATCAGCACTGTGCCCTTGGACCTGTGCCTGGAACCACTGGTCTTACTGGTTGAGAAACCTGGAAGAGACTTCAGAACCTCCTGAACCCCACTTGGGAGACTCAAAACAACAAAACAAAATTTAACAAAAAAAATTGATCCCAATGATGGAAATTTTCAACTTATTGAAAGCAGCCCTTGTCACACAGGGCAGGAGCCATAGCACAGTGGGGATGACACTTACCTTGTATGGAGCTGACCAGGGCTCAAACCCCGGCATTCTATATGGTCCTTTGAGCCTGCCAGGAGTACTTTTTGAGTGCAGAGGCAAGTGTAAACCCCTCAGCACCGCCAGGTGTGGCCTCAAACCAAAACAAAATAATTTTGTTTTTTAAAAGAATTTTGGTCCTTTGACCTACACCAACTAGTTGGCAGCTATGAAGTAAACACCAAGGTCTTCAAACTGCCCTCTTAATGGGACCCAAGCAGTCACTGATATCTGCAGGTGACAAAGAACAAAGACCTCTAATAATTTTCTGCCTCCCCCCACAGGGGGCCACTTAGCACTACTGGGCAATGTAGTTGTTCCCAGAGGTGCTTCCATTTGGGTGTTCCCAGCCCAAAAGATCCAAATGTTGCTAATAGTCGGACTCTGCAGCAGGAACCTCCCTCTCCACTTCTTCATCAGTCTGGCCACCACCGAAGAGCCAGGCTGCTCACTGGGGGTGGGGACTTGCCTGTCACCTTGTCATTCTGCATGACTGTCTGCTCCGGTTTCGACAGTCCCAGCTGCTGCCCTGCCAAGCCCTGCAGTGTGCTGACTCCAGAGCAAAAAGAATGAAAACTGAGCATCTTCTAGGATCCCTGGGCAAGACCTGCGCTATCAAAAAGAGAAATCCTGGGATTTCGAAGCAGGAGTAAAGGGTGGATTGTGCAGGAATTCAGAGTTCGGCTCCCCCAGGACTGACAGCATTAGGAGTATGATGAGGAGCGGGAAGAGAGGGAGGGAAGAAGGGAGAGAGGAAGGGAGAGGATGGAAGATAGTACAGTGAGATAAGTCAGGAAATAAGCTGGCAGGCACTTGGCCCAGGTTCAATCCCCAGCACCTCATGGTCCTAAGAATATTACAGTCTGACATCCGATATCAAATGATTTTTTTTAATTTTTATTTAGTTAAAAAATGTGATTAGGGCCGGAGAGATAGCATGGAGGTAGGGCATTTGCCTTGCATGCAGAACAGTGGTTCGAATTCCAGCATCCCATGTGGTTCCTGAGCCTGCCAGGAGTGATCTTTGAGCGTAGAGCCAGGAGTAACCCCTGAGCTCTGCCGGTGTGACCCAAAAACAAAACAAACAAAATAATGTGATTAAAAGACAGTGATTTACAAAGTTGTTGATTGCTGAGTTGTAAGCATTTTTTTTTTTTTTTTTTTTGGTTTTTGGGCCACACCCAGCGGTGCTCAGGGGTTATTCCTGACTGACTGTCTGCTCAGAAATAGCTCCTGGCAGGCACTGGGGACCATATGGGACACTGGGATTCGAACCAACCACCTTTGGTCCTGGATCGGCTGCTTGCAAGGCAAACACCGCTGTGCTATCTCTCCGGGCCCGAGTTGTAAGCATTTAATATTTCCATACCAGTCCCACTCTCAGTGTCGACTCCCTCCTCCAGTGCTCCCAGGCCTTGTCCCCTCTCACTTCCACCTGCCCCTTTACAGGCACCTTACAAAGCTCAGTGGTTGCAGTTCTTATCTCACATTGTCAGAGTTGTAGAGTCTGTGCTTTGGGTGTAGCTACCCCACTTTCTACATCCCCAGAATAACTGGAGTCTCCCCTTGGTTCCCATCACTTCCTTTCCTCACCTTCTTCCTCCCCCCTTGGTTCTTTCTTTTTCTGTTCTCCCTAAATCCTGGTGTTCAAGGTGCCCTCAGCATCCCACCTTTACTACATTTCATTTCGTCACCCCATTATTCTCTAGGCCCCTGGTACATGAAACCATCTTGTGTTTTTTTTTTTTTTTTTTTTTTTGGTTTTCTCCAGTTGATACAATAGAGGTTGGATAAAAATTCTTTCCTGTTCACTAGGCTTTGAGCACTGAGAGCTGGTAGACCTGAGAACATGGCCTCCTGCCCTCTCAGATAATAGGGCTTAAACTCAGGTTCACAAGAACACGGCCACCCACCCACCCAGACCCCCATCTCCCTTCCAAGCCCTCATCCTGGTCCTGGCTTTGTACATCCAGATTCAAAAACAAGGTCAAAATCAGCCTTGGAGGGTGTGTGCAGAAGGGACAAGTATTGGAGGTTTTAGTCTGTATTGGGTCTGGTCTGTTCCTTTTCCTGCCCAGCTCCAGCATTTCTGAGGGAATCAATTTTGTGACTCCTTCCCTTGGGATCAGATCTCCTGACTGGACAAGGAAAAGTGCCAGGACAGAGGCAGCAGACAGGATTCTCTAATTGTCAATAAAACAATAAAAAACAAACAAACAAACAAACCACTGTGGGTAGGAGTGGTAGTACAGTGGGTAAATGCTTCCCTTGTATATAGGTTTGATCCCCAGCATTCCATAGGGTACCTCAATGACTGCTTCACTCACTAGAATGATTTCTGAGTGCAGAGCTTTGAGTCTGTCCTGAGAACTGCTGGCTATAGCCCAAAAATTAGAAAAAGAAAATATTTAACAGGAGCTGTGAAGAGAGCAGAGGGATTAGAGCATACACCTTGTGTGAACTTCACCTTGCTTTAATTTCTGGAGCCATCTGGTCCCACAGGCACAGTCCCAGAGGCCCTGGGTTTGCAGTGCCCGAGTAGCACCATCCGACCCACTTGGCCAAGAATCACGTGGTGTAGCCCCCCAGCTCCCTGAGAACAGCTGCCACCACCATTTGTTCTAGCTCATTTCCACACACCAGACTGATGCTGAGCTGTTCACTCACATTGTTCCTTGTGCCCATTGCAACCAAAATTGCATTTTCATGGGCCCATCACAAGGACCCAGGAAACAGTTTCTTGTTTCAATGAGGTCAGGAAGCTTAGAGAAACCAAAAACTTGGGCAAGGTCTCATGACTTAGAAAGAGTGACCAGAATTCAACCAAGACCACCTGGATGAGGGCGGCCCGTTAGCGGGTAAATCCGCCAAGGGTTCTGCTTCCTTCTGTGGGTCACTTAGGCTTTGTCCCTACTTTGTCCCCTGACTTTTGTCCCTTTTCCTCCCAGGAGGCTGTAACAGAGACTTGGACCTGTCAAAACTCTCCAAGACAAGTTGAGATGAGAGACTGGCCTGGAATCCGCTGCCCCAGTCCTCAGGTAAGTGAAATCAGGGCTCAGATGAGGGATTCCAACTCCTTCCATGCCCTTGGTCCCCAGAATTTAGTGGGGGTGTCCATGTGTGGCATATGGCGTCCCATATGTTCCCCCAAGCCAGGAGCAATTTCTGAGTGCATAGCCAGGAGTAACCCCTAGGTGTCATTGGGTGTGCCCCCCCCCCAAAAAAAAAATCAGGGCAGAATTATTTAAGCTCAGCTGAATTGTTTCAAGGCTCTGGTCACTGGGCTTGAGGCCTCCAGATCCCCTGAGAAGCTGTTTCCTATAGGGCTAACTATCCTAGCCTTTCTGGGTCTCAGAGCTCAGCCCTTCTCTCTAAACTGCAGACACCTGGGGTCCTGTCATCTAGCAGACTCCCCTCCCTCCTGAGACTCCTTCCTTGAGCCTCGGGCAATACTGCTTCTCTCTGGAGAAGTCTTGATCCCTCCTGCTTCTGCTGATGTCATTTTGGGTCTGTAGAGGGTTGTTTAAGCCCTGGTCCCCTTATTTTCCATGATTTCCTAAAGTCACTCTGTTCTCTGTTGATCAAGGATGAACATAAATGCTTCTTGGGGAAGAGTCAGGAATGTGAGCTAGTGTTATCCATTACTCTACTTATCTATCCCCTGTATCCATCTGCCTGCCCATTCATCTATTCATCCATTTACCCATTCATTTATCCATCCATCCATCCACCAACTCATCTATCCGTCCATCCACCATCCATCTAACCACCACCCATCCATCTATCCACCCACCCATCCATCCATCCATCCATCATCTATCATCCCTCTACCCATGATCAATTACTCATCTACCCACCAGCTCATCCACCCATCCATCCTTCCTTTCATCCCTCCATCCTTTCTTCCTTTCATTCATTTATCTATCCATCTACCCACCATTCATTTGCCCAGCTCTTCCCTGAGTCACATAGATACTCTATACCTACCTTCCTGTTCTTGATCAAAATGGCACTGGCCCTGCCTTATGCCCCAACACTTTACATACCAAAAGCTTTGCTGTGCTTGAGCAAAGAACCAAAATAGGGCATGGGCTGGGTAACTGACAAGAAGCAGAACGTCTGACTAGGCCAGGGCCCAGAAGGGAGAGGAGAATTGCTAAAACGTACTAAACCAGACACTCTGATGGGGACCAGGGCAGGTCAGCATTGTCCTGCTAAGGGACATGGCTGCAGAACTCTCCAAGCCCATGTCTGGAAAACTTGGCATATTTCTGTGTTGACCGCATGACTATGGTGGCCCAGTTCTGCAAATCTCCCAGGGCTGTGCAGGGACAGGGAGCTTGATGCCTGGAATTCCAGGACATGCTAGCTGGGGTTCCCACTCTATCAATCCGTATAATCCTCCCTGGCTCTTCATCACCCAATGCTTCTAGAATACGGATTGTATTAGAAATTAGAATTGGGGGCCCGGAGAGATAGCACAGCGGTGTTTGCCTTACAAGCAGCCGATCCAGGACCAAAGGTGGTTGGTTCGAATCCCAGTGTCCCATATGGTCCCCCGTGCCTGCCAGGAACTATTTCTGAGCAGACATCCAGGAGTAACCCCTGAGCACCGACGGATGTGGCCCAAAAACCAAAAGAAAAAAAAAAAAAAAGAAATTAGAATTGGGTAACTGCAGGCATAACGGTTGATGGTTGGCTAGTTACAAACAGGAAAATTCCCTGGTGGGGCCAGAACGATACTACAGCAGGGAAGGTGCCTATTGTGCAATCAGCTAACCTGGATTCAGTCCCCAGCATCCCATAGAGTTCCCCTAAGCATCTCCAGGAGCCATCTCTGAGCACAGAGCCAGGAGTAAGCCCTGAACACCACTGCGTATGACTCAAAGAAAAAAATATTTTAATTTTTGGACCACACCCAATAGCACTGAGGGATTACTTCTGGCTCTGCACTAAGAAATCACTTCTGGGCCCGGAGAGATAACACAGCGGTGTTTGCCTTGCAAGCAGCCGATCCAGGACCAAAAGTGGTTGGTTCGAATCCCGGTGTCCCATATGGTCCCCCGTGCCTGCCAGGAAACTATTTCTGAGCAGACAACCAGGAGTAACCCCTGAGCAATGCCGGGGTGGCCCAAAAACCAAAAAAGAAAGAAAAGAAAAGGAAGGAAGGAAGGAAGGAAGGAAGGAAGGGAGGGAGGGATGGGAGGGGAGGGAGGGGAGGGAGGGAGGAGGGGAGGGAGGGAGGTGAGAGAGAGATGAGAGAGAGAGAGAGAGAGAGAGAGAAAGAAAGAAGAAAGAAAGAAAGAAAGAAAGAAAGAAAGAAAGAAAGAAAGAAAGAAAGAAAGAGAAGAAAGAGAAGAAGAAAGAAAGAAAGAAAGAAGAAGAAAGAAAGAAAGAAAGAAAGAAAGAAAGAGAAGAAAGAAAGAAAGAAAGAAAGAAAGAAAGAAAGAAGAAGAAAGAAGAAGAAAGACAGAAAGAAAGAAAGAAAGAAAGAAAGAAAGAAAGAAAGAAAGAAAGAAAGAAAGAAAGAAAGAAAGAAAGAAAGAAAGAAAGAAAGAAAGAAAGAAGAAAGATATGGCTTATACAAGCAAGAACTCAAAAAGCAGGAAATAGAGAGAGGACAGCAGGCACGGTGTCTGCCTTGCATGTGGCCAACCTAGGTTTGATCCTTGTCATCCCATAGAGTCCCTGGAGCACTGCAAGGAGTGATCCCTGAGCACAGAGCCAGGAGTAAGCCCAGAACACTGTTGGATAAAAGAAAACCAAAAACCAGAAACATAAACTCATACTATCACTGGGAAACCTGTTCATGACTATCTGTGACCTTATCTGAAAGGCTAGTGAAAGGCCAGATTGTGGGAAGGAAAGAAATATATTTTGTTGCATCTAATGTCTAGCCCTGACTCAGGTCTCCTGTGAACTTGTTACCCATGTCCTCAGGGATCCTCCTTCCCCGTGTTTTCTTTTACACCCACGGTTGGAACATAAAAATGTCCTTCGCTTAAAAGCACCATAGAAACAGCGTTTACACCTTCTGAAAATGTGGGCATTCTTTAAAAGACCCACATTTTACAAGAAAACAAGACAAGCATTGGACTGTTCCAACACTAAAACAATTCTTTTCCTTCTGTCTCCCCTCTGGTAGTCATGGAGACCCCAACTTTGGTTGGCAGGAACAGGTTAAAATTAAAATCTTTTTGAGGGGTCAGAAGGATAGCACAGGAGGTAGAGTGTTTGCCTTGTACACAGTTGATCCGGGTTTGATCCTCAGCATGCTATATGATCCCTCGAATGATTCCTGAGCACAGAGCTAGGAGTAACCCCTGAACACCACAAGGTATGACCCCAAAAAAATTTAAAAAAGAAACCTGAGTGTAAAGCTTTTAGTAATAATAATAATGGTGGTTTGTTTTATTTATTGTATTTAGTTTTGTTTGGGAGCCACATCTGGTAGTGCTCAGGGATCATTCCTGGTGGTGCTTGGGACCATAGGAGATGCTGGGGATTGAACCCAGGTTAGCTGAGTGCAAGGCAAGTCTCCTCTGCTGTGCTATATACCTCAGCCTCAATAATAGTGTAAATGTATATGTCTGTCCAAGGACATAAATCTATTGCTTTGCAAACTTGACCTGTTTCTAAAGACTCATAAAGGCAGGGGAAAGAAGATGGGAACCCCCTCAATGGGGATACTGGTGATACTCAGTACCACAGCTCCTGAGCTGGTAGGAGCTTCCTGCCCAAAAGACTGAGTTTCTCTGAGAGTGTGCTGGGGACTCTGAGCACTGTTTGGGAGACCTCCTGCAAAAGAAGAGAAAGAAGAAATACATCCCCCTAAGATTCCCACAGTAACAAGAGTAAAGGCCAAGGTAAAGGGGGAAGATACTTGAAATATACAGATCTTGGGCCCGGAGAGATAGCACAGCCGTGTTTGCCTTGCAAGCAGCCGATCCAGAACCAAAGGTGGTTGGTTCGAATCCCGGTGTCCCATATGGTCCCCCGTGCCTGCCAGGAGCTATTTCTGAGCAGACAGCCAGGAGTAACCCCTGAGCAGTGCCGGGTGTGGCCCAAAAACCAAAAAAAAAAAAAGAAAGAAAGAAATATACAGATCTTGGGCCAGAGCTATAACACAGAAGATAGGGCATTTGCCATGCACAGGGCCCACCCAGATTGGACCCCCAGCATCCCATAAGATACCCTGAGCCTTCCAGGAGTAATTTGCAAGTGCAGAGCCAGGAGTAACCCCTGAGTACTTTCTTTCCAAGGAAGAAGGAAGGAAGGAAGGAAGGAAGGAAGGAAGGAAGGAAGGAAGGAAGGAAGGAAGGAAGGAAGGAAGGAAGGAAGGAAGGAAGGAAGGAAGGGAGGGAGGGAGGGAGGGAGGGAGGGAGGGAGGAGGGAGGGAGGGAGAGAAGAAAGAAGGGAGGGAGGGAGGAAGGGAGGGAGGGAGGAAGGAAGGGAGGGAAGGAGGGGAGGAAGGAAGGAAGGAATGGAGGGAGGGAGGGAGGGAGGGAGGAGAAAGGAGGAAGGAAGGGAGGGAGGGAAGTGAGGATGAGGGGAGGGAGAGAAGAAGGAAGGGAGGGAGGAAGGAAGGGTGGGAGGGAGGAAGGGCTGGAGGGAGGGAAGAAGGGAGGGAAGGAGGAAGGAAGGAAGGAAGGAATGGAGGGCTAGGGGAGGGGAGGGAGGGAGGGAGGAAAGGAAGCGAAGGAAGGAAGGGAGGCAGGGAGGGAAGGGAAGAAGGAAGGAGAAGGAGGGAGAGAAGGGAAGAAGGAAGGGAGGGAGAGAGGGGAGGAAGGGAACGGACGGGAAGAGAGGAAGGAAGGAAAAAAGGGGGGATGGGAGGGCGGAAGGAAGGAAGGAAGGAAGGAAGGAAGGAAGGAAGGAAGGAAGGAAAGAAGGAAGGAAGGAAGGAAGGAAGGGAGGGAGGGAAGAGAAAGAAGGAAGAGAGGGACGGAGGGAAGAAGAAGGGAGGGAGGGAGGGAGGAGAAGGCAGGAGGGAGGGAGGGAAGAAGGGGGAAGGGTATGAGGGGAAGAAGGAAGGGAGGGAGGAAGGGAGGGAGGGAGGAAGGGAGGGAGGGAGGGAGAAAGGAAGGAAGGAAGGGAAGGAGGAAGGAAGGAAGGAAGGAAGGAAGGAAGGAAGGAAGGAAGGAAGGAAGGAAGGAAGGAAGGAAGGAAGGAAGGAAGGAAGGAAGGGAGGGAGGGAGGGAGGGAGGGAAGGAGGGAGGGAAGGAGGAAGGAAGAAAGGGAGGAAGGGAGGGAAGAAGGAAGGGAGGGAGGGAGGAAGGGAGGGAGGGAGGGAGGGAGAGAGGGAGGGAGGGAGAGAGGGAGGAAACACACAGGCTCACCTAAACCCAGTTACACGGATTACTTGATGCTACTATTTTAATCAATCATTGCTGTTTCATGGGTGGACGTAATCGGAAACCTATAGGGGCCTATCCCCCAGTCTTGGGGTAAGGGATCTCAAAACTAGGATTCTTTCACTTTCTCACACTTAGGCCCAGCATGTGTTCTGTGGGACCTTCCCACAGTAGCAGGCCAGCAGTTTTGATTTTTTTGTTTTGGTTTAGTTTGGGGAGGGCCACACCCAGCAGTGCTCTTGGGTTACTCCTGGTTCAGTGCTCGTAATTTACTCCTAGTTCTGCACTCAAGGATCACTCCTGAAAAGACTCTGAGGAGCCTATAGGATGTTGGGGATCAAACCCAGATTGGATGCGTGCAAGGTAAACACCCTCCCTACTGTGCTAATGCTCTGGCCCCAAGTAGCTTTTCACTTTTAGCTTCCCTAACTTCTGTGGTACTCAAGGGCTTACCCCTGGTTCTGTGCTCAGGGATCTGTCCTGGCACTGCTGGAAGATCATAAGGGACAGACAAGGTTTGGGATGGCTAGAGGGTGCCCTCCCCACTGATCTTTACTCTCCTATAAGATAACCCTGAAGCCTATAGCGGAGAATGTGCCCGTTTTTCTCAGTGCCAATATATGGAGATTGGATTTCAGGTGAGAGAAGAGTTCCTGAGTGTGGCCCAGTTTTATTTGGGTTAATGTTTTTTTGTAATCGCACTCCACTACTGCAATTAAAACTATAAAAAGCAAACTCAGTGTAAAAGAACAGTTTGAAGGCCTGTTTGTGTTGTCTGGGCCCTCTGCCGTCTCTCCTGGGCTTCTTTGGTTCCAGACCTTGGCACTGTGTGACTCAAAGCAAGTCTTCTCACTACACAGGAGTCCCCCAAAGTTCTCTTTCCAGCAGGTTCTGCATCCTCCATCCTTTTTGAGGTTTTTTGTTTGTTTTAGGGCCACACCTGGTGGCACTCAGGGGTTACTTGTGGCTCTACAGTCAGAAATCATACCTGGCAAGCTGAGCCAGCCAAGTGCAAGGCAAACGCCCTACTGATGTGCTCTCTCCAGCCCTTCCTTCCTTCTGTTCTTCCTTCTTTCCTTCTTTCCTTCTTCCTTCCTTCCTTCCTTCCTTTCTTTCTTTTTTTTTTTTTTTTTTTTTTTTTTTTTAGTTTTTGGGTCACACCCTGGCTCTATGCTCAGAAATCACCCCTGACAGGCACAGGGGACCATATGGGATGCCAGAATTTGAACCACAGTCCTTCTACATGAAAGGCAAATGCCTTACCTCCATGCTATCTCTCTGGCCCCCCCTTCCTTTCTTTTTTTTAATAGTTTTTGGTCTACACCTAGCAGGAACCACTCCTGGACCCTATAGGATGTGGGATCAGACCCGGGTCGGCTGCTACAAGGCATGCGCTCTCCCCACTGCCCTGTCACTCCAGCCCCTTTTTCCTCTATCTTATCACAGAGGTGGTTTCTGTGGGAGTTAGTGCTGCTGAGTGTGGATACCTACATCTCTGAGCTGTCCCTTCCTACAGAATGCTCGTGGTCCCCTAATACAGGTTAAGAATTGTCTCCTGCCCCCAAATTAAACCCAGAGAGAACAATTTTCAATAAGAAGAGTAGGAAAACAAACTATTTTGGGGGGACTGAGGGGACACATCTGGTGCTGTTCAGGACTGACACATGAATCACTCCTGATGGTGCTCAAGGGACACTATGGGATGCCAGGGATCAAACCTAGGTTTGTGCAAGGCAAGTGCCTTCCCTGATGTCTTATCACTGAAACTTCCATCTTGATAAATTGAAATTATCTGGCCAATGGCTAAAACCTCACTAGCAACCAGATCTATACCCTATTTGTCTAACAGGTCCTGCAAAGCTCCTGGAGTTGGTCTAGCTCTGCTTTCTCAACTCTGCCCCCCTTCTGTCTCCTCAGCGCTGCCCACCCAGTGGGACACCCTCAGCCCTGAGGTCCAGAGCCTTAAGTCTATCCAGGGTACCTTCTTATTAACCATTTGTGCTCCTGGTTTCTCCCTTGGGCCCCAACCTTCCCATTCTACCTGAATCCAAGTTCAGTTTTGCATCTCCCGGATTTAGCAGTACTAATTCCCAATTTATTCACTCCCTCAGCCAATATTTACTTAACGCCTGTAGTGTGCCAAGTTCTAAGAAGGGCAGAAAAGGGCTATTCGAGCAGGGTGCAAAGACAGGGGAAGAGAAGGAAGCCAGCTCCAGGAAATTCCTACCTAAAGCTGTGCCTTTTGCAAGTGCATCTGGGAACAGATTGGAAAGCAACATTTGTCATTTCTGCTCTTTCCTCTCCCCTTCGCTCCTTTCCAACAACTCTTTATCCCTCCCCTCTCCTCTCTCTCCTCTTCCCTCCTCTTTTCTCCCCTCTCTTCTCCTTCCTTCCTCTCCCCTCCCCTCCTTTCTAATTATTCTCTCCTCCCCTCTCCTCCTTTCTTCTGCACTTATCTCCCTCTCCTCTCCTTCTTTCTCCATTCCTCTCTTCTCCCTCTCTCTCCTCCTCTGCCCTCCCCTTTTACCCTTCCAGGCCCTCCCTGCCTCTCCCCTTCCCTCCCTCCTCTCCCTTCTGCTTCCTTTCCCTCTTCTCTGCTCCCCTTCAAAGTCTTCACTTCCCATATACCCCCCCCCCCCAAAAAAGCCTGGTCCAAGAGGCCAGAGTGATAGCATAGCAGTAGGACATTTGCCTTGCATGCAGTTGACCCAGGACGGGCCCGGGTTCAATTCCCTGCATCTCATATGGTTCCCTGAGCCTGCCAGGAGCAATTTCTGAGCACAGAGCCAGGAGTAACCACTGAACACCAGATGTGATGCAAAAAAAAAAAAAAAAAAAAAAAAAAAAAACAAAGTCTTCACTCCCATCTTCCCTTCTCTTCTCTTCCTCCCCTCCTCCCCTCTTTCTTTCCTCCCCTCCCTTCTCCACTTCTCTCTCCTCCACTCCTCTCTTTCCTTCTCTTCCCTGTTCTCCTTTCCTCCTCTGCCCTTCCCTCTCTTCCCTTCCCTTTCTTCTTCTCCCCTTCCCCCCCTTCTCTCCCCTCCAGCCTCTTACCTCCCCTCTTCTCTCCTTGCTTCTTCTTTCTCACCTCAATCCTGCTTTTTTTCAAATATACTAAATCCTCTAGCAGGGTTTAATCCAGGTGTGGCCACAAAACACACACACACACACACACACACACACACACACACACACACACCTCCCCCACAAAAGCAGAGTGTCTTTTTTTTAGGCAAAATAAACAAAATAGCCTACCAGAGCAGAACTTTGTTTTTTAGCTGACTATATTCTATATGGACCATGGACATGTCAAAGAAAGGCTCTATTAGAAACCTAGTTTTATTAGAGTAAAAAAGGCAAGATGTCAGTCTTCTTCATAAAACTTTATGAATTTTAGACCACCGTAACTTCTACATGTCCCTGACTTGCTAGTTACAATTACTAATGATTGCATGTTCGGAAAAACACATAGTTTGGGAACCAAGGAGATAACTCAAAGTATTAGAACACTTAAGGTTCTGAGTTGGATCCCTGGCACTATAGCTTCACAACTCTGGACTCTGGAATTTACAGTTCAAGGACACGGTGCTAAGAATCACTGGGAGTGGGTTCCAGGGCCCCTCAAAAATTTCTCAAAAGGTAGATGTCATTTCCTTAAAGTCAATGGATAATGTGTTATTTTATTATAAATAAAATTTATGACACTGTTTTAGTCATTATTTTTACAAATAAAATGTCCTCACAATCATACTGGCTATTGTCAAATTGTCCTCTTGCCAAAATAAATGTAAGTTCATTCTTCAATGGACTGAGATATTTTTATGAACAAAACACATCCAGGGATTATTTGTGCCAAGTAAAATAAAGCTGACAATAGGATACCCCAAAAAACATTCTGCTAGTCCCAATAATAGAATGTGTGTCATTGACTGATATTGTTAGACTGATAGTTTGGTTTGTAAATAAGTGATTCTGTATAATTATATTCACTGTCACATTCAAGTTTATAGGGATCAAAAGTAGTGCTAAAGCAGGTAGGTATTCAAGGGCACAGCACAGCAGAAAGGGCACTGGCCTTGCAGGTATTTCGTTTTCTAGCCCAGGCAGCCATACAGTCCCCCAAGCACCTCCCAAGAGTGGACTCCTGTATGCAAAGTGAAACTTGAGCACTTCCAGTTGTGGCCCCAAATTCAAATCATTTTGTTTTTCAACTAAAGCAAACATTTATTCGTTCTGCTTCTGGGATCTCAAAACTCGCCTGAGCCAAAGCTAAAGGCATATTCTGGCTAAATAACAAAGCCAAAATTCTGAAATACAGGATAGAAAGAATGTTCTAGAATAGTTTGCAACCATAAAGCATGACAGTCTTAGAAATAAAGGAAGAGAAGAGATTGGGGTGGAACAGGGGATACTAAAACAATGGAGGGGGTTGGAGTCTGTATGCATGAATATTTACATATTGCATTAATAAGCATTATATTGTGTTGTATTTGGATCATATTTACAAATTGTAAATCACTGGGGGATAAAATAGGAGGGAAAGCTTCTCTGAGTACCCAGCTGCAAAAGGAAGCAAGACACAGATGATCTAAATAATATAATATACATTATTTCCATAGGAACTCTTGGGGTTTTGAAGAAGACATCCCACTTCCTAGCACAAGTAAGAGAAATAAGATGTCAGGATGGTCCATGAACACTAGAGAAAATACCAAAGAAATTCAAGAGTAGAAATGAGGGTGTTCTTTGTTTCTTCTCTGGGACCACAAGTGTTGGTGTTTACTCCCTGATATTGCTCAGGGGGACCATACGGTGAAAGTATAAATGTATGATTCCTCCATGCAAAGCCTGTGCTCCAGCCTTTTTAAATCGTCTCTCCAGCCAGTAAAATTAATCTTTAGGGATTCAACAAAGAACATCTACAAACTAACAATAAAGGCATTAAAAACAAGCAGAGGATCAGAGAGAAAGCATAGCTAACCCTATATGACCCTACCTCTAATGCTACAGAATCTCCTGGGCACAGAGCAAGAGTAAGCCCTGAGTACCACCAGGTATGGCCAAAAACTAACAAAAAACGTCCCCTAAGGGACCAGATCATAGAAGTTTGCCTTATACACCTGGCTTAATCTCCGGCATCCCATAGGATCTCAAGCACCACCAAAGTGACCCCTGAATGCGATGCCCGGAGGAAGAGTGATCATTGCCAGGTTCAAGTATTGCCAAAAAAAAACAAAACATAACATAACAAAACAAAGTCCCATAAAACCAGAAGAGGGAGAAAACAGAGGAGAGTTCCTTTGTGGTGGGGATCAGCAATAGATCTAGCCTAGGAGGCTGGAGAGATAGCATGAGACTAGGGCGCTTGCCTTGCATGCAGAAGGACAGTGGTTCAAATCTCAGCATCCTATATGGTCTTTGAGCCTGCCAGGAGCGATTTCTGAGCTTAGAGCCAGAGTGTGCACCTCCAAAAACAAAACAAAAACAAAACAAACAACAACAAAAGAATAGATCTAGCTAAAATCTTCAAAAAGTGCATTTTCCCAGAAGCAGAAAAGTTAGTGCTAAAGTCACTGGGAAAAAAATGTCTGGAAAGGTGTTTGATTTGAAGGAAGCCTCAGGCTCCAAAACAGGACCTGGAAAAAGGCAAAACTGGAAACAAACATCAGGCAAGAAATAATCCACACAGTGAAAGAGGGCAAGTAGGGTTCAGGAATTCCAACACTCAAGCCAGGAATTCAACAATACAAGGCCCCTGTTCCTAAGAGGAAAGCAGCTTGAGTGGACGAAGGCCAAAGAATTGAGTCCTTTCCTTCCTGAAACCCAGGCTTTTTATTAGCAAGAACCAAGGTCACACCTTAGGGTGGAGAGTGAATACTAAGCAGGAAGGCTTCAGTAATCTCAATCACCAGATCACATACTAGGGGTGGGAACAAATACTAAACAGGGTAGGACCCAGTAATCCAACAGGTTGAGTTTGTCCAGTAAGATGTTTTTGTTCCAAGGGCGAAGCTTTCTCCCAAAGACCGCACAGAGAAATTCTCATTTTCCACCTCTTGTTCCTGAAGTCAAGGAATCATTCATTATTCTGGGGAAAATGCAGCTTCTTCTCTACAGATGAATGACTTCCATGAGTCCCCTTCTGGCTATGGCTTCCTTGCCACACAAACAAGTTAAAACCTAATTAAAAAAAAAAAAAAAAAAAAAAAAGACAGTAGCATACAGACCAGTAAATTTTTCACATCAACAAAATTTTACAGGGATATAACAGCCTTTTTTTCTTTCCCTGCTATTGCGATGAATGAAGATTTAATTCAGAAAGCTAAGAAAATAATAGGTAATTATAGCCCCTCCCAGAACATTATTGACAAGGAGTTTGAAAAACCCTGAAAGGTGCTTTGAGCTCACAGGGAGTTTGTAATATGAACACAAAGGAAAATGTTAGGTTGCCAATTAATATTCATCAGGAGGAAAAATACAAGGAAAGAGCTCACATCTTCAGGGGACATATGCAAAGGGGGTGCTAAAATAAACCCCCTGTGCCTTTGGCAGACCTTGTTTAGGCCCAAATTCAAACAGGTCCAAAAGAGAGCTGAGGAGGGTGAAAATTGAAAAGTTTTCCTGGCATGAAAACAAATGCACCAGCACTTAAGGCTTGAGAAAGACAGAGTTACGATGCAAAGCCAGGACAAGCCCACAAACACTTCTAGCATTTTTGCTTCCTTCTGTCCTCCTCTTCGATGTTTTATGAATTTTTGTTTGATTTTTTTTTTTTGCTTTGGAGTCACACCAGGCAGTGCTCTAAGATTACTCCTGGCTCTGCACTCAGTAATCACTTCTGGCTAGTCAGAGGACCCCATGGAATGCGTGGGATTAAACCTGGCAGGCAAATACCCCTTCTGCTGTGCTATTGCTCCAGCCTCCTGCTTTGTGTTGATGTATGGGAGGGGTTGTTTGATCTGTTTTTGGGTCACCACCCAGCGGCAGCAGCACTCAGGGGTTACTCCTGGCTCTGTGTCAGGAAATAGGCTACCTGGCCGGCATGGGGGAACCATATGGGATGCAGGAATCGAACCACGGTCATCCCTGGGTTGGCCGCATGCAAGGCAAATGCCCTACCGCTGTGCTATCTCTCTGGCCCCCTTATTTTGTATTATCTTGTGTTACTGGAAAGCTGGCCAACTACTGAGTAGATCCTTGAGTTCTTGTATGCAAAATTAGCACACCAAATTCTAGCTAGTTTAAAAGGTTGGTTATTTCCTTTTTGCTTTATTTTTGTTTGAGGGCTGCATCAAGCTGTGTGGCGATGAAAGCTTACTTTGGGTTCTGTGCTCAAAGATCATTCCTGGAGTGGTTCAGGGGACCTTATGCAGTGCCAGGAATCAAAACAAGGGGGGGCTGCATGAAAGGGAGGTGCCTTCCCCACTGAACTTTCTTTCTAGCCACTAGTTATTTATTTAACAGATATTTGCTGTTGATGTTTTGGGGACACCCTTAGACATGCTCAGGGCTCACTTCTGGCTATGTGCTCAGAAATTAGTCCTGGAGGTGCTCAGGGGATTATATGGGATGCTGGGGATTAAACCCATCTCCACCATCTGATTAGCTGCCTGTTGTATTAGCAAGATTTTAAATAAACAGGTGAATAAACTAGCTCAGGTCATTGCCAAAGGTCTTGGACATTTTGGTGGCATAGAGTTGAAGTAACAATGCCCATCAAAACCTAAGAGATGGGGCCCAAGCAATAGTACAGTGGATAGGGTGTTTGCCTTGCACACGGCCATCTTAGATTCAATCCTTGGCATTTCATAGGGACTCCGAGCACTGCCACAAAGTTATTCCTGAGAACAGAGCCAGTAGTAACCCCCTGAGCACCATCAGGTACAGCCCCAAAACAAAACAAAAAAATAACCTAAGAGACAAAATGTGTAAGCATCTTACCCAAACTAGAATAAATTGGGGGGCTAAAGCAATAGCATAGCAGAGAGGGTGCTTGCCTTACACACCACTGACCAGGGTTTGATCTTCAGCATCAGGAGTGATCCCTAAGTGCAGAGCCAGGAGTCAGCCCTGAGCATCACCACGTGTGTCTTTGCCCCCAAAAACACTAGAATAAGTAAATGGGGGTGGGTAAACTGACTAAGGAGATGTATGAATAGATGAGGGAGGGAGGGAGTCTTGGGTCATAGATGGAACGATGCTGCCATCGAAGACCTCCTGTCCTTGGTGCAATCTCGTCTTAATATCCTGAGACTCGTCACACAGATGATCTTTCTGAATTCTATGGCTGTTCCAAATATGTCCCCAATCTGTTGTCTCATTATAGGTTGTGATTTTGTAAGAATTAGCCTTGACCAAGGCGATCTTCCTATAATAGAATCTACTAATATTAACCCAGGAGGTAGGGGAGTTGACCTAAATAACTCCAGGTAGGAACCGAAGAATTTCTAACTTTTCTCTGACAAAGCTCAAAAAAGGGCGGGGCGGGGGGGGGGGGAGACACAGATTGGTTCTGTGTCAAGTCAATAATAGGGTGGGGTTTGTTGCAGGCCAGATTTAGTCTTGAATTTGGGAAGGGGGACAGAGGGTCTCCCAAGTGGTGGTTAGGAAACTTGAAGCCCCACGGATGCTTCTTGGCTAACCAGGTTAGTAGTTCAGTGCAAGGATCCAAGGACACGGGCTTCTCCATTTTTTAGTGTTGGGATACCGAAGATAACCCTGTGGTGCTTGGGGGGGCTCAAGGAGTGTACTCAGAGATGTCAGGGATTAAACCAGGATTGGCTGCAGGCAGGCACCTTCCTTAACCCATATAGTCTCTCTTTCCAGCCCTGAATTTAATTTTATGAAAATATTTAGCCAGAAGAACAAAGATATTGATCACAGGGGGAAAAATCTAGCATGGGACACTACATCAATTTTCTCTCCTGCGGATCTGACTTACTACGATTTAAACCAAATGTTAAGGAATAATAACATAGAAGCTGGGACATTTGCTTGCACTCATTGACCTGGGTTCAATTCCTGATCTTTTAGATGGTCCCCTGAGCACCACCCAGGAGTAATTCCTGAGTATAGAGTCAGAAGTACTAAGGCCCCCCCCCAAGCCCAAAAACAAATAAATAAACAAAAAGTTGAGCCGGAGTGACCGCTACAGGGAGAGGGCCTTTGCCTTGCATGCGACCAACCAAGTTTGATATCTGGTTCTACCATATGGTCCCCTGAGCCTGCCAGGAGTGATTCCTGATGTGCACAGCCAGAAGTAACCCCCTGAGAAACTCTTGAGTCTGACCCCAAAACCAAACAACAAAAAATTGTTCACCTAACAACAGAACTTCCAGCCAGAGGGATATAAAACAGAGGTTAAGGCACTTACTTTGTATTGCTTATGGTTGACCCTCGCTCAATTCCAGCTCTGCCTATGGTCTCCTGAGCAACTCCAGGATGAGCTTCTGAGCACAGTCAGGAATAGCCCTGAAGGACCTTTGGATATGGCCCCAAAACTAAGTAAAAGCAAATTAATGTGTCCTTGACTTCCCTATTTTCCTTGAGCTTTGCCAGAGTCCCACTCTACATACACCCTTCTTTTATTGGCCAGACCCGGCATAAAAATTAAAAATAGATCCTGGAAAATATGGGAAATCAGGAAATGATGAAGGGCTAGATCAATAACTAGAACCATCAATGAAGACCATCTGCATTAGCTGGCGTCATTAATTGAGAAAGACAGTGAGATGGAATAATTGTATCAGAGGAATAAACTGATTAAGGACCGGGAGGCAAGACAAAGTCTGGGGAATAGTTCAGAGATGAATGGCAGAGCCATTCATTCAGAGGGAGGGAGAATAAAGACACTGCATCATCAGGGGGAGGGGGGGCTGGAAAGACCATTTCAGAAGCATTTTATAGGAACCCAGATTTCTCAAAGGGCTTTGCATGCCTGAGACTCAGGTCCCATCCCTGGCACCACATGTTCTTCCAAGAACTGAGCCAGGGGTGTCCCCAAAACAAACCCCCTTCCCAGATAAAAAGCAAAAGGCTGAAGGCTTATGAAAGAATAGTTAATAGGTGTGGATGGTGGAGGTATTCTTGGGGCTGGAGCTATAGCACCAGGTGGTATATCAGCAGTGGGGAAGGCACTTGTCTTGCATGCACCCAACATGGGTTCAATCCTGAGCATCCTATAAGGTCCCTGAGCACTGCAAGGAGTGACTCCTGAGCACAAGCCAGGAAGAACTCCTAAACATAATTAGGTGTGACCCCAAAACAAAATAAAAGGGGTACATTCTCTCTCTTTCTCTCTCTCATTTGGTATTCAAGACTAATTCTGGATCTGCTCTCAGGGCTCACTCCTGGCTCTATACTCTCAGGGCTCATTCTTGACAGGTCAGAGAACTAAATAGGGTGCCAGGCTCAAACTTACATGGCTACATACAAGGTAAACGCCCTCCCGCGCTGTACCATCTCTCGGCCCACAGCCTTTTTTTTTTTTTTAATTTTGCAAGCACCATCAAAAATTTA